>NC_090296.1:155494901-156094901 GCF_039906515.1 Pseudorca crassidens
CTTTGGATCCTTTTCCCATTGTAGGTTATGACACAATGTTGAGTAGTCTTCTCGTGGTATTCCGTGGGTCTATGGTGATTTTATACTTCACCTGTGTTTGTATATCTCTGTTTAACCCGGCATCCTAATGTATCCAATCCTCACACCTTTCCATTGGTGAACCATAAGTTTGTTTAATGAATCTATGATTGCCTTTCTTTGTGGAAATATCTTCACTGGTATCAATTTTTAGGTAACACCTATAAGTGATATCATAGGATATGTGTCTTTCGCTTTCTGACTTACTACAAGTTGCGTGATTACTTCTGGACTCATCTACTGTGCTGCAAATGGCATTGTGTCATTTTTTCCTTGGCTAATATTCCATCTGTACGTGTACCATTTCTTTGCCCACTCATCTGTTGGTGGACTTATTGTTTGCTTCCATGTCTTGGCTACTGTAGTACTGCTGCAATGCACATTTGCCTGCCTGTGTCTTTCCAATTCTGTCGGTTATACGTGCAGGAATGGGCCTGCTGGATCGTATGGCAGACAAACGTTTACCTTGTAAAGGCACCTCCATTCTGTTCTCATTAGTGGCTTTTACCAGGTTACGTCCCACTTAAAGATGAGGGTATGCACTTTTCCACAACCCATTCAGCATTTATTGTTTGTAGTTTTCCTGCTTATGTTTATTCTGACTGGTGTGGGCTGATACCTCTTTGTGGTTGGATTTGCATGCATCTCATAATCCCTTGAAATTGAGCTTTCAGGCATGTCCTGTTTTTCTTCAAACTGTGAGTACAGCTTACCTCTTCAAATGGTTTTCTTGAAGTATTTGCCTGATTTGGAAATATTTTGCCCATTACCTCCCTGAAGACATTTTGAGGGCAGGTTTCATTTACAGCCCTCCAGTACTTGTGCATAGGAAGTGATCATAAGCACAGGTTTTAAAGCTGCTGTGGCAGGTAACGGCCATTGGGTGGCAGCATTTCTGCTTTCCCCACTCTGGTAACAAGGGAAACAGACCTTTCTGCCAGTGGTGTTCCTCGGTTATACATTAGAGTGGAACGTGCCCGGATAACTCCACAAATGTTGATTTTTCCTTACTTATGTTTGGTTTCCAAATTGAATTTATTTCTTTTTATTGGAGTAATATTCCATTGTGTACATTGACCACTACGTCTTTGTGCATTCCTCGTTTGGCGGACATTTTTGTTGCTTCCAAGTGTTGGCTGCGGTAAATATTCCTGGAGTGCAAGATTGCTAGCATGTGTCTTTTTGATTCACAACCTCTCAGGCGATAGGCAGAGCAGTGGGTATGCTTGATTGAATGGTAGCTGAAGATCTACCTTTCCAAGGCACCTCGTTTTTGTTTTCATTACTGGCTCTTACCAGGTCCCACTTTGAAGCGAGGGTACACGTTGCTCCACAACCCCTTCAGCATTTATTCTTTGCAGAAGTTTTGCTGGTGGCCATTCTGACTAGTGTGAGCTGATAGGTTTTTGTAATTTGGGTTTGCATGTCTTCAAAAATACCAAAAAATTCATCATTTTACACGCCGTTTTCTTTTCTGTTAAAAATAGAATGTGAGTACAATATATCCCTTGAAATTGTCTTCTTGGAAGGTTGCCCTCTTTTGAATTTTTGGTCGATATTCGACCCCAGGATTTTTTTGGAGGGCAGGTCTCATTACAGAACTGCAGCTCTGGTGCATATTTAGTGGCCATTAGCACTGGGTTTAAAGCTGCTGTTGTAGGAAACGGCCAAAAGGAGGCAGCATTTCTCCAGTCCCAAATCTGGTTACTAGGGCAGCACAGCCTTTCTGGAAGTCGTGCTCCCAGGTTGTAAATTAGAATGGAATGTGCCAGGAAAACCCCCCGTAAGTTTATATCCCATTATTTCTTGTTCGTCTTTTAATTTTTTTAAATCGGGGTAATGATTAGAATATTGTTTATCCTAGGTGTATACAATCTGGTTCATTTGTACATTACATATGTATGTATGTGTTTGTATATATATATAATATATATTCATGTACAGATACTCTTCCCATGTAAATTATTGCAGAGTGTTCCATTGACCTCCCTTGCTATATGGTCGGTCTTTTTGATATATGTATTTAATAGGTATTTGTACACGTATGGTAACCCTAATCTTAATTTTCCATTTCCCCCACCTATCCTTTTAGATAAGAAAAGTTTGTTTTCTAAGTCTGTGAGTTTCTTTCCTGTGAAAATACCATCATTTGTGTCAGTTGTTAGATAACGCCTATAAGTGATATCATAGTATATTTTTGCTTTCCGACTTACCTCACGTTCTGTCATTATCTCTAGGTTCATCTATGGTGCCTCAAAGAGCAGTGTTTCACTGTTTTCCATGGCTAATAATCCATTGTGTACATGGAGCACTTCTTCTTTATCCATTCATCCATTGATGGACATTTTGGTTGCTTCCGTGTCTTGGCTATTGTGAAAACTCCTGCAGTGAAGCTGTTGCAGCCTGTGCCTCCTCGACTCTGGTCTTCTGAGGTGAGAGGCTCAGCACTGGGCCTGCTGAGTGGAATGCTGGCTCAAATTCTACTTTTAAACGCAGCTCTTTTCTGTTCTCATTATTGGCTCTTACCACATTACATCTCACCAGCAGCTAGAGGGTACACGGTTCTCTAAAACCCCATCAGCATTTATTGTTTGTAGACTTTTGGCTGATGGTACTTGACTTGCGTGAGTTGAAACCTTTTTGTAGGCTAGATTTGCATGAGTCTAATAATTCCTGATGTTTAGCTTTTACCCTTTTTCCTTTTTTTTAAAATAGTGAGTAAAACTTAGCTCTTCATACTATCTCCTTGAAAAATTTGCCAGTTTTGAATTTTTTTGGCCATTCCATACCTCTGCACAGTTCTTGAGGGCAGTTGTCCTTTACAGTCCTGCGTCCTTGTGAATGTTAAGTGACCATTAGCTGTGGTTTTAAAGCCGCTCTTGCGGGAAACGGCCACAAGGCGGCAGCATTTCTACATTTCCATCTCTGGCATTTTGGGCAACAGAGCTTTCCTGGAAATCGTGTTTGTAGGCTGAAAATTAGAGTGGAGTGTGCCAGGGAAAACCCCCAAGAGCTTATATCTGCTTACTTCTAGTTTGCTTTTTAAATATAATTTTTATTATTTATCAGAGCAAATTTGCGAAAAATGTGTGTGTTCTAGGTGTACAGAATCTGGCTCATTATACCTATGTATCGATCTATTCACCTTTGGATCCTTTCCCGTGTAGGTTATTACAGAGTGTTGAGTAGACCTCTCTTGGTATTCCATAGCTATTTTGTGATTATATATTTCATATATATTAGTACATGTCTGTTAACCCCCATATCCTAATTCATACATTCCTTACACCTTTCCATTTGGTTAAACATAATTTGGTTTTCTGAATCTGTGAGTGTCCTTCTCTTGGAAATTATTTCATGGGTATCACTTTTTATGTAACACCTATAAGTGATGTAAGAGGATATTTTTCTTTTGGTTTCTTTCTTACTTCAAGTTGGGTGACTATCTCTAGATCCTTCTATGGTGGTGTCAATGGCACTGTTCCATGCTTTTCCATGGCTAGTATTCCATTGTGTACATGGACGACTTCTTCTTGGTGCCTATTTCTGTTGCTGGACAATGTTTTGAAGAAACATTGGTTTCTTCCAGGTCTTGGCTCTGGTACATGTTGCTGCAGTGCAGGTTTGCCAGTCTGTGCCTTTTTGATTCAGGTCTACTCAGGTGATAGGCCCATCAATTGCCCTACCAGATCACATGGTAGCTCAATTTTTACCTTTAAACAAACCTCCATTCTCTTCTCAGTACTGGCTGTTACCAGGTTACATCCCACCAGCAGCTAGAGGGTACACAGTTCTCTAAAACCCCTTCAGCATTTATACTATGT
Organism: Pseudorca crassidens; assembly: GCF_039906515.1. Lineage (NCBI taxonomy): Eukaryota > Metazoa > Chordata > Mammalia > Artiodactyla > Delphinidae > Pseudorca > Pseudorca crassidens. The sequence continues at coordinate 155,498,804 of NC_090296.1, forward strand.
AGCCTCTTTCTGCTGATGATCATTCTGACGACTGTGAGGTGAAAGTTTTTGTAGACTGGATTTGCATGGTTTTATTAATTCCTGATGTTAAGCATTTTCCCATGCCCTTTCTTTCATAACAGAAAAAAGAAAGAAAGAGAATACAAAATGTGCGTAAAATCTGGGTCTTGAAATTGTCGTTTTGATATATGCACATCTTTGAGATTTTTGCTCGATTTACGACCCAAGGATTTGTTTTGAGGGCAGGTGTCATTTACAGGCCTGCAATTATTTTGACTATCAAGTAACCATTAGTGCTGGGTTTAGAGCTGCTGTTGTGTGAAACGGCCACAAGGTGGCAGCAGTTCTCCTTTACCTATTCTGGTTACTAGAGCAACAGTGCCTCAAGGGAAGTCATGTTCTAGGTTCTCAATTAGAATGGAATGTGCCGGGAAAAAACCCCTTAAGTTTATATCTGACTATTTCTTGTTCGTGTTTTAAATGTAATTTTCATTTTTTATCACAGCAAGGGTGATTACAATTTTTTGCTTGTTCTAGGTGTGCAAGATGTTGTTGTTTTACATATATACATATATCTATTGTTCTTTGGATCCTTTTCCCATTGTAGGTTATGACACAATGTTGAGTAGTCTTCTCGTGGTATTCCGTGGGTCTATGGTGATTTTATACTTCACCTGTGTTTGTATATCTCTGTTTAACCCGGCATCCTAATGTATCCAATCCTCACACCTTTCCATTGGTGAACCATAAGTTTGTTTAATGAATCTATGATTGCCTTTCTTTGTGGAAATATCTTCACTGGTATCAATTTTTAGGTAACACCTATAAGTGATATCATAGGATATGTGTCTTTCGCTTTCTGACTTACTACAAGTTGCGTGATTACTTCTGGACTCATCTACTGTGCTGCAAATGGCATTGTGTCATTTTTTCCTTGGCTAATATTCCATCTGTACGTGTACCATTTCTTTGCCCACTCATCTGTTGGTGGACTTATTGTTTGCTTCCATGTCTTGGCTACTGTAGTACTGCTGCAATGCACATTTGCCTGCCTGTGTCTTTCCAATTCTGTCGGTTATACGTGCAGGAATGGGCCTGCTGGATCGTATGGCAGACAAACGTTTACCTTGTAAAGGCACCTCCATTCTGTTCTCATTAGTGGCTTTTACCAGGTTACGTCCCACTTAAAGATGAGGGTATGCACTTTTCCACAACCCATTCAGCATTTATTGTTTGTAGTTTTCCTGCTTATGTTTATTCTGACTGGTGTGGGCTGATACCTCTTTGTGGTTGGATTTGCATGCATCTCATAATCCCTTGAAATTGAGCTTTCAGGCATGTCCTGTTTTTCTTCAAACTGTGAGTACAGCTTACCTCTTCAAATGGTTTTCTTGAAGTATTTGCCTGATTTGGAAATATTTTGCCCATTACCTCCCTGAAGACATTTTGAGGGCAGGTTTCATTTACAGCCCTCCAGTACTTGTGCATAGGAAGTGATCATAAGCACAGGTTTTAAAGCTGCTGTGGCAGGTAACGGCCATTGGGTGGCAGCATTTCTGCTTTCCCCACTCTGGTAACAAGGGAAACAGACCTTTCTGCCAGTGGTGTTCCTCGGTTATACATTAGAGTGGAACGTGCCCGGATAACTCCACAAATGTTGATTTTTCCTTACTTATGTTTGGTTTCCAAATTGAATTTATTTCTTTTTATTGGAGTAATATTCCATTGTGTACATTGACCACTACGTCTTTGTGCATTCCTCGTTTGGCGGACATTTTTGTTGCTTCCAAGTGTTGGCTGCGGTAAATATTCCTGGAGTGCAAGATTGCTAGCATGTGTCTTTTTGATTCACAACCTCTCAGGCGATAGGCAGAGCAGTGGGTATGCTTGATTGAATGGTAGCTGAAGATCTACCTTTCCAAGGCACCTCGTTTTTGTTTTCATTACTGGCTCTTACCAGGTCCCACTTTGAAGCGAGGGTACACGTTGCTCCACAACCCCTTCAGCATTTATTCTTTGCAGAAGTTTTGCTGGTGGCCATTCTGACTAGTGTGAGCTGATAGGTTTTTGTAATTTGGGTTTGCATGTCTTCAAAAATACCAAAAAATTCATCATTTTACACGCCGTTTTCTTTTCTGTTAAAAATAGAATGTGAGTACAATATATCCCTTGAAATTGTCTTCTTGGAAGGTTGCCCTCTTTTGAATTTTTGGTCGATATTCGACCCCAGGATTTTTTTGGAGGGCAGGTCTCATTACAGAACTGCAGCTCTGGTGCATATTTAGTGGCCATTAGCACTGGGTTTAAAGCTGCTGTTGTAGGAAACGGCCAAAAGGAGGCAGCATTTCTCCAGTCCCAAATCTGGTTACTAGGGCAGCACAGCCTTTCTGGAAGTCGTGCTCCCAGGTTGTAAATTAGAATGGAATGTGCCAGGAAAACCCCCCGTAAGTTTATATCCCATTATTTCTTGTTCGTCTTTTAATTTTTTTAAATCGGGGTAATGATTAGAATATTGTTTATCCTAGGTGTATACAATCTGGTTCATTTGTACATTACATATGTATGTATGTGTTTGTATATATATATAATATATATTCATGTACAGATACTCTTCCCATGTAAATTATTGCAGAGTGTTCCATTGACCTCCCTTGCTATATGGTCGGTCTTTTTGATATATGTATTTAATAGGTATTTGTACACGTATGGTAACCCTAATCTTAATTTTCCATTTCCCCCACCTATCCTTTTAGATAAGAAAAGTTTGTTTTCTAAGTCTGTGAGTTTCTTTCCTGTGAAAATACCATCATTTGTGTCAGTTGTTAGATAACGCCTATAAGTGATATCATAGTATATTTTTGCTTTCCGACTTACCTCACGTTCTGTCATTATCTCTAGGTTCATCTATGGTGCCTCAAAGAGCAGTGTTTCACTGTTTTCCATGGCTAATAATCCATTGTGTACATGGAGCACTTCTTCTTTATCCATTCATCCATTGATGGACATTTTGGTTGCTTCCGTGTCTTGGCTATTGTGAAAACTCCTGCAGTGAAGCTGTTGCAGCCTGTGCCTCCTCGACTCTGGTCTTCTGAGGTGAGAGGCTCAGCACTGGGCCTGCTGAGTGGAATGCTGGCTCAAATTCTACTTTTAAATGCAGCTCTTTTCTGTTCTCATTATTGGCTCTTACCACATTACATCTCACCAGCAGCTAGAGGGTACACGGTTCTCTAAAACCCCATCAGCATTTATTGTTTGTAGACTTTTGGCTGATGGTACTTGACTTGCGTGAGTTGAAACCTTTTTGTAGGCTAGATTTGCATGAGTCTAATAATTCCTGATGTTTAGCTTTTACCCTTTTTCCTTTTTTTTAAAATAGTGAGTAAAACTTAGCTCTTCCTACTATCTCCTTGAAAAATTTGCCAGTTTTGAATTTTTTTGGCCATTCCATACCTCTGCACAGTTCTTGAGGGCAGTTGTCCTTTACAGTCCTGCGTCCTTGTGAATGTTAAGTGACCATTAGCTGTGGTTTTAAAGCTGCTCTTGCAGGAAACGGCCACAAGGCGGCAGCATTTCTACATTTCCATCTCTGGCATTTTGGGCAACAGAGCTTTCCTGGAAATCGTGTTTGTAGGCTGAAAATTAGAGTGGAATGTGCCAGGGAAAACCCCCAAGAGCTTATATCTGCTTACTTCTAGTTTGCTTTTTAAATATAATTTTTATTATTTATCAGAGCAAATTTGCGAAAAATGTGTGTGTTCTAGGTGTACAGAATCTGGCTCATTATACCTATGTATCGATCTATTCACCTTTGGATCCTTTCCCGTGTAGGTTATTACAGAGTGTTGAGTAGACCTCTCTTGGTATTCCATAGCTATTTTGTGATTATATATTTCATATATATTAGTACATGTCTGTTAACCCCCATATCCTAATTCATACATTCCTTACACCTTTCCATTTGGTTAAACATAATTTGGTTTTCTGAATCTGTGAGTGTCCTTCTCTTGGAAATTATTTCATGGGTATCACTTTTTATGTAACACCTATAAGTGATGTAAGAGGATATTTTTCTTTTGGTTTCTTTCTTACTTCAAGTTGGGTGACTATCTCTAGATCCTTCTATGGTGGTGTCAATGGCACTGTTCCATGCTTTTCCATGGCTAGTATTCCATTGTGTACATGGACGACTTCTTCTTGGTGCCTATTTCTGTTGCTGGACATTTTGGTTTCTTCCAGGTCTTGGCTCTGGTACATGTTGCTGCAGTGCAGGTTTGCCAGTCTGTGCCTTTTTGATTCAGGTCTACTCAGGTGATAGGCCCATCAATTGCCCTACCAGATCACATGGTAGCTCAATTTTTACCTTTAAACAAACCTCCATTCTCTTCTCAGTACTGGCTGTTACCAGGTTACATCCCACCAGCAGCTAGAGGGTACACAGTTCTCTAAAACCCCTTCAGCATTTATACTATGTAGCCTCTTTCTGCTGATGATCATTCTGACGACTGTGAGGTGAAAGTTTTTGTAGACTGGATTTGCATGGTTTTATTAATTCCTGATGTTAAGCATTTTCCCATGCCCTTTCTTTCATAACAGAAAAAAGAAAGAAAGAGAATACAAAATGTGCGTAAAATCTGGGTCTTGAAATTGTCGTTTTGATATATGCACATCTTTGAGATTTTTGCTCGATTTACGACCCAAGGATTTGTTTTGAGGGCAGGTGTCATTTACAGGCCTGCAATTATTTTGACTATCAAGTAACCATTAGTGCTGGGTTTAGAGCTGCTGTTGTGTGAAACGGCCACAAGGTGGCAGCAGTTCTCCTTTACCTATTCTGGTTACTAGAGCAACAGTGCCTCAAGGGAAGTCATGTTCTAGGTTCTCAATTAGAATGGAATGTGCCGGGAAAAAACCCCTTAAGTTTATATCTGACTATTTCTTGTTCGTGTTTTAAATGTAATTTTCATTTTTTATCACAGCAAGGGTGATTACAATTTTTTGCTTGTTCTAGGTGTGCAAGATGTTGTTGTTTTACATATATACATATATCTATTGTTCTTTGGATCCTTTTCCCATTGTAGGTTATGACACAATGTTGAGTAGTCTTCTCGTGGTATTCCGTGGGTCTATGGTGATTTTATACTTCACCTGTGTTTGTATATCTCTGTTTAACCCGGCATCCTAATGTATCCAATCCTCACACCTTTCCATTGGTGAACCATAAGTTTGTTTAATGAATCTATGATTGCCTTTCTTTGTGGAAATATCTTCACTGGTATCAATTTTTAGGTAACACCTATAAGTGATATCATAGGATATGTGTCTTTCGCTTTCTGACTTACTACAAGTTGCGTGATTACTTCTGGACTCATCTACTGTGCTGCAAATGGCATTGTGTCATTTTTTCCTTGGCTAATATTCCATCTGTACGTGTACCATTTCTTTGTCCACTCATCTGTTGGTGGACTTATTGTTTGCTTCCATGTCTTGGCTACTGTAGTACTGCTGCAATGCACATTTGCCTGCCTGTGTCTTTCCAATTCTGTCGGTTATACGTGCAGGAATGGGCCTGCTGGATCGTATGGCAGACAAACGTTTACCTTGTAAAGGCACCTCCATTCTGTTCTCATTAGTGGCTTTTACCAGGTTACGTCCCACTTAAAGATGAGGGTATGCACTTTTCCACAACCCATTCAGCATTTATTGTTTGTAGTTTTCCTGCTTATGTTTATTCTGACTGGTGTGAGCTGATACCTCTTTGTGGTTGGATTTGCATGCATCTCATAATCCCTTGAAATTGAGCTTTCAGGCATGTCCTGTTTTTCTTCAAACTGTGAGTACAGCTTACCTCTTCAAATGGTTTTCTTGAAGTATTTGCCTGATTTGGAAATATTTTGCCCATTACCTCCCTGGAGACATTTTGAGGGCAGGTTTCATTTACAGCCCTCCAGTACTTGTGCATAGGAAGTGATCATAAGCACAGGTTTTAAAGCTGCTGTGGCAGGTAACGGCCATTGGGTGGCAGCATTTCTGCTTTCCCCACTCTGGTAACAAGGGAAACAGACCTTTCTGCCAGTGGTGTTCCTCGGTTATACATTAGAGTGGAACGTGCCCGGATAACTCCACAAATGTTGATTTTTCCTTACTTATGTTTGGTTTCCAAATTGAATTTATTTCTTTTTATTGGAGTAATATTCCATTGTGTACATTGACCACTACGTCTTTGTGCATTCCTCGTTTGGCGGACATTTTTGTTGCTTCCAAGTGTTGGCTGCGGTAAATATTCCTGGAGTGCAAGATTGCTAGCATGTGTCTTTTTGATTCACAACCTCTCAGGCGATAGGCAGAGCAGTGGGTATGCTTGATTGAATGGTAGCTCAATATCTACCTTTCCAAGGCACCTCGTTTTTGTTTTCATTACTGGCTCTTACCAGGTCCCACTTTGAAGCGAGGGTACACATTGTTCCACAACCCCTTCAGCATTTATTCTTTGCAGAAGTTTTGCTGGTGGCCATTCTGACTAGTGTGAGCTGATAGGTTTTTGTAATTTGGGTTTGCATGTCTTCAAAAATACCAAAAAATTCATCATTTTACACGCCGTTTTCTTTTCTGTTAAAAATAGAATGTGAGTACAATATATCCCTTGAAATTGTCTTCTTGGAAGGTTGCCCTCTTTTGAATTTTTGGTCGATATTCGACCCCAGGATTTTTTTGGAGGGCAGGTCTCATTACAGAACTGCAGCTCAGGTGCATATTTAGTGGCCATTAGCACTGGGTTTAAAGCTGCTGTTGTAGGAAACGGCCAAAAGGAGGCAGCATTTCTCCAGTCCCAAATCTGGTTACTAGGGCAGCACAGCCTTTCTGGAAGTCGTGCTCCCAGGTTGTAAATTAGAATGGAATGTGCCAGGAAAACCCCCCGTAAGTTTATATCCCATTATTTCTTGTTCGTCTTTTAATTTTTTAAAATCGGGGTAATGATTAGAATATTGTTTATCCTAGGTGTATACAATCTGGTTCATTTGTACATTACATATGTATGTATGTATGTGTATATATGTATATATATATAATATATATTCATGTACAGATACTCTTCCCATGTAAATTATTGCAGAGTGTTCCATTGACCTCCCTTGCTATATGGTCGGTCTTTTTGATATGTGTATTTAATAGGTATTTGTACACGTATGGTAACCCTAATCTTAATTTTCCATTTCCCCCACCTATCCTTTTAGATAAGAAAAGTTTGTTTTCTAAGTCTGTGAGTTTCTTTCCTGTGAAAATACCATCATTTGTGTCAGTTGTTAGATAACGCCTATAAGTGATATCATAGTATATCTTTTGCTTTCCGACTTACCTCACGTTCTGTCATTATCTCTAGGTTCATCTATGGTGCCTCAAAGAGCAGTGTTTCACTGTTTTCCATGGCTAATAATCCATTGTGTACATGGAGCACTTCTTCTTTATCCATTCATCCATTGATGGACATTTTGGTTGCTTCCGTGTCTTGGCTATTGTGAAAACTCCTGCAGTGAAGCTGTTGCAGCCTGTGCCTCCTCGACTCTGGTCTTCTGAGGTGAGAGGCTCAGCACTGGGCCTGCTGAGTGGAATGCTGGCTCAAATTCTACTTTTAAACGCAGCTCTTTTCTGTTCTCATTATTGGCTCTTACCACATTACATCTCACCAGCAGCTAGAGGGTACACGGTTCTCTAAAACCCCATCAGCATTTATTGTTTGTAGACTTTTGGCTGATGGTACTTGACTTGCGTGAGTTGAAACCTTTTTGTAGGCTAGATTTGCATGAGTCTAATAATTCCTGATGTTTAGCTTTTACCCTTTTTCCTTTTTTTTAAAATAGTGAGTAAAACTTAGCTCTTCATACTATCTCCTTGAAAAATTTGCCAGTTTTGAATTTTTTTGGCCATTCCATACCTCTGCACAGTTCTTGAGGGCAGTTGTCCTTTACAGTCCTGCGTCCTTGTGAATGTTAAGTGACCATTAGCTGTGGTTTTAAAGCCGCTCTTGCGGGAAACGGCCACAAGGCGGCAGCATTTCTACATTTCCATCTCTGGCATTTTGGGCAACAGAGCTTTCCTGGAAATCGTGTTTGTAGGCTGAAAATTAGAGTGGAGTGTGCCAGGGAAAACCCCCAAGAGCTTATATCTGCTTACTTCTAGTTTGCTTTTTAAATATAATTTTTATTATTTATCAGAGCAAATTTGCGAAAAATGTGTGTGTTCTAGGTGTACAGAATCTGGCTCATTATACCTATGTATCGATCTATTCACCTTTGGATCCTTTCCCGTGTAGGTTATTACAGAGTGTTGAGTAGACCTCTCTTGGTATTCCATAGCTATTTTGTGATTATATATTTCATATATATTAGTACATGTCTGTTAACCCCCATATCCTAATTCATACATTCCTTACACCTTTCCATTTGGTTAAACATAATTTGGTTTTCTGAATCTGTGAGTGTCCTTCTCTTGGAAATTATTTCATGGGTATCACTTTTTATGTAACACCTATAAGTGATGTAAGAGGATATTTTTCTTTTGGTTTCTTTCTTACTTCAAGTTGGGTGACTATCTCTAGATCCTTCTATGGTGGTGTCAATGGCACTGTTCCATGCTTTTCCATGGCTAGTATTCCATTGTGTACATGGACGACTTCTTCTTGGTGCCTATTTCTGTTGCTGGACATTTTGGTTTCTTCCAGGTCTTGGCTCTGGTACATGTTGCTGCAGTGCAGGTTTGCCAGTCTGTGCCTTTTTGATTCAGGTCTACTCAGGTGATAGGCCCATCAATTGCCCTACCAGATCACATGGTAGCTCAATTTTTACCTTTAAACAAACCTCCATTCTCTTCTCAGTACTGGCTGTTACCAGGTTACATCCCACCAGCAGCTAGAGGGTACACAGTTCTCTAAAACCCCTTCAGCATTTATACTATGTAGCCTCTTTCTGCTGATGATCATTCTGACGACTGTGAGGTGAAAGTTTTTGTAGACTGGATTTGCATGGTTTTATTAATTCCTGATGTTAAGCATTTTCCCATGCCCTTTCTTTCATAACAGAAAAAAGAAAGAAAGAGAATACAAAATGTGCGTAAAATCTGGGTCTTGAAATTGTCGTTTTGATATATGCACATCTTTGAGATTTTTGCTCGATTTACGACCCAAGGATTTGTTTTGAGGGCAGGTGTCATTTACAGGCCTGCAATTATTTTGACTATCAAGTAACCATTAGTGCTGGGTTTAGAGCTGCTGTTGTGTGAAACGGCCACAAGGTGGCAGCAGTTCTCCTTTACCTATTCTGGTTACTAGAGCAACAGTGCCTCAAGGGAAGTCATGTTCTAGGTTCTCAATGAGAATGGAATGTGCCGGGAAAAAACCCCTTAAGTTTATATCTGACTACTTCTTGTTCGTGTTTTAAATGTAATTTTCATTTTTTATCACAGCAAGGGTGATTACAATTTTTTGCTTGTTCTAGGTGTGCAAGATGTTGTTGTTTTACATATATACATATATCTATTGTTCTTTGGATCCTTTTCCCATTGTAGGTTATGACACAATGTTGAGTAGTCTTCTCGTGGTATTCCGTGGGTCTATGGTGATTTTATACTTCACCTGTGTTTGTATATCTCTGTTTAACCCGGCATCCTAATGTATCCAATCCTCACACCTTTCCATTGGTGAACCATAAGTTTGTTTAATGAATCTATGATTGCCTTTCTTTGTGGAAATATCTTCACTGGTATCAATTTTTAGGTAACACCTATAAGTGATATCATAGGATATGTGTCTTTCGCTTTCTGACTTACTACAAGTTGCGTGATTACTTCTGGACTCATCTACTGTGCTGCAAATGGCATTGTGTCATTTTTTCCTTGGCTAATATTCCATCTGTACGTGTACCATTTCTTTGTCCACTCATCTGTTGGTGGACTTATTGTTTGCTTCCATGTCTTGGCTACTGTAGTACTGCTGCAATGCACATTTGCCTGCCTGTGTCTTTCCAATTCTGTCGGTTATACGTGCAGGAATGGGCCTGCTGGATCGTATGGCAGACAAACGTTTACCTTGTAAAGGCACCTCCATTCTGTTCTCATTAGTGGCTTTTACCAGGTTACGTCCCACTTAAAGATGAGGGTATGCACTTTTCCACAACCCATTCAGCATTTATTGTTTGTAGTTTTCCTGCTTATGTTTATTCTGACTGGTGTGGGCTGATACCTCTTTGTGGTTGGATTTGCATGCATCTCATAATCCCTTGAAATTGAGCTTTCAGGCATGTCCTGTTTTTCTTCAAACTGTGAGTACAGCTTACCTCTTCAAATGGTTTTCTTGAAGTATTTGCCTGATTTGGAAATATTTTGCCCATTACCTCCCTGAAGACATTTTGAGGGCAGGTTTCATTTACAGCCCTCCAGTACTTGTGCATAGGAAGTGATCATAAGCACAGGTTTTAAAGCTGCTGTGGCAGGTAACGGCCATTGGGTGGCAGCATTTCTGCTTTCCCCACTCTGGTAACAAGGGAAACAGACCTTTCTGCCAGTGGTGTTCCTCGGTTATACATTAGAGTGGAACGTGCCCGGATAACTCCACAAATGTTGATTTTTCCTTACTTATGTTTGGTTTCCAAATTGAATTTATTTCTTTTTATTGGAGTAATATTCCATTGTGTACATTGACCACTACGTCTTTGTGCATTCCTCGTTTGGCGGACATTTTTGTTGCTTCCAAGTGTTGGCTGCGGTAAATATTCCTGGAGTGCAAGATTGCTAGCATGTGTCTTTTTGATTCACAACCTCTCAGGCGATAGGCAGAGCAGTGGGTATGCTTGATTGAATGGTAGCTGAAGATCTACCTTTCCAAGGCACCTCGTTTTTGTTTTCATTACTGGCTCTTACCAGGTCCCACTTTGAAGCGAGGGTACACGTTGCTCCACAACCCCTTCAGCATTTATTCTTTGCAGAAGTTTTGCTGGTGGCCATTCTGACTAGTGTGAGCTGATAGGTTTTTGTAATTTGGGTTTGCATGTCTTCAAAAATACCAAAAAATTCATCATTTTACACGCCGTTTTCTTTTCTGTTAAAAATAGAATGTGAGTACAATATATCCCTTGAAATTGTCTTCTTGGAAGGTTGCCCTCTTTTGAATTTTTGGTCGATATTCGACCCCAGGATTTTTTTGGAGGGCAGGTCTCATTACAGAACTGCAGCTCTGGTGCATATTTAGTGGCCATTAGCACTGGGTTTAAAGCTGCTGTTGTAGGAAACGGCCAAAAGGAGGCAGCATTTCTCCAGTCCCAAATCTGGTTACTAGGGCAGCACAGCCTTTCTGGAAGTCGTGCTCCCAGGTTGTAAATTAGAATGGAATGTGCCAGGAAAACCCCCCGTAAGTTTATATCCCATTATTTCTTGTTCGTCTTTTAATTTTTTTAAATCGGGGTAATGATTAGAATATTGTTTATCCTAGGTGTATACAATCTGGTTCATTTGTACATTACATATGTATGTATGTGTTTGTATATATATATAATATATATTCATGTACAGATACTCTTCCCATGTAAATTATTGCAGAGTGTTCCATTGACCTCCCTTGCTATATGGTCGGTCTTTTTGATATATGTATTTAATAGGTATTTGTACACGTATGGTAACCCTAATCTTAATTTTCCATTTCCCCCACCTATCCTTTTAGATAAGAAAAGTTTGTTTTCTAAGTCTGTGAGTTTCTTTCCTGTGAAAATACCATCATTTGTGTCAGTTGTTAGATAACGCCTATAAGTGATATCATAGTATATTTTTGCTTTCCGACTTACCTCACGTTCTGTCATTATCTCTAGGTTCATCTATGGTGCCTCAAAGAGCAGTGTTTCACTGTTTTCCATGGCTAATAATCCATTGTGTACATGGAGCACTTCTTCTTTATCCATTCATCCATTGATGGACATTTTGATTGCTTCCGTGTCTTGGCTATTGTGAAAACTCCTGCAGTGAAGCTGTTGCAGCCTGTGCCTCCTCGACTCTGGTCTTCTGAGGTGAGAGGCTCAGCACTGGGCCTGCTGAGTGGAATGCTGGCTCAAATTCTACTTTTAAACGCAGCTCTTTTCTGTTCTCATTATTGGCTCTTACCACATTACATCTCACCAGCAGCTAGAGGGTACACGGTTCTCTAAAACCCCATCAGCATTTATTGTTTGTAGACTTTTGGCTGATGGTACTTGACTTGCGTGAGTTGAAACCTTTTTGTAGGCTAGATTTGCATGAGTCTAATAATTCCTGATGTTTAGCTTTTACCCTTTTTCCTTTTTTTTAAATAGTGAGTAAAACTTAGCTCTTCCTACTATCTCCTTGAAAAATTTGCCAGTTTTGAATTTTTTTGGCCATTCCATACCTCTGCACAGTTCTTGAGGGCAGTTGTCCTTTACAGTCCTGCGTCCTTGTGAATGTTAAGTGACCATTAGCTGTGGTTTTAAAGCTGCTCTTGCGGGAAACGGCCACAAGGCGGCAGCATTTCTACATTTCCATCTCTGGCATTTTGGGCAACAGAGCTTTCCTGGAAATCGTGTTTGTAGGCTGAAAATTAGAGTGGAATGTGCCAGGGAAAACCCCCAAGAGCTTATATCTGCTTACTTCTAGTTTGCTTTTTAAATATAATTTTTATTATTTATCAGAGCAAATTTGCGAAAAATGTGTGTGTTCTAGGTGTACAGAATCTGGCTCATTATACCTATGTATCGATCTATTCACCTTTGGATCCTTTCCCGTGTAGGTTATTACAGAGTGTTGAGTAGACCTCTCTTGGTATTCCATAGCTATTTTGTGATTATATATTTCATATATATTAGTACATGTCTGTTAACCCCCATATCCTAATTCATACATTCCTTACACCTTTCCATTTGGTTAAACATAATTTGGTTTTCTGAATCTGTGAGTGTCCTTCTCTTGGAAATTATTTCATGGGTATCACTTTTTATGTAACACCTATAAGTGATGTAAGAGGATATTTTTCTTTTGGTTTCTTTCTTACTTCAAGTTGGGTGACTATCTCTAGATCCTTCTATGGTGGTGTCAATGGCACTGTTCCATGCTTTTCCATGGCTAGTATTCCATTGTGTACATGGACGACTTCTTCTTGGTGCCTATTTCTGTTGCTGGACATTTTGGTTTCTTCCAGGTCTTGGCTCTGGTACATGTTGCTGCAGTGCAGGTTTGCCAGTCTGTGCCTTTTTGATTCAGGTCTACTCAGGTGATAGGCCCATCAATTGCCCTACCAGATCACATGGTAGCTCAATTTTTACCTTTAAACAAACCTCCATTCTCTTCTCAGTACTGGCTGTTACCAGGTTACATCCCACCAGCAGCTAGAGGGTACACAGTTCTCTAAAACCCCTTCAGCATTTATACTATGTAGCCTCTTTCTGCTGATGATCATTCTGACGACTGTGAGGTGAAAGTTTTTGTAGACTGGATTTGCATGGTTTTATTAATTCCTGATGTTAAGCATTTTCCCATGCCCTTTCTTTCATAACAGAAAAAAGAAAGAAAGAGAATACAAAATGTGCGTAAAATCTGGGTCTTGAAATTGTCGTTTTGATATATGCACATCTTTGAGATTTTTGCTCGATTTACGACCCAAGGATTTGTTTTGAGGGCAGGTGTCATTTACAGGCCTGCAATTATTTTGACTATCAAGTAACCATTAGTGCTGGGTTTAGAGCTGCTGTTGTGTGAAACGGCCACAAGGTGGCAGCAGTTCTCCTTTACCTATTCTGGTTACTAGAGCAACAGTGCCTCAAGGGAAGTCATGTTCTAGGTTCTCAATGAGAATGGAATGTGCCGGGAAAAAACCCCTTAAGTTTATATCTGACTACTTCTTGTTCGTGTTTTAAATGTAATTTTCATTTTTTATCACAGCAAGGGTGATTACAATTTTTTGCTTGTTCTAGGTGTGCAAGATGTTGTTGTTTTACATATATACATATATCTATTGTTCTTTGGATCCTTTTCCCATTGTAGGTTATGACACAATGTTGAGTAGTCTTCTCGTGGTATTCCGTGGGTCTATGGTGATTTTATACTTCACCTGTGTTTGTATATCTCTGTTTAACCCGGCATCCTAATGTATCCAATCCTCACACCTTTCCATTGGTGAACCATAAGTTTGTTTAATGAATCTATGATTGCCTTTCTTTGTGGAAATATCTTCACTGGTATCAATTTTTAGGTAACACCTATAAGTGATATCATAGGATATGTGTCTTTCGCTTTCTGACTTACTACAAGTTGCGTGATTACTTCTGGACTCATCTACTGTGCTGCAAATGGCATTGTGTCATTTTTTCCTTGGCTAATATTCCATCTGTACGTGTACCATTTCTTTGCCCACTCATCTGTTGGTGGACTTATTGTTTGCTTCCATGTCTTGGCTACTGTAGTACTGCTGCAATGCACATTTGCCTGCCTGTGTCTTTCCAATTCTGTCGGTTATACGTGCAGGAATGGGCCTGCTGGATCGTATGGCAGACAAACGTTTACCTTGTAAAGGCACCTCCATTCTGTTCTCATTAGTGGCTTTTACCAGGTTACGTCCCACTTAAAGATGAGGGTATGCACTTTTCCACAACCCATTCAGCATTTATTGTTTGTAGTTTTCCTGCTTATGTTTATTCTGACTGGTGTGGGCTGATACCTCTTTGTGGTTGGATTTGCATGCATCTCATAATCCCTTGAAATTGAGCTTTCAGGCATGTCCTGTTTTTCTTCAAACTGTGAGTACAGCTTACCTCTTCAAATGGTTTTCTTGAAGTATTTGCCTGATTTGGAAATATTTTGCCCATTACCTCCCTGAAGACATTTTGAGGGCAGGTTTCATTTACAGCCCTCCAGTACTTGTGCATAGGAAGTGATCATAAGCACAGGTTTTAAAGCTGCTGTGGCAGGTAACGGCCATTGGGTGGCAGCATTTCTGCTTTCCCCACTCTGGTAACAAGGGAAACAGACCTTTCTGCCAGTGGTGTTCCTCGGTTATACATTAGAGTGGAACGTGCCCGGATAACTCCACAAATGTTGATTTTTCCTTACTTATGTTTGGTTTCCAAATTGAATTTATTTCTTTTTATTGGAGTAATATTCCATTGTGTACATTGACCACTACGTCTTTGTGCATTCCTCGTTTGGCGGACATTTTTGTTGCTTCCAAGTGTTGGCTGCGGTAAATATTCCTGGAGTGCAAGATTGCTAGCATGTGTCTTTTTGATTCACAACCTCTCAGGCGATAGGCAGAGCAGTGGGTATGCTTGATTGAATGGTAGCTGAAGATCTACCTTTCCAAGGCACCTCGTTTTTGTTTTCATTACTGGCTCTTACCAGGTCCCACTTTGAAGCGAGGGTACACGTTGCTCCACAACCCCTTCAGCATTTATTCTTTGCAGAAGTTTTGCTGGTGGCCATTCTGACTAGTGTGAGCTGATAGGTTTTTGTAATTTGGGTTTGCATGTCTTCAAAAATACCAAAAAATTCATCATTTTACACGCCGTTTTCTTTTCTGTTAAAAATAGAATGTGAGTACAATATATCCCTTGAAATTGTCTTCTTGGAAGGTTGCCCTCTTTTGAATTTTTGGTCGATATTCGACCCCAGGATTTTTTTGGAGGGCAGGTCTCATTACAGAACTGCAGCTCTGGTGCATATTTAGTGGCCATTAGCACTGGGTTTAAAGCTGCTGTTGTAGGAAACGGCCAAAAGGAGGCAGCATTTCTCCAGTCCCAAATCTGGTTACTAGGGCAGCACAGCCTTTCTGGAAGTCGTGCTCCCAGGTTGTAAATTAGAATGGAATGTGCCAGGAAAACCCCCCGTAAGTTTATATCCCATTATTTCTTGTTCGTCTTTTAATTTTTTTAAATCGGGGTAATGATTAGAATATTGTTTATCCTAGGTGTATACAATCTGGTTCATTTGTACATTACATATGTATGTATGTGTTTGTATATATATATAATATATATTCATGTACAGATACTCTTCCCATGTAAATTATTGCAGAGTGTTCCATTGACCTCCCTTGCTATATGGTCGGTCTTTTTGATATATGTATTTAATAGGTATTTGTACACGTATGGTAACCCTAATCTTAATTTTCCATTTCCCCCACCTATCCTTTTAGATAAGAAAAGTTTGTTTTCTAAGTCTGTGAGTTTCTTTCCTGTGAAAATACCATCATTTGTGTCAGTTGTTAGATAACGCCTATAAGTGATATCATAGTATAT
Organism: Pseudorca crassidens; assembly: GCF_039906515.1. Classification (NCBI taxonomy): domain Eukaryota; kingdom Metazoa; phylum Chordata; class Mammalia; order Artiodactyla; family Delphinidae; genus Pseudorca; species Pseudorca crassidens. The sequence continues at coordinate 155,515,081 of NC_090296.1, forward strand.
CTTTTGCTTTCCGACTTACCTCACGTTCTGTCATTATCTCTAGGTTCATCTATGGTGCCTCAAAGAGCAGTGTTTCACTGTTTTCCATGGCTAATAATCCATTGTGTACATGGAGCACTTCTTCTTTATCCATTCATCCATTGATGGACATTTTGGTTGTTTCCGTGTCTTGGCTATTGTGAAAACTCCTGCAGTGAAGCTGTTGCAGCCTGTGCCTCCTCGACTCTGGTCTTCTGAGGTGAGAGGCTCAGCACTGGGCCTGCTGAGTGGAATGCTGGCTCAAATTCTACTTTTAAACGCAGCTCTTTTCTGTTCTCATTATTGGCTCTTACCACATTACATCTCACCAGCAGCTAGAGGGTACACGGTTCTCTAAAACCCCATCAGCATTTATTGTTTGTAGACTTTTGGCTGATGGTACTTGACTTGCGTGAGTTGAAACCTTTTTGTAGGCTAGATTTGCATGAGTCTAATAATTCCTGATGTTTAGCTTTTACCCTTTTTCCTTTTTTTTTAAATAGTGAGTAAAACTTAGCTCTTCCTACTATCTCCTTGAAAAATTTGCCAGTTTTGAATTTTTTTGGCCATTCCATACCTCTGCACAGTTCTTGAGGGCAGTTGTCCTTTACAGTCCTGCGTCCTTGTGAATGTTAAGTGACCATTAGCTGTGGTTTTAAAGCTGCTCTTGCGGGAAACGGCCACAAGGCGGCAGCATTTCTACATTTCCATCTCTGGCATTTTGGGCAACAGAGCTTTCCTGGAAATCGTGTTTGTAGGCTGAAAATTAGAGTGGAGTGTGCCAGGGAAAACCCCCAAGAGCTTATATCTGCTTACTTCTAGTTTGCTTTTTAAATATAATTTTTATTATTTATCAGAGCAAATTTGCGAAAAATGTGTGTGTTCTAGGTGTACAGAATCTGGCTCATTATACCTATGTATCGATCTATTCACCTTTGGATCCTTTCCCGTGTAGGTTATTACAGAGTGTTGAGTAGACCTCTCTTGGTATTCCATAGCTATTTTGTGATTATATATTTCATATATATTAGTACATGTCTGTTAACCCCCATATCCTAATTCATACATTCCTTACACCTTTCCATTTGGTTAAACATAATTTGGTTTTCTGAATCTGTGAGTGTCCTTCTCTTGGAAATTATTTCATGGGTATCACTTTTTATGTAACACCTATAAGTGATGTAAGAGGATATTTTTCTTTTGGTTTCTTTCTTACTTCAAGTTGGGTGACTATCTCTAGATCCTTCTATGGTGGTGTCAATGGCACTGTTCCATGCTTTTCCATGGCTAGTATTCCATTGTGTACATGGACGACTTCTTCTTGGTGCCTATTTCTGTTGCTGGACATTTTGGTTTCTTCCAGGTCTTGGCTCTGGTACATGTTGCTGCAGTGCAGGTTTGCCAGTCTGTGCCTTTTTGATTCAGGTCTACTCAGGTGATAGGCCCATCAATTGCCCTACCAGATCACATGGTAGCTCAATTTTTACCTTTAAACAAACCTCCATTCTCTTCTCAGTACTGGCTGTTACCAGGTTACATCCCACCAGCAGCTAGAGGGTACACAGTTCTCTAAAACCCCTTCAGCATTTATACTATGTAGCCTCTTTCTGCTGATGATCATTCTGACGACTGTGAGGTGAAAGTTTTTGTAGACTGGATTTGCATGGTTTTATTAATTCCTGATGTTAAGCATTTTCCCATGCCCTTTCTTTCATAACAGAAAAAAGAAAGAAAGAGAATACAAAATGTGCGTAAAATCTGGGTCTTGAAATTGTCGTTTTGATATATGCACATCTTTGAGATTTTTGCTCGATTTACGACCCAAGGATTTGTTTTGAGGGCAGGTGTCATTTACAGGCCTGCAATTATTTTGACTATCAAGTAACCATTAGTGCTGGGTTTAGAGCTGCTGTTGTGTGAAACGGCCACAAGGTGGCAGCAGTTCTCCTTTACCTATTCTGGTTACTAGAGCAACAGTGCCTCAAGGGAAGTCATGTTCTAGGTTCTCAATGAGAATGGAATGTGCCGGGAAAAAACCCCTTAAGTTTATATCTGACTACTTCTTGTTCGTGTTTTAAATGTAATTTTCATTTTTTATCACAGCAAGGGTGATTACAATTTTTTGCTTGTTCTAGGTGTGCAAGATGTTGTTGTTTTACATATATACATATATCTATTGTTCTTTGGATCCTTTTCCCATTGTAGGTTATGACACAATGTTGAGTAGTCTTCTCGTGGTATTCCGTGGGTCTATGGTGATTTTATACTTCACCTGTGTTTGTATATCTCTGTTTAACCCGGCATCCTAATGTATCCAATCCTCACACCTTTCCATTGGTGAACCATAAGTTTGTTTAATGAATCTATGATTGCCTTTCTTTGTGGAAATATCTTCACTGGTATCAATTTTTAGGTAACACCTATAAGTGATATCATAGGATATGTGTCTTTCGCTTTCTGACTTACTACAAGTTGCGTGATTACTTCTGGACTCATCTACTGTGCTGCAAATGGCATTGTGTCATTTTTTCCTTGGCTAATATTCCATCTGTACGTGTACCATTTCTTTGCCCACTCATCTGTTGGTGGACTTATTGTTTGCTTCCATGTCTTGGCTACTGTAGTACTGCTGCAATGCACATTTGCCTGCCTGTGTCTTTCCAATTCTGTCGGTTATACGTGCAGGAATGGGCCTGCTGGATCGTATGGCAGACAAACGTTTACCTTGTAAAGGCACCTCCATTCTGTTCTCATTAGTGGCTTTTACCAGGTTACGTCCCACTTAAAGATGAGGGTATGCACTTTTCCACAACCCATTCAGCATTTATTGTTTGTAGTTTTCCTGCTTATGTTTATTCTGACTGGTGTGGGCTGATACCTCTTTGTGGTTGGATTTGCATGCATCTCATAATCCCTTGAAATTGAGCTTTCAGGCATGTCCTGTTTTTCTTCAAACTGTGAGTACAGCTTACCTCTTCAAATGGTTTTCTTGAAGTATTTGCCTGATTTGGAAATATTTTGCCCATTACCTCCCTGAAGACATTTTGAGGGCAGGTTTCATTTACAGCCCTCCAGTACTTGTGCATAGGAAGTGATCATAAGCACAGGTTTTAAAGCTGCTGTGGCAGGTAACGGCCATTGGGTGGCAGCATTTCTGCTTTCCCCACTCTGGTAACAAGGGAAACAGACCTTTCTGCCAGTGGTGTTCCTCGGTTATACATTAGAGTGGAACGTGCCCGGATAACTCCACAAATGTTGATTTTTCCTTACTTATGTTTGGTTTCCAAATTGAATTTATTTCTTTTTATTGGAGTAATATTCCATTGTGTACATTGACCACTACGTCTTTGTGCATTCCTCGTTTGGCGGACATTTTTGTTGCTTCCAAGTGTTGGCTGCGGTAAATATTCCTGGAGTGCAAGATTGCTAGCATGTGTCTTTTTGATTCACAACCTCTCAGGCGATAGGCAGAGCAGTGGGTATGCTTGATTGAATGGTAGCTGAAGATCTACCTTTCCAAGGCACCTCGTTTTTGTTTTCATTACTGGCTCTTACCAGGTCCCACTTTGAAGCGAGGGTACACGTTGCTCCACAACCCCTTCAGCATTTATTCTTTGCAGAAGTTTTGCTGGTGGCCATTCTGACTAGTGTGAGCTGATAGGTTTTTGTAATTTGGGTTTGCATGTCTTCAAAAATACCAAAAAATTCATCATTTTACACGCCGTTTTCTTTTCTGTTAAAAATAGAATGTGAGTACAATATATCCCTTGAAATTGTCTTCTTGGAAGGTTGCCCTCTTTTGAATTTTTGGTCGATATTCGACCCCAGGATTTTTTTGGAGGGCAGGTCTCATTACAGAACTGCAGCTCTGGTGCATATTTAGTGGCCATTAGCACTGGGTTTAAAGCTGCTGTTGTAGGAAACGGCCAAAAGGAGGCAGCATTTCTCCAGTCCCAAATCTGGTTACTAGGGCAGCACAGCCTTTCTGGAAGTCGTGCTCCCAGGTTGTAAATTAGAATGGAATGTGCCAGGAAAACCCCCCGTAAGTTTATATCCCATTATTTCTTGTTCGTCTTTTAATTTTTTTAAATCGGGGTAATGATTAGAATATTGTTTATCCTAGGTGTATACAATCTGGTTCATTTGTACATTACATATGTATGTATGTGTTTGTATATATATATAATATATATTCATGTACAGATACTCTTCCCATGTAAATTATTGCAGAGTGTTCCATTGACCTCCCTTGCTATATGGTCGGTCTTTTTGATATATGTATTTAATAGGTATTTGTACACGTATGGTAACCCTAATCTTAATTTTCCATTTCCCCCACCTATCCTTTTAGATAAGAAAAGTTTGTTTTCTAAGTCTGTGAGTTTCTTTCCTGTGAAAATACCATCATTTGTGTCAGTTGTTAGATAACGCCTATAAGTGATATCATAGTATATCTTTTGCTTTCCGACTTACCTCACGTTCTGTCATTATCTCTAGGTTCATCTATGGTGCCTCAAAGAGCAGTGTTTCACTGTTTTCCATGGCTAATAATCCATTGTGTACATGGAGCACTTCTTCTTTATCCATTCATCCATTGATGGACATTTTGGTTGTTTCCGTGTCTTGGCTATTGTGAAAACTCCTGCAGTGAAGCTGTTGCAGCCTGTGCCTCCTCGACTCTGGTCTTCTGAGGTGAGAGGCTCAGCACTGGGCCTGCTGAGTGGAATGCTGGCTCAAATTCTACTTTTAAACGCAGCTCTTTTCTGTTCTCATTATTGGCTCTTACCACATTACATCTCACCAGCAGCTAGAGGGTACACGGTTCTCTAAAACCCCATCAGCATTTATTGTTTGTAGACTTTTGGCTGATGGTACTTGACTTGCGTGAGTTGAAACCTTTTTGTAGGCTAGATTTGCATGAGTCTAATAATTCCTGATGTTTAGCTTTTACCCTTTTTCCTTTTTTTTTAAATAGTGAGTAAAACTTAGCTCTTCCTACTATCTCCTTGAAAAATTTGCCAGTTTTGAATTTTTTTGGCCATTCCATACCTCTGCACAGTTCTTGAGGGCAGTTGTCCTTTACAGTCCTGCGTCCTTGTGAATGTTAAGTGACCATTAGCTGTGGTTTTAAAGCTGCTCTTGCGGGAAACGGCCACAAGGCGGCAGCATTTCTACATTTCCATCTCTGGCATTTTGGGCAACAGAGCTTTCCTGGAAATCGTGTTTGTAGGCTGAAAATTAGAGTGGAGTGTGCCAGGGAAAACCCCCAAGAGCTTATATCTGCTTACTTCTAGTTTGCTTTTTAAATATAATTTTTATTATTTATCAGAGCAAATTTGCGAAAAATGTGTGTGTTCTAGGTGTACAGAATCTGGCTCATTATACCTATGTATCGATCTATTCACCTTTGGATCCTTTCCCGTGTAGGTTATTACAGAGTGTTGAGTAGACCTCTCTTGGTATTCCATAGCTATTTTGTGATTATATATTTCATATATATTAGTACATGTCTGTTAACCCCCATATCCTAATTCATACATTCCTTACACCTTTCCATTTGGTTAAACATAATTTGGTTTTCTGAATCTGTGAGTGTCCTTCTCTTGGAAATTATTTCATGGGTATCACTTTTTATGTAACACCTATAAGTGATGTAAGAGGATATTTTTCTTTTGGTTTCTTTCTTACTTCAAGTTGGGTGACTATCTCTAGATCCTTCTATGGTGGTGTCAATGGCACTGTTCCATGCTTTTCCATGGCTAGTATTCCATTGTGTACATGGACGACTTCTTCTTGGTGCCTATTTCTGTTGCTGGACATTTTGGTTTCTTCCAGGTCTTGGCTCTGGTACATGTTGCTGCAGTGCAGGTTTGCCAGTCTGTGCCTTTTTGATTCAGGTCTACTCAGGTGATAGGCCCATCAATTGCCCTACCAGATCACATGGTAGCTCAATTTTTACCTTTAAACAAACCTCCATTCTCTTCTCAGTACTGGCTGTTACCAGGTTACATCCCACCAGCAGCTAGAGGGTACACAGTTCTCTAAAACCCCTTCAGCATTTATACTATGTAGCCTCTTTCTGCTGATGATCATTCTGACGACTGTGAGGTGAAAGATTTTGTAGACTGGATTTGCATGGTTTTATTAATTCCTGATGTTAAGCATTTTCCCATGCCCTTTCTTTCATAACAGAAAAAAGAAAGAAAGAGAATACAAAATGTGCGTAAAATCTGGGTCTTGAAATTGTCGTTTTGATATATGCACATCTTTGAGATTTTTGCTCGATTTACGACCCAAGGATTTGTTTTGAGGGCAGGTGTCATTTACAGGCCTGCAATTATTTTGACTATCAAGTAACCATTAGTGCTGGGTTTAGAGCTGCTGTTGTGTGAAACGGCCACAAGGTGGCAGCAGTTCTCCTTTACCTATTCTGGTTACTAGAGCAACAGTGCCTCAAGGGAAGTCATGTTCTAGGTTCTCAATGAGAATGGAATGTGCCGGGAAAAAACCCCTTAAGTTTATATCTGACTACTTCTTGTTCGTGTTTTAAATGTAATTTTCATTTTTTATCACAGCAAGGGTGATTACAATTTTTTGCTTGTTCTAGGTGTGCAAGATGTTGTTGTTTTACATATATACATATATCTATTGTTCTTTGGATCCTTTTCCCATTGTAGGTTATGACACAATGTTGAGTAGTCTTCTCGTGGTATTCCGTGGGTCTATGGTGATTTTATACTTCACCTGTGTTTGTATATCTCTGTTTAACCCGGCATCCTAATGTATCCAATCCTCACACCTTTCCATTGGTGAACCATAAGTTTGTTTAATGAATCTATGATTGCCTTTCTTTGTGGAAATATCTTCACTGGTATCAATTTTTAGGTAACACCTATAAGTGATATCATAGGATATGTGTCTTTCGCTTTCTGACTTACTACAAGTTGCGTGATTACTTCTGGACTCATCTACTGTGCTGCAAATGGCATTGTGTCATTTTTTCCTTGGCTAATATTCCATCTGTACGTGTACCATTTCTTTGCCCACTCATCTGTTGGTGGACTTATTGTTTGCTTCCATGTCTTGGCTACTGTAGTACTGCTGCAATGCACATTTGCCTGCCTGTGTCTTTCCAATTCTGTCGGTTATACGTGCAGGAATGGGCCTGCTGGATCGTATGGCAGACAAACGTTTACCTTGTAAAGGCACCTCCATTCTGTTCTCATTAGTGGCTTTTACCAGGTTACGTCCCACTTAAAGATGAGGGTATGCACTTTTCCACAACCCATTCAGCATTTATTGTTTGTAGTTTTCCTGCTTATGTTTATTCTGACTGGTGTGAGCTGATACCTCTTTGTGGTTGGATTTGCATGCATCTCATAATCCCTTGAAATTGAGCTTTCAGGCATGTCCTGTTTTTCTTCAAACTGTGAGTACAGCTTACCTCTTCAAATGGTTTTCTTGAAGTATTTGCCTGATTTGGAAATATTTTGCCCATTACCTCCCTGGAGACATTTTGAGGGCAGGTTTCATTTACAGCCCTCCAGTACTTGTGCATAGGAAGTGATCATAAGCACAGGTTTTTAAGCTGCTGTGGCAGGTAACGGCCATTGGGTGGCAGCATTTCTGCTTTCCCCACTCTGGTAACAAGGGAAACAGACCTTTCTGCCAGTGGTGTTCCTCGGTTATACATTAGAGTGGAACGTGCCCGGATAACTCCACAAATGTTGATTTTTCCTTACTTATGTTTGGTTTCCAAATTGAATTTATTTCTTTTTATTGGAGTAATATTCCATTGTGTACATTGACCACTACGTCTTTGTGCATTCCTCGTTTGGCGGACATTTTTGTTGCTTCCAAGTGTTGGCTGCGGTAAATATTCCTGGAGTGCAAGATTGCTAGCATGTGTCTTTTTGATTCACAACCTCTCAGGCGATAGGCAGAGCAGTGGGTATGCTTGATTGAATGGTAGCTCAATATCTACCTTTCCAAGGCACCTCGTTTTTGTTTTCATTACTGGCTCTTACCAGGTCCCACTTTGAAGCGAGGGTACACATTGTTCCACAACCCCTTCAGCATTTATTCTTTGCAGAAGTTTTGCTGGTGGCCATTCTGACTAGTGTCAGCTGATAGGTTTTTGTAATTTGGGTTTGCATGTCTTCAAAAATACCAAAAAATTCATCATTTTACACGCCGTTTTCTTTTCTGTTAAAAATAGAATGTGAGTACAATATATCCCTTGAAATTGTCTTCTTGGAAGGTTGCCCTCTTTTGAATTTTTGGTCGATATTCGACCCCAGGATTTTTTTGGAGGGCAGGTCTCATTACAGAACTGCAGCTCAGGTGCATATTTAGTGGCCATTAGCACTGGGTTTAAAGCTGCTGTTGTAGGAAACGGCCAAAAGGAGGCAGCATTTCTCCAGTCCCAAATCTGGTTACTAGGGCAGCACAGCCTTTCTGGAAGTCGTGCTCCCAGGTTGTAAATTAGAATGGAATGTGCCAGGGAAACCCCCCGTAAGTTTATATCCCATTATTTCTTGTTCGTCTTTTAATTTTTTAAAATCGGGGTAATGATTAGAATATTGTTTATCCTAGGTGTATACAATCTGGTTCATTTGTACATTACATATGTATGTATGTATGTGTATATATGTATATATATATAATATATATTCATGTACAGATACTCTTCCCATGTAAATTATTGCAGAGTGTTCCATTGACCTCCCTTGCTATATGGTCGGTCTTTTTGATATGTGTATTTAATAGGTATTTGTACACGTATGGTAACCCTAATCTTAATTTTCCATTTCCCCCACCTATCCTTTTAGATAAGAAAAGTTTGTTTTCTAAGTCTGTGAGTTTCTTTCCTGTGAAAATACCATCATTTGTGTCAGTTGTTAGATAACGCCTATAAGTGATATCATAGTATATCTTTTGCTTTCCGACTTACCTCACGTTCTGTCATTATCTCTAGGTTCATCTATGGTGCCTCAAAGAGCAGTGTTTCACTGTTTTCCATGGCTAATAATCCATTGTGTACATGGAGCACTTCTTCTTTATCCATTCATCCATTGATGGACATTTTGGTTGCTTCCGTGTCTTGGCTATTGTGAAAACTCCTGCAGTGAAGCTGTTGCAGCCTGTGCCTCCTCGACTCTGGTCTTCTGAGGTGAGAGGCTCAGCACTGGGCCTGCTGAGTGGAATGCTGGCTCAAATTCTACTTTTAAACGCAGCTCTTTTCTGTTCTCATTATTGGCTCTTACCACATTACATCTCACCAGCAGCTAGAGGGTACACGGTTCTCTAAAACCCCATCAGCATTTATTGTTTGTAGACTTTTGGCTGATGGTACTTGACTTGCGTGAGTTGAAACCTTTTTGTAGGCTAGATTTGCATGAGTCTAATAATTCCTGATGTTTAGCTTTTACCCTTTTTCCTTTTTTTTTAAATAGTGAGTAAAACTTAGCTCTTCATACTATCTCCTTGAAAAATTTGCCAGTTTTGAATTTTTTTGGCCATTCCATACCTCTGCACAGTTCTTGAGGGCAGTTGTCCTTTACAGTCCTGCGTCCTTGTGAATGTTAAGTGACCATTAGCTGTGGTTTTAAAGCCGCTCTTGCGGGAAACGGCCACAAGGCGGCAGCATTTCTACATTTCCATCTCTGGCATTTTGGGCAACAGAGCTTTCCTGGAAATCGTGTTTGTAGGCTGAAAGTCAGAGTGGAGTGTGCCAGGGAAAACCCCCAAGAGCTTATATCTGCTTACTTCTAGTTTGCTTTTTAAATATAATTTTTATTATTTATCAGAGCAAATTTGCGAAAAATGTGTGTGTTCTAGGTGTACAGAATCTGGCTCATTATACCTATGTATCGATCTATTCACCTTTGGATCCTTTCCCGTGTAGGTTATTACAGAGTGTTGAGTAGACCTCTCTTGGTATTCCATAGCTATTTTGTGATTATATATTTCATATATATTAGTACATGTCTGTTAACCCCCATATCCTAATTCATACATTCCTTACACCTTTCCATTTGGTTAAACATAATTTGGTTTTCTGAATCTGTGAGTGTCCTTCTCTTGGAAATTATTTCATGGGTATCACTTTTTATGTAACACCTATAAGTGATGTAAGAGGATATTTTTCTTTTGGTTTCTTTCTTACTTCAAGTTGGGTGACTATCTCTAGATCCTTCTATGGTGGTGTCAATGGCACTGTTCCATGCTTTTCCATGGCTAGTATTCCATTGTGTACATGGACGACTTCTTCTTGGTGCCTATTTCTGTTGCTGGACAATGTTTTGAAGAAACATTGGTTTCTTCCAGGTCTTGGCTCTGGTACATGTTGCTGCAGTGCAGGTTTGCCAGTCTGTGCCTTTTTGATTCAGGTCTACTCAGGTGATAAGCCCATCAATTGCCCTACCAGATCACATGGTAGCTCAATTTTTACCTTTAAACAAACCTCCATTCTCTTCTCAGTACTGGCTGTTACCAGGTTACATCCCACCAGCAGCTAGAGGGTACACAGTTCTCTAAAACCCCTTCAGCATTTATACTATGTAGCCTCTTTCTGCTGATGATCATTCTGACGACTGTGAGGTGAAAGTTTTTGTAGACTGGATTTGCATGGTTTTATTAATTCCTGATGTTAAGCATTTTCCCATGCCCTTTCTTTCATAACAGAAAAAAGAAAGAAAGAGAATACAAAATGTGCGTAAAATCTGGGTCTTGAAATTGTCGTTTTGATATATGCACATCTTTGAGATTTTTGCTCGATTTACGACCCAAGGATTTGTTTTGAGGGCAGGTGTCATTTACAGGCCTGCAATTATTTTGACTATCAAGTAACCATTAGTGCTGGGTTTAGAGCTGCTGTTGTGTGAAACGGCCACAAGGTGGCAGCAGTTCTCCTTTACCTATTCTGGTTACTAGAGCAACAGTGCCTCAAGGGAAGTCATGTTCTAGGTTCTCAATGAGAATGGAATGTGCCGGGAAAAAACCCCTTAAGTTTATATCTGACTACTTCTTGTTCGTGTTTTAAATGTAATTTTCATTTTTTATCACAGCAAGGGTGATTACAATTTTTTGCTTGTTCTAGGTGTGCAAGATGTTGTTGTTTTACATATATACATATATCTATTGTTCTTTGGATCCTTTTCCCATTGTAGGTTATGACACAATGTTGAGTAGTCTTCTCGTGGTATTCCGTGGGTCTATGGTGATTTTATACTTCACCTGTGTTTGTATATCTCTGTTTAACCCGGCATCCTAATGTATCCAATCCTCACACCTTTCCATTGGTGAACCATAAGTTTGTTTAATGAATCTATGATTGCCTTTCTTTGTGGAAATATCTTCACTGGTATCAATTTTTAGGTAACACCTATAAGTGATATCATAGGATATGTGTCTTTCGCTTTCTGACTTACTACAAGTTGCGTGATTACTTCTGGACTCATCTACTGTGCTGCAAATGGCATTGTGTCATTTTTTCCTTGGCTAATATTCCATCTGTACGTGTACCATTTCTTTGTCCACTCATCTGTTGGTGGACTTATTGTTTGCTTCCATGTCTTGGCTACTGTAGTACTGCTGCAATGCACATTTGCCTGCCTGTGTCTTTCCAATTCTGTCGGTTATACGTGCAGGAATGGGCCTGCTGGATCGTATGGCAGACAAACGTTTACCTTGTAAAGGCACCTCCATTCTGTTCTCATTAGTGGCTTTTACCAGGTTACGTCCCACTTAAAGATGAGGGTATGCACTTTTCCACAACCCATTCAGCATTTATTGTTTGTAGTTTTCCTGCTTATGTTTATTCTGACTGGTGTGGGCTGATACCTCTTTGTGGTTGGATTTGCATGCATCTCATAATCCCTTGAAATTGAGCTTTCAGGCATGTCCTGTTTTTCTTCAAACTGTGAGTACAGCTTACCTCTTCAAATGGTTTTCTTGAAGTATTTGCCTGATTTGGAAATATTTTGCCCATTACCTCCCTGAAGACATTTTGAGGGCAGGTTTCATTTACAGCCCTCCAGTACTTGTGCATAGGAAGTGATCATAAGCACAGGTTTTAAAGCTGCTGTGGCAGGTAACGGCCATTGGGTGGCAGCATTTCTGCTTTCCCCACTCTGGTAACAAGGGAAACAGACCTTTCTGCCAGTGGTGTTCCTCGGTTATACATTAGAGTGGAACGTGCCCGGATAACTCCACAAATGTTGATTTTTCCTTACTTATGTTTGGTTTCCAAATTGAATTTATTTCTTTTTATTGGAGTAATATTCCATTGTGTACATTGACCACTACGTCTTTGTGCATTCCTCGTTTGGCGGACATTTTTGTTGCTTCCAAGTGTTGGCTGCGGTAAATATTCCTGGAGTGCAAGATTGCTAGCATGTGTCTTTTTGATTCACAACCTCTCAGGCGATAGGCAGAGCAGTGGGTATGCTTGATTGAATGGTAGCTGAAGATCTACCTTTCCAAGGCACCTCGTTTTTGTTTTCATTACTGGCTCTTACCAGGTCCCACTTTGAAGCGAGGGTACACGTTGCTCCACAACCCCTTCAGCATTTATTCTTTGCAGAAGTTTTGCTGGTGGCCATTCTGACTAGTGTGAGCTGATAGGTTTTTGTAATTTGGGTTTGCATGTCTTCAAAAATACCAAAAAATTCATCATTTTACACGCCGTTTTCTTTTCTGTTAAAAATAGAATGTGAGTACAATATATCCCTTGAAATTGTCTTCTTGGAAGGTTGCCCTCTTTTGAATTTTTGGTCGATATTCGACCCCAGGATTTTTTTGGAGGGCAGGTCTCATTACAGAACTGCAGCTCAGGTGCATATTTAGTGGCCATTAGCACTGGGTTTAAAGCTGCTGTTGTAGGAAACGGCCAAAAGGAGGCAGCATTTCTCCAGTCCCAAATCTGGTTACTAGGGCAGCACAGCCTTTCTGGAAGTCGTGCTCCCAGGTTGTAAATTAGAATGGAATGTGCCAGGAAAACCCCCCGTAAGTTTATATCCCATTATTTCTTGTTCGTCTTTTAATTTTTTAAAATCGGGGTAATGATTAGAATATTGTTTATCCTAGGTGTATACAATCTGGTTCATTTGTACATTACATATGTATGTATGTATGTGTATATATGTATATATATATAATATATATTCATGTACAGATACTCTTCCCATGTAAATTATTGCAGAGTGTTCCATTGACCTCCCTTGCTATATGGTCGGTCTTTTTGATATGTGTATTTAATAGGTATTTGTACACGTATGGTAACCCTAATCTTAATTTTCCATTTCCCCCACCTATCCTTTTAGATAAGAAAAGTTTGTTTTCTAAGTCTGTGAGTTTCTTTCCTGTGAAAATACCATCATTTGTGTCAGTTGTTAGATAACGCCTATAAGTGATATCATAGTATATCTTTTGCTTTCCGACTTACCTCACGTTCTGTCATTATCTCTAGGTTCATCTATGGTGCCTCAAAGAGCAGTGTTTCACTGTTTTCCATGGCTAATAATCCATTGTGTACATGGAGCACTTCTTCTTTATCCATTCATCCATTGATGGACATTTTGGTTGTTTCCGTGTCTTGGCTATTGTGAAAACTCCTGCAGTGAAGCTGTTGCAGCCTGTGCCTCCTCGACTCTGGTCTTCTGAGGTGAGAGGCTCAGCACTGGGCCTGCTGAGTGGAATGCTGGCTCAAATTCTACTTTTAAACGCAGCTCTTTTCTGTTCTCATTATTGGCTCTTACCACATTACATCTCACCAGCAGCTAGAGGGTACACGGTTCTCTAAAACCCCATCAGCATTTATTGTTTGTAGACTTTTGGCTGATGGTACTTGACTTGCGTGAGTTGAAACCTTTTTGTAGGCTAGATTTGCATGAGTCTAATAATTCCTGATGTTTAGCTTTTACCCTTTTTCCTTTTTTTTTAAATAGTGAGTAAAACTTAGCTCTTCCTACTATCTCCTTGAAAAATTTGCCAGTTTTGAATTTTTTTGGCCATTCCATACCTCTGCACAGTTCTTGAGGGCAGTTGTCCTTTACAGTCCTGCGTCCTTGTGAATGTTAAGTGACCATTAGCTGTGGTTTTAAAGCCGCTCTTGCGGGAAACGGCCACAAGGCGGCAGCATTTCTACATTTCCATCTCTGGCATTTTGGGCAACAGAGCTTTCCTGGAAATCGTGTTTGTAGGCTGAAAATCAGAGTGGAGTGTGCCAGGGAAAACCCCCAAGAGCTTATATCTGCTTACTTCTAGTTTGCTTTTTAAATATAATTTTTATTATTTATCAGAGCAAATTTGCGAAAAATGTGTGTGTTCTAGGTGTACAGAATCTGGCTCATTATACCTATGTATCGATCTATTCACCTTTGGATCCTTTCCCGTGTAGGTTATTACAGAGTGTTGAGTAGACCTCTCTTGGTATTCCATAGCTATTTTGTGATTATATATTTCATATATATTAGTACATGTCTGTTAACCCCCATATCCTAATTCATACATTCCTTACACCTTTCCATTTGGTTAAACATAATTTGGTTTTCTGAATCTGTGAGTGTCCTTCTCTTGGAAATTATTTCATGGGTATCACTTTTTATGTAACACCTATAAGTGATGTAAGAGGATATTTTTCTTTTGGTTTCTTTCTTACTTCAAGTTGGGTGACTATCTCTAGATCCTTCTATGGTGGTGTCAATGGCACTGTTCCATGCTTTTCCATGGCTAGTATTCCATTGTGTACATGGACGACTTCTTCTTGGTGCCTATTTCTGTTGCTGGACAATGTTTTGAAGAAACATTGGTTTCTTCCAGGTCTTGGCTCTGGTACATGTTGCTGCAGTGCAGGTTTGCCAGTCTGTGCCTTTTTGATTCAGGTCTACTCAGGTGATAGGCCCATCAATTGCCCTACCAGATCACATGGTAGCTCAATTTTTACCTTTAAACAAACCTCCATTCTCTTCTCAGTACTGGCTGTTACCAGGTTACATCCCACCAGCAGCTAGAGGGTACACAGTTCTCTAAAACCCCTTCAGCATTTATACTATGTAGCCTCTTTCTGCTGATGATCATTCTGACGACTGTGAGGTGAAAGTTTTTGTAGACTGGATTTGCATGGTTTTATTAATTCCTGATGTTAAGCATTTTCCCATGCCCTTTCTTTCATAACAGAAAAAAGAAAGAAAGAGAATACAAAATGTGCGTAAAATCTGGGTCTTGAAATTGTCGTTTTGATATATGCACATCTTTGAGATTTTTGCTCGATTTACGACCCAAGGATTTGTTTTGAGGGCAGGTGTCATTTACAGGCCTGCAATTATTTTGACTATCAAGTAACCATTAGTGCTGGGTTTAGAGCTGCTGTTGTGTGAAACGGCCACAAGGTGGCAGCAGTTCTCCTTTACCTATTCTGGTTACTAGAGCAACAGTGCCTCAAGGGAAGTCATGTTCTAGGTTCTCAATTAGAATGGAATGTGCCGGGAAAAAACCCCTTAAGTTTATATCTGACTATTTCTTGTTCGTGTTTTAAATGTAATTTTCATTTTTTATCACAGCAAGGGTGATTACAATTTTTTGCTTGTTCTAGGTGTGCAAGATGTTGTTGTTTTACATATATACATATATCTATTGTTCTTTGGATCCTTTTCCCATTGTAGGTTATGACACAATGTTGAGTAGTCTTCTCGTGGTATTCCGTGGGTCTATGGTGATTTTATACTTCACCTGTGTTTGTATATCTCTGTTTAACCCGGCATCCTAATGTATCCAATCCTCACACCTTTCCATTGGTGAACCATAAGTTTGTTTAATGAATCTATGATTGCCTTTCTTTGTGGAAATATCTTCACTGGTATCAATTTTTAGGTAACACCTATAAGTGATATCATAGGATATGTGTCTTTCGCTTTCTGACTTACTACAAGTTGCGTGATTACTTCTGGACTCATCTACTGTGCTGCAAATGGCATTGTGTCATTTTTTCCTTGGCTAATATTCCATCTGTACGTGTACCATTTCTTTGTCCACTCATCTGTTGGTGGACTTATTGTTTGCTTCCATGTCTTGGCTACTGTAGTACTGCTGCAATGCACATTTGCCTGCCTGTGTCTTTCCAATTCTGTCGGTTATACGTGCAGGAATGGGCCTGCTGGATCGTATGGCAGACAAACGTTTACCTTGTAAAGGCACCTCCATTCTGTTCTCATTAGTGGCTTTTACCAGGTTACGTCCCACTTAAAGATGAGGGTATGCACTTTTCCACAACCCATTCAGCATTTATTGTTTGTAGTTTTCCTGCTTATGTTTATTCTGACTGGTGTGAGCTGATACCTCTTTGTGGTTGGATTTGCATGCATCTCATAATCCCTTGAAATTGAGCTTTCAGGCATGTCCTGTTTTTCTTCAAACTGTGAGTACAGCTTACCTCTTCAAATGGTTTTCTTGAAGTATTTGCCTGATTTGGAAATATTTTGCCCATTACCTCCCTGGAGACATTTTGAGGGCAGGTTTCATTTACAGCCCTCCAGTACTTGTGCATAGGAAGTGATCATAAGCACAGGTTTTTAAGCTGCTGTGGCAGGTAACGGCCATTGGGTGGCAGCATTTCTGCTTTCCCCACTCTGGTAACAAGGGAAACAGACCTTTCTGCCAGTGGTGTTCCTCGGTTATACATTAGAGTGGAACGTGCCCGGATAACTCCACAAATGTTGATTTTTCCTTACTTATGTTTGGTTTCCAAATTGAATTTATTTCTTTTTTATTGGAGTAATATTCCATTGTGTACATTGACCACTACGTCTTTGTGCATTCCTCGTTTGGCGGACATTTTTGTTGCTTCCAAGTGTTGGCTGCGGTAAATATTCCTGGAGTGCAAGATTGCTAGCATGTGTCTTTTTGATTCACAACCTCTCAGGCGATAGGCAGAGCAGTGGGTATGCTTGATTGAATGGTAGCTCAATATCTACCTTTCCAAGGCACCTCGTTTTTGTTTTCATTACTGGCTCTTACCAGGTCCCACTTTGAAGCGAGGGTACACATTGTTCCACAACCCCTTCAGCATTTATTCTTTGCAGAAGTTTTGCTGGTGGCCATTCTGACTAGTGTCAGCTGATAGGTTTTTGTAATTTGGGTTTGCATGTCTTCAAAAATACCAAAAAATTCATCATTTTACACGCCGTTTTCTTTTCTGTTAAAAATAGAATGTGAGTACAATATATCCCTTGAAATTGTCTTCTTGGAAGGTTGCCCTCTTTTGAATTTTTGGTCGATATTCGACCCCAGGATTTTTTTGGAGGGCAGGTCTCATTACAGAACTGCAGCTCAGGTGCATATTTAGTGGCCATTAGCACTGGGTTTAAAGCTGCTGTTGTAGGAAACGGCCAAAAGGAGGCAGCATTTCTCCAGTCCCAAATCTGGTTACTAGGGCAGCACAGCCTTTCTGGAAGTCGTGCTCCCAGGTTGTAAATTAGAATGGAATGTGCCAGGAAAACCCCCCGTAAGTTTATATCCCATTATTTCTTGTTCGTCTTTTAATTTTTTAAAATCGGGGTAATGATTAGAATATTGTTTATCCTAGGTGTATACAATCTGGTTCATTTGTACATTACATATGTATGTATGTATGTGTATATATGTATATATATATAATATATATTCATGTACAGATACTCTTCCCATGTAAATTATTGCAGAGTGTTCCATTGACCTCCCTTGCTATATGGTCGGTCTTTTTGATATGTGTATTTAATAGGTATTTGTACACGTATGGTAACCCTAATCTTAATTTTCCATTTCCCCCACCTATCCTTTTAGATAAGAAAAGTTTGTTTTCTAAGTCTGTGAGTTTCTTTCCTGTGAAAATACCATCATTTGTGTCAGTTGTTAGATAACGCCTATAAGTGATATCATAGTATATCTTTTGCTTTCCGACTTACCTCACGTTCTGTCATTATCTCTAGGTTCATCTATGGTGCCTCAAAGAGCAGTGTTTCACTGTTTTCCATGGCTAATAATCCATTGTGTACATGGAGCACTTCTTCTTTATCCATTCATCCATTGATGGACATTTTGGTTGTTTCCGTGTCTTGGCTATTGTGAAAACTCCTGCAGTGAAGCTGTTGCAGCCTGTGCCTCCTCGACTCTGGTCTTCTGAGGTGAGAGGCTCAGCACTGGGCCTGCTGAGTGGAATGCTGGCTCAAATTCTACTTTTAAACGCAGCTCTTTTCTGTTCTCATTATTGGCTCTTACCACATTACATCTCACCAGCAGCTAGAGGGTACACGGTTCTCTAAAACCCCATCAGCATTTATTGTTTGTAGACTTTTGGCTGATGGTACTTGACTTGCGTGAGTTGAAACCTTTTTGTAGGCTAGATTTGCATGAGTCTAATAATTCCTGATGTTTAGCTTTTACCCTTTTTCCTTTTTTTTTTAAATAGTGAGTAAAACTTAGCTCTTCCTACTATCTCCTTGAAAAATTTGCCAGTTTTGAATTTTTTTGGCCATTCCATACCTCTGCACAGTTCTTGAGGGCAGTTGTCCTTTACAGTCCTGCGTCCTTGTGAATGTTAAGTGACCATTAGCTGTGGTTTTAAAGCCGCTCTTGCGGGAAACGGCCACAAGGCGGCAGCATTTCTACATTTCCATCTCTGGCATTTTGGGCAACAGAGCTTTCCTGGAAATCGTGTTTGTAGGCTGAAAATCAGAGTGGAGTGTGCCAGGGAAAACCCCCAAGAGCTTATATCTGCTTACTTCTAGTTTGCTTTTTAAATATAATTTTTATTATTTATCAGAGCAAATTTGCGAAAAATGTGTGTGTTCTAGGTGTACAGAATCTGGCTCATTATACCTATGTATCGATCTATTCACCTTTGGATCCTTTCCCGTGTAGGTTATTACAGAGTGTTGAGTAGACCTCTCTTGGTATTCCATAGCTATTTTGTGATTATATATTTCATATATATTAGTACATGTCTGTTAACCCCCATATCCTAATTCATACATTCCTTACACCTTTCCATTTGGTTAAACATAATTTGGTTTTCTGAATCTGTGAGTGTCCTTCTCTTGGAAATTATTTCATGGGTATCACTTTTTATGTAACACCTATAAGTGATGTAAGAGGATATTTTTCTTTTGGTTTCTTTCTTACTTCAAGTTGGGTGACTATCTCTAGATCCTTCTATGGTGGTGTCAATGGCACTGTTCCATGCTTTTCCATGGCTAGTATTCCATTGTGTACATGGACGACTTCTTCTTGGTGCCTATTTCTGTTGCTGGACATTTTGGTTTCTTCCAGGTCTTGGCTCTGGTACATGTTGCTGCAGTGCAGGTTTGCCAGTCTGTGCCTTTTTGATTCAGGTCTACTCAGGTGATAGGCCCATCAATTGCCCTACCAGATCACATGGTAGCTCAATTTTTACCTTTAAACAAACCTCCATTCTCTTCTCAGTACTGGCTGTTACCAGGTTACATCCCACCAGCAGCTAGAGGGTACACAGTTCTCTAAAACCCCTTCAGCATTTATACTATGTAGCCTCTTTCTGCTGATGATCATTCTGACGACTGTGAGGTGAAAGTTTTTGTAGACTGGATTTGCATGGTTTTATTAATTCCTGATGTTAAGCATTTTCCCATGCCCTTTCTTTCATAACAGAAAAAAGAAAGAAAGAGAATACAAAATGTGCGTAAAATCTGGGTCTTGAAATTGTCGTTTTGATATATGCACATCTTTGAGATTTTTGCTCGATTTACGACCCAAGGATTTGTTTTGAGGGCAGGTGTCATTTACAGGCCTGCAATTATTTTGACTATCAAGTAACCATTAGTGCTGGGTTTAGAGCTGCTGTTGTGTGAAACGGCCACAAGGTGGCAGCAGTTCTCCTTTACCTATTCTGGTTACTAGAGCAACAGTGCCTCAAGGGAAGTCATGTTCTAGGTTCTCAATGAGAATGGAATGTGCCGGGAAAAAACCCCTTAAGTTTATATCTGACTACTTCTTGTTCGTGTTTTAAATGTAATTTTCATTTTTTATCACAGCAAGGGTGATTACAATTTTTTGCTTGTTCTAGGTGTGCAAGATGTTGTTGTTTTACATATATACATATATCTATTGTTCTTTGGATCCTTTTCCCATTGTAGGTTATGACACAATGTTGAGTAGTCTTCTCGTGGTATTCCGTGGGTCTATGGTGATTTTATACTTCACCTGTGTTTGTATATCTCTGTTTAACCCGGCATCCTAATGTATCCAATCCTCACACCTTTCCATTGGTGAACCATAAGTTTGTTTAATGAATCTATGATTGCCTTTCTTTGTGGAAATATCTTCACTGGTATCAATTTTTAGGTAACACCTATAAGTGATATCATAGGATATGTGTCTTTCGCTTTCTGACTTACTACAAGTTGCGTGATTACTTCTGGACTCATCTACTGTGCTGCAAATGGCATTGTGTCATTTTTTCCTTGGCTAATATTCCATCTGTACGTGTACCATTTCTTTGTCCACTCATCTGTTGGTGGACTTATTGTTTGCTTCCATGTCTTGGCTACTGTAGTACTGCTGCAATGCACATTTGCCTGCCTGTGTCTTTCCAATTCTGTCGGTTATACGTGCAGGAATGGGCCTGCTGGATCGTATGGCAGACAAACGTTTACCTTGTAAAGGCACCTCCATTCTGTTCTCATTAGTGGCTTTTACCAGGTTACGTCCCACTTAAAGATGAGGGTATGCACTTTTCCACAACCCATTCAGCATTTATTGTTTGTAGTTTTCCTGCTTATGTTTATTCTGACTGGTGTGAGCTGATACCTCTTTGTGGTTGGATTTGCATGCATCTCATAATCCCTTGAAATTGAGCTTTCAGGCATGTCCTGTTTTTCTTCAAACTGTGAGTACAGCTTACCTCTTCAAATGGTTTTCTTGAAGTATTTGCCTGATTTGGAAATATTTTGCCCATTACCTCCCTGGAGACATTTTGAGGGCAGGTTTCATTTACAGCCCTCCAGTACTTGTGCATAGGAAGTGATCATAAGCACAGGTTTTAAAGCTGCTGTGGCAGGTAACGGCCATTGGGTGGCAGCATTTCTGCTTTCCCCACTCTGGTAACAAGGGAAACAGACCTTTCTGCCAGTGGTGTTCCTCGGTTATACATTAGAGTGGAACGTGCCCGGATAACTCCACAAATGTTGATTTTTCCTTACTTATGTTTGGTTTCCAAATTGAATTTATTTCTTTTTTATTGGAGTAATATTCCATTGTGTACATTGACCACTACGTCTTTGTGCATTCCTCGTTTGGCGGACATTTTTGTTGCTTCCAAGTGTTGGCTGCGGTAAATATTCCTGGAGTGCAAGATTGCTAGCATGTGTCTTTTTGATTCACAACCTCTCAGGCGATAGGCAGAGCAGTGGGTATGCTTGATTGAATGGTAGCTCAATATCTACCTTTCCAAGGCACCTCGTTTTTGTTTTCATTACTGGCTCTTACCAGGTCCCACTTTGAAGCGAGGGTACACATTGTTCCACAACCCCTTCAGCATTTATTCTTTGCAGAAGTTTTGCTGGTGGCCATTCTGACTAGTGTCAGCTGATAGGTTTTTGTAATTTGGGTTTGCATGTCTTCAAAAATACCAAAAAATTCATCATTTTACACGCCGTTTTCTTTTCTGTTAAAAATAGAATGTGAGTACAATATATCCCTTGAAATTGTCTTCTTGGAAGGTTGCCCTCTTTTGAATTTTTGGTCGATATTCGACCCCAGGATTTTTTTGGAGGGCAGGTCTCATTACAGAACTGCAGCTCAGGTGCATATTTAGTGGCCATTAGCACTGGGTTTAAAGCTGCTGTTGTAGGAAACGGCCAAAAGGAGGCAGCATTTCTCCAGTCCCAAATCTGGTTACTAGGGCAGCACAGCCTTTCTGGAAGTCGTGCTCCCAGGTTGTAAATTAGAATGGAATGTGCCAGGAAAACCCCCCGTAAGTTTATATCCCATTATTTCTTGTTCGTCTTTTAATTTTTTAAAATCGGGGTAATGATTAGAATATTGTTTATCCTAGGTGTATACAATCTGGTTCATTTGTACATTACATATGTATGTATGTATGTGTATATATGTATATATATATAATATATATTCATGTACAGATACTCTTCCCATGTAAATTATTGCAGAGTGTTCCATTGACCTCCCTTGCTATATGGTCGGTCTTTTTGATATGTGTATTTAATAGGTATTTGTACACGTATGGTAACCCTAATCTTAATTTTCCATTTCCCCCACCTATCCTTTTAGATAAGAAAAGTTTGTTTTCTAAGTCTGTGAGTTTCTTTCCTGTGAAAATACCATCATTTGTGTCAGTTGTTAGATAACGCCTATAAGTGATATCATAGTATATCTTTTGCTTTCCGACTTACCTCACGTTCTGTCATTATCTCTAGGTTCATCTATGGTGCCTCAAAGAGCAGTGTTTCACTGTTTTCCATGGCTAATAATCCATTGTGTACATGGAGCACTTCTTCTTTATCCATTCATCCATTGATGGACATTTTGGTTGTTTCCGTGTCTTGGCTATTGTGAAAACTCCTGCAGTGAAGCTGTTGCAGCCTGTGCCTCCTCGACTCTGGTCTTCTGAGGTGAGAGGCTCAGCACTGGGCCTGCTGAGTGGAATGCTGGCTCAAATTCTACTTTTAAACGCAGCTCTTTTCTGTTCTCATTATTGGCTCTTACCACATTACATCTCACCAGCAGCTAGAGGGTACACGGTTCTCTAAAACCCCATCAGCATTTATTGTTTGTAGACTTTTGGCTGATGGTACTTGACTTGCGTGAGTTGAAACCTTTTTGTAGGCTAGATTTGCATGAGTCTAATAATTCCTGATGTTTAGCTTTTACCCTTTTTCCTTTTTTTTTAAATAGTGAGTAAAACTTAGCTCTTCATACTATCTCCTTGAAAAATTTGCCAGTTTTGAATTTTTTTGGCCATTCCATACCTCTGCACAGTTCTTGAGGGCAGTTGTCCTTTACAGTCCTGCGTCCTTGTGAATGTTAAGTGACCATTAGCTGTGGTTTTAAAGCCGCTCTTGCGGGAAACGGCCACAAGGCGGCAGCATTTCTACATTTCCATCTCTGGCATTTTGGGCAACAGAGCTTTCCTGGAAATCGTGTTTGTAGGCTGAAAATCAGAGTGGAATGTGCCAGGGAAAACCCCCAAGAGCTTATATCTGCTTACTTCTAGTTTGCTTTTTAAATATAATTTTTATTATTTATCAGAGCAAATTTGCGAAAAATGTGTGTGTTCTAGGTGTACAGAATCTGGCTCATTATACCTATGTATCGATCTATTCACCTTTGGATCCTTTCCCGTGTAGGTTATTACAGAGTGTTGAGTAGACCTCTCTTGGTATTCCATAGCTATTTTGTGATTATATATTTCATATATATTTTGTGATTATATATTTCATATATATTAGTACATGTCTGTTAACCCCCATATCCTAATTCATACATTCCTTACACCTTTCCATTTGGTTAAACATAATTTGGTTTTCTGAATCTGTGAGTGTCCTTCTCTTGGAAATTATTTCATGGGTATCACTTTTTATGTAACACCTATAAGTGATGTAAGAGGATATTTTTCTTTTGGTTTCTTTCTTACTTCAAGTTGGGTGACTATCTCTAGATCCTTCTATGGTGGTGTCAATGGCACTGTTCCATGCTTTTCCATGGCTAGTATTCCATTGTGTACATGGACGACTTCTTCTTGGTGCCTATTTCTGTTGCTGGACAATGTTTTGAAGAAACATTGGTTTCTTCCAGGTCTTGGCTCTGGTACATGTTGCTGCAGTGCAGGTTTGCCAGTCTGTGCCTTTTTGATTCAGGTCTACTCAGGTGATAGGCCCATCAATTGCCCTACCAGATCACATGGTAGCTCAATTTTTACCTTTAAACAAACCTCCATTCTCTTCTCAGTACTGGCTGTTACCAGGTTACATCCCACCAGCAGCTAGAGGGTACACAGTTCTCTAAAACCCCTTCAGCATTTATACTATGTAGCCTCTTTCTGCTGATGATCATTCTGACGACTGTGAGGTGAAAGTTTTTGTAGACTGGATTTGCATGGTTTTATTAATTCCTGATGTTAAGCATTTTCCCATGCCCTTTCTTTCATAACAGAAAAAAGAAAGAAAGAGAATACAAAATGTGCGTAAAATCTGGGTCTTGAAATTGTCGTTTTGATATATGCACATCTTTGAGATTTTTGCTCGATTTACGACCCAAGGATTTGTTTTGAGGGCAGGTGTCATTTACAGGCCTGCAATTATTTTGACTATCAAGTAACCATTAGTGCTGGGTTTAGAGCTGCTGTTGTGTGAAACGGCCACAAGGTGGCAGCAGTTCTCCTTTACCTATTCTGGTTACTAGAGCAACAGTGCCTCAAGGGAAGTCATGTTCTAGGTTCTCAATTAGAATGGAATGTGCCGGGAAAAAACCCCTTAAGTTTATATCTGACTACTTCTTGTTCGTGTTTTAAATGTAATTTTCATTTTTTATCACAGCAAGGGTGATTACAATTTTTTGCTTGTTCTAGGTGTGCAAGATGTTGTTGTTTTACATATATACATATATCTATTGTTCTTTGGATCCTTTTCCCATTGTAGGTTATGACACAATGTTGAGTAGTCTTCTCGTGGTATTCCGTGGGTCTATGGTGATTTTATACTTCACCTGTGTTTGTATATCTCTGTTTAACCCGGCATCCTAATGTATCCAATCCTCACACCTTTCCATTGGTGAACCATAAGTTTGTTTAATGAATCTATGATTGCCTTTCTTTGTGGAAATATCTTCACTGGTATCAATTTTTAGGTAACACCTATAAGTGATATCATAGGATATGTGTCTTTCGCTTTCTGACTTACTACAAGTTGCGTGATTACTTCTGGACTCATCTACTGTGCTGCAAATGGCATTGTGTCATTTTTTCCTTGGCTAATATTCCATCTGTACGTGTACCATTTCTTTGTCCACTCATCTGTTGGTGGACTTATTGTTTGCTTCCATGTCTTGGCTACTGTAGTACTGCTGCAATGCACATTTGCCTGCCTGTGTCTTTCCAATTCTGTCGGTTATACGTGCAGGAATGGGCCTGCTGTATCATATGGCAGACAAACGTTTACCTTGTAAAGGCACCTCCATTCTGTTCTCATTAGTGGCTTTTACCAGGTTACGTCCCACTTAAAGATGAGGGTATGCACTTTTCCACAACCCATTCAGCATTTATTGTTTGTAGTTTTCCTGCTTATGTTTATTCTGACTGGTGTGAGCTGATACCTCTTTGTGGTTGGATTTGCATGCATCTCATAATCCCTTGAAATTGAGCTTTCAGGCATGTCCTGTTTTTCTTCAAACTGTGAGTACAGCTTACCTCTTCAAATGGTTTTCTTGAAGTATTTGCCTGATTTGGAAATATTTTGCCCATTACCTCCCTGGAGACATTTTGAGGGCAGGTTTCATTTACAGCCCTCCAGTACTTGTGCATAGGAAGTGATCATAAGCACAGGTTTTAAAGCTGCTGTGGCAGGTAACGGCCATTGGGTGGCAGCATTTCTGCTTTCCCCACTCTGGTAACAAGGGAAACAGACCTTTCTGCCAGTGGTGTTCCTCGGTTATACATTAGAGTGGAACGTGCCCGGATAACTCCACAAATGTTGATTTTTCCTTACTTATGTTTGGTTTCCAAATTGAATTTATTTCTTTTTATTGGAGTAATATTCCATTGTGTACATTGACCACTACGTCTTTGTGCATTCCTCATTTGGCGGACATTTTTGTTGCTTCCAAGTGTTGGCTGCGGTAAATATTCCTGGAGTGCAAGATTGCTAGCATGTGTCTTTTTGATTCACAACCTCTCAGGCGATAGGCAGAGCAGTGGGTATGCTTGATTGAATGGTAGCTCAATATCTACCTTTCCAAGGCACCTCGTTTTTGTTTTCATTACTGGCTCTTACCAGGTCCCACTTTGAAGCGAGGGTACACATTGTTCCACAACCCCTTCAGCATTTATTCTTTGCAGAAGTTTTGCTGGTGGCCATTCTGACTAGTGTCAGCTGATAGGTTTTTGTAATTTGGGTTTGCATGTCTTCAAAAATACCAAAAAATTCATCATTTTACACGCCGTTTTCTTTTCTGTTAAAAATAGAATGTGAGTACAATATATCCCTTGAAATTGTCTTCTTGGAAGGTTGCCCTCTTTTGAATTTTTGGTCGATATTCGACCCCAGGATTTTTTTGGAGGGCAGGTCTCATTACAGAACTGCAGCTCAGGTGCATATTTAGTGGCCATTAGCACTGGGTTTAAAGCTGCTGTTGTAGGAAACGGCCAAAAGGAGGCAGCATTTCTCCAGTCCCAAATCTGGTTACTAGGGCAGCACAGCCTTTCTGGAAGTCGTGCTCCCAGGTTGTAAATTAGAATGGAATGTGCCAGGAAAACCCCCCGTAAGTTTATATCCCATTATTTCTTGTTCGTCTTTTAATTTTTTAAAATCGGGGTAATGATTAGAATATTGTTTATCCTAGGTGTATACAATCTGGTTCATTTGTACATTACATATGTATGTATGTATGTGTATATATGTATATATATATAATATATATTCATGTACAGATACTCTTCCCATGTAAATTATTGCAGAGTGTTCCATTGACCTCCCTTGTTATATGGTCGGTCTTTTTGATATGTGTATTTAATAGGTATTTGTACACGTATGGTAACCCTAATCTTAATTTTCCATTTCCCCCACCTATCCTTTTAGATAAGAAAAGTTTGTTTTCTAAGTCTGTGAGTTTCTTTCCTGTGAAAATACCATCATTTGTGTCAGTTGTTAGATAACGCCTATAAGTGATATCATAGTATATCTTTTGCTTTCCGACTTACCTCACGTTCTGTCATTATCTCTAGGTTCATCTATGGTGCCTCAAAGAGCAGTGTTTCACTGTTTTCCATGGCTAATAATCCATTGTGTACATGGAGCACTTCTTCTTTATCCATTCATCCATTGATGGATATTTTGGTTGTTTCCGTGTCTTGGCTATTGTGAAAATTCCTGCAGTGAAGCTGTTGCAGCCTGTGCCTCCTCGACTCTGGTCTTCTGAGGTGAGAGGCTCAGCACTGGGCCTGCTGAGTGGAATGCTGTCTCAAATTCTACTTTTAAATGCAGCTCTTTTCTGTTCTCATTATTGGCTCTTACCACATTACATCTCACCAGCAGCTAGAGGGTACACGGTTCTCTAAAACCCCATCAGCATTTATTGTTTGTAGACTTTTGGCTGATGGTACTTGACTTGCGTGAGTTGAAACCTTTTTGTAGGCTAGATTTGCATGAGTCTAATAATTCCTGATGTTTAGCTTTTACCCTTTTTCCTTTTTTTTTAAATAGTGAGTAAAACTTAGCTCTTCATACTATCTCTTTGAAAAATTTGCCAGTTTTGAATTTTTTTGGCCATTCCATACCTCTGCACAGTTCTTGAGGGCAGTTGTCCTTTACAGTCCTGCGTCCTTGTGAATGTTAAGTGACCATTAGCTGTGGTTTTAAAGCCGCTCTTGCGGGAAACGGCCACAAGGCGGCAGCATTTCTACATTTCCATCTCTGGCATTTTGGGCAACAGAGCTTTCCTGGAAATCGTGTTTGTAGGCTGAAAATTAGAGTGGAGTGTGCCAGGGAAAACCCCCAAGAGCTTATATCTGCTTACTTCTAGTTTGCTTTTTAAATATAATTTTTATTATTTATCAGAGCAAATTTGCGAAAAATGTGTGTGTTCTAGGTGTACAAAATCTGGCTCATTATACCTATGTATCGATCTATTCACCTTTGGATCCTTTCCCGTGTAGGTTATTACAGAGTGTTGAGTAGACCTCTCTTGGTATTCCATAGCTATTTTGTGATTATGTATTTCATATATATTAGTACATGTCTGTTAACCCCCATATCCTAATTCATACATTCCTTACACCTTTCCATTTGGTTAAACATAATTTGGTTTTCTGAATCTGTGAGTGTCCTTCTCTTGGAAATTATTTCATGGGTATCACTTTTTATGTAACACCTATAAGTGATGTAAGAGGATATTTTTCTTTTGGTTTCTTTCTTACTTCAAGTTGGGTGACTATCTCTAGATCCTTCTATGGTGGTGTCAATGGCACTCTTCCATGCTTTTCCATGGCTAGTATTCCATTGTGTACATGGACGACTTCTTCTTGGTGCCTATTTCTGTTGCTGGACAATGTTTTGAAGAAACATTGGTTTCTTCCAGGTCTTGGCTCTGGTACATGTTGCTGCAGTGCAGGTTTGCCAGTCTGTGCCTTTTTGATTCAGGTCTACTCAGGTGATAGGCCCATCAATTGCCCTACCAGATCACATGGTAGCTCAATTTTTACCTTTAAACAAACCTCCATTCTCTTCTCAGTACTGGCTGTTACCAGGTTACATCCCACCAGCAGCTAGAGGGTACACAGTTCTCTAAAACCCCTTCAGCATTTATACTATGTAGCCTCTTTCTGCTGATGATCATTCTGACGACTGTGAGGTGAAAGTTTTTGTAGACTGGATTTGCATGGTTTTATTAATTCCTGATGTTAAGCATTTTCCCATGCCCTTTCTTTCATAACAGAAAAAAGAAAGAAAGAGAATACAAAATGTGCGTAAAATCTGGGTCTTGAAATTGTCGTTTTGATATATGCACATCTTTGAGATTTTTGCTCGATTTACGACCCAAGGATTTGTTTTGAGGGCAGGTGTCATTTACAGGCCTGCAATTATTTTGACTATCAAGTAACCATTAGTGCTGGGTTTAGAGCTGCTGTTGTGTGAAACGGCCACAAGGTGGCAGCAGTTCTCCTTTACCTATTCTGGTTACTAGAGCAACAGTGCCTCAAGGGAAGTCATGTTCTAGGTTCTCAATGAGAATGGAATGTGCCGGGAAAAAACCCCTTAAGTTTATATCTGACTACTTCTTGTTCGTGTTTTAAATGTAATTTTCATTTTTTATCACAGCAAGGGTGATTACAATTTTTTGCTTGTTCTAGGTGTGCAAGATGTTGTTGTTTTACATATATACATATATCTATTGTTCTTTGGATCCTTTTCCCATTGTAGGTTATGACACAATGTTGAGTAGTCTTCTCGTGGTATTCCGTGGGTCTATGGTGATTTTATACTTCACCTGTGTTTGTATATCTCTGTTTAACCCGGCATCCTAATGTATCCAATCCTCACACCTTTCCATTGGTGAACCATAAGTTTGTTTAATGAATCTATGATTGCCTTTCTTTGTGGAAATATCTTCACTGGTATCAATTTTTAGGTAACACCTATAAGTGATATCATAGGATATGTGTCTTTCGCTTTCTGACTTACTACAAGTTGCGTGATTACTTCTGGACTCATCTACTGTGCTGCAAATGGCATTGTGTCATTTTTTCCTTGGCTAATATTCCATCTGTACGTGTACCATTTCTTTGTCCACTCATCTGTTGGTGGACTTATTGTTTGCTTCCATGTCTTGGCTACTGTAGTACTGCTGCAATGCACATTTGCCTGCCTGTGTCTTTCCAATTCTGTCGGTTATACGTGCAGGAATGGGCCTGCTGGATCGTATGGCAGACAAACGTTTACCTTGTAAAGGCACCTCCATTCTGTTCTCATTAGTGGCTTTTACCAGGTTACGTCCCACTTAAAGATGAGGGTATGCACTTTTCCACAACCCATTCAGCATTTATTGTTTGTAGTTTTCCTGCTTATGTTTATTCTGACTGGTGTGAGCTGATACCTCTTTGTGGTTGGATTTGCATGCATCTCATAATCCCTTGAAATTGAGCTTTCAGGCATGTCCTGTTTTTCTTCAAACTGTGAGTACAGCTTACCTCTTCAAATGGTTTTCTTGAAGTATTTGCCTGATTTGGAAATATTTTGCCCATTACCTCCCTGGAGACATTTTGAGGGCAGGTTTCATTTACAGCCCTCCAGTACTTGTGCATAGGAAGTGATCATAAGCACAGGTTTTAAAGCTGCTGTGGCAGGTAACGGCCATTGGGTGGCAGCATTTCTGCTTTCCCCACTCTGGTAACAAGGGAAACAGACCTTTCTGCCAGTGGTGTTCCTCGGTTATACATTAGAGTGGAACGTGCCCGGATAACTCCACAAATGTTGATTTTTCCTTACTTATGTTTGGTTTCCAAATTGAATTTATTTCTTTTTATTGGAGTAATATTCCATTGTGTACATTGACCACTACATCTTTGTGCATTCCTCGTTTGGCGGACATTTTTGTTGCTTCCAAGTGTTGGCTGCGGTAAATATTCCTGGAGTGCAAGATTGCTAGCATGTGTCTTTTTGATTCACAACCTCTCAGGCGATAGGCAGAGCAGTGGGTATGCTTGATTGAATGGTAGCTCAATATCTACCTTTCCAAGGCACCTCGTTTTTGTTTTCATTACTGGCTCTTACCAGGTCCCACTTTGAAGCGAGGGTACACATTGTTCCACAACCCCTTCAGCATTTATTCTTTGCAGAAGTTTTGCTGGTGGCCATTCTGACTAGTGTCAGCTGATAGGTTTTTGTAATTTGGGTTTGCATGTCTTCAAAAATACCAAAAAATTCATCATTTTACACGCCGTTTTCTTTTCTGTTAAAAATAGAATGTGAGTACAATATATCCCTTGAAATTGTCTTCTTGGAAGGTTGCCCTCTTTTGAATTTTTGGTCGATATTCGACCCCAGGATTTTTTTGGAGGGCAGGTCTCATTACAGAACTGCAGCTCAGGTGCATATTTAGTGGCCATTAGCACTGGGTTTAAAGCTGCTGTTGTAGGAAACGGCCAAAAGGAGGCAGCATTTCTCCAGTCCCAAATCTGGTTACTAGGGCAGCACAGCCTTTCTGGAAGTCGTGCTCCCAGGTTGTAAATTAGAATGGAATGTGCCAGGAAAACCCCCCGTAAGTTTATATCCCATTATTTCTTGTTCGTCTTTTAATTTTTTAAAATCGGGGTAATGATTAGAATATTGTTTATCCTAGGTGTATACAATCTGGTTCATTTGTACATTACATATGTATGTATGTATGTGTATATATGTATATATATATAATATATATTCATGTACAGATACTCTTCCCATGTAAATTATTGCAGAGTGTTCCATTGACCTCCCTTGCTATATGGTCGGTCTTTTTGATATGTGTATTTAATAGGTATTTGTACACGTATGGTAACCCTAATCTTAATTTTCCATTTCCCCCACCTATCCTTTTAGATAAGAAAAGTTTGTTTTCTAAGTCTGTGAGTTTCTTTCCTGTGAAAATACCATCATTTGTGTCAGTTGTTAGATAACGCCTATAAGTGATATCATAGTATATCTTTTGCTTTCCGACTTACCTCACGTTCTGTCATTATCTCTAGGTTCATCTATGGTGCCTCAAAGAGCAGTGTTTCACTGTTTTCCATGGCTAATAATCCATTGTGTACATGGAGCACTTCTTCTTTATCCATTCATCCATTGATGGACATTTTGGTTGTTTCCGTGTCTTGGCTATTGTGAAAACTCCTGCAGTGAAGCTGTTGCAGCCTGTGCCTCCTCGACTCTGGTCTTCTGAGGTGAGAGGCTCAGCACTGGGCCTGCTGAGTGGAATGCTGGCTCAAATTCTACTTTTAAACGCAGCTCTTTTCTGTTCTCATTATTGGCTCTTACCACATTACATCTCACCAGCAGCTAGAGGGTACACGGTTCTCTAAAACCCCATCAGCATTTATTGTTTGTAGACTTTTGGCTGATGGTACTTGACTTGCGTGAGTTGAAACCTTTTTGTAGGCTAGATTTGCATGAGTCTAATAATTCCTGATGTTTAGCTTTTACCCTTTTTCCTTTTTTTTTAAATAGTGAGTAAAACTTAGCTCTTCATACTATCTCCTTGAAAAATTTGCCAGTTTTGAATTTTTTTGGCCATTCCATACCTCTGCACAGTTCTTGAGGGCAGTTGTCCTTTACAGTCCTGCGTCCTTGTGAATGTTAAGTGACCATTAGCTGTGGTTTTAAAGCCGCTCTTGCGGGAAACGGCCACAAGGCGGCAGCATTTCTACATTTCCATCTCTGGCATTTTGGGCAACAGAGCTTTCCTGGAAATCGTGTTTGTAGGCTGAAAATCAGAGTGGAATGTGCCAGGGAAAACCCCCAAGAGCTTATATCTGCTTACTTCTAGTTTGCTTTTTAAATATAATTTTTATTATTTATCAGAGCAAATTTGCGAAAAATGTGTGTGTTCTAGGTGTACAGAATCTGGCTCATTATACCTATGTATCGATCTATTCACCTTTGGATCCTTTCCCGTGTAGGTTATTACAGAGTGTTGAGTAGACCTCTCTTGGTATTCCATAGCTATTTTGTGATTATATATTTCATATATATTTTGTGATTATATATTTCATATATATTAGTACATGTCTGTTAACCCCCATATCCTAATTCATACATTCCTTACACCTTTCCATTTGGTTAAACATAATTTGGTTTTCTGAATCTGTGAGTGTCCTTCTCTTGGAAATTATTTCATGGGTATCACTTTTTATGTAACACCTATAAGTGATGTAAGAGGATATTTTTCTTTTGGTTTCTTTCTTACTTCAAGTTGGGTGACTATCTCTAGATCCTTCTATGGTGGTGTCAATGGCACTGTTCCATGCTTTTCCATGGCTAGTATTCCATTGTGTACATGGACGACTTCTTCTTGGTGCCTATTTCTGTTGCTGGACAATGTTTTGAAGAAACATTGGTTTCTTCCAGGTCTTGGCTCTGGTACATGTTGCTGCAGTGCAGGTTTGCCAGTCTGTGCCTTTTTGATTCAGGTCTACTCAGGTGATAGGCCCATCAATTGCCCTACCAGATCACATGGTAGCTCAATTTTTACCTTTAAACAAACCTCCATTCTCTTCTCAGTACTGGCTGTTACCAGGTTACATCCCACCAGCAGCTAGAGGGTACACAGTTCTCTAAAACCCCTTCAGCATTTATACTATGTAGCCTCTTTCTGCTGATGATCATTCTGACGACTGTGAGGTGAAAGTTTTTGTAGACTGGATTTGCATGGTTTTATTAATTCCTGATGTTAAGCATTTTCCCATGCCCTTTCTTTCATAACAGAAAAAAGAAAGAAAGAGAATACAAAATGTGCGTAAAATCTGGGTCTTGAAATTGTCGTTTTGATATATGCACATCTTTGAGATTTTTGCTCGATTTACGACCCAAGGATTTGTTTTGAGGGCAGGTGTCATTTACAGGCCTGCAATTATTTTGACTATCAAGTAACCATTAGTGCTGGGTTTAGAGCTGCTGTTGTGTGAAACGGCCACAAGGTGGCAGCAGTTCTCCTTTACCTATTCTGGTTACTAGAGCAACAGTGCCTCAAGGGAAGTCATGTTCTAGGTTCTCAATTAGAATGGAATGTGCCGGGAAAAAACCCCTTAAGTTTATATCTGACTACTTCTTGTTCGTGTTTTAAATGTAATTTTCATTTTTTATCACAGCAAGGGTGATTACAATTTTTTGCTTGTTCTAGGTGTGCAAGATGTTGTTGTTTTACATATATACATATATCTATTGTTCTTTGGATCCTTTTCCCATTGTAGGTTATGACACAATGTTGAGTAGTCTTCTCGTGGTATTCCGTGGGTCTATGGTGATTTTATACTTCACCTGTGTTTGTATATCTCTGTTTAACCCGGCATCCTAATGTATCCAATCCTCACACCTTTCCATTGGTGAACCATAAGTTTGTTTAATGAATCTATGATTGCC
The DNA here is from genome assembly GCF_039906515.1 of Pseudorca crassidens. Taxonomy (NCBI): domain Eukaryota; kingdom Metazoa; phylum Chordata; class Mammalia; order Artiodactyla; family Delphinidae; genus Pseudorca; species Pseudorca crassidens. The sequence goes on from NC_090296.1 coordinate 155,548,950, forward strand.
TTTCTTTGTGGAAATATCTTCACTGGTATCAATTTTTAGGTAACACCTATAAGTGATATCATAGGATATGTGTCTTTCGCTTTCTGACTTACTACAAGTTGCGTGATTACTTCTGGACTCATCTACTGTGCTGCAAATGGCATTGTGTCATTTTTTCCTTGGCTAATATTCCATCTGTACGTGTACCATTTCTTTGTCCACTCATCTGTTGGTGGACTTATTGTTTGCTTCCATGTCTTGGCTACTGTAGTACTGCTGCAATGCACATTTGCCTGCCTGTGTCTTTCCAATTCTGTCGGTTATACGTGCAGGAATGGGCCTGCTGTATCATATGGCAGACAAACGTTTACCTTGTAAAGGCACCTCCATTCTGTTCTCATTAGTGGCTTTTACCAGGTTACGTCCCACTTAAAGATGAGGGTATGCACTTTTCCACAACCCATTCAGCATTTATTGTTTGTAGTTTTCCTGCTTATGTTTATTCTGACTGGTGTGAGCTGATACCTCTTTGTGGTTGGATTTGCATGCATCTCATAATCCCTTGAAATTGAGCTTTCAGGCATGTCCTGTTTTTCTTCAAACTGTGAGTACAGCTTACCTCTTCAAATGGTTTTCTTGAAGTATTTGCCTGATTTGGAAATATTTTGCCCATTACCTCCCTGGAGACATTTTGAGGGCAGGTTTCATTTACAGCCCTCCAGTACTTGTGCATAGGAAGTGATCATAAGCACAGGTTTTAAAGCTGCTGTGGCAGGTAACGGCCATTGGGTGGCAGCATTTCTGCTTTCCCCACTCTGGTAACAAGGGAAACAGACCTTTCTGCCAGTGGTGTTCCTCGGTTATACATTAGAGTGGAACGTGCCCGGATAACTCCACAAATGTTGATTTTTCCTTACTTATGTTTGGTTTCCAAATTGAATTTATTTCTTTTTATTGGAGTAATATTCCATTGTGTACATTGACCACTACGTCTTTGTGCATTCCTCATTTGGCGGACATTTTTGTTGCTTCCAAGTGTTGGCTGCGGTAAATATTCCTGGAGTGCAAGATTGCTAGCATGTGTCTTTTTGATTCACAACCTCTCAGGCGATAGGCAGAGCAGTGGGTATGCTTGATTGAATGGTAGCTCAATATCTACCTTTCCAAGGCACCTCGTTTTTGTTTTCATTACTGGCTCTTACCAGGTCCCACTTTGAAGCGAGGGTACACATTGTTCCACAACCCCTTCAGCATTTATTCTTTGCAGAAGTTTTGCTGGTGGCCATTCTGACTAGTGTCAGCTGATAGGTTTTTGTAATTTGGGTTTGCATGTCTTCAAAAATACCAAAAAATTCATCATTTTACACGCCGTTTTCTTTTCTGTTAAAAATAGAATGTGAGTACAATATATCCCTTGAAATTGTCTTCTTGGAAGGTTGCCCTCTTTTGAATTTTTGGTCGATATTCGACCCCAGGATTTTTTTGGAGGGCAGGTCTCATTACAGAACTGCAGCTCAGGTGCATATTTAGTGGCCATTAGCACTGGGTTTAAAGCTGCTGTTGTAGGAAACGGCCAAAAGGAGGCAGCATTTCTCCAGTCCCAAATCTGGTTACTAGGGCAGCACAGCCTTTCTGGAAGTCGTGCTCCCAGGTTGTAAATTAGAATGGAATGTGCCAGGAAAACCCCCCGTAAGTTTATATCCCATTATTTCTTGTTCGTCTTTTAATTTTTTAAAATCGGGGTAATGATTAGAATATTGTTTATCCTAGGTGTATACAATCTGGTTCATTTGTACATTACATATGTATGTATGTATGTGTATATATGTATATATATATAATATATATTCATGTACAGATACTCTTCCCATGTAAATTATTGCAGAGTGTTCCATTGACCTCCCTTGTTATATGGTCGGTCTTTTTGATATGTGTATTTAATAGGTATTTGTACACGTATGGTAACCCTAATCTTAATTTTCCATTTCCCCCACCTATCCTTTTAGATAAGAAAAGTTTGTTTTCTAAGTCTGTGAGTTTCTTTCCTGTGAAAATACCATCATTTGTGTCAGTTGTTAGATAACGCCTATAAGTGATATCATAGTATATCTTTTGCTTTCCGACTTACCTCACGTTCTGTCATTATCTCTAGGTTCATCTATGGTGCCTCAAAGAGCAGTGTTTCACTGTTTTCCATGGCTAATAATCCATTGTGTACATGGAGCACTTCTTCTTTATCCATTCATCCATTGATGGATATTTTGGTTGTTTCCGTGTCTTGGCTATTGTGAAAATTCCTGCAGTGAAGCTGTTGCAGCCTGTGCCTCCTCGACTCTGGTCTTCTGAGGTGAGAGGCTCAGCACTGGGCCTGCTGAGTGGAATGCTGTCTCAAATTCTACTTTTAAATGCAGCTCTTTTCTGTTCTCATTATTGGCTCTTACCACATTACATCTCACCAGCAGCTAGAGGGTACACCGTTCTCTAAAACCCCATCAGCATTTATTGTTTGTAGACTTTTGGCTGATGGTACTTGACTTGCGTGAGTTGAAACCTTTTTGTAGGCTAGATTTGCATGAGTCTAATAATTCCTGATGTTTAGCTTTTACCCTTTTTCCTTTTTTTTTAAATAGTGAGTAAAACTTAGCTCTTCATACTATCTCTTTGAAAAATTTGCCAGTTTTGAATTTTTTTGGCCATTCCATACCTCTGCACAGTTCTTGAGGGCAGTTGTCCTTTACAGTCCTGCGTCCTTGTGAATGTTAAGTGACCATTAGCTGTGGTTTTAAAGCCGCTCTTGCGGGAAACGGCCACAAGGCGGCAGCATTTCTACATTTCCATCTCTGGCATTTTGGGCAACAGAGCTTTCCTGGAAATCGTGTTTGTAGGCTGAAAATTAGAGTGGAGTGTGCCAGGGAAAACCCCCAAGAGCTTATATCTGCTTACTTCTAGTTTGCTTTTTAAATATAATTTTTATTATTTATCAGAGCAAATTTGCGAAAAATGTGTGTGTTCTAGGTGTACAAAATCTGGCTCATTATACCTATGTATCGATCTATTCACCTTTGGATCCTTTCCCGTGTAGGTTATTACAGAGTGTTGAGTAGACCTCTCTTGGTATTCCATAGCTATTTTGTGATTATGTATTTCATATATATTAGTACATGTCTGTTAACCCCCATATCCTAATTCATACATTCCTTACACCTTTCCATTTGGTTAAACATAATTTGGTTTTCTGAATCTGTGAGTGTCCTTCTCTTGGAAATTATTTCATGGGTATCACTTTTTATGTAACACCTATAAGTGATGTAAGAGGATATTTTTCTTTTGGTTTCTTTCTTACTTCAAGTTGGGTGACTATCTCTAGATCCTTCTATGGTGGTGTCAATGGCACTCTTCCATGCTTTTCCATGGCTAGTATTCCATTGTGTACATGGACGACTTCTTCTTGGTGCCTATTTCTGTTGCTGGACAATGTTTTGAAGAAACATTGGTTTCTTCCAGGTCTTGGCTCTGGTACATGTTGCTGCAGTGCAGGTTTGCCAGTCTGTGCCTTTTTGATTCAGGTCTACTCAGGTGATAGGCCCATCAATTGCCCTACCAGATCACATGGTAGCTCAATTTTTACCTTTAAACAAACCTCCATTCTCTTCTCAGTACTGGCTGTTACCAGGTTACATCCCACCAGCAGCTAGAGGGTACACAGTTCTCTAAAACCCCTTCAGCATTTATACTATGTAGCCTCTTTCTGCTGATGATCATTCTGACGACTGTGAGGTGAAAGTTTTTGTAGACTGGATTTGCATGGTTTTATTAATTCCTGATGTTAAGCATTTTCCCATGCCCTTTCTTTCATAACAGAAAAAAGAAAGAAAGAGAATACAAAATGTGCGTAAAATCTGGGTCTTGAAATTGTCGTTTTGATATATGCACATCTTTGAGATTTTTGCTCGATTTACGACCCAAGGATTTGTTTTGAGGGCAGGTGTCATTTACAGGCCTGCAATTATTTTGACTATCAAGTAACCATTAGTGCTGGGTTTAGAGCTGCTGTTGTGTGAAACGGCCACAAGGTGGCAGCAGTTCTCCTTTACCTATTCTGGTTACTAGAGCAACAGTGCCTCAAGGGAAGTCATGTTCTAGGTTCTCAATGAGAATGGAATGTGCCGGGAAAAAACCCCTTAAGTTTATATCTGACTACTTCTTGTTCGTGTTTTAAATGTAATTTTCATTTTTTATCACAGCAAGGGTGATTACAATTTTTTGCTTGTTCTAGGTGTGCAAAATGTTGTTGTTTTACATATATACATATATCTATTGTTCTTTGGATCCTTTTCCCATTGTAGGTTATGACACAATGTTGAGTAGTCTTCTCGTGGTATTCCGTGGGTCTATGGTGATTTTATACTTCACCTGTGTTTGTATATCTCTGTTTAACCCGGCATCCTAATGTATCCAATCCTCACACCTTTCCATTGGTGAACCATAAGTTTGTTTAATGAATCTATGATTGCCTTTCTTTGTGGAAATATCTTCACTGGTATCAATTTTTAGGTAACACCTATAAGTGATATCATAGGATATGTGTCTTTCGCTTTCTGACTTACTACAAGTTGCGTGATTACTTCTGGACTCATCTACTGTGCTGCAAATGGCATTGTGTCATTTTTTCCTTGGCTAATATTCCATCTGTACGTGTACCATTTCTTTGTCCACTCATCTGTTGGTGGACTTATTGTTTGCTTCCATGTCTTGGCTACTGTAGTACTGCTGCAATGCACATTTGCCTGCCTGTGTCTTTCCAATTCTGTCGGTTATACGTGCAGGAATGGGCCTGCTGGATCGTATGGCAGACAAACGTTTACCTTGTAAAGGCACCTCCATTCTGTTCTCATTAGTGGCTTTTACCAGGTTACGTCCCACTTAAAGATGAGGGTATGCACTTTTCCACAACCCATTCAGCATTTATTGTTTGTAGTTTTCCTGCTTATGTTTATTCTGACTGGTGTGAGCTGATACCTCTTTGTGGTTGGATTTGCATGCATCTCATAATCCCTTGAAATTGAGCTTTCAGGCATGTCCTGTTTTTCTTCAAACTGTGAGTACAGCTTACCTCTTCAAATGGTTTTCTTGAAGTATTTGCCTGATTTGGAAATATTTTGCCCATTACCTCCCTGGAGACATTTTGAGGGCAGGTTTCATTTACAGCCCTCCAGTACTTGTGCATAGGAAGTGATCATAAGCACAGGTTTTAAAGCTGCTGTGGCAGGTAACGGCCATTGGGTGGCAGCATTTCTGCTTTCCCCACTCTGGTAACAAGGGAAACAGACCTTTCTGCCAGTGGTGTTCCTCGGTTATACATTAGAGTGGAACGTGCCCGGATAACTCCACAAATGTTGATTTTTCCTTACTTATGTTTGGTTTCCAAATTGAATTTATTTCTTTTTATTGGAGTAATATTCCATTGTGTACATTGACCACTACATCTTTGTGCATTCCTCGTTTGGCGGACATTTTTGTTGCTTCCAAGTGTTGGCTGCGGTAAATATTCCTGGAGTGCAAGATTGCTAGCATGTGTCTTTTTGATTCACAACCTCTCAGGCGATAGGCAGAGCAGTGGGTATGCTTGATTGAATGGTAGCTCAATATCTACCTTTCCAAGGCACCTCGTTTTTGTTTTCATTACTGGCTCTTACCAGGTCCCACTTTGAAGCGAGGGTACACATTGTTCCACAACCCCTTCAGCATTTATTCTTTGCAGAAGTTTTGCTGGTGGCCATTCTGACTAGTGTCAGCTGATAGGTTTTTGTAATTTGGGTTTGCATGTCTTCAAAAATACCAAAAAATTCATCATTTTACACGCCGTTTTCTTTTCTGTTAAAAATAGAATGTGAGTACAATATATCCCTTGAAATTGTCTTCTTGGAAGGTTGCCCTCTTTTGAATTTTTGGTCGATATTCGACCCCAGGATTTTTTTGGAGGGCAGGTCTCATTACAGAACTGCAGCTCAGGTGCATATTTAGTGGCCATTAGCACTGGGTTTAAAGCTGCTGTTGTAGGAAACGGCCAAAAGGAGGCAGCATTTCTCCAGTCCCAAATCTGGTTACTAGGGCAGCACAGCCTTTCTGGAAGTCGTGCTCCCAGGTTGTAAATTAGAATGGAATGTGCCAGGAAAACCCCCCGTAAGTTTATATCCCATTATTTCTTGTTCGTCTTTTAATTTTTTAAAATCGGGGTAATGATTAGAATATTGTTTATCCTAGGTGTATACAATCTGGTTCATTTGTACATTACATATGTATGTATGTATGTGTATATATGTATATATATATAATATATATTCATGTACAGATACTCTTCCCATGTAAATTATTGCAGAGTGTTCCATTGACCTCCCTTGTTATATGGTCGGTCTTTTTGATATGTGTATTTAATAGGTATTTGTACACGTATGGTAACCCTAATCTTAATTTTCCATTTCCCCCACCTATCCTTTTAGATAAGAAAAGTTTGTTTTCTAAGTCTGTGAGTTTCTTTCCTGTGAAAATACCATCATTTGTGTCAGTTGTTAGATAACGCCTATAAGTGATATCATAGTATATCTTTTGCTTTCCGACTTACCTCACGTTCTGTCATTATCTCTAGGTTCATCTATGGTGCCTCAAAGAGCAGTGTTTCACTGTTTTCCATGGCTAATAATCCATTGTGTACATGGAGCACTTCTTCTTTATCCATTCATCCATTGATGGATATTTTGGTTGTTTCCGTGTCTTGGCTATTGTGAAAACTCCTGCAGTGAAGCTGTTGCAGCCTGTGCCTCCTCGACTCTGGTCTTCTGAGGTGAGAGGCTCAGCACTGGGCCTGCTGAGTGGAATGCTGTCTCAAATTCTACTTTTAAATGCAGCTCTTTTCTGTTCTCATTATTGGCTCTTACCACATTACATCTCACCAGCAGCTAGAGGGTACACGGTTCTCTAAAACCCCATCAGCATTTATTGTTTGTAGACTTTTGGCTGATGGTACTTGACTTGCGTGAGTTGAAACCTTTTTGTAGGCTAGATTTGCATGAGTCTAATAATTCCTGATGTTTAGCTTTTACCCTTTTTCCTTTTTTTTTAAATAGTGGGTAAAACTTAGCTCTTCATACTATCTCCTTGAAAAATTTGCCAGTTTTGAATTTTTTTGGCCATTCCATACCTCTGCACAGTTCTTGAGGGCAGTTGTCCTTTACAGTCCTGCATCCTTGTGAATGTTAAGTGACCATTAGCTGTGGTTTTAAAGCCGCTCTTGCGGGAAACGGCCACAAGGCGGCAGCATTTCTACATTTCCATCTCTGGCATTTTGGGCAACAGAGCTTTCCTGGAAATCGTGTTTGTAGGCTGAAAATCAGAGTGGAGTGTGCCAGGGAAAACCCCCAAGAGCTTATATCTGCTTACTTCTAGTTTGCTTTTTAAATATAATTTTTATTATTTATCAGAGCAAATTTGCGAAAAATGTGTGTGTTCTAGGTGTACAAAATCTGGCTCATTATACCTATGTATCGATCTATTCACCTTTGGATCCTTTCCCGTGTAGGTTATTACAGAGTGTTGAGTAGACCTCTCTTGGTATTCCATAGCTATTTTGTGATTATGTATTTCATATATATTAGTACATGTCTGTTAACCCCCATATCCTAATTCATACATTCCTTACACCTTTCCATTTGGTTAAACATAATTTGGTTTTCTGAATCTGTGAGTGTCCTTCTCTTGGAAATTATTTCATGGGTATCACTTTTTATGTAACACCTATAAGTGATGTAAGAGGATATTTTTCTTTTGGTTTCTTTCTTACTTCAAGTTGGGTGACTATCTCTAGATCCTTCTATGGTGGTGTCAATGGCACTCTTCCATGCTTTTCCATGGCTAGTATTCCATTGTGTACATGGACGACTTCTTCTTGGTGCCTATTTCTGTTGCTGGACAATGTTTTGAAGAAACATTGGTTTCTTCCAGGTCTTGGCTCTGGTACATGTTGCTGCAGTGCAGGTTTGCCAGTCTGTGCCTTTTTGATTCAGGTCTACTCAGGTGATAGGCCCATCAATTGCCCTACCAGATCACATGGTAGCTCAATTTTTACCTTTAAACAAACCTCCATTCTCTTCTCAGTACTGGCTGTTACCAGGTTACATCCCACCAGCAGCTAGAGGGTACACAGTTCTCTAAAACCCCTTCAGCATTTATACTATGTAGCCTCTTTCTGCTGATGATCATTCTGACGACTGTGAGGTGAAAGTTTTTGTAGACTGGATTTGCATGGTTTTATTAATTCCTGATGTTAAGCATTTTCCCATGCCCTTTCTTTCATAACAGAAAAAAGAAAGAAAGAGAATACAAAATGTGCGTAAAATCTGGGTCTTGAAATTGTCGTTTTGATATATGCACATCTTTGAGATTTTTGCTCGATTTACGACCCAAGGATTTGTTTTGAGGGCAGGTGTCATTTACAGGCCTGCAATTATTTTGACTATCAAGTAACCATTAGTGCTGGGTTTAGAGCTGCTGTTGTGTGAAACGGCCACAAGGTGGCAGCAGTTCTCCTTTACCTATTCTGGTTACTAGAGCAACAGTGCCTCAAGGGAAGTCATGTTCTAGGTTCTCAATGAGAATGGAATGTGCCGGGAAAAAACCCCTTAAGTTTATATCTGACTACTTCTTGTTCGTGTTTTAAATGTAATTTTCATTTTTTATCACAGCAAGGGTGATTACAATTTTTTGCTTGTTCTAGGTGTGCAAGATGTTGTTGTTTTACATATATACATATATCTATTGTTCTTTGGATCCTTTTCCCATTGTAGGTTATGACACAATGTTGAGTAGTCTTCTCGTGGTATTCCGTGGGTCTATGGTGATTTTATACTTCACCTGTGTTTGTATATCTCTGTTTAACCCGGCATCCTAATGTATCCAATCCTCACACCTTTCCATTGGTGAACCATAAGTTTGTTTAATGAATCTATGATTGCCTTTCTTTGTGGAAATATCTTCACTGGTATCAATTTTTAGGTAACACCTATAAGTGATATCATAGGATATGTGTCTTTCGCTTTCTGACTTACTACAAGTTGCGTGATTACTTCTGGACTCATCTACTGTGCTGCAAATGGCATTGTGTCATTTTTTCCTTGGCTAATATTCCATCTGTACGTGTACCATTTCTTTGTCCACTCATCTGTTGGTGGACTTATTGTTTGCTTCCATGTCTTGGCTACTGTAGTACTGCTGCAATGCACATTTGCCTGCCTGTGTCTTTCCAATTCTGTCGGTTATACGTGCAGGAATGGGCCTGCTGGATCGTATGGCAGACAAACGTTTACCTTGTAAAGGCACCTCCATTCTGTTCTCATTAGTGGCTTTTACCAGGTTACGTCCCACTTAAAGATGAGGGTATGCACTTTTCCACAACCCATTCAGCATTTATTGTTTGTAGTTTTCCTGCTTATGTTTATTCTGACTGGTGTGAGCTGATACCTCTTTGTGGTTGGATTTGCATGCATCTCATAATCCCTTGAAATTGAGCTTTCAGGCATGTCCTGTTTTTCTTCAAACTGTGAGTACAGCTTACCTCTTCAAATGGTTTTCTTGAAGTATTTGCCTGATTTGGAAATATTTTGCCCATTACCTCCCTGGAGACATTTTGAGGGCAGGTTTCATTTACAGCCCTCCAGTACTTGTGCATAGGAAGTGATCATAAGCACAGGTTTTAAAGCTGCTGTGGCAGGTAACGGCCATTGGGTGGCAGCATTTCTGCTTTCCCCACTCTGGTAACAAGGGAAACAGACCTTTCTGCCAGTGGTGTTCCTCGGTTATACATTAGAGTGGAACGTGCCCGGATAACTCCACAAATGTTGATTTTTCCTTACTTATGTTTGGTTTCCAAATTGAATTTATTTCTTTTTATTGGAGTAATATTCCATTGTGTACATTGACCACTACATCTTTGTGCATTCCTCGTTTGGCGGACATTTTTGTTGCTTCCAAGTGTTGGCTGCGGTAAATATTCCTGGAGTGCAAGATTGCTAGCATGTGTCTTTTTGATTCACAACCTCTCAGGCGATAGGCAGAGCAGTGGGTATGCTTGATTGAATGGTAGCTCAATATCTACCTTTCCAAGGCACCTCGTTTTTGTTTTCATTACTGGCTCTTACCAGGTCCCACTTTGAAGCGAGGGTACACATTGTTCCACAACCCCTTCAGCATTTATTCTTTGCAGAAGTTTTGCTGGTGGCCATTCTGACTAGTGTCAGCTGATAGGTTTTTGTAATTTGGGTTTGCATGTCTTCAAAAATACCAAAAAATTCATCATTTTACACGCCGTTTTCTTTTCTGTTAAAAATAGAATGTGAGTACAATATATCCCTTGAAATTGTCTTCTTGGAAGGTTGCCCTCTTTTGAATTTTTGGTCGATATTCGACACCAGGATTTTTTTGGAGGGCAGGTCTCATTACAGAACTGCAGCTCAGGTGCATATTTAGTGGCCATTAGCACTGGGTTTAAAGCTGCTGTTGTAGGAAACGGCCAAAAGGAGGCAGCATTTCTCCAGTCCCAAATCTGGTTACTAGGGCAGCACAGCCTTTCTGGAAGTCGTGCTCCCAGGTTGTAAATTAGAATGGAATGTGCCAGGAAAACCCCCCGTAAGTTTATATCCCATTATTTCTTGTTCGTCTTTTAATTTTTTAAAATCGGGGTAATGATTAGAATATTGTTTATCCTAGGTGTATACAATCTGGTTCATTTGTACATTACATATGTATGTATGTATGTGTATATATGTATATATATATAATATATATTCATGTACAGATACTCTTCCCATGTAAATTATTGCAGAGTGTTCCATTGACCTCCCTTGCTATATGGTCGGTCTTTTTGATATGTGTATTTAATAGGTATTTGTACACGTATGGTAACCCTAATCTTAATTTTCCATTTCCCCCACCTATCCTTTTAGATAAGAAAAGTTTGTTTTCTAAGTCTGTGAGTTTCTTTCCTGTGAAAATACCATCATTTGTGTCAGTTGTTAGATAACGCCTATAAGTGATATCATAGTATATCTTTTGCTTTCCGACTTACCTCACGTTCTGTCATTATCTCTAGGTTCATCTATGGTGCCTCAAAGAGCAGTGTTTCACTGTTTTCCATGGCTAATAATCCATTGTGTACATGGAGCACTTCTTCTTTATCCATTCATCCATTGATGGACATTTTGGTTGTTTCCGTGTCTTGGCTATTGTGAAAACTCCTGCAGTGAAGCTGTTGCAGCCTGTGCCTCCTCGACTCTGGTCTTCTGAGGTGAGAGGCTCAGCACTGGGCCTGCTGAGTGGAATGCTGGCTCAAATTCTACTTTTAAACGCAGCTCTTTTCTGTTCTCATTATTGGCTCTTACCACATTACATCTCACCAGCAGCTAGAGGGTACACGGTTCTCTAAAACCCCATCAGCATTTATTGTTTGTAGACTTTTGGCTGATGGTACTTGACTTGTGTGAGTTGAAACCTTTTTGTAGGCTAGATTTGCATGAGTCTAATAATTCCTGATGTTTAGCTTTTACCCTTTTTCCTTTTTTTTTAAATAGTGAGTAAAACTTAGCTCTTCCTACTATCTCCTTGAAAAATTTGCCAGTTTTGAATTTTTTTGGCCATTCCATACCTCTGCACAGTTCTTGAGGGCAGTTGTCCTTTACAGTCCTGCGTCCTTGTGAATGTTAAGTGACCATTAGCTGTGGTTTTAAAGCCGCTCTTGCGGGAAACGGCCACAAGGCGGCAGCATTTCTACATTTCCATCTCTGGCATTTTGGGCAACAGAGCTTTCCTGGAAATCGTGTTTGTAGGCTGAAAATCAGAGTGGAATGTGCCAGGGAAAACCCCCAAGAGCTTATATCTGCTTACTTCTAGTTTGCTTTTTAAATATAATTTTTATTATTTATCAGAGCAAATTTGCGAAAAATGTGTGTGTTCTAGGTGTACAGAATCTGGCTCATTATACCTATGTATCGATCTATTCACCTTTGGATCCTTTCCCGTGTAGGTTATTACAGAGTGTTGAGTAGACCTCTCTTGGTATTCCATAGCTATTTTGTGATTATATATTTCATATATATTAGTACATGTCTGTTAACCCCTATATCCTAATTCATACATTCCTTACACCTTTCCATTTGGTTAAACATAATTTGGTTTTCTGAATCTGTGAGTGTCCTTCTCTTGGAAATTATTTCATGGGTATCACTTTTTATGTAACACCTATAAGTGATGTAAGAGGATATTTTTCTTTTGGTTTCTTTCTTACTTCAAGTTGGGTGACTATCTCTAGATCCTTCTATGGTGGTGTCAATGGCACTCTTCCATGCTTTTCCATGGCTAGTATTCCATTGTGTACATGGACGACTTCTTCTTGGTGCCTATTTCTGTTGCTGGACAATGTTTTGAAGAAACATTGGTTTCTTCCAGGTCTTGGCTCTGGTACATGTTGCTGCAGTGCAGGTTTGCCAGTCTGTGCCTTTTTGATTCAGGTCTACTCAGGTGATAGGCCCATCAATTGCCCTACCAGATCACATGGTAGCTCAATTTTTACCTTTAAACAAACCTCCATTCTCTTCTCAGTACTGGCTGTTACCAGGTTACATCCCACCAGCAGCTAGAGGGTACACAGTTCTCTAAAACCCCTTCAGCATTTATACTATGTAGCCTCTTTCTGCTGATGATCATTCTGACGACTGTGAGGTGAAAGTTTTTGTAGACTGGATTTGCATGGTTTTATTAATTCCTGATGTTAAGCATTTTCCCATGCCCTTTCTTTCATAACAGAAAAAAGAAAGAAAGAGAATACAAAATGTGCGTAAAATCTGGGTCTTGAAATTGTCGTTTTGATATATGCACATCTTTGAGATTTTTGCTCGATTTACGACCCAAGGATTTGTTTTGAGGGCAGGTGTCATTTACAGGCCTGCAATTATTTTGACTATCAAGTAACCATTAGTGCTGGGTTTAGAGCTGCTGTTGTGTGAAACGGCCACAAGGTGGCAGCAGTTCTCCTTTACCTATTCTGGTTACTAGAGCAACAGTGCCTCAAGGGAAGTCATGTTCTAGGTTCTCAATGAGAATGGAATGTGCCGGGAAAAAACCCCTTAAGTTTATATCTGACTACTTCTTGTTCGTGTTTTAAATGTAATTTTCATTTTTTATCACAGCAAGGGTGATTACAATTTTTTGCTTGTTCTAGGTGTGCAAGATGTTGTTGTTTTACATATATACATATATCTATTGTTCTTTGGATCCTTTTCCCATTGTAGGTTATGACACAATGTTGAGTAGTCTTCTCGTGGTATTCCGTGGGTCTATGGTGATTTTATACTTCACCTGTGTTTGTATATCTCTGTTTAACCCGGCATCCTAATGTATCCAATCCTCACACCTTTCCATTGGTGAACCATAAGTTTGTTTAATGAATCTATGATTGCCTTTCTTTGTGGAAATATCTTCACTGGTATCAATTTTTAGGTAACACCTATAAGTGATATCATAGGATATGTGTCTTTCGCTTTCTGACTTACTACAAGTTGCGTGATTACTTCTGGACTCATCTACTGTGCTGCAAATGGCATTGTGTCATTTTTTCCTTGGCTAATATTCCATCTGTACGTGTACCATTTCTTTGTCCACTCATCTGTTGGTGGACTTATTGTTTGCTTCCATGTCTTGGCTACTGTAGTACTGCTGCAATGCACATTTGCCTGCCTGTGTCTTTCCAATTCTGTCGGTTATACGTGCAGGAATGGGCCTGCTGGATCGTATGGCAGACAAACGTTTACCTTGTAAAGGCACCTCCATTCTGTTCTCATTAGTGGCTTTTACCAGGTTACGTCCCACTTAAAGATGAGGGTATGCACTTTTCCACAACCCATTCAGCATTTATTGTTTGTAGTTTTCCTGCTTATGTTTATTCTGACTGGTGTGAGCTGATACCTCTTTGTGGTTGGATTTGCATGCATCTCATAATCCCTTGAAATTGAGCTTTCAGGCATGTCCTGTTTTTCTTCAAACTGTGAGTACAGCTTACCTCTTCAAATGGTTTTCTTGAAGTATTTGCCTGATTTGGAAATATTTTGCCCATTACCTCCCTGGAGACATTTTGAGGGCAGGTTTCATTTACAGCCCTCCAGTACTTGTGCATAGGAAGTGATCATAAGCACAGGTTTTAAAGCTGCTGTGGCAGGTAACGGCCATTGGGTGGCAGCATTTCTGCTTTCCCCACTCTGGTAACAAGGGAAACAGACCTTTCTGCCAGTGGTGTTCCTCGGTTATACATTAGAGTGGAACGTGCCCGGATAACTCCACAAATGTTGATTTTTCCTTACTTATGTTTGGTTTCCAAATTGAATTTATTTCTTTTTATTGGAGTAATATTCCATTGTGTACATTGACCACTACGTCTTTGTGCATTCCTCGTTTGGCGGACATTTTTGTTGCTTCCAAGTGTTGGCTGCGGTAAATATTCCTGGAGTGCAAGATTGCTAGCATGTGTCTTTTTGATTCACAACCTCTCAGGCGATAGGCAGAGCAGTGGGTATGCTTGATTGAATGGTAGCTCAATATCTACCTTTCCAAGGCACCTCGTTTTTGTTTTCATTACTGGCTCTTACCAGGTCCCACTTTGAAGCGAGGGTACACATTGTTCCACAACCCCTTCAGCATTTATTCTTTGCAGAAGTTTTGCTGGTGGCCATTCTGACTAGTGTCAGCTGATAGGTTTTTGTAATTTGGGTTTGCATGTCTTCAAAAATACCAAAAAATTCATCATTTTACACGCCGTTTTCTTTTCTGTTAAAAATAGAATGTGAGTACAATATATCCCTTGAAATTGTCTTCTTGGAAGGTTGCCCTCTTTTGAATTTTTGGTCGATATTCGACCCCAGGATTTTTTTGGAGGGCAGGTCTCATTACAGAACTGCAGCTCAGGTGCATATTTAGTGGCCATTAGCACTGGGTTTAAAGCTGCTGTTGTAGGAAACGGCCAAAAGGAGGCAGCATTTCTCCAGTCCCAAATCTGGTTACTAGGGCAGCACAGCCTTTCTGGAAGTCGTGCTCCCAGGTTGTAAATTAGAATGGAATGTGCCAGGAAAACCCCCCGTAAGTTTATATCCCATTATTTCTTGTTCGTCTTTTAATTTTTTAAAATCGGGGTAATGATTAGAATATTGTTTATCCTAGGTGTATACAATCTGGTTCATTTGTACATTACATATGTATGTATGTATGTGTATATATGTATATATATATAATATATATTCATGTACAGATACTCTTCCCATGTAAATTATTGCAGAGTGTTCCATTGACCTCCCTTGCTATATGGTCGGTCTTTTTGATATGTGTATTTAATAGGTATTTGTACACGTATGGTAACCCTAATCTTAATTTTCCATTTCCCCCACCTATCCTTTTAGATAAGAAAAGTTTGTTTTCTAAGTCTGTGAGTTTCTTTCCTGTGAAAATACCATCATTTGTGTCAGTTGTTAGATAACGCCTATAAGTGATATCATAGTATATCTTTTGCTTTCCGACTTACCTCACGTTCTGTCATTATCTCTAGGTTCATCTATGGTGCCTCAAAGAGCAGTGTTTCACTGTTTTCCATGGCTAATAATCCATTGTGTACATGGAGCACTTCTTCTTTATCCATTCATCCATTGATGGACATTTTGGTTGTTTCCGTGTCTTGGCTATTGTGAAAACTCCTGCAGTGAAGCTGTTGCAGCCTGTGCCTCCTCGACTCTGGTCTTCTGAGGTGAGAGGCTCAGCACTGGGCCTGCTGAGTGGAATGCTGGCTCAAATTCTACTTTTAAACGCAGCTCTTTTCTGTTCTCATTATTGGCTCTTACCACATTACATCTCACCAGCAGCTAGAGGGTACACGGTTCTCTAAAACCCCATCAGCATTTATTGTTTGTAGACTTTTGGCTGATGGTACTTGACTTGCGTGAGTTGAAACCTTTTTGTAGGCTAGATTTGCATGAGTCTAATAATTCCTGATGTTTAGCTTTTACCCTTTTTCCTTTTTTTTTAAATAGTGAGTAAAACTTAGCTCTTTCTACTATCTCCTTGAAAAATTTGCCAGTTTTGAATTTTTTTGGCCATTCCATACCTCTGCACAGTTCTTGAGGGCAGTTGTCCTTTACAGTCCTGCGTCCTTGTGAATGTTAAGTGACCATTAGCTGTGGTTTTAAAGCCGCTCTTGCGGGAAACGGCCACAAGGCGGCAGCATTTCTACATTTCCATCTCTGGCATTTTGGGCAACAGAGCTTTCCTGGAAATCGTGTTTGTAGGCTGAAAATCAGAGTGGAATGTGCCAGGGAAAACCCCCAAGAGCTTATATCTGCTTACTTCTAGTTTGCTTTTTAAATATAATTTTTATTATTTATCAGAGCAAATTTGCGAAAAATGTGTGTGTTCTAGGTGTACAGAATCTGGCTCATTATACCTATGTATCGATCTATTCACCTTTGGATCCTTTCCCGTGTAGGTTATTACAGAGTGTTGAGTAGACCTCTCTTGGTATTCCATAGCTATTTTGTGATTATATATTTCATATATATTAGTACATGTCTGTTAACCCCCATATCCTAATTCATACATTCCTTACACCTTTCCATTTGGTTAAACATAATTTGGTTTTCTGAATCTGTGAGTGTCCTTCTCTTGGAAATTATTTCATGGGTATCACTTTTTATGTAACACCTATAAGTGATGTAAGAGGATATTTTTCTTTTGGTTTCTTTCTTACTTCAAGTTGGGTGACTATCTCTAGATCCTTCTATGGTGGTGTCAATGGCACTCTTCCATGCTTTTCCATGGCTAGTATTCCATTGTGTACATGGACGACTTCTTCTTGGTGCCTATTTCTGTTGCTGGACAATGTTTTGAAGAAACATTGGTTTCTTCCAGGTCTTGGCTCTGGTACATGTTGCTGCAGTGCAGGTTTGCCAGTCTGTGCCTTTTTGATTCAGGTCTACTCAGGTGATAGGCCCATCAATTGCCCTACCAGATCACATGGTAGCTCAATTTTTACCTTTAAACAAACCTCCATTCTCTTCTCAGTACTGGCTGTTACCAGGTTACATCCCACCAGCAGCTAGAGGGTACACAGTTCTCTAAAACCCCTTCAGCATTTATACTATGTAGCCTCTTTCTGCTGATGATCATTCTGACGACTGTGAGGTGAAAGTTTTTGTAGACTGGATTTGCATGGTTTTATTAATTCCTGATGTTAAGCATTTTCCCATGCCCTTTCTTTCATAACAGAAAAAAGAAAGAAAGAGAATACAAAATGTGCGTAAAATCTGGGTCTTGAAATTGTCGTTTTGATATATGCACATCTTTGAGATTTTTGCTCGATTTACGACCCAAGGATTTGTTTTGAGGGCAGGTGTCATTTACAGGCCTGCAATTATTTTGACTATCAAGTAACCATTAGTGCTGGGTTTAGAGCTGCTGTTGTGTGAAACGGCCACAAGGTGGCAGCAGTTCTCCTTTACCTATTCTGGTTACTAGAGCAACAGTGCCTCAAGGGAAGTCATGTTCTAGGTTCTCAATTAGAATGGAATGTGCCGGGAAAAAACCCCTTAAGTTTATATCTGACTACTTCTTGTTCGTGTTTTAAATGTAATTTTCATTTTTTATCACAGCAAGGGTGATTACAATTTTTTGCTTGTTCTAGGTGTGCAAGATGTTGTTGTTTTACATATATACATATATCTATTGTTCTTTGGATCCTTTTCCCATTGTAGGTTATGACACAATGTTGAGTAGTCTTCTCGTGGTATTCTGTGGGTCTATGGTGATTTTATACTTCACCTGTGTTTGTATATCTCTGTTTAACCCGGCATCCTAATGTATCCAATCCTCACACCTTTCCATTGGTGAACCATAAGTTTGTTTAATGAATCTATGATTGCCTTTCTTTGTGGAAATATCTTCACTGGTATCAATTTTTAGGTAACACCTATAAGTGATATCATAGGATATGTGTCTTTCGCTTTCTGACTTACTACAAGTTGCGTGATTACTTCTGGACTCATCTACTGTGCTGCAAATGGCATTGTGTCATTTTTTCCTTGGCTAATATTCCATCTGTACGTGTACCATTTCTTTGTCCACTCATCTGTTGGTGGACTTATTGTTTGCTTCCATGTCTTGGCTACTGTAGTACTGCTGCAATGCACATTTGCCTGCCTGTGTCTTTCCAATTCTGTCGGTTATACGTGCAGGAATGGGCCTGCTGGATCGTATGGCAGACAAACGTTTACCTTGTAAAGGCACCTCCATTCTGTTCTCATTAGTGGCTTTTACCAGGTTACGTCCCACTTAAAGATGAGGGTATGCACTTTTCCACAACCCATTCAGCATTTATTGTTTGTAGTTTTCCTGCTTATGTTTATTCTGACTGGTGTGAGCTGATACCTCTTTGTGGTTGGATTTGCATGCATCTCATAATCCCTTGAAATTGAGCTTTCAGGCATGTCCTGTTTTTCTTCAAACTGTGAGTACAGCTTACCTCTTCAAATGGTTTTCTTGAAGTATTTGCCTGATTTGGAAATATTTTGCCCATTACCTCCCTGGAGACATTTTGAGGGCAGGTTTCATTTACAGCCCTCCAGTACTTGTGCATAGGAAGTGATCATAAGCACAGGTTTTAAAGCTGCTGTGGCAGGTAACGGCCATTGGGTGGCAGCATTTCTGCTTTCCCCACTCTGGTAACAAGGGAAACAGACCTTTCTGCCAGTGGTGTTCCTCGGTTATACATTAGAGTGGAACGTGCCCGGATAACTCCACAAATGTTGATTTTTCCTTACTTATGTTTGGTTTCCAAATTGAATTTATTTCTTTTTATTGGAGTAATATTCCATTGTGTACATTGACCACTACATCTTTGTGCATTCCTCGTTTGGCGGACATTTTTGTTGCTTCCAAGTGTTGGCTGCGGTAAATATTCCTGGAGTGCAAGATTGCTAGCATGTGTCTTTTTGATTCACAACCTCTCAGGCGATAGGCAGAGCAGTGGGTATGCTTGATTGAATGGTAGCTCAATATCTACCTTTCCAAGGCACCTCGTTTTTGTTTTCATTACTGGCTCTTACCAGGTCCCACTTTGAAGCGAGGGTACACATTGTTCCACAACCCCTTCAGCATTTATTCTTTGCAGAAGTTTTGCTGGTGGCCATTCTGACTAGTGTCAGCTGATAGGTTTTTGTAATTTGGGTTTGCATGTCTTCAAAAATACCAAAAAATTCATCATTTTACACGCCGTTTTCTTTTCTGTTAAAAATAGAATGTGAGTACAATATATCCCTTGAAATTGTCTTCTTGGAAGGTTGCCCTCTTTTGAATTTTTGGTCGATATTCGACCCCAGGATTTTTTTGGAGGGCAGGTCTCATTACAGAACTGCAGCTCAGGTGCATATTTAGTGGCCATTAGCACTGGGTTTAAAGCTGCTGTTGTAGGAAACGGCCAAAAGGAGGCAGCATTTCTCCAGTCCCAAATCTGGTTACTAGGGCAGCACAGCCTTTCTGGAAGTCGTGCTCCCAGGTTGTAAATTAGAATGGAATGTGCCAGGAAAACCCCCCGTAAGTTTATATCCCATTATTTCTTGTTCGTCTTTTAATTTTTTAAAATCGGGGTAATGATTAGAATATTGTTTATCCTAGGTGTATACAATCTGGTTCATTTGTACATTACATATGTATGTATGTATGTGTATATATGTATATATATATAATATATATTCATGTACAGATACTCTTCCCATGTAAATTATTGCAGAGTGTTCCATTGACCTCCCTTGCTATATGGTCGGTCTTTTTGATATGTGTATTTAATAGGTATTTGTACACGTATGGTAACCCTAATCTTAATTTTCCATTTCCCCCACCTATCCTTTTAGATAAGAAAAGTTTGTTTTCTAAGTCTGTGAGTTTCTTTCCTGTGAAAATACCATCATTTGTGTCAGTTGTTAGATAACGCCTATAAGTGATATCATAGTATATCTTTTGCTTTCCGACTTACCTCACGTTCTGTCATTATCTCTAGGTTCATCTATGGTGCCTCAAAGAGCAGTGTTTCACTGTTTTCCATGGCTAATAATCCATTGTGTACATGGAGCACTTCTTCTTTATCCATTCATCCATTGATGGACATTTTGGTTGTTTCCGTGTCTTGGCTATTGTGAAAACTCCTGCAGTGAAGCTGTTGCAGCCTGTGCCTCCTCGACTCTGGTCTTCTGAGGTGAGAGGCTCAGCACTGGGCCTGCTGAGTGGAATGCTGGCTCAAATTCTACTTTTAAATGCAGCTCTTTTCTGTTCTCATTATTGGCTCTTACCACATTACATCTCACCAGCAGCTAGAGGGTACACGGTTCTCTAAAACCCCATCAGCATTTATTGTTTGTAGACTTTTGGCTGATGGTACTTGACTTGCGTGAGTTGAAACCTTTTTGTAGGCTAGATTTGCATGAGTCTAATAATTCCTGATGTTTAGCTTTTACCCTTTTTCCTTTTTTTTTAAATAGTGAGTAAAACTTAGCTCTTCCTACTATCTCCTTGAAAAATTTGCCAGTTTTGAATTTTTTTGGCCATTCCATACCTCTGCACAGTTCTTGAGGGCAGTTGTCCTTTACAGTCCTGTGTCCTTGTGAATGTTAAGTGACCATTAGCTGTGGTTTTAAAGCCGCTCTTGCGGGAAACGGCCACAAGGCGGCAGCATTTCTACATTTCCATCTCTGGCATTTTGGGCAACAGAGCTTTCCTGGAAATCGTGTTTGTAGGCTGAAAATCAGAGTGGAATGTGCCAGGGAAAACCCCCAAGAGCTTATATCTGCTTACTTCTAGTTTGCTTTTTAAATATAATTTTTATTATTTATCAGAGCAAATTTGCGAAAAATGTGTGTGTTCTAGGTGTACAGAATCTGGCTCATTATACCTATGTATCGATCTATTCACCTTTGGATCCTTTCCCGTGTAGGTTATTACAGAGTGTTGAGTAGACCTCTCTTGGTATTCCATAGCTATTTTGTGATTATATATTTCATATATATTAGTACATGTCTGTTAACCCCTATATCCTAATTCATACATTCCTTACACCTTTCCATTTGGTTAAACATAATTTGGTTTTCTGAATCTGTGAGTGTCCTTCTCTTGGAAATTATTTCATGGGTATCACTTTTTATGTAACACCTATAAGTGATGTAAGAGGATATTTTTCTTTTGGTTTCTTTCTTACTTCAAGTTGGGTGACTATCTCTAGATCCTTCTATGGTGGTGTCAATGGCACTCTTCCATGCTTTTCCATGGCTAGTATTCCATTGTGTACATGGACGACTTCTTCTTGGTGCCTATTTCTGTTGCTGGACATTTTGGTTTCTTCCAGGTCTTGGCTCTGGTACATGTTGCTGCAGTGCAGGTTTGCCAGTCTGTGCCTTTTTGATTCAGGTCTACTCAGGTGATAGGCCCATCAATTGCCCTACCAGATCACATGGTAGCTCAATTTTTACCTTTAAACAAACCTCCATTCTCTTCTCAGTACTGGCTGTTACCAGGTTACATCCCACCAGCAGCTAGAGGGTACACAGTTCTCTAAAACCCCTTCAGCATTTATACTATGTAGCCTCTTTCTGCTGATGATCATTCTGACGACTGTGAGGTGAAAGTTTTTGTAGACTGGATTTGCATGGTTTTATTAATTCCTGATGTTAAGCATTTTCCCATGCCCTTTCTTTCATAACAGAAAAAAGAAAGAAAGAGAATACAAAATGTGCGTAAAATCTGGGTCTTGAAATTGTCGTTTTGATATATGCACATCTTTGAGATTTTTGCTCGATTTACGACCCAAGGATTTGTTTTGAGGGCAGGTGTCATTTACAGGCCTGCAATTATTTTGACTATCAAGTAACCATTAGTGCTGGGTTTAGAGCTGCTGTTGTGTGAAACGGCCACAAGGTGGCAGCAGTTCTCCTTTACCTATTCTGGTTACTAGAGCAACAGTGCCTCAAGGGAAGTCATGTTCTAGGTTCTCAATGAGAATGGAATGTGCCGGGAAAAAAACCCTTAAGTTTATATCTGACTACTTCTTGTTCGTGTTTTAAATGTAATTTTCATTTTTTATCACAGCAAGGGTGATTACAATTTTTTGCTTGTTCTAGGTGTGCAAGATGTTGTTGTTTTACATATATACATATATCTATTGTTCTTTGGATCCTTTTCCCATTGTAGGTTATGACACAATGTTGAGTAGTCTTCTCGTGGTATTCCGTGGGTCTATGGTGATTTTATACTTCACCTGTGTTTGTATATCTCTGTTTAACCCGGCATCCTAATGTATCCAATCCTCACACCTTTCCATTGGTGAACCATAAGTTTGTTTAATGAATCTATGATTGCCTTTCTTTGTGGAAATATCTTCACTGGTATCAATTTTTAGGTAACACCTATAAGTGATATCATAGGATATGTGTCTTTCGCTTTCTGACTTACTACAAGTTGCGTGATTACTTCTGGACTCATCTACTGTGCTGCAAATGGCATTGTGTCATTTTTTCCTTGGCTAATATTCCATCTGTACGTGTACCATTTCTTTGTCCACTCATCTGTTGGTGGACTTATTGTTTGCTTCCATGTCTTGGCTACTGTAGTACTGCTGCAATGCACATTTGCCTGCCTGTGTCTTTCCAATTCTGTCGGTTATACGTGCAGGAATGGGCCTGCTGGATCGTATGGCAGACAAACGTTTACCTTGTAAAGGCACCTCCATTCTGTTCTCATTAGTGGCTTTTACCAGGTTACGTCCCACTTAAAGATGAGGGTATGCACTTTTCCACAACCCATTCAGCATTTATTGTTTGTAGTTTTCCTGCTTATGTTTATTCTGACTGGTGTGAGCTGATACCTCTTTGTGGTTGGATTTGCATGCATCTCATAATCCCTTGAAATTGAGCTTTCAGGCATGTCCTGTTTTTCTTCAAACTGTGAGTACAGCTTACCTCTTCAAATGGTTTTCTTG
This sequence comes from Pseudorca crassidens, assembly GCF_039906515.1. Lineage (NCBI taxonomy): Eukaryota > Metazoa > Chordata > Mammalia > Artiodactyla > Delphinidae > Pseudorca > Pseudorca crassidens. The sequence goes on from NC_090296.1 coordinate 155,572,024, forward strand.
AAGTATTTGCCTGATTTGGAAATATTTTGCCCATTACCTCCCTGGAGACATTTTGAGGGCAGGTTTCATTTACAGCCCTCCAGTACTTGTGCATAGGAAGTGATCATAAGCACAGGTTTTAAAGCTGCTGTGGCAGGTAACGGCCATTGGGTGGCAGCATTTCTGCTTTCCCCACTCTGGTAACAAGGGAAACAGACCTTTCTGCCAGTGGTGTTCCTCGGTTATACATTAGAGTGGAACGTGCCTGGATAACTCCACAAATGTTGATTTTTCCTTACTTATGTTTGGTTTCCAAATTGAATTTATTTCTTTTTATTGGAGTAATATTCCATTGTGTACATTGACCACTACATCTTTGTGCATTCCTCATTTGGCGGACATTTTTGTTGCTTCCAAGTGTTGGCTGCGGTAAATATTCCTGGAGTGCAAGATTGCTAGCATGTGTCTTTTTGATTCACAACCTCTCAGGCGATAGGCAGAGCAGTGGGTATGCTTGATTGAATGGTAGCTCAATATCTACCTTTCCAAGGCACCTCGTTTTTGTTTTCATTACTGGCTCTTACCAGGTCCCACTTTGAAGCGAGGGTACACATTGTTCCACAACCCCTTCAGCATTTATTCTTTGCAGAAGTTTTGCTGGTGGCCATTCTGACTAGTGTCAGCTGATAGGTTTTTGTAATTTGGGTTTGCATGTCTTCAAAAATACCAAAAAATTCATCATTTTACACGCCGTTTTCTTTTCTGTTAAAAATAGAATGTGAGTACAATATATCCCTTGAAATTGTCTTCTTGGAAGGTTGCCCTCTTTTGAATTTTTGGTCGATATTCGACCCCAGGATTTTTTTGGAGGGCAGGTCTCATTACAGAACTGCAGCTCAGGTGCATATTTAGTGGCCATTAGCACTGGGTTTAAAGCTGCTGTTGTAGGAAACGGCCAAAAGGAGGCAGCATTTCTCCAGTCCCAAATCTGGTTACTAGGGCAGCACAGCCTTTCTGGAAGTCGTGCTCCCAGGTTGTAAATTAGAATGGAATGTGCCAGGAAAACCCCCCGTAAGTTTATATCCCATTATTTCTTGTTCGTCTTTTAATTTTTTAAAATCGGGGTAATGATTAGAATATTGTTTATCCTAGGTGTATACAATCTGGTTCATTTGTACATTACATATGTATGTATGTATGTGTATATATGTATATATATATAATATATATTCATGTACAGATACTCTTCCCATGTAAATTATTGCAGAGTGTTCCATTGACCTCCCTTGCTATATGGTCGGTCTTTTTGATATGTGTATTTAATAGGTATTTGTACACGTATGGTAACCCTAATCTTAATTTTCCATTTCCCCCACCTATCCTTTTAGATAAGAAAAGTTTGTTTTCTAAGTCTGTGAGTTTCTTTCCTGTGAAAATACCATCATTTGTGTCAGTTGTTAGATAACGCCTATAAGTGATATCATAGTATATCTTTTGCTTTCCGACTTACCTCACGTTCTGTCATTATCTCTAGGTTCATCTATGGTGCCTCAAAGAGCAGTGTTTCACTGTTTTCCATGGCTAATAATCCATTGTGTACATGGAGCACTTCTTCTTTATCCATTCATCCATTGATGGACATTTTGGTTGTTTCCGTGTCTTGGCTATTGTGAAAACTCCTGCAGTGAAGCTGTTGCAGCCTGTGCCTCCTCGACTCTGGTCTTCTGAGGTGAGAGGCTCAGCACTGGGCCTGCTGAGTGGAATGCTGGCTCAAATTCTACTTTTAAACGCAGCTCTTTTCTGTTCTCATTATTGGCTCTTACCACATTACATCTCACCAGCAGCTAGAGGGTACACGGTTCTCTAAAACCCCATCAGCATTTATTGTTTGTAGACTTTTGGCTGATGGTACTTGACTTGCGTGAGTTGAAACCTTTTTGTAGGCTAGATTTGCATGAGTCTAATAATTCCTGATGTTTAGCTTTTACCCTTTTTCCTTTTTTTTTAAATAGTGAGTAAAACTTAGCTCTTCCTACTATCTCCTTGAAAAATTTGCCAGTTTTGAATTTTTTTGGCCATTCCATACCTCTGCACAGTTCTTGAGGGCAGTTGTCCTTTACAGTCCTGCGTCCTTGTGAATGTTAAGTGACCATTAGCTGTGGTTTTAAAGCCGCTCTTGCGGGAAACGGCCACAAGGCGGCAGCATTTCTACATTTCCATCTCTGGCATTTTGGGCAACAGAGCTTTCCTGGAAATCGTGTTTGTAGGCTGAAAATCAGAGTGGAATGTGCCAGGGAAAACCCCCAAGAGCTTATATCTGCTTACTTCTAGTTTGCTTTTTAAATATAATTTTTATTATTTATCAGAGCAAATTTGCGAAAAATGTGTGTGTTCTAGGTGTACAGAATCTGGCTCATTATACCTATGTATCGATCTATTCACCTTTGGATCCTTTCCCGTGTAGGTTATTACAGAGTGTTGAGTAGACCTCTCTTGGTATTCCATAGCTATTTTGTGATTATATATTTCATATATATTAGTACATGTCTGTTAACCCCCATATCCTAATTCATACATTCCTTACACCTTTCCATTTGGTTAAACATAATTTGGTTTTCTGAATCTGTGAGTGTCCTTCTCTTGGAAATTATTTCATGGGTATCACTTTTTATGTAACACCTATAAGTGATGTAAGAGGATATTTTTCTTTTGGTTTCTTTCTTACTTCAAGTTGGGTGACTATCTCTAGATCCTTCTATGGTGGTATCAATGGCACTGTTCCATGCTTTTCCATGGCTAGTATTCCATTGTGTACATGGACGACTTCTTCTTGGTGCCTATTTCTGTTGCTGGACATTTTGGTTTCTTCCAGGTCTTGGCTCTGGTACATGTTGCTGCAGTGCAGGTTTGCCAGTCTGTGCCTTTTTGATTCAGGTCTACTCAGGTGATAGGCCCATCAATTGCCCTACCAGATCACATGGTAGCTCAATTTTTACCTTTAAACAAACCTCCATTCTCTTCTCAGTACTGGCTGTTACCAGGTTACATCCCACCAGCAGCTAGAGGGTACACAGTTCTCTAAAACCCCTTCAGCATTTATACTATGTAGCCTCTTTCTGCTGATGATCATTCTGACGACTGTGAGGTGAAAGTTTTTGTAGACTGGATTTGCATGGTTTTATTAATTCCTGATGTTAAGCATTTTCCCATGCCCTTTCTTTCATAACAGAAAAAAGAAAGAAAGAGAATACAAAATGTGCGTAAAATCTGGGTCTTGAAATTGTCGTTTTGATATATGCACATCTTTGAGATTTTTGCTCGATTTACGACCCAAGGATTTGTTTTGAGGGCAGGTGTCATTTACAGGCCTGCAATTATTTTGACTATCAAGTAACCATTAGTGCTGGGTTTAGAGCTGCTGTTGTGTGAAACGGCCACAAGGTGGCAGCAGTTCTCCTTTACCTATTCTGGTTACTAGAGCAACAGTGCCTCAAGGGAAGTCATGTTCTATGTTCTCAATGAGAATGGAATGTGCCGGGAAAAAACCCCTTAAGTTTATATCTGACTACTTCTTGTTCGTGTTTTAAATGTAATTTTCATTTTTTATCACAGCAAGGGTGATTACAATTTTTTGCTTGTTCTAGGTGTGCAAGATGTTGTTGTTTTACATATATACATATATCTATTGTTCTTTGGATCCTTTTCCCATTGTAGGTTATGACACAATGTTGAGTAGTCTTCTCGTGGTATTCCGTGGGTCTATGGTGATTTTATACTTCACCTGTGTTTGTATATCTCTGTTTAACCCGGCATCCTAATGTATCCAATCCTCACACCTTTCCATTGGTGAACCATAAGTTTGTTTAATGAATCTATGATTGCCTTTCTTTGTGGAAATATCTTCACTGGTATCAATTTTTAGGTAACACCTATAAGTGATATCATAGGATATGTGTCTTTCGCTTTCTGACTTACTACAAGTTGCGTGATTACTTCTGGACTCATCTACTGTGCTGCAAATGGCATTGTGTCATTTTTTCCTTGGCTAATATTCCATCTGTACGTGTACCATTTCTTTGTCCACTCATCTGTTGGTGGACTTATTGTTTGCTTCCATGTCTTGGCTACTGTAGTACTGCTGCAATGCACATTTGCCTGCCTGTGTCTTTCCAATTCTGTCGGTTATACGTGCAGGAATGGGCCTGCTGGATCGTATGGCAGACAAACGTTTACCTTGTAAAGGCACCTCCATTCTGTTCTCATTAGTGGCTTTTACCAGGTTACGTCCCACTTAAAGATGAGGGTATGCACTTTTCCACAACCCATTCAGCATTTATTGTTTGTAGTTTTCCTGCTTATGTTTATTCTGACTGGTGTGAGCTGATACCTCTTTGTGGTTGGATTTGCATGCATCTCATAATCCCTTGAAATTGAGCTTTCAGGCATGTCCTGTTTTTCTTCAAACTGTGAGTACAGCTTACCTCTTCAAATGGTTTTCTTGAAGTATTTGCCTGATTTGGAAATATTTTGCCCATTACCTCCCTGGAGACATTTTGAGGGCAGGTTTCATTTACAGCCCTCCAGTACTTGTGCATAGGAAGTGATCATAAGCACAGGTTTTAAAGCTGCTGTGGCAGGTAACGGCCATTGGGTGGCAGCATTTCTGCTTTCCCCACTCTGGTAACAAGGGAAACAGACCTTTCTGCCAGTGGTGTTCCTCGGTTATACATTAGAGTGGAACGTGCCCGGATAACTCCACAAATGTTGATTTTTCCTTACTTATGTTTGGTTTCCAAATTGAATTTATTTCTTTTTATTGGAGTAATATTCCATTGTGTACATTGACCACTACGTCTTTGTGCATTCCTCGTTTGGCGGACATTTTTGTTGCTTCCAAGTGTTGGCTGCGGTAAATATTCCTGGAGTGCAAGATTGCTAGCATGTGTCTTTTTGATTCACAACCTCTCAGGCGATAGGCAGAGCAGTGGGTATGCTTGATTGAATGGTAGCTCAATATCTACCTTTCCAAGGCACCTCGTTTTTGTTTTCATTACTGGCTCTTACCAGGTCCCACTTTGAAGCGAGGGTACACATTGTTCCACAACCCCTTCAGCATTTATTCTTTGCAGAAGTTTTGCTGGTGGCCATTCTGACTAGTGTCAGCTGATAGGTTTTTGTAATTTGGGTTTGCATGTCTTCAAAAATACCAAAAAATTCATCATTTTACACGCCGTTTTCTTTTCTGTTAAAAATAGAATGTGAGTACAATATATCCCTTGAAATTGTCTTCTTGGAAGGTTGCCCTCTTTTGAATTTTTGGTCGATATTCGACCCCAGGATTTTTTTGGAGGGCAGGTCTCATTACAGAACTGCAGCTCAGGTGCATATTTAGTGGCCATTAGCACTGGGTTTAAAGCTGCTGTTGTAGGAAACGGCCAAAAGGAGGCAGCATTTCTCCAGTCCCAAATCTGGTTACTAGGGCAGCACAGCCTTTCTGGAAATCGTGCTCCCAGGTTGTAAATTAGAATGGAATGTGCCAGGAAAACCCCCCGTAAGTTTATATCCCATTATTTCTTGTTCGTCTTTTAATTTTTTAAAATCGGGGTAATGATTAGAATATTGTTTATCCTAGGTGTATACAATCTGGTTCATTTGTACATTACATATGTATGTATGTATGTGTATATATGTATATATATATAATATATATTCATGTACAGATACTCTTCCCATGTAAATTATTGCAGAGTGTTCCATTGACCTCCCTTGCTATATGGTCGGTCTTTTTGATATGTGTATTTAATAGGTATTTGTACACGTATGGTAACCCTAATCTTAATTTTCCATTTCCCCCACCTATCCTTTTAGATAAGAAAAGTTTGTTTTCTAAGTCTGTGAGTTTCTTTCCTGTGAAAATACCATCATTTGTGTCAGTTGTTAGATAACGCCTATAAGTGATATCATAGTATATCTTTTGCTTTCCGACTTACCTCACGTTCTGTCATTATCTCTAGGTTCATCTATGGTGCCTCAAAGAGCAGTGTTTCACTGTTTTCCATGGCTAATAATCCATTGTGTACATGGAGCACTTCTTCTTTATCCATTCATCCATTGATGGACATTTTGGTTGTTTCCGTGTCTTGGCTATTGTGAAAACTCCTGCAGTGAAGCTGTTGCAGCCTGTGCCTCCTCGACTCTGGTCTTCTGAGGTGAGAGGCTCAGCACTGGGCCTGCTGAGTGGAATGCTGGCTCAAATTCTACTTTTAAACGCAGCTCTTTTCTGTTCTCATTATTGGCTCTTACCACATTACATCTCACCAGCAGCTAGAGGGTACACGGTTCTCTAAAACCCCATCAGCATTTATTGTTTGTAGACTTTTGGCTGATGGTACTTGACTTGCGTGAGTTGAAACCTTTTTGTAGGCTAGATTTGCATGAGTCTAATAATTCCTGATGTTTAGCTTTTACCCTTTTTCCTTTTTTTTTAAATAGTGAGTAAAACTTAGCTCTTCATACTATCTCCTTGAAAAATTTGCCAGTTTTGAATTTTTTTGGCCATTCCATACCTCTGCACAGTTCTTGAGGGCAGTTGTCCTTTACAGTCCTGCGTCCTTGTGAATGTTAAGTGACCATTAGCTGTGGTTTTAAAGCCGCTCTTGCGGGAAACGGCCACAAGGCGGCAGCATTTCTACATTTCCATCTCTGGCATTTTGGGCAACAGAGCTTTCCTGGAAATCGTGTTTGTAGGCTGAAAATCAGAGTGGAATGTGCCAGGGAAAACCCCCAAGAGCTTATATCTGCTTACTTCTAGTTTGCTTTTTAAATATAATTTTTATTATTTATCAGAGCAAATTTGCGAAAAATGTGTGTGTTCTAGGTGTACAGAATCTGGCTCATTATACCTATGTATCGATCTATTCACCTTTGGATCCTTTCCCGTGTAGGTTATTACAGAGTGTTGAGTAGACCTCTCTTGGTATTCCATAGCTATTTTGTGATTATGTATTTCATATATATTAGTACATGTCTGTTAACCCCCATATCCTAATTCATACATTCCTTACACCTTTCCATTTGGTTAAACATAATTTGGTTTTCTGAATCTGTGAGTGTCCTTCTCTTGGAAATTATTTCATGGGTATCACTTTTTATGTAACACCTATAAGTGATGTAAGAGGATATTTTTCTTTTGGTTTCTTTCTTACTTCAAGTTGGGTGACTATCTCTAGATCCTTCTATGGTGGTGTCAATGGCACTGTTCCATGCTTTTCCATGGCTAGTATTCCATTGTGTACATGGACGACTTCTTCTTGGTGCCTATTTCTGTTGCTGGACAATGTTTTGAAGAAACATTGGTTTCTTCCAGGTCTTGGCTCTGGTACATGTTGCTGCAGTGCAGGTTTGCCAGTCTGTGCCTTTTTGATTCAGGTCTACTCAGGTGATAGGCCCATCAATTGCCCTACCAGATCACATGGTAGCTCAATTTTTACCTTTAAACAAACCTCCATTCTCTTCTCAGTACTGGCTGTTACCAGGTTACATCCCACCAGCAGCTAGAGGGTACACAGTTCTCTAAAACCCCTTCAGCATTTATACTATGTAGCCTCTTTCTGCTGATGATCATTCTGACGACTGTGAGGTGAAAGTTTTTGTAGACTGGATTTGCATGGTTTTATTAATTCCTGATGTTAAGCATTTTCCCATGCCCTTTCTTTCATAACAGAAAAAAGAAAGAAAGAGAATACAAAATGTGCGTAAAATCTGGGTCTTGAAATTGTCGTTTTGATATATGCACATCTTTGAGATTTTTGCTCGATTTACGACCCAAGGATTTGTTTTGAGGGCAGGTGTCATTTACAGGCCTGCAATTATTTTGACTATCAAGTAACCATTAGTGCTGGGTTTAGAGCTGCTGTTGTGTGAAACGGCCACAAGGTGGCAGCAGTTCTCCTTTACCTATTCTGGTTACTAGAGCAACAGTGCCTCAAGGGAAGTCATGTTCTAGGTTCTCAATGAGAATGGAATGTGCCGGGAAAAAACCCCTTAAGTTTATATCTGACTACTTCTTGTTCGTGTTTTAAATGTAATTTTCATTTTTTATCACAGCAAGGGTGATTACAATTTTTTGCTTGTTCTAGGTGTGCAAGATGTTGTTGTTTTACATATATACATATATCTATTGTTCTTTGGATCCTTTTCCCATTGTAGGTTATGACACAATGTTGAGTAGTCTTCTCGTGGTATTCCGTGGGTCTATGGTGATTTTATACTTCACCTGTGTTTGTATATCTCTGTTTAACCCGGCATCCTAATGTATCCAATCCTCACACCTTTCCATTGGTGAACCATAAGTTTGTTTAATGAATCTATGATTGCCTTTCTTTGTGGAAATATCTTCACTGGTATCAATTTTTAGGTAACACCTATAAGTGATATCATAGGATATGTGTCTTTCGCTTTCTGACTTACTACAAGTTGCGTGATTACTTCTGGACTCATCTACTGTGCTGCAAATGGCATTGTGTCATTTTTTCCTTGGCTAATATTCCATCTGTACGTGTACCATTTCTTTGTCCACTCATCTGTTGGTGGACTTATTGTTTGCTTCCATGTCTTGGCTACTGTAGTACTGCTGCAATGCACATTTGCCTGCCTGTGTCTTTCCAATTCTGTCGGTTATACGTGCAGGAATGGGCCTGCTGGATCGTATGGCAGACAAACGTTTACCTTGTAAAGGCACCTCCATTCTGTTCTCATTAGTGGCTTTTACCAGGTTACGTCCCACTTAAAGATGAGGGTATGCACTTTTCCACAACCCATTCAGCATTTATTGTTTGTAGTTTTCCTGCTTATGTTTATTCTGACTGGTGTGAGCTGATACCTCTTTGTGGTTGGATTTGCATGCATCTCATAATCCCTTGAAATTGAGCTTTCAGGCATGTCCTGTTTTTCTTCAAACTGTGAGTACAGCTTACCTCTTCAAATGGTTTTCTTGAAGTATTTGCCTGATTTGGAAATATTTTGCCCATTACCTCCCTGGAGACATTTTGAGGGCAGGTTTCATTTACAGCCCTCCAGTACTTGTGCATAGGAAGTGATCATAAGCACAGGTTTTAAAGCTGCTGTGGCAGGTAACGGCCATTGGGTGGCAGCATTTCTGCTTTCCCCACTCTGGTAACAAGGGAAACAGACCTTTCTGCCAGTGGTGTTCCTCGGTTATACATTAGAGTGGAACGTGCCCGGATAACTCCACAAATGTTGATTTTTCCTTACTTATGTTTGGTTTCCAAATTGAATTTATTTCTTTTTATTGGAGTAATATTCCATTGTGTACATTGACCACTACGTCTTTGTGCATTCCTCGTTTGGCGGACATTTTTGTTGCTTCCAAGTGTTGGCTGCGGTAAATATTCCTGGAGTGCAAGATTGCTAGCATGTGTCTTTTTGATTCACAACCTCTCAGGCGATAGGCAGAGCAGTGGGTATGCTTGATTGAATGGTAGCTCAATATCTACCTTTCCAAGGCACCTCGTTTTTGTTTTCATTACTGGCTCTTACCAGGTCCCACTTTGAAGCGAGGGTACACATTGTTCCACAACCCCTTCAGCATTTATTCTTTGCAGAAGTTTTGCTGGTGGCCATTCTGACTAGTGTCAGCTGATAGGTTTTTGTAATTTGGGTTTGCATGTCTTCAAAAATACCAAAAAATTCATCATTTTACACGCCGTTTTCTTTTCTGTTAAAAATAGAATGTGAGTACAATATATCCCTTGAAATTGTCTTCTTGGAAGGTTGCCCTCTTTTGAATTTTTGGTCGATATTCGACCCCAGGATTTTTTTGGAGGGCAGGTCTCATTACAGAACTGCAGCTCAGGTGCATATTTAGTGGCCATTAGCACTGGGTTTAAAGCTGCTGTTGTAGGAAACGGCCAAAAGGAGGCAGCATTTCTCCAGTCCCAAATCTGGTTACTAGGGCAGCACAGCCTTTCTGGAAGTCGTGCTCCCGGGTTGTAAATTAGAATGGAATGTGCCAGGAAAACCCCCCGTAAGTTTATATCCCATTATTTCTTGTTCGTCTTTTAATTTTTTAAAATCGGGGTAATGATTAGAATATTGTTTATCCTAGGTGTATACAATCTGGTTCATTTGTACATTACATATGTATGTATGTATGTGTATATATGTATATATATATAATATATATTCATGTACAGATACTCTTCCCATGTAAATTATTGCAGAGTGTTCCATTGACCTCCCTTGCTATATGGTCGGTCTTTTTGATATGTGTATTTAATAGGTATTTGTACACGTATGGTAACCCTAATCTTAATTTTCCATTTCCCCCACCTATCCTTTTAGATAAGAAAAGTTTGTTTTCTAAGTCTGTGAGTTTCTTTCCTGTGAAAATACCATCATTTGTGTCAGTTGTTAGATAACGCCTATAAGTGATATCATAGTATATCTTTTGCTTTCCGACTTACCTCACGTTCTGTCATTATCTCTAGGTTCATCTATGGTGCCTCAAAGAGCAGTGTTTCACTGTTTTCCATGGCTAATAATCCATTGTGTACATGGAGCACTTCTTCTTTATCCATTCATCCATTGATGGACATTTTGGTTGTTTCCGTGTCTTGGCTATTGTGAAAACTCCTGCAGTGAAGCTGTTGCAGCCTGTGCCTCCTCGACTCTGGTCTTCTGAGGTGAGAGGCTCAGCACTGGGCCTGCTGAGTGGAATGCTGGCTCAAATTCTACTTTTAAACGCAGCTCTTTTCTGTTCTCATTATTGGCTCTTACCACATTACATCTCACCAGCAGCTAGAGGGTACACGGTTCTCTAAAACCCCATCAGCATTTATTGTTTGTAGACTTTTGGCTGATGGTACTTGACTTGCGTGAGTTGAAACCTTTTTGTAGGCTAGATTTGCATGAGTCTAATAATTCCTGATGTTTAGCTTTTACCCTTTTTCCTTTTTTTTTAAATAGTGAGTAAAACTTAGCTCTTCCTACTATCTCCTTGAAAAATTTGCCAGTTTTGAATTTTTTTGGCCATTCCATACCTCTGCACAGTTCTTGAGGGCAGTTGTCCTTTACAGTCCTGCATCCTTGTGAATGTTAAGTGACCATTAGCTGTGGTTTTAAAGCCGCTCTTGCGGGAAACGGCCACAAGGCGGCAGCATTTCTACATTTCCATCTCTGGCATTTTGGGCAACAGAGCTTTCCTGGAAATCGTGTTTGTAGGCTGAAAATCAGAGTGGAATGTGCCAGGGAAAACCCCCAAGAGCTTATATCTGCTTACTTCTAGTTTGCTTTTTAAATATAATTTTTATTATTTATCAGAGCAAATTTGCGAAAAATGTGTGTGTTCTAGGTGTACAGAATCTGGCTCATTATACCTATGTATCGATCTATTCACCTTTGGATCCTTTCCCGTGTAGGTTATTACAGAGTGTTGAGTAGACCTCTCTTGGTATTCCATAGCTATTTTGTGATTATATATTTCATATATATTAGTACATGTCTGTTAACCCCTATATCCTAATTCATACATTCCTTACACCTTTCCATTTGGTTAAACATAATTTGGTTTTCTGAATCTGTGAGTGTCCTTCTCTTGGAAATTATTTCATGGGTATCACTTTTTATGTAACACCTATAAGTGATGTAAGAGGATATTTTTCTTTTGGTTTCTTTCTTACTTCAAGTTGGGTGACTATCTCTAGATCCTTCTATGGTGGTGTCAATGGCACTCTTCCATGCTTTTCCATGGCTAGTATTCCATTGTGTACATGGACGACTTCTTCTTGGTGCCTATTTCTGTTGCTGGACATTTTGGTTTCTTCCAGGTCTTGGCTCTGGTACATGTTGCTGCAGTGCAGGTTTGCCAGTCTGTGCCTTTTTGATTCAGGTCTACTCAGGTGATAGGCCCATCAATTGCCCTACCAGATCACATGGTAGCTCAATTTTTACCTTTAAACAAACCTCCATTCTCTTCTCAGTACTGGCTGTTACCAGGTTACATCCCACCAGCAGCTAGAGGGTACACAGTTCTCTAAAACCCCTTCAGCATTTATACTATGTAGCCTCTTTCTGCTGATGATCATTCTGACGACTGTGAGGTGAAAGTTTTTGTAGACTGGATTTGCATGGTTTTATTAATTCCTGATGTTAAGCATTTTCCCATGCCCTTTCTTTCATAACAGAAAAAAGAAAGAAAGAGAATACAAAATGTGCGTAAAATCTGGGTCTTGAAATTGTCGTTTTGATATATGCACATCTTTGAGATTTTTGCTCGATTTACGACCCAAGGATTTGTTTTGAGGGCAGGTGTCATTTACAGGCCTGCAATTATTTTGACTATCAAGTAACCATTAGTGCTGGGTTTAGAGCTGCTGTTGTGTGAAACGGCCACAAGGTGGCAGCAGTTCTCCTTTACCTATTCTGGTTACTAGAGCAACAGTGCCTCAAGGGAAGTCATGTTCTAGGTTCTCAATGAGAATGGAATGTGCCGGGAAAAAACCCCTTAAGTTTATATCTGACTACTTCTTGTTCGTGTTTTAAATGTAATTTTCATTTTTTATCACAGCAAGGGTGATTACAATTTTTTGCTTGTTCTAGGTGTGCAAGATGTTGTTGTTTTACATATATACATATATCTATTGTTCTTTGGATCCTTTTCCCATTGTAGGTTATGACACAATGTTGAGTAGTCTTCTCGTGGTATTCCGTGGGTCTATGGTGATTTTATACTTCACCTGTGTTTGTATATCTCTGTTTAACCCGGCATCCTAATGTATCCAATCCTCACACCTTTCCATTGGTGAACCATAAGTTTGTTTAATGAATCTATGATTGCCTTTCTTTGTGGAAATATCTTCACTGGTATCAATTTTTAGGTAACACCTATAAGTGATATCATAGGATATGTGTCTTTCGCTTTCTGACTTACTACAAGTTGCGTGATTACTTCTGGACTCATCTACTGTGCTGCAAATGGCATTGTGTCATTTTTTCCTTGGCTAATATTCCATCTGTACGTGTACCATTTCTTTGTCCACTCATCTGTTGGTGGACTTATTGTTTGCTTCCATGTCTTGGCTACTGTAGTACTGCTGCAATGCACATTTGCCTGCCTGTGTCTTTCCAATTCTGTCGGTTATACGTGCAGGAATGGGCCTGCTGGATCGTATGGCAGACAAACGTTTACCTTGTAAAGGCACCTCCATTCTGTTCTCATTAGTGGCTTTTACCAGGTTACGTCCCACTTAAAGATGAGGGTATGCACTTTTCCACAACCCATTCAGCATTTATTGTTTGTAGTTTTCCTGCTTATGTTTATTCTGACTGGTGTGAGCTGATACCTCTTTGTGGTTGGATTTGCATGCATCTCATAATCCCTTGAAATTGAGCTTTCAGGCATGTCCTGTTTTTCTTCAAACTGTGAGTACAGCTTACCTCTTCAAATGGTTTTCTTGAAGTATTTGCCTGATTTGGAAATATTTTGCCCATTACCTCCCTGGAGACATTTTGAGGGCAGGTTTCATTTACAGCCCTCCAGTACTTGTGCATAGGAAGTGATCATAAGCACAGGTTTTAAAGCTGCTGTGGCAGGTAACGGCCATTGGGTGGCAGCATTTCTGCTTTCCCCACTCTGGTAACAAGGGAAACAGACCTTTCTGCCAGTGGTGTTCCTCGGTTATACATTAGAGTGGAACGTGCCCGGATAACTCCACAAATGTTGATTTTTCCTTACTTATGTTTGGTTTCCAAATTGAATTTATTTCTTTTTATTGGAGTAATATTCCATTGTGTACATTGACCACTACGTCTTTGTGCATTCCTCGTTTGGCGGACATTTTTGTTGCTTCCAAGTGTTGGCTGCGGTAAATATTCCTGGAGTGCAAGATTGCTAGCATGTGTCTTTTTGATTCACAACCTCTCAGGCGATAGGCAGAGCAGTGGGTATGCTTGATTGAATGGTAGCTCAATATCTACCTTTCCAAGGCACCTCGTTTTTGTTTTCATTACTGGCTCTTACCAGGTCCCACTTTGAAGCGAGGGTACACATTGTTCCACAACCCCTTCAGCATTTATTCTTTGCAGAAGTTTTGCTGGTGGCCATTCTGACTAGTGTCAGCTGATAGGTTTTTGTAATTTGGGTTTGCATGTCTTCAAAAATACCAAAAAATTCATCATTTTACACGCCGTTTTCTTTTCTGTTAAAAATAGAATGTGAGTACAATATATCCCTTGAAATTGTCTTCTTGGAAGGTTGCCCTCTTTTGAATTTTTGGTCGATATTCGACCCCAGGATTTTTTTGGAGGGCAGGTCTCATTACAGAACTGCAGCTCAGGTGCATATTTAGTGGCCATTAGCACTGGGTTTAAAGCTGCTGTTGTAGGAAACGGCCAAAAGGAGGCAGCATTTCTCCAGTCCCAAATCTGGTTACTAGGGCAGCACAGCCTTTCTGGAAGTCGTGCTCCCAGGTTGTAAATTAGAATGGAATGTGCCAGGAAAACCCCCCGTAAGTTTATATCCCATTATTTCTTGTTCGTCTTTTAATTTTTTAAAATCGGGGTAATGATTAGAATATTGTTTATCCTAGGTGTATACAATCTGGTTCATTTGTACATTACACATGTATGTATGTATGTGTATATATGTATATATATATAATATATATTCATGTACAGATACTCTTCCCATGTAAATTATTGCAGAGTGTTCCATTGACCTCCCTTGCTATATGGTCGGTCTTTTTGATATGTGTATTTAATAGGTATTTGTACACGTATGGTAACCCTAATCTTAATTTTCCATTTCCCCCACCTATCCTTTTAGATAAGAAAAGTTTGTTTTCTAAGTCTGTGAGTTTCTTTCCTGTGAAAATACCATCATTTGTGTCAGTTGTTAGATAACGCCTATAAGTGATATCATAGTATATCTTTTGCTTTCCGACTTACCTCACGTTCTGTCATTATCTCTAGGTTCATCTATGGTGCCTCAAAGAGCAGTGTTTCACTGTTTTCCATGGCTAATAATCCATTGTGTACATGGAGCACTTCTTCTTTATCCATTCATCCATTGATGGACATTTTGGTTGTTTCCGTGTCTTGGCTATTGTGAAAACTCCTGCAGTGAAGCTGTTGCAGCCTGTGCCTCCTCGACTCTGGTCTTCTGAGGTGAGAGGCTCAGCACTGGGCCTGCTGAGTGGAATGCTGGCTCAAATTCTACTTTTAAATGCAGCTCTTTTCTGTTCTCATTATTGGCTCTTACCACATTACATCTCACCAGCAGCTAGAGGGTACACGGTTCTCTAAAACCCCATCAGCATTTATTGTTTGTAGACTTTTGGCTGATGGTACTTGACTTGCGTGAGTTGAAACCTTTTTGTAGGCTAGATTTGCATGAGTCTAATAATTCCTGATGTTTAGCTTTTACCCTTTTTCCTTTTTTTTTAAATAGTGAGTAAAACTTAGCTCTTCCTACTATCTCCTTGAAAAATTTGCCAGTTTTGAATTTTTTTGGCCATTCCATACCTCTGCACAGTTCTTGAGGGCAGTTGTCCTTTACAGTCCTGCGTCCTTGTGAATGTTAAGTGACCATTAGCTGTGGTTTTAAAGCCGCTCTTGCGGGAAACGGCCACAAGGCGGCAGCATTTCTACATTTCCATCTCTGGCATTTTGGGCAACAGAGCTTTCCTGGAAATCGTGTTTGTAGGCTGAAAATCAGAGTGGAATGTGCCAGGGAAAACCCCCAAGAGCTTATATCTGCTTACTTCTAGTTTGCTTTTTAAATATAATTTTTATTATTTATCAGAGCAAATTTGCGAAAAATGTGTGTGTTCTAGGTGTACAGAATCTGGCTCATTATACCTATGTATCGATCTATTCACCTTTGGATCCTTTCCCGTGTAGGTTATTACAGAGTGTTGAGTAGACCTCTCTTGGTATTCCATAGCTATTTTGTGATTATGTATTTCATATATATTAGTACATGTCTGTTAACCCCCATATCCTAATTCATACATTCCTTACACCTTTCCATTTGGTTAAACATAATTTGGTTTTCTGAATCTGTGAGTGTCCTTCTCTTGGAAATTATTTCATGGGTATCACTTTTTATGTAACACCTATAAGTGATGTAAGAGGATATTTTTCTTTTGGTTTCTTTCTTACTTCAAGTTGGGTGACTATCTCTAGATCCTTCTATGGTGGTGTCAATGGCACTGTTCCATGCTTTTCCATGGCTAGTATTCCATTGTGTACATGGACGACTTCTTCTTGGTGCCTATTTCTGTTGCTGGACAATGTTTTGAAGAAACATTGGTTTCTTCCAGGTCTTGGCTCTGGTACATGTTGCTGCAGTGCAGGTTTGCCAGTCTGTGCCTTTTTGATTCAGGTCTACTCAGGTGATAGGCCCATCAATTGCCCTACCAGATCACATGGTAGCTCAATTTTTACCTTTAAACAAACCTCCATTCTCTTCTCAGTACTGGCTGTTACCAGGTTACATCCCACCAGCAGCTAGAGGGTACACAGTTCTCTAAAACCCCTTCAGCATTTATACTATGTAGCCTCTTTCTGCTGATGATCATTCTGACGACTGTGAGGTGAAAGTTTTTGTAGACTGGATTTGCATGGTTTTATTAATTCCTGATGTTAAGCATTTTCCCATGCCCTTTCTTTCATAACAGAAAAAAGAAAGAAAGAGAATACAAAATGTGCGTAAAATCTGGGTCTTGAAATTGTCGTTTTGATATATGCACATCTTTGAGATTTTTGCTCGATTTACGACCCAAGGATTTGTTTTGAGGGCAGGTGTCATTTACAGGCCTGCAATTATTTTGACTATCAAGTAACCATTAGTGCTGGGTTTAGAGCTGCTGTTGTGTGAAACGGCCACAAGGTGGCAGCAGTTCTCCTTTACCTATTCTGGTTACTAGAGCAACAGTGCCTCAAGGGAAGTCATGTTCTAGGTTCTCAATTAGAATGGAATGTGCCGGGAAAAAACCCCTTAAGTTTATATCTGACTACTTCTTGTTCGTGTTTTAAATGTAATTTTCATTTTTTATCACAGCAAGGGTGATTACAATTTTTTGCTTGTTCTAGGTGTGCAAGATGTTGTTGTTTTACATATATACATATATCTATTGTTCTTTGGATCCTTTTCCCATTGTAGGTTATGACACAATGTTGAGTAGTCTTCTCGTGGTATTCCGTGGGTCTATGGTGATTTTATACTTCACCTGTGTTTGTATATCTCTGTTTAACCCGGCATCCTAATGTATCCAATCCTCACACCTTTCCATTGGTGAACCATAAGTTTGTTTAATGAATCTATGATTGCCTTTCTTTGTGGAAATATCTTCACTGGTATCAATTTTTAGGTAACACCTATAAGTGATATCATAGGATATGTGTCTTTCGCTTTCTGACTTACTACAAGTTGCGTGATTACTTCTGGACTCATCTACTGTGCTGCAAATGGCATTGTGTCATTTTTTCCTTGGCTAATATTCCATCTGTACGTGTACCATTTCTTTGTCCACTCATCTGTTGGTGGACTTATTGTTTGCTTCCATGTCTTGGCTACTGTAGTACTGCTGCAATGCACATTTGCCTGCCTGTGTCTTTCCAATTCTGTCGGTTATACGTGCAGGAATGGGCCTGCTGGATCGTATGGCAGACAAACGTTTACCTTGTAAAGGCACCTCCATTCTGTTCTCATTAGTGGCTTTTACCAGGTTACGTCCCACTTAAAGATGAGGGTATGCACTTTTCCACAACCCATTCAGCATTTATTGTTTGTAGTTTTCCTGCTTATGTTTATTCTGACTGGTGTGAGCTGATACCTCTTTGTGGTTGGATTTGCATGCATCTCATAATCCCTTGAAATTGAGCTTTCAGGCATGTCCTGTTTTTCTTCAAACTGTGAGTACAGCTTACCTCTTCAAATGGTTTTCTTGAAGTATTTGCCTGATTTGGAAATATTTTGCCCATTACCTCCCTGGAGACATTTTGAGGGCAGGTTTCATTTACAGCCCTCCAGTACTTGTGCATAGGAAGTGATCATAAGCACAGGTTTTAAAGCTGCTGTGGCAGGTAACGGCCATTGGGTGGCAGCATTTCTGCTTTCCCCACTCTGGTAACAAGGGAAACAGACCTTTCTGCCAGTGGTGTTCCTCGGTTATACATTAGAGTGGAACGTGCCCGGATAACTCCACAAATGTTGATTTTTCCTTACTTATGTTTGGTTTCCAAATTGAATTTATTTCTTTTTATTGGAGTAATATTCCATTGTGTACATTGACCACTACGTCTTTGTGCATTCCTCGTTTGGCGGACATTTTTGTTGCTTCCAAGTGTTGGCTGCGGTAAATATTCCTGGAGTGCAAGATTGCTAGCATGTGTCTTTTTGATTCACAACCTCTCAGGCGATAGGCAGAGCAGTGGGTATGCTTGATTGAATGGTAGCTCAATATCTACCTTTCCAAGGCACCTCGTTTTTGTTTTCATTACTGGCTCTTACCAGGTCCCACTTTGAAGCGAGGGTACACATTGTTCCACAACCCCTTCAGCATTTATTCTTTGCAGAAGTTTTGCTGGTGGCCATTCTGACTAGTGTCAGCTGATAGGTTTTTGTAATTTGGGTTTGCATGTCTTCAAAAATACCAAAAAATTCATCATTTTACACGCCGTTTTCTTTTCTGTTAAAAATAGAATGTGAGTACAATATATCCCTTGAAATTGTCTTCTTGGAAGGTTGCCCTCTTTTGAATTTTTGGTCGATATTCGACCCCAGGATTTTTTTGGAGGGCAGGTCTCATTACAGAACTGCAGCTCAGGTGCATATTTAGTGGCCATTAGCACTGGGTTTAAAGCTGCTGTTGTAGGAAACGGCCAAAAGGAGGCAGCATTTCTCCAGTCCCAAATCTGGTTACTAGGGCAGCACAGCCTTTCTGGAAGTCGTGCTCCCGGGTTGTAAATTAGAATGGAATGTGCCAGGAAAACCCCCCGTAAGTTTATATCCCATTATTTCTTGTTCGTCTTTTAATTTTTTAAAATCGGGGTAATGATTAGAATATTGTTTATCCTAGGTGTATACAATCTGGTTCATTTGTACATTACATATGTATGTATGTATGTGTATATATGTATATATATATAATATATATTCATGTACAGATACTCTTCCCATGTAAATTATTGCAGAGTGTTCCATTGACCTCCCTTGCTATATGGTCGGTCTTTTTGATATGTGTATTTAATAGGTATTTGTACACGTATGGTAACCCTAATCTTAATTTTCCATTTCCCCCACCTATCCTTTTAGATAAGAAAAGTTTGTTTTCTAAGTCTGTGAGTTTCTTTCCTGTGAAAATACCATCATTTGTGTCAGTTGTTAGATAACGCCTATAAGTGATATCATAGTATATCTTTTGCTTTCCGACTTACCTCACGTTCTGTCATTATCTCTAGGTTCATCTATGGTGCCTCAAAGAGCAGTGTTTCACTGTTTTCCATGGCTAATAATCCATTGTGTACATGGAGCACTTCTTCTTTATCCATTCATCCATTGATGGACATTTTGGTTGTTTCCGTGTCTTGGCTATTGTGAAAACTCCTGCAGTGAAGCTGTTGCAGCCTGTGCCTCCTCGACTCTGGTCTTCTGAGGTGAGAGGCTCAGCACTGGGCCTGCTGAGTGGAATGCTGGCTCAAATTCTACTTTTAAACGCAGCTCTTTTCTGTTCTCATTATTGGCTCTTACCACATTACATCTCACCAGCAGCTAGAGGGTACACGGTTCTCTAAAACCCCATCAGCATTTATTGTTTGTAGACTTTTGGCTGATGGTACTTGACTTGCGTGAGTTGAAACCTTTTTGTAGGCTAGATTTGCATGAGTCTAATAATTCCTGATGTTTAGCTTTTACCCTTTTTCCTTTTTTTTTAAATAGTGAGTAAAACTTAGCTCTTCCTACTATCTCCTTGAAAAATTTGCCAGTTTTGAATTTTTTTGGCCATTCCATACCTCTGCACAGTTCTTGAGGGCAGTTGTCCTTTACAGTCCTGCATCCTTGTGAATGTTAAGTGACCATTAGCTGTGGTTTTAAAGCCGCTCTTGCGGGAAACGGCCACAAGGCGGCAGCATTTCTACATTTCCATCTCTGGCATTTTGGGCAACAGAGCTTTCCTGGAAATCGTGTTTGTAGGCTGAAAATCAGAGTGGAATGTGCCAGGGAAAACCCCCAAGAGCTTATATCTGCTTACTTCTAGTTTGCTTTTTAAATATAATTTTTATTATTTATCAGAGCAAATTTGCGAAAAATGTGTGTGTTCTAGGTGTACAGAATCTGGCTCATTATACCTATGTATCGATCTATTCACCTTTGGATCCTTTCCCGTGTAGGTTATTACAGAGTGTTGAGTAGACCTCTCTTGGTATTCCATAGCTATTTTGTGATTATATATTTCATATATATTAGTACATGTCTGTTAACCCCTATATCCTAATTCATACATTCCTTACACCTTTCCATTTGGTTAAACATAATTTGGTTTTCTGAATCTGTGAGTGTCCTTCTCTTGGAAATTATTTCATGGGTATCACTTTTTATGTAACACCTATAAGTGATGTAAGAGGATATTTTTCTTTTGGTTTCTTTCTTACTTCAAGTTGGGTGACTATCTCTAGATCCTTCTATGGTGGTGTCAATGGCACTCTTCCATGCTTTTCCATGGCTAGTATTCCATTGTGTACATGGACGACTTCTTCTTGGTGCCTATTTCTGTTGCTGGACATTTTGGTTTCTTCCAGGTCTTGGCTCTGGTACATGTTGCTGCAGTGCAGGTTTGCCAGTCTGTGCCTTTTTGATTCAGGTCTACTCAGGTGATAGGCCCATCAATTGCCCTACCAGATCACATGGTAGCTCAATTTTTACCTTTAAACAAACCTCCATTCTCTTCTCAGTACTGGCTGTTACCAGGTTACATCCCACCAGCAGCTAGAGGGTACACAGTTCTCTAAAACCCCTTCAGCATTTATACTATGTAGCCTCTTTCTGCTGATGATCATTCTGACGACTGTGAGGTGAAAGTTTTTGTAGACTGGATTTGCATGGTTTTATTAATTCCTGATGTTAAGCATTTTCCCATGCCCTTTCTTTCATAACAGAAAAAAGAAAGAAAGAGAATACAAAATGTGCGTAAAATCTGGGTCTTGAAATTGTCGTTTTGATATATGCACATCTTTGAGATTTTTGCTCGATTTACGACCCAAGGATTTGTTTTGAGGGCAGGTGTCATTTACAGGCCTGCAATTATTTTGACTATCAAGTAACCATTAGTGCTGGGTTTAGAGCTGCTGTTGTGTGAAACGGCCACAAGGTGGCAGCAGTTCTCCTTTACCTATTCTGGTTACTAGAGCAACAGTGCCTCAAGGGAAGTCATGTTCTAGGTTCTCAATGAGAATGGAATGTGCCGGGAAAAAACCCCTTAAGTTTATATCTGACTACTTCTTGTTCGTGTTTTAAATGTAATTTTCATTTTTTATCACAGCAAGGGTGATTACAATTTTTTGCTTGTTCTAGGTGTGCAAGATGTTGTTGTTTTACATATATACATATATCTATTGTTCTTTGGATCCTTTTCCCATTGTAGGTTATGACACAATGTTGAGTAGTCTTCTCGTGGTATTCCGTGGGTCTATGGTGATTTTATACTTCACCTGTGTTTGTATATCTCTGTTTAACCCGGCATCCTAATGTATCCAATCCTCACACCTTTCCATTGGTGAACCATAAGTTTGTTTAATGAATCTATGATTGCCTTTCTTTGTGGAAATATCTTCACTGGTATCAATTTTTAGGTAACACCTATAAGTGATATCATAGGATATGTGTCTTTCGCTTTCTGACTTACTACAAGTTGCGTGATTACTTCTGGACTCATCTACTGTGCTGCAAATGGCATTGTGTCATTTTTTCCTTGGCTAATATTCCATCTGTACGTGTACCATTTCTTTGTCCACTCATCTGTTGGTGGACTTATTGTTTGCTTCCATGTCTTGGCTACTGTAGTACTGCTGCAATGCACATTTGCCTGCCTGTGTCTTTCCAATTCTGTCGGTTATACGTGCAGGAATGGGCCTGCTGGATCGTATGGCAGACAAACGTTTACCTTGTAAAGGCACCTCCATTCTGTTCTCATTAGTGGCTTTTACCAGGTTACGTCCCACTTAAAGATGAGGGTATGCACTTTTCCACAACCCATTCAGCATTTATTGTTTGTAGTTTTCCTGCTTATGTTTATTCTGACTGGTGTGAGCTGATACCTCTTTGTGGTTGGATTTGCATGCATCTCATAATCCCTTGAAATTGAGCTTTCAGGCATGTCCTGTTTTTCTTCAAACTGTGAGTACAGCTTACCTCTTCAAATGGTTTTCTTGAAGTATTTGCCTGATTTGGAAATATTTTGCCCATTACCTCCCTGGAGACATTTTGAGGGCAGGTTTCATTTACAGCCCTCCAGTACTTGTGCATAGGAAGTGATCATAAGCACAGGTTTTAAAGCTGCTGTGGCAGGTAACGGCCATTGGGTGGCAGCATTTCTGCTTTCCCCACTCTGGTAACAAGGGAAACAGACCTTTCTGCCAGTGGTGTTCCTCGGTTATACATTAGAGTGGAACGTGCCCGGATAACTCCACAAATGTTGATTTTTCCTTACTTATGTTTGGTTTCCAAATTGAATTTATTTCTTTTTATTGGAGTAATATTCCATTGTGTACATTGACCACTACGTCTTTGTGCATTCCTCGTTTGGCGGACATTTTTGTTGCTTCCAAGTGTTGGCTGCGGTAAATATTCCTGGAGTGCAAGATTGCTAGCATGTGTCTTTTTGATTCACAACCTCTCAGGCGATAGGCAGAGCAGTGGGTATGCTTGATTGAATGGTAGCTCAATATCTACCTTTCCAAGGCACCTCGTTTTTGTTTTCATTACTGGCTCTTACCAGGTCCCACTTTGAAGCGAGGGTACACATTGTTCCACAACCCCTTCAGCATTTATTCTTTGCAGAAGTTTTGCTGGTGGCCATTCTGACTAGTGTCAGCTGATAGGTTTTTGTAATTTGGGTTTGCATGTCTTCAAAAATACCAAAAAATTCATCATTTTACACGCCGTTTTCTTTTCTGTTAAAAATAGAATGTGAGTACAATATATCCCTTGAAATTGTCTTCTTGGAAGGTTGCCCTCTTTTGAATTTTTGGTCGATATTCGACCCCAGGATTTTTTTGGAGGGCAGGTCTCATTACAGAACTGCAGCTCAGGTGCATATTTAGTGGCCATTAGCACTGGGTTTAAAGCTGCTGTTGTAGGAAACGGCCAAAAGGAGGCAGCATTTCTCCAGTCCCAAATCTGGTTACTAGGGCAGCACAGCCTTTCTGGAAGTCGTGCTCCCAGGTTGTAAATTAGAATGGAATGTGCCAGGAAAACCCCCCGTAAGTTTATATCCCATTATTTCTTGTTCGTCTTTTAATTTTTTAAAATCGGGGTAATGATTAGAATATTGTTTATCCTAGGTGTATACAATCTGGTTCATTTGTACATTACACATGTATGTATGTATGTGTATATATGTATATATATATAATATATATTCATGTACAGATACTCTTCCCATGTAAATTATTGCAGAGTGTTCCATTGACCTCCCTTGCTATATGGTCGGTCTTTTTGATATGTGTATTTAATAGGTATTTGTACACGTATGGTAACCCTAATCTTAATTTTCCATTTCCCCCACCTATCCTTTTAGATAAGAAAAGTTTGTTTTCTAAGTCTGTGAGTTTCTTTCCTGTGAAAATACCATCATTTGTGTCAGTTGTTAGATAACGCCTATAAGTGATATCATAGTATATCTTTTGCTTTCCGACTTACCTCACGTTCTGTCATTATCTCTAGGTTCATCTATGGTGCCTCAAAGAGCAGTGTTTCACTGTTTTCCATGGCTAATAATCCATTGTGTACATGGAGCACTTCTTCTTTATCCATTCATCCATTGATGGACATTTTGGTTGTTTCCGTGTCTTGGCTATTGTGAAAACTCCTGCAGTGAAGCTGTTGCAGCCTGTGCCTCCTCGACTCTGGTCTTCTGAGGTGAGAGGCTCAGCACTGGGCCTGCTGAGTGGAATGCTGGCTCAAATTCTACTTTTAAATGCAGCTCTTTTCTGTTCTCATTATTGGCTCTTACCACATTACATCTCACCAGCAGCTAGAGGGTACACGGTTCTCTAAAACCCCATCAGCATTTATTGTTTGTAGACTTTTGGCTGATGGTACTTGACTTGCGTGAGTTGAAACCTTTTTGTAGGCTAGATTTGCATGAGTCTAATAATTCCTGATGTTTAGCTTTTACCCTTTTTCCTTTTTTTTTAAATAGTGAGTAAAACTTAGCTCTTCCTACTATCTCCTTGAAAAATTTGCCAGTTTTGAATTTTTTTGGCCATTCCATACCTCTGCACAGTTCTTGAGGGCAGTTGTCCTTTACAGTCCTGCGTCCTTGTGAATGTTAAGTGACCATTAGCTGTGGTTTTAAAGCCGCTCTTGCGGGAAACGGCCACAAGGCGGCAGCATTTCTACATTTCCATCTCTGGCATTTTGGGCAACAGAGCTTTCCTGGAAATCGTGTTTGTAGGCTGAAAATCAGAGTGGAATGTGCCAGGGAAAACCCCCAAGAGCTTATATCTGCTTACTTCTAGTTTGCTTTTTAAATATAATTTTTATTATTTATCAGAGCAAATTTGCGAAAAATGTGTGTGTTCTAGGTGTACAGAATCTGGCTCATTATACCTATGTATCGATCTATTCACCTTTGGATCCTTTCCCGTGTAGGTTATTACAGAGTGTTGAGTAGACCTCTCTTGGTATTCCATAGCTATTTTGTGATTATGTATTTCATATATATTAGTACATGTCTGTTAACCCCCATATCCTAATTCATACATTCCTTACACCTTTCCATTTGGTTAAACATAATTTGGTTTTCTGAATCTGTGAGTGTCCTTCTCTTGGAAATTATTTCATGGGTATCACTTTTTATGTAACACCTATAAGTGATGTAAGAGGATATTTTTCTTTTGGTTTCTTTCTTACTTCAAGTTGGGTGACTATCTCTAGATCCTTCTATGGTGGTGTCAATGGCACTGTTCCATGCTTTTCCATGGCTAGTATTCCATTGTGTACATGGACGACTTCTTCTTGGTGCCTATTTCTGTTGCTGGACAATGTTTTGAAGAAACATTGGTTTCTTCCAGGTCTTGGCTCTGGTACATGTTGCTGCAGTGCAGGTTTGCCAGTCTGTGCCTTTTTGATTCAGGTCTACTCAGGTGATAGGCCCATCAATTGCCCTACCAGATCACATGGTAGCTCAATTTTTACCTTTAAACAAACCTCCATTCTCTTCTCAGTACTGGCTGTTACCAGGTTACATCCCACCAGCAGCTAGAGGGTACACAGTTCTCTAAAACCCCTTCAGCATTTATACTATGTAGCCTCTTTCTGCTGATGATCATTCTGACGACTGTGAGGTGAAAGTTTTTGTAGACTGGATTTGCATGGTTTTATTAATTCCTGATGTTAAGCATTTTCCCATGCCCTTTCTTTCATAACAGAAAAAAGAAAGAAAGAGAATACAAAATGTGCGTAAAATCTGGGTCTTGAAATTGTCGTTTTGATATATGCACATCTTTGAGATTTTTGCTCGATTTACGACCCAAGGATTTGTTTTGAGGGCAGGTGTCATTTACAGGCCTGCAATTATTTTGACTATCAAGTAACCATTAGTGCTGGGTTTAGAGCTGCTGTTGTGTGAAACGGCCACAAGGTGGCAGCAGTTCTCCTTTACCTATTCTGGTTACTAGAGCAACAGTGCCTCAAGGGAAGTCATGTTCTAGGTTCTCAATTAGAATGGAATGTGCCGGGAAAAAACCCCTTAAGTTTATATCTGACTACTTCTTGTTCGTGTTTTAAATGTAATTTTCATTTTTTATCACAGCAAGGGTGATTACAATTTTTTGCTTGTTCTAGGTGTGCAAGATGTTGTTGTTTTACATATATACATATATCTATTGTTCTTTGGATCCTTTTCCCATTGTAGGTTATGACACAATGTTGAGTAGTCTTCTCGTGGTATTCCGTGGGTCTATGGTGATTTTATACTTCACCTGTGTTTGTATATCTCTGTTTAACCCGGCATCCTAATGTATCCAATCCTCACACCTTTCCATTGGTGAACCATAAGTTTGTTTAATGAATCTATGATTGCCTTTCTTTGTGGAAATATCTTCACTGGTATCAATTTTTAGGTAACACCTATAAGTGATATCATAGGATATGTGTCTTTCGCTTTCTGACTTACTACAAGTTGCGTGATTACTTCTGGACTCATCTACTGTGCTGCAAATGGCATTGTGTCATTTTTTCCTTGGCTAATATTCCATCTGTACGTGTACCATTTCTTTGTCCACTCATCTGTTGGTGGACTTATTGTTTGCTTCCATGTCTTGGCTACTGTAGTACTGCTGCAATGCACATTTGCCTGCCTGTGTCTTTCCAATTCTGTCGGTTATACGTGCAGGAATGGGCCTGCTGGATCGTATGGCAGACAAACGTTTACCTTGTAAAGGCACCTCCATTCTGTTCTCATTAGTGGCTTTTACCAGGTTACGTCCCACTTAAAGATGAGGGTATGCACTTTTCCACAACCCATTCAGCATTTATTGTTTGTAGTTTTCCTGCTTATGTTTATTCTGACTGGTGTGAGCTGATACCTCTTTGTGGTTGGATTTGCATGCATCTCATAATCCCTTGAAATTGAGCTTTCAGGCATGTCCTGTTTTTCTTCAAACTGTGAGTACAGCTTACCTCTTCAAATGGTTTTCTTGAAGTATTTGCCTGATTTGGAAATATTTTGCCCATTACCTCCCTGGAGACATTTTGAGGGCAGGTTTCATTTACAGCCCTCCAGTACTTGTGCATAGGAAGTGATCATAAGCACAGGTTTTAAAGCTGCTGTGGCAGGTAACGGCCATTGGGTGGCAGCATTTCTGCTTTCCCCACTCTGGTAACAAGGGAAACAGACCTTTCTGCCAGTGGTGTTCCTCGGTTATACATTAGAGTGGAACGTGCCCGGATAACTCCACAAATGTTGATTTTTCCTTACTTATGTTTGGTTTCCAAATTGAATTTATTTCTTTTTATTGGAGTAATATTCCATTGTGTACATTGACCACTACGTCTTTGTGCATTCCTCGTTTGGCGGACATTTTTGTTGCTTCCAAGTGTTGGCTGCGGTAAATATTCCTGGAGTGCAAGATTGCTAGCATGTGTCTTTTTGATTCACAACCTCTCAGGCGATAGGCAGAGCAGTGGGTATGCTTGATTGAATGGTAGCTCAATATCTACCTTTCCAAGGCACCTCGTTTTTGTTTTCATTACTGGCTCTTACCAGGTCCCACTTTGAAGCGAGGGTACACATTGTTCCACAACCCCTTCAGCATTTATTCTTTGCAGAAGTTTTGCTGGTGGCCATTCTGACTAGTGTCAGCTGATAGGTTTTTGTAATTTGGGTTTGCATGTCTTCAAAAATACCAAAAAATTCATCATTTTACACGCCGTTTTCTTTTCTGTTAAAAATAGAATGTGAGTACAATATATCCCTTGAAATTGTCTTCTTGGAAGGTTGCCCTCTTTTGAATTTTTGGTCGATATTCGACCCCAGGATTTTTTTGGAGGGCAGGTCTCATTACAGAACTGCAGCTCAGGTGCATATTTAGTGGCCATTAGCACTGGGTTTAAAGCTGCTGTTGTAGGAAACGGCCAAAAGGAGGCAGCATTTCTCCAGTCCCAAATCTGGTTACTAGGGCAGCACAGCCTTTCTGGAAGTCGTGCTCCCAGGTTGTAAATTAGAATGGAATGTGCCAGGAAAACCCCCCGTAAGTTTATATCCCATTATTTCTTGTTCGTCTTTTAATTTTTTAAAATCGGGGTAATGATTAGAATATTGTTTATCCTAGGTGTATACAATCTGGTTCATTTGTACATTACATATGTATGTATGTATGTGTATATATGTATATATATATAATATATATTCATGTACAGATACTCTTCCCATGTAAATTATTGCAGAGTGTTCCATTGACCTCCCTTGCTATATGGTCGGTCTTTTTGATATGTGTATTTAATAGGTATTTGTACACGTATGGTAACCCTAATCTTAATTTTCCATTTCCCCCACCTATCCTTTTAGATAAGAAAAGTTTGTTTTCTAAGTCTGTGAGTTTCTTTCCTGTGAAAATACCATCATTTGTGTCAGTTGTTAGATAACGCCTATAAGTGATATCATAGTATATCTTTTGCTTTCCGACTTACCTCACGTTCTGTCATTATCTCTAGGTTCATCTATGGTGCCTCAAAGAGCAGTGTTTCACTGTTTTCCATGGCTAATAATCCATTGTGTACATGGAGCACTTCTTCTTTATCCATTCATCCATTGATGGACATTTTGGTTGTTTCCGTGTCTTGGCTATTGTGAAAACTCCTGCAGTGAAGCTGTTGCAGCCTGTGCCTCCTCGACTCTGGTCTTCTGAGGTGAGAGGCTCAGCACTGGGCCTGCTGAGTGGAATGCTGGCTCAAATTCTACTTTTAAACGCAGCTCTTTTCTGTTCTCATTATTGGCTCTTACCACATTACATCTCACCAGCAGCTAGAGGGTACACGGTTCTCTAAAACCCCATCAGCATTTATTGTTTGTAGACTTTTGGCTGATGGTACTTGACTTGCGTGAGTTGAAACCTTTTTGTAGGCTAGATTTGCATGAGTCTAATAATTCCTGATGTTTAGCTTTTACCCTTTTTCCTTTTTTTTTAAATAGTGAGTAAAACTTAGCTCTTCATACTATCTCCTTGAAAAATTTGCCAGTTTTGAATTTTTTTGGCCATTCCATACCTCTGCACAGTTCTTGAGGGCAGTTGTCCTTTACAGTCCTGCGTCCTTGTGAATGTTAAGTGACCATTAGCTGTGGTTTTAAAGCCGCTCTTGCGGGAAACGGCCACAAGGCGGCAGCATTTCTACATTTCCATCTCTGGCATTTTGGGCAACAGAGCTTTCCTGGAAATCGTGTTTGTAGGCTGAAAATCAGAGTGGAATGTGCCAGGGAAAACCCCCAAGAGCTTATATCTGCTTACTTCTAGTTTGCTTTTTAAATATAATTTTTATTATTTATCAGAGCAAATTTGCGAAAAATGTGTGTGTTCTAGGTGTACAAAATCTGGCTCATTATACCTATGTATCGATCTATTCACCTTTGGATCCTTTCCCGTGTAGGTTATTACAGAGTGTTGAGTAGACCTCTCTTGGTATTCCATAGCTATTTTGTGATTATGTATTTCATATATATTAGTACATGTCTGTTAACCCCCATATCCTAATTCATACATTCCTTACACCTTTCCATTTGGTTAAACATAATTTGGTTTTCTGAATCTGTGAGTGTCCTTCTCTTGGAAATTATTTCATGGGTATCACTTTTTATGTAACACCTATAAGTGATGTAAGAGGATATTTTTCTTTTGGTTTCTTTCTTACTTCAAGTTGGGTGACTATCTCTAGATCCTTCTATGGTGGTGTCAATGGCACTGTTCCATGCTTTTCCATGGCTAGTATTCCATTGTGTACATGGACGACTTCTTCTTGGTGCCTATTTCTGTTGCTGGACAATGTTTTGAAGAAACATTGGTTTCTTCCAGGTCTTGGCTCTGGTACATGTTGCTGCAGTGCAGGTTTGCCAGTCTGTGCCTTTTTGATTCAGGTCTACTCAGGTGATAGGCCCATCAATTGCCCTACCAGATCACATGGTAGCTCAATTTTTACCTTTAAACAAACCTCCATTCTCTTCTCAGTACTGGCTGTTACCAGGTTACATCCCACCAGCAGCTAGAGGGTACACAGTTCTCTAAAACCCCTTCAGCATTTATACTATGTAGCCTCTTTCTGCTGATGATCATTCTGACGACTGTGAGGTGAAAGTTTTTGTAGACTGGATTTGCATGGTTTTATTAATTCCTGATGTTAAGCATTTTCCCATGCCCTTTCTTTCATAACAGAAAAAAGAAAGAAAGAGAATACAAAATGTGCGTAAAATCTGGGTCTTGAAATTGTCGTTTTGATATATGCACATCTTTGAGATTTTTGCTCGATTTACGACCCAAGGATTTGTTTTGAGGGCAGGTGTCATTTACAGGCCTGCAATTATTTTGACTATCAAGTAACCATTAGTGCTGGGTTTAGAGCTGCTGTTGTGTGAAACGGCCACAAGGTGGCAGCAGTTCTCCTTTACCTATTCTGGTTACTAGAGCAACAGTGCCTCAAGGGAAGTCATGTTCTAGGTTCTCAATGAGAATGGAATGTGCCGGGAAAAAACCCCTTAAGTTTATATCTGACTACTTCTTGTTCGTGTTTTAAATGTAATTTTCATTTTTTATCACAGCAAGGGTGATTACAATTTTTTGCTTGTTCTAGGTGTGCAAGATGTTGTTGTTTTACATATATACATATATCTATTGTTCTTTGGATCCTTTTCCCATTGTAGGTTATGACACAATGTTGAGTAGTCTTCTCGTGGTATTCCGTGGGTCTATGGTGATTTTATACTTCACCTGTGTTTGTATATCTCTGTTTAACCCGGCATCCTAATGTATCCAATCCTCACACCTTTCCATTGGTGAACCATAAGTTTGTTTAATGAATCTATGATTGCCTTTCTTTGTGGAAATATCTTCACTGGTATCAATTTTTAGGTAACACCTATAAGTGATATCATAGGATATGTGTCTTTCGCTTTCTGACTTACTACAAGTTGCGTGATTACTTCTGGACTCATCTACTGTGCTGCAAATGGCATTGTGTCATTTTTTCCTTGGCTAATATTCCATCTGTACGTGTACCATTTCTTTGTCCACTCATCTGTTGGTGGACTTATTGTTTGCTTCCATGTCTTGGCTACTGTAGTACTGCTGCAATGCACATTTGCCTGCCTGTGTCTTTCCAATTCTGTCGGTTATACGTGCAGGAATGGGCCTGCTGGATCGTATGGCAGACAAACGTTTACCTTGTAAAGGCACCTCCATTCTGTTCTCATTAGTGGCTTTTACCAGGTTACGTCCCACTTAAAGATGAGGGTATGCACTTTTCCACAACCCATTCAGCATTTATTGTTTGTAGTTTTCCTGCTTATGTTTATTCTGACTGGTGTGAGCTGATACCTCTTTGTGGTTGGATTTGCATGCATCTCATAATCCCTTGAAATTGAGCTTTCAGGCATGTCCTGTTTTTCTTCAAACTGTGAGTACAGCTTACCTCTTCAAATGGTTTTCTTGAAGTATTTGCCTGATTTGGAAATATTTTGCCCATTACCTCCCTGGAGACATTTTGAGGGCAGGTTTCATTTACAGCCCTCCAGTACTTGTGCATAGGAAGTGATCATAAGCACAGGTTTTAAAGCTGCTGTGGCAGGTAACGGCCATTGGGTGGCAGCATTTCTGCTTTCCCCACTCTGGTAACAAGGGAAACAGACCTTTCTGCCAGTGGTGTTCCTCGGTTATACATTAGAGTGGAACGTGCCCGGATAACTCCACAAATGTTGATTTTTCCTTACTTATGTTTGGTTTCCAAATTGAATTTATTTCTTTTTATTGGAGTAATATTCCATTGTGTACATTGACCACTACGTCTTTGTGCATTCCTCGTTTGGCGGACATTTTTGTTGCTTCCAAGTGTTGGCTGCGGTAAATATTCCTGGAGTGCAAGATTGCTAGCATGTGTCTTTTTGATTCACAACCTCTCAGGCGATAGGCAGAGCAGTGGGTATGCTTGATTGAATGGTAGCTCAATATCTACCTTTCCAAGGCACCTCGTTTTTGTTTTCATTACTGGCTCTTACCAGGTCCCACTTTGAAGCGAGGGTACACATTGTTCCACAACCCCTTCAGCATTTATTCTTTGCAGAAGTTTTGCTGGTGGCCATTCTGACTAGTGTCAGCTGATAGGTTTTTGTAATTTGGGTTTGCATGTCTTCAAAAATACCAAAAAATTCATCATTTTACACGCCGTTTTCTTTTCTGTTAAAAATAGAATGTGAGTACAATATATCCCTTGAAATTGTCTTCTTGGAAGGTTGCCCTCTTTTGAATTTTTGGTCGATATTCGACCCCAGGATTTTTTTGGAGGGCAGGTCTCATTACAGAACTGCAGCTCAGGTGCATATTTAGTGGCCATTAGCACTGGGTTTAAAGCTGCTGTTGTAGGAAACGGCCAAAAGGAGGCAGCATTTCTCCAGTCCCAAATCTGGTTACTAGGGCAGCACAGCCTTTCTGGAAGTCGTGCTCCCGGGTTGTAAATTAGAATGGAATGTGCCAGGAAAACCCCCCGTAAGTTTATATCCCATTATTTCTTGTTCGTCTTTTAATTTTTTAAAATCGGGGTAATGATTAGAATATTGTTTATCCTAGGTGTATACAATCTGGTTCATTTGTACATTACATATGTATGTATGTATGTGTATATATGTATATATATATAATATATATTCATGTACAGATACTCTTCCCATGTAAATTATTGCAGAGTGTTCCATTGACCTCCCTTGCTATATGGTCGGTCTTTTTGATATGTGTATTTAATAGGTATTTGTACACGTATGGTAACCCTAATCTTAATTTTCCATTTCCCCCACCTATCCTTTTAGATAAGAAAAGTTTGTTTTCTAAGTCTGTGAGTTTCTTTCCTGTGAAAATACCATCATTTGTGTCAGTTGTTAGATAACGCCTATAAGTGATATCATAGTATATCTTTTGCTTTCCGACTTACCTCACGTTCTGTCATTATCTCTAGGTTCATCTATGGTGCCTCAAAGAGCAGTGTTTCACTGTTTTCCATGGCTAATAATCCATTGTGTACATGGAGCACTTCTTCTTTATCCATTCATCCATTGATGGACATTTTGGTTGTTTCCGTGTCTTGGCTATTGTGAAAACTCCTGCAGTGAAGCTGTTGCAGCCTGTGCCTCCTCGACTCTGGTCTTCTGAGGTGAGAGGCTCAGCACTGGGCCTGCTGAGTGGAATGCTGGCTCAAATTCTACTTTTAAACGCAGCTCTTTTCTGTTCTCATTATTGGCTCTTACCACATTACATCTCACCAGCAGCTAGAGGGTACACGGTTCTCTAAAACCCCATCAGCATTTATTGTTTGTAGACTTTTGGCTGATGGTACTTGACTTGCGTGAGTTGAAACCTTTTTGTAGGCTAGATTTGCATGAGTCTAATAATTCCTGATGTTTAGCTTTTACCCTTTTTCCTTTTTTTTTAAATAGTGAGTAAAACTTAGCTCTTCCTACTATCTCCTTGAAAAATTTGCCAGTTTTGAATTTTTTTGGCCATTCCATACCTCTGCACAGTTCTTGAGGGCAGTTGTCCTTTACAGTCCTGCGTCCTTGTGAATGTTAAGTGACCATTAGCTGTGGTTTTAAAGCCGCTCTTGCGGGAAACGGCCACAAGGCGGCAGCATTTCTACATTTCCATCTCTGGCATTTTGGGCAACAGAGCTTTCCTGGAAATCGTGTTTGTAGGCTGAAAATCAGAGTGGAATGTGCCAGGGAAAACCCCCAAGAGCTTATATCTGCTTACTTCTAGTTTGCTTTTTAAATATAATTTTTATTATTTATCAGAGCAAATTTGCGAAAAATGTGTGTGTTCTAGGTGTACAGAATCTGGCTCATTATACCTATGTATCGATCTATTCACCTTTGGATCCTTTCCCGTGTAGGTTATTACAGAGTGTTGAGTAGACCTCTCTTGGTATTCCATAGCTATTTTGTGATTATATATTTCATATATATTAGTACATGTCTGTTAACCCCCATATCCTAATTCATACATTCCTTACACCTTTCCATTTGGTTAAACATAATTTGGTTTTCTGAATCTGTGAGTGTCCTTCTCTTGGAAATTATTTCATGGGTATCACTTTTTATGTAACACCTATAAGTGATGTAAGAGGATATTTTTCTTTTGGTTTCTTTCTTACTTCAAGTTGGGTGACTATCTCTAGATCCTTCTATGGTGGTGTCAATGGCACTCTTCCATGCTTTTCCATGGCTAGTATTCCATTGTGTACATGGACGACTTCTTCTTGGTGCCTATTTCTGTTGCTGGACAATGTTTTGAAGAAACATTGGTTTCTTCCAGGTCTTGGCTCTGGTACATGTTGCTGCAGTGCAGGTTTGCCAGTCTGTGCCTTTTTGATTCAGGTCTACTCAGGTGATAGGCCCATCAATTGCCCTACCAGATCACATGGTAGCTCAATTTTTACCTTTAAACAAACCTCCATTCTCTTCTCAGTACTGGCTGTTACCAGGTTACATCCCACCAGCAGCTAGAGGGTACACAGTTCTCTAAAACCCCTTCAGCATTTATACTATGTAGCCTCTTTCTGCTGATGATCATTCTGACGACTGTGAGGTGAAAGTTTTTGTAGACTGGATTTGCATGGTTTTATTAATTCCTGATGTTAAGCATTTCCCCATGCCCTTTCTTTCATAACAGAAAAAAGAAAGAAAGAGAATACAAAATGTGCGTAAAATCTGGGTCTTGAAATTGTCGTTTTGATATATGCACATCTTTGAGATTTTTGCTCGATTTACGACCCAAGGATTTGTTTTGAGGGCAGGTGTCATTTACAGGCCTGCAATTATTTTGACTATCAAGTAACCATTAGTGCTGGGTTTAGAGCTGCTGTTGTGTGAAACGGCCACAAGGTGGCAGCAGTTCTCCTTTACCTATTCTGGTTACTAGAGCAACAGTGCCTCAAGGGAAGTCATGTTCTAGGTTCTCAATGAGAATGGAATGTGCCGGGAAAAAACCCCTTAAGTTTATATCTGACTACTTCTTGTTCGTGTTTTAAATGTAATTTTCATTTTTTATCACAGCAAGGGTGATTACAATTTTTTGCTTGTTCTAGGTGTGCAAGATGTTGTTGTTTTACATATATACATATATCTATTGTTCTTTGGATCCTTTTCCCATTGTAGGTTATGACACAATGTTGAGTAGTCTTCTCGTGGTATTCCGTGGGTCTATGGTGATTTTATACTTCACCTGTGTTTGTATATCTCTGTTTAACCCGGCATCCTAATGTATCCAATCCTCACACCTTTCCATTGGTGAACCATAAGTTTGTTTAATGAATCTATGATTGCCTTTCTTTGTGGAAATATCTTCACTGGTATCAATTTTTAGGTAACACCTATAAGTGATATCATAGGATATGTGTCTTTCGCTTTCTGACTTACTACAAGTTGCGTGATTACTTCTGGACTCATCTACTGTGCTGCAAATGGCATTGTGTCATTTTTTCCTTGGCTAATATTCCATCTGTACGTGTACCATTTCTTTGTCCACTCATCTGTTGGTGGACTTATTGTTTGCTTCCATGTCTTGGCTACTGTAGTACTGCTGCAATGCACATTTGCCTGCCTGTGTCTTTCCAATTCTGTCGGTTATACGTGCAGGAATGGGCCTGCTGGATCGTATGGCAGACAAACGTTTACCTTGTAAAGGCACCTCCATTCTGTTCTCATTAGTGGCTTTTACCAGGTTACGTCCCACTTAAAGATGAGGGTATGCACTTTTCCACAACCCATTCAGCATTTATTGTTTGTAGTTTTCCTGCTTATGTTTATTCTGACTGGTGTGAGCTGATACCTCTTTGTGGTTGGATTTGCATGCATCTCATAATCCCTTGAAATTGAGCTTTCAGGCATGTCCTGTTTTTCTTCAAACTGTGAGTACAGCTTACCTCTTCAAATGGTTTTCTTGAAGTATTTGCCTGATTTGGAAATATTTTGCCCATTACCTCCCTGGAGACATTTTGAGGGCAGGTTTCATTTACAGCCCTCCAGTACTTGTGCATAGGAAGTGATCATAAGCACAGGTTTTAAAGCTGCTGTGGCAGGTAACGGCCATTGGGTGGCAGCATTTCTGCTTTCCCCACTCTGGTAACAAGGGAAACAGACCTTTCTGCCAGTGGTGTTCCTCGGTTATACATTAGAGTGGAACGTGCCCGGATAACTCCACAAATGTTGATTTTTCCTTACTTATGTTTGGTTTCCAAATTGAATTTATTTCTTTTTATTGGAGTAATATTCCATTGTGTACATTGACCACTACGTCTTTGTGCATTCCTCATTTGGCGGACATTTTTGTTGCTTCCAAGTGTTGGCTGCGGTAAATATTCCTGGAGTGCAAGATTGCTAGCATGTGTCTTTTTGATTCACAACCTCTCAGGCGATAGGCAGAGCAGTGGGTATGCTTGATTGAATGGTAGCTCAATATCTACCTTTCCAAGGCACCTCGTTTTTGTTTTCATTACTGGCTCTTACCAGGTCCCACTTTGAAGCGAGGGTACACGTTGCTCCACAACCCCTTCAGCATTTATTCTTTGCAGAAGTTTTGCTGGTGGCCATTCTGACTAGTGTGAGCTGATAGGTTTTTGTAATTTGGGTTTGCATGTCTTCAAAAATACCAAAAAATTCATCATTTTACACGCCGTTTTCTTTTCTGTTAAAAATAGAATGTGAGTACAATATATCCCTTGAAATTGTCTTCTTGGAAGGTTGCCCTCTTTTGAATTTTTGGTCGATATTCGACCCCAGGATTTTTTTGGAGGGCCGGTCTCATTACAGAACTGCAGCTCAGGTGCATATTTAGTGGCCATTAGCACTGGGTTTAAAGCTGCTGTTGTAGGAAACGGCCAAAAGGAGGCAGCATTTCTCCAGTCCCAAATCTGGTTACTAGGGCAGCACAGCCTTTCTGGAAGTCGTGCTCCCTGGTTGTAAATTAGAATGGAATGTGCCAGGAAAAACCCCCGTAAGTTTATATCCCATTATTTCTTGTTCGTCTTTTAATTTTTTAAAATCGGGGTAATGATTAGAATATTGTTTATCCTAGGTGTATACAATCTGGTTCATTTGTACATTACATATGTATGTATGTATGTGTATATATGTATATATATATAATATATATTCATGTACAGATACTCTTCCCATGTAAATTATTGCAGAGTGTTCCATTGACCTCCCTTGCTATATGGTCGGTCTTTTTGATATGTGTATTTAATAGGTATTTGTACACGTATGGTAACCCTAATCTTAATTTTCCATTTCCCCCACCTATCCTTTTAGATAAGAAAAGTTTGTTTTCTAAGTCTGTGAGTTTCTTTCCTGTGAAAATACCATCATTTGTGTCAGTTGTTAGATAACGCCTATAAGTGATATCATAGTATATCTTTTGCTTTCCGACTTACCTCACGTTCTGTCATTATCTCTAGGTTCATCTATGGTGCCTCAAAGAGCAGTGTTTCACTGTTTTCCATGGCTAATAATCCATTGTGTACATGGAGCACTTCTTCTTTATCCATTCATCCATTGATGGACATTTTGGTTGTTTCCGTGTCTTGGCTATTGTGAAAACTCCTGCAGTGAAGCTGTTGCAGCCTGTGCCTCCTCGACTCTGGTCTTCTGAGGTGAGAGGCTCAGCACTGGGCCTGCTGAGTGGAATGCTGGCTCAAATTCTACTTTTAAATGCAGCTCTTTTCTGTTCTCATTATTGGCTCTTACCACATTACATCTCACCAGCAGCTAGAGGGTACACGGTTCTCTAAAACCCCATCAGCATTTATTGTTTGTAGACTTTTGGCTGATGGTACTTGACTTGCGTGAGTTGAAACCTTTTTGTAGGCTAGATTTGCATGAGTCTAATAATTCCTGATGTTTAGCTTTTACCCTTTTTCCTTTTTTTTAAATAGTGAGTAAAACTTAGCTCTTCCTACTATCTCCTTGAAAAATTTGCCAGTTTTGAATTTTTTTGGCCATTCCATACCTCTGCACAGTTCTTGAGGGCAGTTGTCCTTTACAGTCCTGCGTCCTTGTGAATGTTAAGTGACCATTAGCTGTGGTTTTAAAGCCGCTCTTGCGGGAAACGGCCACAAGGCGGCAGCATTTCTACATTTCCATCTCTGGCATTTTGGGCAACAGAGCTTTCCTGGAAATCGTGTTTGTAGGCTGAAAATCAGAGTGGAATGTGCCAGGGAAAACCCCCAAGAGCTTATATCTGCTTACTTCTAGTTTGCTTTTTAAATATAATTTTTATTATTTATCAGAGCAAATTTGCGAAAAATGTGTGTGTTCTAGGTGTACAAAATCTGGCTCATTATACCTATGTATCGATCTATTCACCTTTGGATCCTTTCCCGTGTAGGTTATTACAGAGTGTTGAGTAGACCTCTCTTGGTATTCCATAGCTATTTTGTGATTATGTATTTCATATATATTAGTACATGTCTGTTAACCCCCATATCCTAATTCATACATTCCTTACACCTTTCCATTTGGTTAAACATAATTTGGTTTTCTGAATCTGTGAGTGTCCTTCTCTTGGAAATTATTTCATGGGTATCACTTTTTATGTAACACCTATAAGTGATGTAAGAGGATATTTTTCTTTTGGTTTCTTTCTTACTTCAAGTTGGGTGACTATCTCTAGATCCTTCTATGGTGGTGTCAATGGCACTGTTCCATGCTTTTCCATGGCTAGTATTCCATTGTGTACATGGACGACTTCTTCTTGGTGCCTATTTCTGTTGCTGGACAATGTTTTGAAGAAACATTGGTTTCTTCCAGGTCTTGGCTCTGGTACATGTTGCTGCAGTGCAGGTTTGCCAGTCTGTGCCTTTTTGATTCAGGTCTACTCAGGTGATAGGCCCATCAATTGCCCTACCAGATCACATGGTAGCTCAATTTTTACCTTTAAACAAACCTCCATTCTCTTCTCAGTACTGGCTGTTACCAGGTTACATCCCACCAGCAGCTAGAGGGTACACAGTTCTCTAAAACCCCTTCAGCATTTATACTATGTAGCCTCTTTCTGCTGATGATCATTCTGACGACTGTGAGGTGAAAGTTTTTGTAGACTGGATTTGCATGGTTTTATTAATTCCTGATGTTAAGCATTTTCCCATGCCCTTTCTTTCATAACAGAAAAAAGAAAGAAAGAGAATACAAAATGTGCGTAAAATCTGGGTCTTGAAATTGTCGTTTTGATATATGCACATCTTTGAGATTTTTGCTCGATTTACGACCCAAGGATTTGTTTTGAGGGCAGGTGTCATTTACAGGCCTGCAATTATTTTGACTATCAAGTAACCATTAGTGCTGGGTTTAGAGCTGCTGTTGTGTGAAACGGCCACAAGGTGGCAGCAGTTCTCCTTTACCTATTCTGGTTACTAGAGCAACAGTGCCTCAAGGGAAGTCATGTTCTAGGTTCTCAATGAGAATGGAATGTGCCGGGAAAAAACCCCTTAAGTTTATATCTGACTACTTCTTGTTCGTGTTTTAAATGTAATTTTCATTTTTTATCACAGCAAGGGTGATTACAATTTTTTGCTTGTTCTAGGTGTGCAAGATGTTGTTGTTTTACATATATACATATATCTATTGTTCTTTGGATCCTTTTCCCATTGTAGGTTATGACACAATGTTGAGTAGTCTTCTCGTGGTATTCCGTGGGTCTATGGTGATTTTATACTTCACCTGTGTTTGTATATCTCTGTTTAACCCGGCATCCTAATGTATCCAATCCTCACACCTTTCCATTGGTGAACCATAAGTTTGTTTAATGAATCTATGATTGCCTTTCTTTGTGGAAATATCTTCACTGGTATCAATTTTTAGGTAACACCTATAAGTGATATCATAGGATATGTGTCTTTCGCTTTCTGACTTACTACAAGTTGCGTGATTACTTCTGGACTCATCTACTGTGCTGCAAATGGCATTGTGTCATTTTTTCCTTGGCTAATATTCCATCTGTACGTGTACCATTTCTTTGTCCACTCATCTGTTGGTGGACTTATTGTTTGCTTCCATGTCTTGGCTACTGTAGTACTGCTGCAATGCACATTTGCCTGCCTGTGTCTTTCCAATTCTGTCGGTTATACATGCAGGAATGGGCCTGCTGGATCGTATGGCAGACAAACGTTTACCTTGTAAAGGCACCTCCATTCTGTTCTCATTAGTGGCTTTTACCAGGTTACGTCCCACTTAAAGATGAGGGTATGCACTTTTCCACAACCCATTCAGCATTTATTGTTTGTAGTTTTCCTGCTTATGTTTATTCTGACTGGTGTGAGCTGATACCTCTTTGTGGTTGGATTTGCATGCATCTCATAATCCCTTGAAATTGAGCTTTCAGGCATGTCCTGTTTTTCTTCAAACTGTGAGTACAGCTTACCTCTTCAAATGGTTTTCTTGAAGTATTTGCCTGATTTGGAAATATTTTGCCCATTACCTCCCTGGAGACATTTTGAGGGCAGGTTTCATTTACAGCCCTCCAGTACTTGTGCATAGGAAGTGATCATAAGCACAGGTTTTAAAGCTGCTGTGGCAGGTAACGGCCATTGGGTGGCAGCATTTCTGCTTTCCCCACTCTGGTAACAAGGGAAACAGACCTTTCTGCCAGTGGTGTTCCTCGGTTATACATTAGAGTGGAACGTGCCCGGATAACTCCACAAATGTTGATTTTTCCTTACTTATGTTTGGTTTCCAAATTGAATTTATTTCTTTTTATTGGAGTAATATTCCATTGTGTACATTGACCACTACGTCTTTGTGCATTCCTCGTTTGGCGGACATTTTTGTTGCTTCCAAGTGTTGGCTGCGGTAAATATTCCTGGAGTGCAAGATTGCTAGCATGTGTCTTTTTGATTCACAACCTCTCAGGCGATAGGCAGAGCAGTGGGTATGCTTGATTGAATGGTAGCTCAATATCTACCTTTCCAAGGCACCTCGTTTTTGTTTTCATTACTGGCTCTTACCAGGTCCCACTTTGAAGCGAGGGTACACATTGTTCCACAACCCCTTCAGCATTTATTCTTTGCAGAAGTTTTGCTGGTGGCCATTCTGACTAGTGTCAGCTGATAGGTTTTTGTAATTTGGGTTTGCATGTCTTCAAAAATACCAAAAAATTCATCATTTTACACGCCGTTTTCTTTTCTGTTAAAAATAGAATGTGAGTACAATATATCCCTTGAAATTGTCTTCTTGGAAGGTTGCCCTCTTTTGAATTTTTGGTCGATATTCGACCCCAGGATTTTTTTGGAGGGCCGGTCTCATTACAGAACTGCAGCTCAGGTGCATATTTAGTGGCCATTAGCACTGGGTTTAAAGCTGCTGTTGTAGGAAACGGCCAAAAGGAGGCAGCATTTCTCCAGTCCCAAATCTGGTTACTAGGGCAGCACAGCCTTTCTGGAAGTCGTGCTCCCGGGTTGTAAATTAGAATGGAATGTGCCAGGAAAAACCCCCGTAAGTTTATATCCCATTATTTCTTGTTCGTCTTTTAATTTTTTAAAATCGGGGTAATGATTAGAATATTGTTTATCCTAGGTGTATACAATCTGGTTCATTTGTACATTACATATGTATGTATGTATGTGTATATATGTATATATATATAATATATATTCATGTACAGATACTCTTCCCATGTAAATTATTGCAGAGTGTTCCATTGACCTCCCTTGCTATATGGTCGGTCTTTTTGATATGTGTATTTAATAGGTATTTGTACACGTATGGTAACCCTAATCTTAATTTTCCATTTCCCCCACCTATCCTTTTAGATAAGAAAAGTTTGTTTTCTAAGTCTGTGAGTTTCTTTCCTGTGAAAATACCATCATTTGTGTCAGTTGTTAGATAACGCCTATAAGTGATATCATAGTATATCTTTTGCTTTCCGACTTACCTCACGTTCTGTCATTATCTCTAGGTTCATCTATGGTGCCTCAAAGAGCAGTGTTTCACTGTTTTCCATGGCTAATAATCCATTGTGTACATGGAGCACTTCTTCTTTATCCATTCATCCATTGATGGACATTTTGGTTGTTTCCGTGTCTTGGCTATTGTGAAAACTCCTGCAGTGAAGCTGTTGCAGCCTGTGCCTCCTCGACTCTGGTCTTCTGAGGTGAGAGGCTCAGCACTGGGCCTGCTGAGTGGAATGCTGGCTCAAATTCTACTTTTAAACGCAGCTCTTTTCTGTTCTCATTATTGGCTCTTACCACATTACATCTCACCAGCAGCTAGAGGGTACACGGTTCTCTAAAACCCCATCAGCATTTATTGTTTGTAGACTTTTGGCTGATGGTACTTGACTTGCGTGAGTTGAAACCTTTTTGTAGGCTAGATTTGCATGAGTCTAATAATTCCTGATGTTTAGCTTTTACCCTTTTTCCTTTTTTTTTAAATAGTGAGTAAAACTTAGCTCTTCCTACTATCTCCTTGAAAAATTTGCCAGTTTTGAATTTTTTTGGCCATTCCATACCTCTGCACAGTTCTTGAGGGCAGTTGTCCTTTACAGTCCTGCGTCCTTGTGAATGTTAAGTGACCATTAGCTGTGGTTTTAAAGCCGCTCTTGCGGGAAACGGCCACAAGGCGGCAGCATTTCTACATTTCCATCTCTGGCATTTTGGGCAACAGAGCTTTCCTGGAAATCGTGTTTGTAGGCTGAAAATCAGAGTGGAATGTGCCAGGGAAAACCCCCAAGAGCTTATATCTGCTTACTTCTAGTTTGCTTTTTAAATATAATTTTTATTATTTATCAGAGCAAATTTGCGAAAAATGTGTGTGTTCTAGGTGTACAGAATCTGGCTCATTATACCTATGTATCGATCTATTCACCTTTGGATCCTTTCCCGTGTAGGTTATTACAGAGTGTTGAGTAGACCTCTCTTGGTATTCCATAGCTATTTTGTGATTATGTATTTCATATATATTAGTACATGTCTGTTAACCCCCATATCCTAATTCATACATTCCTTACACCTTTCCATTTGGTTAAACATAATTTGGTTTTCTGAATCTGTGAGTGTCCTTCTCTTGGAAATTATTTCATGGGTATCACTTTTTATGTAACACCTATAAGTGATGTAAGAGGATATTTTTCTTTTGGTTTCTTTCTTACTTCAAGTTGGGTGACTATCTCTAGATCCTTCTATGGTGGTGTCAATGGCACTGTTCCATGCTTTTCCATGGCTAGTATTCCATTGTGTACATGGACGACTTCTTCTTGGTGCCTATTTCTGTTGCTGGACAATGTTTTGAAGAAACATTGGTTTCTTCCAGGTCTTGGCTCTGGTACATGTTGCTGCAGTGCAGGTTTGCCAGTCTGTGCCTTTTTGATTCAGGTCTACTCAGGTGATAGGCCCATCAATTGCCCTACCAGATCACATGGTAGCTCAATTTTTACCTTTAAACAAACCTCCATTCTCTTCTCAGTACTGGCTGTTACCAGGTTACATCCCACCAGCAGCTAGAGGGTACACAGTTCTCTAAAACCCCTTCAGCATTTATACTATGTAGCCTCTTTCTGCTGATGATCATTCTGACGACTGTGAGGTGAAAGTTTTTGTAGACTGGATTTGCATGGTTTTATTAATTCCTGATGTTAAGCATTTTCCCATGCCCTTTCTTTCATAACAGAAAAAAGAAAGAAAGAGAATACAAAATGTGCGTAAAATCTGGGTCTTGAAATTGTCGTTTTGATATATGCACATCTTTGAGATTTTTGCTCGATTTACGACCCAAGGATTTGTTTTGAGGGCAGGTGTCATTTACAGGCCTGCAATTATTTTGACTATCAAGTAACCATTAGTGCTGGGTTTAGAGCTGCTGTTGTGTGAAACGGCCACAAGGTGGCAGCAGTTCTCCTTTACCTATTCTGGTTACTAGAGCAACAGTGCCTCAAGGGAAGTCATGTTCTAGGTTCTCAATGAGAATGGAATGTGCCGGGAAAAAACCCCTTAAGTTTATATCTGACTACTTCTTGTTCGTGTTTTAAATGTAATTTTCATTTTTTATCACAGCAAGGGTGATTACAATTTTTTGCTTGTTCTAGGTGTGCAAGATGTTGTTGTTTTACATATATACATATATCTATTGTTCTTTGGATCCTTTTCCCATTGTAGGTTATGACACAATGTTGAGTAGTCTTCTCGTGGTATTCCGTGGGTCTATGGTGATTTTATACTTCACCTGTGTTTGTATATCTCTGTTTAACCCGGCATCCTAATGTATCCAATCCTCACACCTTTCCATTGGTGAACCATAAGTTTGTTTAATGAATCTATGATTGCCTTTCTTTGTGGAAATATCTTCACTGGTATCAATTTTTAGGTAACACCTATAAGTGATATCATAGGATATGTGTCTTTCGCTTTCTGACTTACTACAAGTTGCGTGATTACTTCTGGACTCATCTACTGTGCTGCAAATGGCATTGTGTCATTTTTTCCTTGGCTAATATTCCATCTGTACGTGTACCATTTCTTTGTCCACTCATCTGTTGGTGGACTTATTGTTTGCTTCCATGTCTTGGCTACTGTAGTACTGCTGCAATGCACATTTGCCTGCCTGTGTCTTTCCAATTCTGTCGGTTATACGTGCAGGAATGGGCCTGCTGGATCGTATGGCAGACAAACGTTTACCTTGTAAAGGCACCTCCATTCTGTTCTCATTAGTGGCTTTTACCAGGTTACGTCCCACTTAAAGATGAGGGTATGCACTTTTCCACAACCCATTCAGCATTTATTGTTTGTAGTTTTCCTGCTTATGTTTATTCTGACTG
The DNA here is from genome assembly GCF_039906515.1 of Pseudorca crassidens. Taxonomy (NCBI): domain Eukaryota; kingdom Metazoa; phylum Chordata; class Mammalia; order Artiodactyla; family Delphinidae; genus Pseudorca; species Pseudorca crassidens. The sequence continues at coordinate 155,616,793 of NC_090296.1, forward strand.
GTGTGAGCTGATACCTCTTTGTGGTTGGATTTGCATGCATCTCATAATCCCTTGAAATTGAGCTTTCAGGCATGTCCTGTTTTTCTTCAAACTGTGAGTACAGCTTACCTCTTCAAATGGTTTTCTTGAAGTATTTGCCTGATTTGGAAATATTTTGCCCATTACCTCCCTGGAGACATTTTGAGGGCAGGTTTCATTTACAGCCCTCCAGTACTTGTGCATAGGAAGTGATCATAAGCACAGGTTTTAAACCTGCTGTGGCAGGTAACGGCCATTGGGTGGCAGCATTTCTGCTTTCCCCACTCTGGTAACAAGGGAAACAGACCTTTCTGCCAGTGGTGTTCCTCGGTTATACATTAGAGTGGAACGTGCCTGGATAACTCCACAAATGTTGATTTTTCCTTACTTATGTTTGGTTTCCAAATTGAATTTATTTCTTTTTATTGGAGTAATATTCCATTGTGTACATTGACCACTACGTCTTTGTGCATTCCTCGTTTGGCGGACATTTTTGTTGCTTCCAAGTGTTGGCTGCGGTAAATATTCCTGGAGTGCAAGATTGCTAGCATGTGTCTTTTTGATTCACAACCTCTCAGGCGATAGGCAGAGCAGTGGGTATGCTTGATTGAATGGTAGCTCAATATCTACCTTTCCAAGGCACCTCGTTTTTGTTTTCATTACTGGCTCTTACCAGGTCCCACTTTGAAGCGAGGGTACACGTTGCTCCACAACCCCTTCAGCATTTATTCTTTGCAGAAGTTTTGCTGGTGGCCATTCTGACTAGTGTGAGCTGATAGGTTTTTGTAATTTGGGTTTGCATGTCTTCAAAAATACCAAAAAATTCATCATTTTACACGCCGTTTTCTTTTCTGTTAAAAATAGAATGTGAGTACAATATATCCCTTGAAATTGTCTTCTTGGAAGGTTGCCCTCTTTTGAATTTTTGGTCGATATTCGACCCCAGGATTTTTTTGGAGGGCCGGTCTCATTACAGAACTGCAGCTCAGGTGCATATTTAGTGGCCATTAGCACTGGGTTTAAAGCTGCTGTTGTAGGAAACGGCCAAAAGGAGGCAGCATTTCTCCAGTCCCAAATCTGGTTACTAGGGCAGCACAGCCTTTCTGGAAGTCGTGCTCCCTGGTTGTAAATTAGAATGGAATGTGCCAGGAAAAACCCCCGTAAGTTTATATCCCATTATTTCTTGTTCGTCTTTTAATTTTTTAAAATCGGGGTAATGATTAGAATATTGTTTATCCTAGGTGTATACAATCTGGTTCATTTGTACATTACATATGTATGTATGTATGTGTATATATGTATATATATATAATATATATTCATGTACAGATACTCTTCCCATGTAAATTATTGCAGAGTGTTCCATTGACCTCCCTTGCTATATGGTCGGTCTTTTTGATATGTGTATTTAATAGGTATTTGTACACGTATGGTAACCCTAATCTTAATTTTCCATTTCCCCCACCTATCCTTTTAGATAAGAAAAGTTTGTTTTCTAAGTCTGTGAGTTTCTTTCCTGTGAAAATACCATCATTTGTGTCAGTTGTTAGATAACGCCTATAAGTGATATCATAGTATATCTTTTGCTTTCCGACTTACCTCACGTTCTGTCATTATCTCTAGGTTCATCTATGGTGCCTCAAAGAGCAGTGTTTCACTGTTTTCCATGGCTAATAATCCATTGTGTACATGGAGCACTTCTTCTTTATCCATTCATCCATTGATGGACATTTTGGTTGTTTCCGTGTCTTGGCTATTGTGAAAACTCCTGCAGTGAAGCTGTTGCAGCCTGTGCCTCCTCGACTCTGGTCTTCTGAGGTGAGAGGCTCAGCACTGGGCCTGCTGAGTGGAATGCTGGCTCAAATTCTACTTTTAAATGCAGCTCTTTTCTGTTCTCATTATTGGCTCTTACCACATTACATCTCACCAGCAGCTAGAGGGTACACGGTTCTCTAAAACCCCATCAGCATTTATTGTTTGTAGACTTTTGGCTGATGGTACTTGACTTGCGTGAGTTGAAACCTTTTTGTAGGCTAGATTTGCATGAGTCTAATAATTCCTGATGTTTAGCTTTTACCCTTTTTCCTTTTTTTTAAATAGTGAGTAAAACTTAGCTCTTCCTACTATCTCCTTGAAAAATTTGCCAGTTTTGAATTTTTTTGGCCATTCCATACCTCTGCACAGTTCTTGAGGGCAGTTGTCCTTTACAGTCCTGCGTCCTTGTGAATGTTAAGTGACCATTAGCTGTGGTTTTAAAGCCGCTCTTGCGGGAAACGGCCACAAGGCGGCAGCATTTCTACATTTCCATCTCTGGCATTTTGGGCAACAGAGCTTTCCTGGAAATCGTGTTTGTAGGCTGAAAATCAGAGTGGAATGTGCCAGGGAAAACCCCCAAGAGCTTATATCTGCTTACTTCTAGTTTGCTTTTTAAATATAATTTTTATTATTTATCAGAGCAAATTTGCGAAAAATGTGTGTGTTCTAGGTGTACAAAATCTGGCTCATTATACCTATGTATCGATCTATTCACCTTTGGATCCTTTCCCGTGTAGGTTATTACAGAGTGTTGAGTAGACCTCTCTTGGTATTCCATAGCTATTTTGTGATTATGTATTTCATATATATTAGTACATGTCTGTTAACCCCCATATCCTAATTCATACATTCCTTACACCTTTCCATTTGGTTAAACATAATTTGGTTTTCTGAATCTGTGAGTGTCCTTCTCTTGGAAATTATTTCATGGGTATCACTTTTTATGTAACACCTATAAGTGATGTAAGAGGATATTTTTCTTTTGGTTTCTTTCTTACTTCAAGTTGGGTGACTATCTCTAGATCCTTCTATGGTGGTGTCAATGGCACTGTTCCATGCTTTTCCATGGCTAGTATTCCATTGTGTACATGGACGACTTCTTCTTGGTGCCTATTTCTGTTGCTGGACAATGTTTTGAAGAAACATTGGTTTCTTCCAGGTCTTGGCTCTGGTACATGTTGCTGCAGTGCAGGTTTGCCAGTCTGTGCCTTTTTGATTCAGGTCTACTCAGGTGATAGGCCCATCAATTGCCCTACCAGATCACATGGTAGCTCAATTTTTACCTTTAAACAAACCTCCATTCTCTTCTCAGTACTGGCTGTTACCAGGTTACATCCCACCAGCAGCTAGAGGGTACACAGTTCTCTAAAACCCCTTCAGCATTTATACTATGTAGCCTCTTTCTGCTGATGATCATTCTGACGACTGTGAGGTGAAAGTTTTTGTAGACTGGATTTGCATGGTTTTATTAATTCCTGATGTTAAGCATTTTCCCATGCCCTTTCTTTCATAACAGAAAAAAGAAAGAAAGAGAATACAAAATGTGCGTAAAATCTGGGTCTTGAAATTGTCGTTTTGATATATGCACATCTTTGAGATTTTTGCTCGATTTACGACCCAAGGATTTGTTTTGAGGGCAGGTGTCATTTACAGGCCTGCAATTATTTTGACTATCAAGTAACCATTAGTGCTGGGTTTAGAGCTGCTGTTGTGTGAAACGGCCACAAGGTGGCAGCAGTTCTCCTTTACCTATTCTGGTTACTAGAGCAACAGTGCCTCAAGGGAAGTCATGTTCTAGGTTCTCAATGAGAATGGAATGTGCCGGGAAAAAACCCCTTAAGTTTATATCTGACTACTTCTTGTTCGTGTTTTAAATGTAATTTTCATTTTTTATCACAGCAAGGGTGATTACAATTTTTTGCTTGTTCTAGGTGTGCAAGATGTTGTTGTTTTACATATATACATATATCTATTGTTCTTTGGATCCTTTTCCCATTGTAGGTTATGACACAATGTTGAGTAGTCTTCTCGTGGTATTCCGTGGGTCTATGGTGATTTTATACTTCACCTGTGTTTGTATATCTCTGTTTAACCCGGCATCCTAATGTATCCAATCCTCACACCTTTCCATTGGTGAACCATAAGTTTGTTTAATGAATCTATGATTGCCTTTCTTTGTGGAAATATCTTCACTGGTATCAATTTTTAGGTAACACCTATAAGTGATATCATAGGATATGTGTCTTTCGCTTTCTGACTTACTACAAGTTGCGTGATTACTTCTGGACTCATCTACTGTGCTGCAAATGGCATTGTGTCATTTTTTCCTTGGCTAATATTCCATCTGTACGTGTACCATTTCTTTGTCCACTCATCTGTTGGTGGACTTATTGTTTGCTTCCATGTCTTGGCTACTGTAGTACTGCTGCAATGCACATTTGCCTGCCTGTGTCTTTCCAATTCTGTCGGTTATACATGCAGGAATGGGCCTGCTGGATCGTATGGCAGACAAACGTTTACCTTGTAAAGGCACCTCCATTCTGTTCTCATTAGTGGCTTTTACCAGGTTACGTCCCACTTAAAGATGAGGGTATGCACTTTTCCACAACCCATTCAGCATTTATTGTTTGTAGTTTTCCTGCTTATGTTTATTCTGACTGGTGTGAGCTGATACCTCTTTGTGGTTGGATTTGCATGCATCTCATAATCCCTTGAAATTGAGCTTTCAGGCATGTCCTGTTTTTCTTCAAACTGTGAGTACAGCTTACCTCTTCAAATGGTTTTCTTGAAGTATTTGCCTGATTTGGAAATATTTTGCCCATTACCTCCCTGGAGACATTTTGAGGGCAGGTTTCATTTACAGCCCTCCAGTACTTGTGCATAGGAAGTGATCATAAGCACAGGTTTTAAAGCTGCTGTGGCAGGTAACGGCCATTGGGTGGCAGCATTTCTGCTTTCCCCACTCTGGTAACAAGGGAAACAGACCTTTCTGCCAGTGGTGTTCCTCGGTTATACATTAGAGTGGAACGTGCCCGGATAACTCCACAAATGTTGATTTTTCCTTACTTATGTTTGGTTTCCAAATTGAATTTATTTCTTTTTATTGGAGTAATATTCCATTGTGTACATTGACCACTACGTCTTTGTGCATTCCTCGTTTGGCGGACATTTTTGTTGCTTCCAAGTGTTGGCTGCGGTAAATATTCCTGGAGTGCAAGATTGCTAGCATGTGTCTTTTTGATTCACAACCTCTCAGGCGATAGGCAGAGCAGTGGGTATGCTTGATTGAATGGTAGCTCAATATCTACCTTTCCAAGGCACCTCGTTTTTGTTTTCATTACTGGCTCTTACCAGGTCCCACTTTGAAGCGAGGGTACACATTGTTCCACAACCCCTTCAGCATTTATTCTTTGCAGAAGTTTTGCTGGTGGCCATTCTGACTAGTGTCAGCTGATAGGTTTTTGTAATTTGGGTTTGCATGTCTTCAAAAATACCAAAAAATTCATCATTTTACACGCCGTTTTCTTTTCTGTTAAAAATAGAATGTGAGTACAATATATCCCTTGAAATTGTCTTCTTGGAAGGTTGCCCTCTTTTGAATTTTTGGTCGATATTCGACCCCAGGATTTTTTTGGAGGGCCGGTCTCATTACAGAACTGCAGCTCAGGTGCATATTTAGTGGCCATTAGCACTGGGTTTAAAGCTGCTGTTGTAGGAAACGGCCAAAAGGAGGCAGCATTTCTCCAGTCCCAAATCTGGTTACTAGGGCAGCACAGCCTTTCTGGAAGTCGTGCTCCCGGGTTGTAAATTAGAATGGAATGTGCCAGGAAAAACCCCCGTAAGTTTATATCCCATTATTTCTTGTTCGTCTTTTAATTTTTTAAAATCGGGGTAATGATTAGAATATTGTTTATCCTAGGTGTATACAATCTGGTTCATTTGTACATTACATATGTATGTATGTATGTGTATATATGTATATATATATAATATATATTCATGTACAGATACTCTTCCCATGTAAATTATTGCAGAGTGTTCCATTGACCTCCCTTGCTATATGGTCGGTCTTTTTGATATGTGTATTTAATAGGTATTTGTACACGTATGGTAACCCTAATCTTAATTTTCCATTTCCCCCACCTATCCTTTTAGATAAGAAAAGTTTGTTTTCTAAGTCTGAGTTTCTTTCCTGTGAAAATACCATCATTTGTGTCAGTTGTTAGATAACGCCTATAAGTGATATCATAGTATATCTTTTGCTTTCCGACTTACCTCACGTTCTGTCATTATCTCTAGGTTCATCTATGGTGCCTCAAAGAGCAGTGTTTCACTGTTTTCCATGGCTAATAATCCATTGTGTACATGGAGCACTTCTTCTTTATCCATTCATCCATTGATGGACATTTTGGTTGTTTCCGTGTCTTGGCTATTGTGAAAACTCCTGCAGTGAAGCTGTTGCAGCCTGTGCCTCCTCGACTCTGGTCTTCTGAGGTGAGAGGCTCAGCACTGGGCCTGCTGAGTGGAATGCTGGCTCAAATTCTACTTTTAAATGCAGCTCTTTTCTGTTCTCATTATTGGCTCTTACCACATTACATCTCACCAGCAGCTAGAGGGTACACGGTTCTCTAAAACCCCATCAGCATTTATTGTTTGTAGACTTTTGGCTGATGGTACTTGACTTGCGTGAGTTGAAACCTTTTTGTAGGCTAGATTTGCATGAGTCTAATAATTCCTGATGTTTAGCTTTTACCCTTTTTCCTTTTTTTTTAAATAGTGAGTAAAACTTAGCTCTTCCTACTATCTCCTTGAAAAATTTGCCAGTTTTGAATTTTTTTGGCCATTCCATACCTCTGCACAGTTCTTGAGGGCAGTTGTCCTTTACAGTCCTGCGTCCTTGTGAATGTTAAGTGACCATTAGCTGTGGTTTTAAAGCCGCTCTTGCGGGAAACGGCCACAAGGCGGCAGCATTTCTACATTTCCATCTCTGGCATTTTGGGCAACAGAGCTTTCCTGGAAATCGTGTTTGTAGGCTGAAAATCAGAGTGGAATGTGCCAGGGAAAACCCCCAAGAGCTTATATCTGCTTACTTCTAGTTTGCTTTTTAAATATAATTTTTATTATTTATCAGAGCAAATTTGCGAAAAATGTGTGTGTTCTAGGTGTACAAAATCTGGCTCATTATACCTATGTATCGATCTATTCACCTTTGGATCCTTTCCCGTGTAGGTTATTACAGAGTGTTGAGTAGACCTCTCTTGGTATTCCATAGCTATTTTGTGATTATGTATTTCATATATATTAGTACATGTCTGTTAACCCCCATATCCTAATTCATACATTCCTTACACCTTTCCATTTGGTTAAACATAATTTGGTTTTCTGAATCTGTGAGTGTCCTTCTCTTGGAAATTATTTCATGGGTATCACTTTTTATGTAACACCTATAAGTGATGTAAGAGGATATTTTTCTTTTGGTTTCTTTCTTACTTCAAGTTGGGTGACTATCTCTAGATCCTTCTATGGTGGTGTCAATGGCACTGTTCCATGCTTTTCCATGGCTAGTATTCCATTGTGTACATGGACGACTTCTTCTTGGTGCCTATTTCTGTTGCTGGACAATGTTTTGAAGAAACATTGGTTTCTTCCAGGTCTTGGCTCTGGTACATGTTGCTGCAGTGCAGGTTTGCCAGTCTGTGCCTTTTTGATTCAGGTCTACTCAGGTGATAGGCCCATCAATTGCCCTACCAGATCACATGGTAGCTCAATTTTTACCTTTAAACAAACCTCCATTCTCTTCTCAGTACTGGCTGTTACCAGGTTACATCCCACCAGCAGCTAGAGGGTACACAGTTCTCTAAAACCCCTTCAGCATTTATACTATGTAGCCTCTTTCTGCTGATGATCATTCTGACGACTGTGAGGTGAAAGTTTTTGTAGACTGGATTTGCATGGTTTTATTAATTCCTGATGTTAAGCATTTTCCCATGCCCTTTCTTTCATAACAGAAAAAAGAAAGAAAGAGAATACAAAATGTGCGTAAAATCTGGGTCTTGAAATTGTCGTTTTGATATATGCACATCTTTGAGATTTTTGCTCGATTTACGACCCAAGGATTTGTTTTGAGGGCAGGTGTCATTTACAGGCCTGCAATTATTTTGACTATCAAGTAACCATTAGTGCTGGGTTTAGAGCTGCTGTTGTGTGAAACGGCCACAAGGTGGCAGCAGTTCTCCTTTACCTATTCTGGTTACTAGAGCAACAGTGCCTCAAGGGAAGTCATGTTCTAGGTTCTCAATGAGAATGGAATGTGCCGGGAAAAAACCCCTTAAGTTTATATCTGACTACTTCTTGTTCGTGTTTTAAATGTAATTTTCATTTTTTATCACAGCAAGGGTGATTACAATTTTTTGCTTGTTCTAGGTGTGCAAGATGTTGTTGTTTTACATATATACATATATCTATTGTTCTTTGGATCCTTTTCCCATTGTAGGTTATGACACAATGTTGAGTAGTCTTCTCGTGGTATTCCGTGGGTCTATGGTGATTTTATACTTCACCTGTGTTTGTATATCTCTGTTTAACCCGGCATCCTAATGTATCCAATCCTCACACCTTTCCATTGGTGAACCATAAGTTTGTTTAATGAATCTATGATTGCCTTTCTTTGTGGAAATATCTTCACTGGTATCAATTTTTAGGTAACACCTATAAGTGATATCATAGGATATGTGTCTTTCGCTTTCTGACTTACTACAAGTTGCGTGATTACTTCTGGACTCATCTACTGTGCTGCAAATGGCATTGTGTCATTTTTTCCTTGGCTAATATTCCATCTGTACGTGTACCATTTCTTTGTCCACTCATCTGTTGGTGGACTTATTGTTTGCTTCCATGTCTTGGCTACTGTAGTACTGCTGCAATGCACATTTGCCTGCCTGTGTCTTTCCAATTCTGTCGGTTATACGTGCAGGAATGGGCCTGCTGGATCGTATGGCAGACAAACGTTTACCTTGTAAAGGCACCTCCATTCTGTTCTCATTAGTGGCTTTTACCAGGTTACGTCCCACTTAAAGATGAGGGTATGCACTTTTCCACAACCCATTCAGCATTTATTGTTTGTAGTTTTCCTGCTTATGTTTATTCTGACTGGTGTGAGCTGATACCTCTTTGTGGTTGGATTTGCATGCATCTCATAATCCCTTGAAATTGAGCTTTCAGGCATGTCCTGTTTTTCTTCAAACTGTGAGTACAGCTTACCTCTTCAAATGGTTTTCTTGAAGTATTTGCCTGATTTGGAAATATTTTGCCCATTACCTCCCTGGAGACATTTTGAGGGCAGGTTTCATTTACAGCCCTCCAGTACTTGTGCATAGGAAGTGATCATAAGCACAGGTTTTAAACCTGCTGTGGCAGGTAACGGCCATTGGGTGGCAGCATTTCTGCTTTCCCCACTCTGGTAACAAGGGAAACAGACCTTTCTGCCAGTGGTGTTCCTCGGTTATACATTAGAGTGGAACGTGCCCGGATAACTCCACAAATGTTGATTTTTCCTTACTTATGTTTGGTTTCCAAATTGAATTTATTTCTTTTTATTGGAGTAATATTCCATTGTGTACATTGACCACTACGTCTTTGTGCATTCCTCGTTTGGCGGACATTTTTGTTGCTTCCAAGTGTTGGCTGCGGTAAATATTCCTGGAGTGCAAGATTGCTAGCATGTGTCTTTTTGATTCACAACCTCTCAGGCGATAGGCAGAGCAGTGGGTATGCTTGATTGAATGGTAGCTCAATATCTACCTTTCCAAGGCACCTCGTTTTTGTTTTCATTACTGGCTCTTACCAGGTCCCACTTTGAAGCGAGGGTACACATTGTTCCACAACCCCTTCAGCATTTATTCTTTGCAGAAGTTTTGCTGGTGGCCATTCTGACTAGTGTCAGCTGATAGGTTTTTGTAATTTGGGTTTGCATGTCTTCAAAAATACCAAAAAATTCATCATTTTACACGCCGTTTTCTTTTCTGTTAAAAATAGAATGTGAGTACAATATATCCCTTGAAATTGTCTTCTTGGAAGGTTGCCCTCTTTTGAATTTTTGGTCGATATTCGACCCCAGGATTTTTTTGGAGGGCCGGTCTCATTACAGAACTGCAGCTCAGGTGCATATTTAGTGGCCATTAGCACTGGGTTTAAAGCTGCTGTTGTAGGAAACGGCCAAAAAGAGGCAGCATTTCTCCAGTCCCAAATCTGGTTACTAGGGCAGCACAGCCTTTCTGGAAGTCGTGCTCCCGGGTTGTAAATTAGAATGGAATGTGCCAGGAAAACCCCCCGTAAGTTTATATCCCATTATTTCTTGTTCGTCTTTTAATTTTTTAAAATCGGGGTAATGATTAGAATATTGTTTATCCTAGGTGTATACAATCTGGTTCATTTGTACATTACATATGTATGTATGTATGTGTATATATGTATATATATATAATATATATTCATGTACAGATACTCTTCCCATGTAAATTATTGCAGAGTGTTCCATTGACCTCCCTTGCTATATGGTCGGTCTTTTTGATATGTGTATTTAATAGGTATTTGTACACGTATGGTAACCCTAATCTTAATTTTCCATTTCCCCCACCTATCCTTTTAGATAAGAAAAGTTTGTTTTCTAAGTCTGTGAGTTTCTTTCCTGTGAAAATACCATCATTTGTGTCAGTTGTTAGATAACGCCTATAAGTGATATCATAGTATATCTTTTGCTTTCCGACTTACCTCACGTTCTGTCATTATCTCTAGGTTCATCTATGGTGCCTCAAAGAGCAGTGTTTCACTGTTTTCCATGGCTAATAATCCATTGTGTACATGGAGCACTTCTTCTTTATCCATTCATCCATTGATGGACATTTTGGTTGTTTCCGTGTCTTGGCTATTGTGAAAACTCCTGCAGTGAAGCTGTTGCAGCCTGTGCCTCCTCGACTCTGGTCTTCTGAGGTGAGAGGCTCAGCACTGGGCCTGCTGAGTGGAATGCTGGCTCAAATTCTACTTTTAAACGCAGCTCTTTTCTGTTCTCATTATTGGCTCTTACCACATTACATCTCACCAGCAGCTAGAGGGTACACGGTTCTCTAAAACCCCATCAGCATTTATTGTTTGTAGACTTTTGGCTGATGGTACTTGACTTGCGTGAGTTGAAACCTTTTTGTAGGCTAGATTTGCATGAGTCTAATAATTCCTGATGTTTAGCTTTTACCCTTTTTCCTTTTTTTTTAAATAGTGAGTAAAACTTAGCTCTTCATACTATCTCCTTGAAAAATTTGCCAGTTTTGAATTTTTTTGGCCATTCCATACCTCTGCACAGTTCTTGAGGGCAGTTGTCCTTTACAGTCCTGCGTCCTTGTGAATGTTAAGTGACCATTAGCTGTGGTTTTAAAGCCGCTCTTGCGGGAAACGGCCACAAGGTGGCAGCATTTCTACATTTCCATCTCTGGCATTTTGGGCAACAGAGCTTTCCTGGAAATCGTGTTTGTAGGCTGAAAATCAGAGTGGAATGTGCCAGGGAAAACCCCCAAGAGCTTATATCTGCTTACTTCTAGTTTGCTTTTTAAATATAATTTTTATTATTTATCAGAGCAAATTTGCGAAAAATGTGTGTGTTCTAGGTGTACAGAATCTGGCTCATTATACCTATGTATCGATCTATTCACCTTTGGATCCTTTCCCGTGTAGGTTATTACAGAGTGTTGAGTAGACCTCTCTTGGTATTCCATAGCTATTTTGTGATTATGTATTTCATATATATTAGTACATGTCTGTTAACCCCCATATCCTAATTCATACATTCCTTACACCTTTCCATTTGGTTAAACATAATTTGGTTTTCTGAATCTGTGAGTGTCCTTCTCTTGGAAATTATTTCATGGGTATCACTTTTTATGTAACACCTATAAGTGATGTAAGAGGATATTTTTCTTTTGGTTTCTTTCTTACTTCAAGTTGGGTGACTATCTCTAGATCCTTCTATGGTGGTGTCAATGGCACTCTTCCATGCTTTTCCATGGCTAGTATTCCATTGTGTACATGGACGACTTCTTCTTGGTGCCTATTTCTGTTGCTGGACAATGTTTTGAAGAAACATTGGTTTCTTCCAGGTCTTGGCTCTGGTACATGTTGCTGCAGTGCAGGTTTGCCAGTCTGTGCCTTTTTGATTCAGGTCTACTCAGGTGATAGGCCCATCAATTGCCCTACCAGATCACATGGTAGCTCAATTTTTACCTTTAAACAAACCTCCATTCTCTTCTCAGTACTGGCTGTTACCAGGTTACATCCCACCAGCAGCTAGAGGGTACACAGTTCTCTAAAACCCCTTCAGCATTTATACTATGTAGCCTCTTTCTGCTGATGATCATTCTGACGACTGTGAGGTGAAAGTTTTTGTAGACTGGATTTGCATGGTTTTATTAATTCCTGATGTTAAGCATTTTCCCATGCCCTTTCTTTCATAACAGAAAAAAGAAAGAGAATACAAAATGTGCGTAAAATCTGGGTCTTGAAATTGTCGTTTTGATATATGCACATCTTTGAGATTTTTGCTCGATTTACGACCCAAGGATTTGTTTTGAGGGCAGGTGTCATTTACAGGCCTGCAATTATTTTGAATATCAAGTAACCATTAGTGCTGGGTTTAGAGCTGCTGTTGTGTGAAACGGCCACAAGGTGGCAGCAGTTCTCCTTTACCTATTCTGGTTACTAGAGCAACAGTGCCTCAAGGGAAGTCATGTTCTAGGTTCTCAATGAGAATGGAATGTGCCGGGAAAAAACCCCTTAAGTTTATATCTGACTACTTCTTGTTCGTGTTTTAAATGTAATTTTCATTTCTTATCACAGCAAGGGTGATTACAATTTTTTGCTTGTTCTAGGTGTGCAAGATGTTGTTGTTTTACATATATACATATATCTATTGTTCTTTGGATCCTTTTCCCATTGTAGGTTATGACACAATGTTGAGTAGTCTTCTCGTGGTATTCCGTGGGTCTATGGTGATTTTATACTTCACCTGTGTTTGTATATCTCTGTTTAACCCGGCATCCTAATGTATCCAATCCTCACACCTTTCCATTGGTGAACCATAAGTTTGTTTAATGAATCTATGATTGCCTTTCTTTGTGGAAATATCTTCACTGGTATCAATTTTTAGGTAACACCTATAAGTGATATCATAGGATATGTGTCTTTCGCTTTCTGACTTACTACAAGTTGCGTGATTACTTCTGGACTCATCTACTGTGCTGCAAATGGCATTGTGTCATTTTTTCCTTGGCTAATATTCCATCTGTACGTGTACCATTTCTTTGTCCACTCATCTGTTGGTGGACTTATTGTTTGCTTCCATGTCTTGGCTACTGTAGTACTGCTGCAATGCACATTTGCCTGCCTGTGTCTTTCCAATTCTGTCGGTTATACGTGCAGGAATGGGCCTGCTGGATCGTATGGCAGACAAACGTTTACCTTGTAAAGGCACCTCCATTCTGTTCTCATTAGTGGCTTTTACCAGGTTACGTCCCACTTAAAGATGAGGGTATGCACTTTTCCACAACCCATTCAGCATTTATTGTTTGTAGTTTTCCTGCTTATGTTTATTCTGACTGGTGTGAGCTGATACCTCTTTGTGGTTGGATTTGCATGCATCTCATAATCCCTTGAAATTGAGCTTTCAGGCATGTCCTGTTTTTCTTCAAACTGTGAGTACAGCTTACCTCTTCAAATGGTTTTCTTGAAGTATTTGCCTGATTTGGAAATATTTTGCCCATTACCTCCCTGGAGACATTTTGAGGGCAGGTTTCATTTACAGCCCTCCAGTACTTGTGCATAGGAAGTGATCATAAGCACAGGTTTTAAACCTGCTGTGGCAGGTAACGGCCATTGGGTGGCAGCATTTCTGCTTTCCCCACTCTGGTAACAAGGGAAACAGACCTTTCTGCCAGTGGTGTTCCTCGGTTATACATTAGAGTGGAACGTGCCCGGATAACTCCACAAATGTTGATTTTTCCTTACTTATGTTTGGTTTCCAAATTGAATTTATTTCTTTTTATTGGAGTAATATTCCATTGTGTACATTGACCACTACGTCTTTGTGCATTCCTCATTTGGCGGACATTTTTGTTGCTTCCAAGTGTTGGCTGCGGTAAATATTCCTGGAGTGCAAGATTGCTAGCATGTGTCTTTTTGATTCACAACCTCTCAGGCGATAGGCAGAGCAGTGGGTATGCTTGATTGAATGGTAGCTCAATATCTACCTTTCCAAGGCACCTCGTTTTTGTTTTCATTACTGGCTCTTACCAGGTCCCACTTTGAAGCGAGGGTACACATTGTTCCACAACCCCTTCAGCATTTATTCTTTGCAGAAGTTTTGCTGGTGGCCATTCTGACTAGTGTCAGCTGATAGGTTTTTGTAATTTGGGTTTGCATGTCTTCAAAAATACCAAAAAATTCATCATTTTACACGCCGTTTTCTTTTCTGTTAAAAATAGAATGTGAGTACAATATATCCCTTGAAATTGTCTTCTTGGAAGGTTGCCCTCTTTTGAAATTTTGGTCGATATTCGACCCCAGGATTTTTTTGGAGGGCAGGTCTCATTACAGAACTGCAGCTCAGGTGCATATTTAGTGGCCATTAGCACTGGGTTTAAAGCTGCTGTTGTAGGAAACGGCCAAAAGGAGGCAGCATTTCTCCAGTCCCAAATCTGGTTACTAGGGCAGCACAGCCTTTCTGGAAGTCGTGCTCCCGGGTTGTAAATTAGAATGGAATGTGCCAGGAAAACCCCCCGTAAGTTTATATCCCATTATTTCTTGTTCGTCTTTTAATTTTTTAAAATCGGGGTAATGATTAGAATATTGTTTATCCTAGGTGTATACAATCTGGTTCATTTGTACATTACATATGTATGTATGTATGTGTATATATGTATATATATATAATATATATTCATGTACAGATACTCTTCCCATGTAAATTATTGCAGAGTGTTCCATTGACCTCCCTTGCTATATGGTCGGTCTTTTTGATATGTGTATTTAATAGGTATTTGTACACGTATGGTAACCCTAATCTTAATTTTCCATTTCCCCCACCTATCCTTTTAGATAAGAAAAGTTTGTTTTCTAAGTCTGTGAGTTTCTTTCCTGTGAAAATACCATCATTTGTGTCAGTTGTTAGATAACGCCTATAAGTGATATCATAGTATATCTTTTGCTTTCCGACTTACCTCACGTTCTGTCATTATCTCTAGGTTCATCTATGGTGCCTCAAAGAGCAGTGTTTCACTGTTTTCCATGGCTAATAATCCATTGTGTACATGGAGCACTTCTTCTTTATCCATTCATCCATTGATGGACATTTTGGTTGTTTCCGTGTCTTGGCTATTGTGAAAACTCCTGCAGTGAAGCTGTTGCAGCCTGTGCCTCCTCGACTCTGGTCTTCTGAGGTGAGAGGCTCAGCACTGGGCCTGCTGAGTGGAATGCTGGCTCAAATTCTACTTTTAAATGCAGCTCTTTTCTGTTCTCATTATTGGCTCTTACCACATTACATCTCACCAGCAGCTAGAGGGTACACGGTTCTCTAAAACCCCATCAGCATTTATTGTTTGTAGACTTTTGGCTGATGGTACTTGACTTGCGTGAGTTGAAACCTTTTTGTAGGCTAGATTTGCATGAGTCTAATAATTCCTGATGTTTAGCTTTTACCCTTTTTCCTTTTTTTTTAAATAGTGAGTAAAACTTAGCTCTTCATACTATCTCCTTGAAAAATTTGCCAGTTTTGAATTTTTTTGGCCATTCCATACCTCTGCACAGTTCTTGAGGGCAGTTGTCCTTTACAGTCCTGCGTCCTTGTGAATGTTAAGTGACCATTAGCTGTGGTTTTAAAGCCGCTCTTGCGGGAAACGGCCACAAGGCGGCAGCATTTCTACATTTCCATCTCTGGCATTTTGGGCAACAGAGCTTTCCTGGAAATCGTGTTTGTAGGCTGAAAATCAGAGTGGAATGTGCCAGGGAAAACCCCCAAGAGCTTATATCTGCTTACTTCTAGTTTGCTTTTTAAATATAATTTTTATTATTTATCAGAGCAAATTTGCGAAAAATGTGTGTGTTCTAGGTGTACAAAATCTGGCTCATTATACCTATGTATCGATCTATTCACCTTTGGATCCTTTCCCGTGTAGGTTATTACAGAGTGTTGAGTAGACCTCTCTTGGTATTCCATAGCTATTTTGTGATTATGTATTTCATATATATTAGTACATGTCTGTTAACCCCCATATCCTAATTCATACATTCCTTACACCTTTCCATTTGGTTAAACATAATTTGGTTTTCTGAATCTGTGAGTGTCCTTCTCTTGGAAATTATTTCATGGGTATCACTTTTTATGTAACACCTATAAGTGATGTAAGAGGATATTTTTCTTTTGGTTTCTTTCTTACTTCAAGTTGGGTGACTATCTCTAGATCCTTCTATGGTGGTGTCAATGGCACTGTTCCATGCTTTTCCATGGCTAGTATTCCATTGTGTACATGGACGACTTCTTCTTGGTGCCTATTTCTGTTGCTGGACAATGTTTTGAAGAAACATTGGTTTCTTCCAGGTCTTGGCTCTGGTACATGTTGCTGCAGTGCAGGTTTGCCAGTCTGTGCCTTTTTGATTCAGGTCTACTCAGGTGATAGGCCCATCAATTGCCCTACCAGATCACATGGTAGCTCAATTTTTACCTTTAAACAAACCTCCATTCTCTTCTCAGTACTGGCTGTTACCAGGTTACATCCCACCAGCAGCTAGAGGGTACACAGTTCTCTAAAACCCCTTCAGCATTTATACTATGTAGCCTCTTTCTGCTGATGATCATTCTGACGACTGTGAGGTGAAAGTTTTTGTAGACTGGATTTGCATGGTTTTATTAATTCCTGATGTTAAGCATTTTCCCATGCCCTTTCTTTCATAACAGAAAAAAGAAAGAAAGAGAATACAAAATGTGCGTAAAATCTGGGTCTTGAAATTGTCGTTTTGATATATGCACATCTTTGAGATTTTTGCTCGATTTACGACCCAAGGATTTGTTTTGAGGGCAGGTGTCATTTACAGGCCTGCAATTATTTTGACTATCAAGTAACCATTAGTGCTGGGTTTAGAGCTGCTGTTGTGTGAAACGGCCACAAGGTGGCAGCAGTTCTCCTTTACCTATTCTGGTTACTAGAGCAACAGTGCCTCAAGGGAAGTCATGTTCTAGGTTCTCAATGAGAATGGAATGTGCCGGGAAAAAACCCCTTAAGTTTATATCTGACTACTTCTTGTTCGTGTTTTAAATGTAATTTTCATTTTTTATCACAGCAAGGGTGATTACAATTTTTTGCTTGTTCTAGGTGTGCAAGATGTTGTTGTTTTACATATATACATATATCTATTGTTCTTTGGATCCTTTTCCCATTGTAGGTTATGACACAATGTTGAGTAGTCTTCTCGTGGTATTCCGTGGGTCTATGGTGATTTTATACTTCACCTGTGTTTGTATATCTCTGTTTAACCCGGCATCCTAATGTATCCAATCCTCACACCTTTCCATTGGTGAACCATAAGTTTGTTTAATGAATCTATGATTGCCTTTCTTTGTGGAAATATCTTCACTGGTATCAATTTTTAGGTAACACCTATAAGTGATATCATAGGATATGTGTCTTTCGCTTTCTGACTTACTACAAGTTGCGTGATTACTTCTGGACTCATCTACTGTGCTGCAAATGGCATTGTGTCATTTTTTCCTTGGCTAATATTCCATCTGTACGTGTACCATTTCTTTGTCCACTCATCTGTTGGTGGACTTATTGTTTGCTTCCATGTCTTGGCTACTGTAGTACTGCTGCAATGCACATTTGCCTGCCTGTGTCTTTCCAATTCTGTCGGTTATACGTGCAGGAATGGGCCTGCTGGATCGTATGGCAGACAAACGTTTACCTTGTAAAGGCACCTCCATTCTGTTCTCATTAGTGGCTTTTACCAGGTTACGTCCCACTTAAAGATGAGGGTATGCACTTTTCCACAACCCATTCAGCATTTATTGTTTGTAGTTTTCCTGCTTATGTTTATTCTGACTGGTGTGAGCTGATACCTCTTTGTGGTTGGATTTGCATGCATCTCATAATCCCTTGAAATTGAGCTTTCAGGCATGTCCTGTTTTTCTTCAAACTGTGAGTACAGCTTACCTCTTCAAATGGTTTTCTTGAAGTATTTGCCTGATTTGGAAATATTTTGCCCATTACCTCCCTGGAGACATTTTGAGGGCAGGTTTCATTTACAGCCCTCCAGTACTTGTGCATAGGAAGTGATCATAAGCACAGGTTTTAAACCTGCTGTGGCAGGTAACGGCCATTGGGTGGCAGCATTTCTGCTTTCCCCACTCTGGTAACAAGGGAAACAGACCTTTCTGCCAGTGGTGTTCCTCGGTTATACATTAGAGTGGAACGTGCCCGGATAACTCCACAAATGTTGATTTTTCCTTACTTATGTTTGGTTTCCAAATTGAATTTATTTCTTTTTATTGGAGTAATATTCCATTGTGTACATTGACCACTACGTCTTTGTGCATTCCTCGTTTGGCGGACATTTTTGTTGCTTCCAAGTGTTGGCTGCGGTAAATATTCCTGGAGTGCAAGATTGCTAGCATGTGTCTTTTTGATTCACAACCTCTCAGGCGATAGGCAGAGCAGTGGGTATGCTTGATTGAATGGTAGCTCAATATCTACCTTTCCAAGGCACCTCGTTTTTGTTTTCATTACTGGCTCTTACCAGGTCCCACTTTGAAGCGAGGGTACACATTGTTCCACAACCCCTTCAGCATTTATTCTTTGCAGAAGTTTTGCTGGTGGCCATTCTGACTAGTGTCAGCTGATAGGTTTTTGTAATTTGGGTTTGCATGTCTTCAAAAATACCAAAAAATTCATCATTTTAAATGCCGTTTTCTTTTCTGTTAAAAATAGAATGTGAGTACAATATATCCCTTGAAATTGTCTTCTTGGAAGGTTGCCCTCTTTTGAATTTTTGGTCGATATTCGACCCCAGGATTTTTTTGGAGGGCAGGTCTCATTACAGAACTGCAGCTCAGGTGCATATTTAGTGGCCATTAGCACTGGGTTTAAAGCTGCTGTTGTAGGAAACGGCCAAAAGGAGGCAGCATTTCTCCAGTCCCAAATCTGGTTACTAGGGCAGCACAGCCTTTCTGGAAATCGTGCTCCCGGGTTGTAAATTAGAATGGAATGTGCCAGGAAAACCCCCCGTAAGTTTATATCCCATTATTTCTTGTTCGTCTTTTAATTTTTTAAAATCGGGGTAATGATTAGAATATTGTTTATCCTAGGTGTATACAATCTGGTTCATTTGTACATTACATATGTATGTATGTATGTGTATATATGTATATATATATAATATATATTCATGTACAGATACTCTTCCCATGTAAATTATTGCAGAGTGTTCCATTGACCTCCCTTGCTATATGGTCGGTCTTTTTGATATGTGTATTTAATAGGTATTTGTACACGTATGGTAACCCTAATCTTAATTTTCCATTTCCCCCACCTATCCTTTTAGATAAGAAAAGTTTGTTTTCTAAGTCTGTGAGTTTCTTTCCTGTGAAAATACCATCATTTGTGTCAGTTGTTAGATAACGCCTATAAGTGATATCATAGTATATCTTTTGCTTTCCGACTTACCTCACGTTCTGTCATTATCTCTAGGTTCATCTATGGTGCCTCAAAGAGCAGTGTTTCACTGTTTTCCATGGCTAATAATCCATTGTGTACATGGAGCACTTCTTCTTTATCCATTCATCCATTGATGGACATTTTGGTTGTTTCCGTGTCTTGGCTATTGTGAAAACTCCTGCAGTGAAGCTGTTGCAGCCTGTGCCTCCTCGACTCTGGTCTTCTGAGGTGAGAGGCTCAGCACTGGGCCTGCTGAGTGGAATGCTGGCTCAAATTCTACTTTTAAACGCAGCTCTTTTCTGTTCTCATTATTGGCTCTTACCACATTACATCTCACCAGCAGCTAGAGGGTACACGGTTCTCTAAAACCCCATCAGCATTTATTGTTTGTAGACTTTTGGCTGATGGTACTTGACTTGCGTGAGTTGAAACCTTTTTGTAGGCTAGATTTGCATGAGTCTAATAATTCCTGATGTTTAGCTTTTACCCTTTTTCCTTTTTTTTTAAATAGTGAGTAAAACTTAGCTCTTCCTACTATCTCCTTGAAAAATTTGCCAGTTTTGAATTTTTTTGGCCATTCCATACCTCTGCACAGTTCTTGAGGGCAGTTGTCCTTTACAGTCCTGCGTCCTTGTGAATGTTAAGTGACCATTAGCTGTGGTTTTAAAGCCGCTCTTGCGGGAAACGGCCACAAGGCGGCAGCATTTCTACATTTCCATCTCTGGCATTTTGGGCAACAGAGCTTTCCTGGAAATCGTGTTTGTAGGCTGAAAATCAGAGTGGAATGTGCCAGGGAAAACCCCCAAGAGCTTATATCTGCTTACTTCTAGTTTGCTTTTTAAATATAATTTTTATTATTTATCAGAGCAAATTTGCGAAAAATGTGTGTGTTCTAGGTGTACAAAATCTGGCTCATTATACCTATGTATCGATCTATTCACCTTTGGATCCTTTCCCGTGTAGGTTATTACAGAGTGTTGAGTAGACCTCTCTTGGTATTCCATAGCTATTTTGTGATTATGTATTTCATATATATTAGTACATGTCTGTTAACCCCCATATCCTAATTCATACATTCCTTACACCTTTCCATTTGGTTAAACATAATTTGGTTTTCTGAATCTGTGAGTGTCCTTCTCTTGGAAATTATTTCATGGGTATCACTTTTTATGTAACACCTATAAGTGATGTAAGAGGATATTTTTCTTTTGGTTTCTTTCTTACTTCAAGTTGGGTGACTATCTCTAGATCCTTCTATGGTGGTGTCAATGGCACTGTTCCATGCTTTTCCATGGCTAGTATTCCATTGTGTACATGGACGACTTCTTCTTGGTGCCTATTTCTGTTGCTGGACAATGTTTTGAAGAAACATTGGTTTCTTCCAGGTCTTGGCTCTGGTACATGTTGCTGCAGTGCAGGTTTGCCAGTCTGTGCCTTTTTGATTCAGGTCTACTCAGGTGATAGGCCCATCAATTGCCCTACCAGATCACATGGTAGCTCAATTTTTACCTTTAAACAAACCTCCATTCTCTTCTCAGTACTGGCTGTTACCAGGTTACATCCCACCAGCAGCTAGAGGGTACACAGTTCTCTAAAACCCCTTCAGCATTTATACTATGTAGCCTCTTTCTGCTGATGATCATTCTGACGACTGTGAGGTGAAAGTTTTTGTAGACTGGATTTGCATGGTTTTATTAATTCCTGATGTTAAGCATTTTCCCATGCCCTTTCTTTCATAACAGAAAAAAGAAAGAAAGAGAATACAAAATGTGCGTAAAATCTGGGTCTTGAAATTGTCGTTTTGATATATGCACATCTTTGAGATTTTTGCTCGATTTACGACCCAAGGATTTGTTTTGAGGGCAGGTGTCATTTACAGGCCTGCAATTATTTTGACTATCAAGTAACCATTAGTGCTGGGTTTAGAGCTGCTGTTGTGTGAAACGGCCACAAGGTGGCAGCAGTTCTCCTTTACCTATTCTGGTTACTAGAGCAACAGTGCCTCAAGGGAAGTCATGTTCTAGGTTCTCAATGAGAATGGAATGTGCCGGGAAAAAACCCCTTAAGTTTATATCTGACTACTTCTTGTTCGTGTTTTAAATGTAATTTTCATTTTTTATCACAGCAAGGGTGATTACAATTTTTTGCTTGTTCTAGGTGTGCAAGATGTTGTTGTTTTACATATATACATATATCTATTGTTCTTTGGATCCTTTTCCCATTGTAGGTTATGACACAATGTTGAGTAGTCTTCTCGTGGTATTCCGTGGGTCTATGGTGATTTTATACTTCACCTGTGTTTGTATATCTCTGTTTAACCCGGCATCCTAATGTATCCAATCCTCACACCTTTCCATTGGTGAACCATAAGTTTGTTTAATGAATCTATGATTGCCTTTCTTTGTGGAAATATCTTCACTGGTATCAATTTTTAGGTAACACCTATAAGTGATATCATAGGATATGTGTCTTTCGCTTTCTGACTTACTACAAGTTGCGTGATTACTTCTGGACTCATCTACTGTGCTGCAAATGGCATTGTGTCATTTTTTCCTTGGCTAATATTCCATCTGTACGTGTACCATTTCTTTGTCCACTCATCTGTTGGTGGACTTATTGTTTGCTTCCATGTCTTGGCTACTGTAGTACTGCTGCAATGCACATTTGCCTGCCTGTGTCTTTCCAATTCTGTCGGTTATACGTGCAGGAATGGGCCTGCTGGATCGTATGGCAGACAAACGTTTACCTTGTAAAGGCACCTCCATTCTGTTCTCATTAGTGGCTTTTACCAGGTTACGTCCCACTTAAAGATGAGGGTATGCACTTTTCCACAACCCATTCAGCATTTATTGTTTGTAGTTTTCCTGCTTGTGTTTATTCTGACTGGTGTGAGCTGATACCTCTTTGTGGTTGGATTTGCATGCATCTCATAATCCCTTGAAATTGAGCTTTCAGGCATGTCCTGTTTTTCTTCAAACTGTGAGTACAGCTTACCTCTTCAAATGGTTTTCTTGAAGTATTTGCCTGATTTGGAAATATTTTGCCCATTACCTCCCTGGAGACATTTTGAGGGCAGGTTTCATTTACAGCCCTCCAGTACTTGTGCATAGGAAGTGATCATAAGCACAGGTTTTAAACCTGCTGTGGCAGGTAACGGCCATTGGGTGGCAGCATTTCTGCTTTCCCCACTCTGGTAACAAGGGAAACAGACCTTTCTGCCAGTGGTGTTCCTCGGTTATACATTAGAGTGGAACGTGCCCGGATAACTCCACAAATGTTGATTTTTCCTTACTTATGTTTGGTTTCCAAATTGAATTTATTTCTTTTTATTGGAGTAATATTCCATTGTGTACATTGACCACTACGTCTTTGTGCATTCCTCGTTTGGCGGACATTTTTGTTGCTTCCAAGTGTTGGCTGCCGTAAATATTCCTGGAGTGCAAGATTGCTAGCATGTGTCTTTTTGATTCACAACCTCTCAGGCGATAGGCAGAGCAGTGGGTATGCTTGATTGAATGGTAGCTCAATATCTACCTTTCCAAGGCACCTCGTTTTTGTTTTCATTACTGGCTCTTACCAGGTCCCACTTTGAAGCGAGGGTACACATTGTTCCACAACCCCTTCAGCATTTATTCTTTGCAGAAGTTTTGCTGGTGGCCATTCTGACTAGTGTCAGCTGATAGGTTTTTGTAATTTGGGTTTGCATGTCTTCAAAAATACCAAAAAATTCATCATTTTACACGCCGTTTTCTTTTCTGTTAAAAATAGAATGTGAGTACAATATATCCCTTGAAATTGTCTTCTTGGAAGGTTGCCCTCTTTTGAATTTTTGGTCGATATTCGACCCCAGGATTTTTTTGGAGGGCAGGTCTCATTACAGAACTGCAGCTCAGGTGCATATTTAGTGGCCATTAGCACTGGGTTTAAAGCTGCTGTTGTAGGAAACGGCCAAAAGGAGGCAGCATTTCTCCAGTCCCAAATCTGGTTACTAGGGCAGCACAGCCTTTCTGGAAGTCGTGCTCCCGGGTTGTAAATTAGAATGGAATGTGCCAGGAAAACCCCCCGTAAGTTTATATCCCATTATTTCTTGTTCGTCTTTTAATTTTTTAAAATCGGGGTAATGATTAGAATATTGTTTATCCTAGGTGTATACAATCTGGTTCATTTGTACATTACATATGTATGTATGTATGTGTATATATGTATATATATATAATATATATTCATGTACAGATACTCTTCCCATGTAAATTATTGCAGAGTGTTCCATTGACCTCCCTTGCTATATGGTCGGTCTTTTTGATATGTGTATTTAATAGGTATTTGTACACGTATGGTAACCCTAATCTTAATTTTCCATTTCCCCCACCTATCCTTTTAGATAAGAAAAGTTTGTTTTCTAAGTCTGTGAGTTTCTTTCCTGTGAAAATACCATCATTTGTGTCAGTTGTTAGATAACGCCTATAAGTGATATCATAGTATATCTTTTGCTTTCCGACTTACCTCACGTTCTGTCATTATCTCTAGGTTCATCTATGGTGCCTCAAAGAGCAGTGTTTCACTGTTTTCCATGGCTAATAATCCATTGTGTACATGGAGCACTTCTTCTTTATCCATTCATCCATTGATGGACATTTTGGTTGTTTCCGTGTCTTGGCTATTGTGAAAACTCCTGCAGTGAAGCTGTTGCAGCCTGTGCCTCCTCGACTCTGGTCTTCTGAGGTGAGAGGCTCAGCACTGGGCCTGCTGAGTGGAATGCTGGCTCAAATTCTACTTTTAAACGCAGCTCTTTTCTGTTCTCATTATTGGCTCTTACCACATTACATCTCACCAGCAGCTAGAGGGTACACGGTTCTCTAAAACCCCATCAGCATTTATTGTTTGTAGACTTTTGGCTGATGGTACTTGACTTGCGTGAGTTGAAACCTTTTTGTAGGCTAGATTTGCATGAGTCTAATAATTCCTGATGTTTAGCTTTAACCCTTTTTCCTTTTTTTTTAAATAGTGAGTAAAACTTAGCTCTTCATACTATCTCCTTGAAAAATTTGCCAGTTTTGAATTTTTTTGGCCATTCCATACCTCTGCACAGTTCTTGAGGGCAGTTGTCCTTTACAGTCCTGCGTCCTTGTGAATGTTAAGTGACCATTAGCTGTGGTTTTAAAGCCGCTCTTGCGGGAAACGGCCACAAGGCGGCAGCATTTCTACATTTCCATCTCTGGCATTTTGGGCAACAGAGCTTTCCTGGAAATCGTGTTTGTAGGCTGAAAATCAGAGTGGAATGTGCCAGGGAAAACCCCCAAGAGCTTATATCTGCTTACTTCTAGTTTGCTTTTTAAATATAATTTTTATTATTTATCAGAGCAAATTTGCGAAAAATGTGTGTGTTCTAGGTGTACAAAATCTGGCTCATTATACCTATGTATCGATCTATTCACCTTTGGATCCTTTCCCGTGTAGGTTATTACAGAGTGTTGAGTAGACCTCTCTTGGTATTCCATAGCTATTTTGTGATTATGTATTTCATATATATTAGTACATGTCTGTTAACCCCCATATCCTAATTCATACATTCCTTACACCTTTCCATTTGGTTAAACATAATTTGGTTTTCTGAATCTGTGAGTGTCCTTCTCTTGGAAATTATTTCATGGGTATCACTTTTTATGTAACACCTATAAGTGATGTAAGAGGATATTTTTCTTTTGGTTTCTTTCTTACTTCAAGTTGGGTGACTATCTCTAGATCCTTCTATGGTGGTGTCAATGGCACTGTTCCATGCTTTTCCATGGCTAGTATTCCATTGTGTACATGGACGACTTCTTCTTGGTGCCTATTTCTGTTGCTGGACAATGTTTTGAAGAAACATTGGTTTCTTCCAGGTCTTGGCTCTGGTACATGTTGCTGCAGTGCAGGTTTGCCAGTCTGTGCCTTTTTGATTCAGGTCTACTCAGGTGATAGGCCCATCAATTGCCCTACCAGATCACATGGTAGCTCAATTTTTACCTTTAAACAAACCTCCATTCTCTTCTCAGTACTGGCTGTTACCAGGTTACATCCCACCAGCAGCTAGAGGGTACACAGTTCTCTAAAACCCCTTCAGCATTTATACTATGTAGCCTCTTTCTGCTGATGATCATTCTGACGACTGTGAGGTGAAAGTTTTTGTAGACTGGATTTGCATGGTTTTATTAATTCCTGATGTTAAGCATTTTCCCATGCCCTTTCTTTCATAACAGAAAAAAGAAAGAAAGAGAATACAAAATGTGCGTAAAATCTGGGTCTTGAAATTGTCGTTTTGATATATGCACATCTTTGAGATTTTTGCTCGATTTACGACCCAAGGATTTGTTTTGAGGGCAGGTGTCATTTACAGGCCTGCAATTATTTTGACTATCAAGTAACCATTAGTGCTGGGTTTAGAGCTGCTGTTGTGTGAAACGGCCACAAGGTGGCAGCAGTTCTCCTTTACCTATTCTGGTTACTAGAGCAACAGTGCCTCAAGGGAAGTCATGTTCTAGGTTCTCAATGAGAATGGAATGTGCCGGGAAAAAACCCCTTAAGTTTATATCTGACTACTTCTTGTTCGTGTTTTAAATGTAATTTTCATTTTTTATCACAGCAAGGGTGATTACAATTTTTTGCTTGTTCTAGGTGTGCAAGATGTTGTTGTTTTACATATATACATATATCTATTGTTCTTTGGATCCTTTTCCCATTGTAGGTTATGACACAATGTTGAGTAGTCTTCTCGTGGTATTCCGTGGGTCTATGGTGATTTTATACTTCACCTGTGTTTGTATATCTCTGTTTAACCCGGCATCCTAATGTATCCAATCCTCACACCTTTCCATTGGTGAACCATAAGTTTGTTTAATGAATCTATGATTGCCTTTCTTTGTGGAAATATCTTCACTGGTATCAATTTTTAGGTAACACCTATAAGTGATATCATAGGATATGTGTCTTTCGCTTTCTGACTTACTACAAGTTGCGTGATTACTTCTGGACTCATCTACTGTGCTGCAAATGGCATTGTGTCATTTTTTCCTTGGCTAATATTCCATCTGTACGTGTACCATTTCTTTGTCCACTCATCTGTTGGTGGACTTATTGTTTGCTTCCATGTCTTGGCTACTGTAGTACTGCTGCAATGCACATTTGCCTGCCTGTGTCTTTCCAATTCTGTCGGTTATACGTGCAGGAATGGGCCTGCTGGATCGTATGGCAGACAAACGTTTACCTTGTAAAGGCACCTCCATTCTGTTCTCATTAGTGGCTTTTACCAGGTTACGTCCCACTTAAAGATGAGGGTATGCACTTTTCCACAACCCATTCAGCATTTATTGTTTGTAGTTTTCCTGCTTGTGTTTATTCTGACTGGTGTGAGCTGATACCTCTTTGTGGTTGGATTTGCATGCATCTCATAATCCCTTGAAATTGAGCTTTCAGGCATGTCCTGTTTTTCTTCAAACTGTGAGTACAGCTTACCTCTTCAAATGGTTTTCTTGAAGTATTTGCCTGATTTGGAAATATTTTGCCCATTACCTCCCTGGAGACATTTTGAGGGCAGGTTTCATTTACAGCCCTCCAGTACTTGTGCATAGGAAGTGATCATAAGCACAGGTTTTAAACCTGCTGTGGCAGGTAACGGCCATTGGGTGGCAGCATTTCTGCTTTCCCCACTCTGGTAACAAGGGAAACAGACCTTTCTGCCAGTGGTGTTCCTCGGTTATACATTAGAGTGGAACGTGCCCGGATAACTCCACAAATGTTGATTTTTCCTTACTTATGTTTGGTTTCCAAATTGAATTTATTTCTTTTTATTGGAGTAATATTCCATTGTGTACATTGACCACTACGTCTTTGTGCATTCCTCGTTTGGCGGACATTTTTGTTGCTTCCAAGTGTTGGCTGCCGTAAATATTCCTGGAGTGCAAGATTGCTAGCATGTGTCTTTTTGATTCACAACCTCTCAGGCGATAGGCAGAGCAGTGGGTATGCTTGATTGAATGGTAGCTCAATATCTACCTTTCCAAGGCACCTCGTTTTTGTTTTCATTACTGGCTCTTACCAGGTCCCACTTTGAAGCGAGGGTACACATTGTTCCACAACCCCTTCAGCATTTATTCTTTGCAGAAGTTTTGCTGGTGGCCATTCTGACTAGTGTCAGCTGATAGGTTTTTGTAATTTGGGTTTGCATGTCTTCAAAAATACCAAAAAATTCATCATTTTACACGCCGTTTTCTTTTCTGTTAAAAATAGAATGTGAGTACAATATATCCCTTGAAATTGTCTTCTTGGAAGGTTGCCCTCTTTTGAATTTTTGGTCGATATTCGACCCCAGGATTTTTTTGGAGGGCAGGTCTCATTACAGAACTGCAGCTCAGGTGCATATTTAGTGGCCATTAGCACTGGGTTTAAAGCTGCTGTTGTAGGAAACGGCCAAAAGGAGGCAGCATTTCTCCAGTCCCAAATCTGGTTACTAGGGCAGCACAGCCTTTCTGGAAGTCGTGCTCCCGGGTTGTAAATTAGAATGGAATGTGCCAGGAAAACCCCCCGTAAGTTTATATCCCATTATTTCTTGTTCGTCTTTTAATTTTTTAAAATCGGGGTAATGATTAGAATATTGTTTATCCTAGGTGTATACAATCTGGTTCATTTGTACATTACATATGTATGTATGTATGTGTATATATGTATATATATATAATATATATTCATGTACAGATACTCTTCCCATGTAAATTATTGCAGAGTGTTCCATTGACCTCCCTTGCTATATGGTCGGTCTTTTTGATATGTGTATTTAATAGGTATTTGTACACGTATGGTAACCCTAATCTTAATTTTCCATTTCCCCCACCTATCCTTTTAGATAAGAAAAGTTTGTTTTCTAAGTCTGTGAGTTTCTTTCCTGTGAAAATACCATCATTTGTGTCAGTTGTTAGATAACGCCTATAAGTGATATCATAGTATATCTTTTGCTTTCCGACTTACCTCACGTTCTGTCATTATCTCTAGGTTCATCTATGGTGCCTCAAAGAGCAGTGTTTCACTGTTTTCCATGGCTAATAATCCATTGTGTACATGGAGCACTTCTTCTTTATCCATTCATCCATTGATGGACATTTTGGTTGTTTCCGTGTCTTGGCTATTGTGAAAACTCCTGCAGTGAAGCTGTTGCAGCCTGTGCCTCCTCGACTCTGGTCTTCTGAGGTGAGAGGCTCAGCACTGGGCCTGCTGAGTGGAATGCTGGCTCAAATTCTACTTTTAAATGCAGCTCTTTTCTGTTCTCATTATTGGCTCTTACCACATTACATCTCACCAGCAGCTAGAGGGTACACGGTTCTCTAAAACCCCATCAGCATTTATTGTTTGTAGACTTTTGGCTGATGGTACTTGACTTGCGTGAGTTGAAACCTTTTTGTAGGCTAGATTTGCATGAGTCTAATAATTCCTGATGTTTAGCTTTAACCCTTTTTCCTTTTTTTTTAAATAGTGAGTAAAACTTAGCTCTTCATACTATCTCCTTGAAAAATTTGCCAGTTTTGAATTTTTTTGGCCATTCCATACCTCTGCACAGTTCTTGAGGGCAGTTGTCCTTTACAGTCCTGCGTCCTTGTGAATGTTAAGTGACCATTAGCTGTGGTTTTAAAGCCGCTCTTGCGGGAAACGGCCACAAGGCGGCAGCATTTCTACATTTCCATCTCTGGCATTTTGGGCAACAGAGCTTTCCTGGAAATCGTGTTTGTAGGCTGAAAATCAGAGTGGAATGTGCCAGGGAAAACCCCCAAGAGCTTATATCTGCTTACTTCTAGTTTGCTTTTTAAATATAATTTTTATTATTTATCAGAGCAAATTTGCGAAAAATGTGTGTGTTCTAGGTGTACAGAATCTGGCTCATTATACCTATGTATCGATCTATTCACCTTTGGATCCTTTCCCGTGTAGGTTATTACAGAGTGTTGAGTAGACCTCTCTTGGTATTCCATAGCTATTTTGTGATTATGTATTTCATATATATTAGTACATGTCTGTTAACCCCCATATCCTAATTCATACATTCCTTACACCTTTCCATTTGGTTAAACATAATTTGGTTTTCTGAATCTGTGAGTGTCCTTCTCTTGGAAATTATTTCATGGGTATCACTTTTTATGTAACACCTATAAGTGATGTAAGAGGATATTTTTCTTTTGGTTTCTTTCTTACTTCAAGTTGGGTGACTATCTCTAGATCCTTCTATGGTGGTGTCAATGGCACTGTTCCATGCTTTTCCATGGCTAGTATTCCATTGTGTACATGGACGACTTCTTCTTGGTGCCTATTTCTGTTGCTGGACAATGTTTTGAAGAAACATTGGTTTCTTCCAGGTCTTGGCTCTGGTACATGTTGCTGCAGTGCAGGTTTGCCAGTCTGTGCCTTTTTGATTCAGGTCTACTCAGGTGATAGGCCCATCAATTGCCCTACCAGATCACATGGTAGCTCAATTTTTACCTTTAAACAAACCTCCATTCTCTTCTCAGTACTGGCTGTTACCAGGTTACATCCCACCAGCAGCTAGAGGGTACACAGTTCTCTAAAACCCCTTCAGCATTTATACTATGTAGCCTCTTTCTGCTGATGATCATTCTGACGACTGTGAGGTGAAAGTTTTTGTAGACTGGATTTGCATGGTTTTATTAATTCCTGATGTTAAGCATTTTCCCATGCCCTTTCTTTCATAACAGAAAAAAGAAAGAAAGAGAATACAAAATGTGCGTAAAATCTGGGTCTTGAAATTGTCGTTTTGATATATGCACATCTTTGAGATTTTTGCTCGATTTACGACCCAAGGATTTGTTTTGAGGGCAGGTGTCATTTACAGGCCTGCAATTATTTTGACTATCAAGTAACCATTAGTGCTGGGTTTAGAGCTGCTGTTGTGTGAAACGGCCACAAGGTGGCAGCAGTTCTCCTTTACCTATTCTGGTTACTAGAGCAACAGTGCCTCAAGGGAAGTCATGTTCTAGGTTCTCAATGAGAATGGAATGTGCCGGGAAAAAACCCCTTAAGTTTATATCTGACTACTTCTTGTTCGTGTTTTAAATGTAATTTTCATTTTTTATCACAGCAAGGGTGATTACAATTTTTTGCTTGTTCTAGGTGTGCAAGATGTTGTTGTTTTACATATATACATATATCTATTGTTCTTTGGATCCTTTTCCCATTGTAGGTTATGACACAATGTTGAGTAGTCTTCTCGTGGTATTCCGTGGGTCTATGGTGATTTTATACTTCACCTGTGTTTGTATATCTCTGTTTAACCCGGCATCCTAATGTATCCAATCCTCACACCTTTCCAT
Source organism: Pseudorca crassidens (assembly GCF_039906515.1). Classification (NCBI taxonomy): domain Eukaryota; kingdom Metazoa; phylum Chordata; class Mammalia; order Artiodactyla; family Delphinidae; genus Pseudorca; species Pseudorca crassidens. The sequence goes on from NC_090296.1 coordinate 155,647,715, forward strand.
TGGTGAACCATAAGTTTGTTTAATGAATCTATGATTGCCTTTCTTTGTGGAAATATCTTCACTGGTATCAATTTTTAGGTAACACCTATAAGTGATATCATAGGATATGTGTCTTTCGCTTTCTGACTTACTACAAGTTGCGTGATTACTTCTGGACTCATCTACTGTGCTGCAAATGGCATTGTGTCATTTTTTCCTTGGCTAATATTCCATCTGTACGTGTACCATTTCTTTGTCCACTCATCTGTTGGTGGACTTATTGTTTGCTTCCATGTCTTGGCTACTGTAGTACTGCTGCAATGCACATTTGCCTGCCTGTGTCTTTCCAATTCTGTCGGTTATACGTGCAGGAATGGGCCTGCTGGATCGTATGGCAGACAAACGTTTACCTTGTAAAGGCACCTCCATTCTGTTCTCATTAGTGGCTTTTACCAGGTTACGTCCCACTTAAAGATGAGGGTATGCACTTTTCCACAACCCATTCAGCATTTATTGTTTGTAGTTTTCCTGCTTATGTTTATTCTGACTGGTGTGAGCTGATACCTCTTTGTGGTTGGATTTGCATGCATCTCATAATCCCTTGAAATTGAGCTTTCAGGCATGTCCTGTTTTTCTTCAAACTGTGAGTACAGCTTACCTCTTCAAATGGTTTTCTTGAAGTATTTGCCTGATTTGGAAATATTTTGCCCATTACCTCCCTGGAGACATTTTGAGGGCAGGTTTCATTTACAGCCCTCCAGTACTTGTGCATAGGAAGTGATCATAAGCACAGGTTTTAAAGCTGCTGTGGCAGGTAACGGCCATTGGGTGGCAGCATTTCTGCTTTCCCCACTCTGGTAACAAGGGAAACAGACCTTTCTGCCAGTGGTGTTCCTCGGTTATACATTAGAGTGGAACGTGCCCGGATAACTCCACAAATGTTGATTTTTCCTTACTTATGTTTGGTTTCCAAATTGAATTTATTTCTTTTTATTGGAGTAATATTCCATTGTGTACATTGACCACTACGTCTTTGTGCATTCCTCGTTTGGCGGACATTTTTGTTGCTTCCAAGTGTTGGCTGCGGTAAATATTCCTGGAGTGCAAGATTGCTAGCATGTGTCTTTTTGATTCACAACCTCTCAGGCGATAGGCAGAGCAGTGGGTATGCTTGATTGAATGGTAGCTCAATATCTACCTTTCCAAGGCACCTCGTTTTTGTTTTCATTACTGGCTCTTACCAGGTCCCACTTTGAAGCGAGGGTACACATTGTTCCACAACCCCTTCAGCATTTATTCTTTGCAGAAGTTTTGCTGGTGGCCATTCTGACTAGTGTCAGCTGATAGGTTTTTGTAATTTGGGTTTGCATGTCTTCAAAAATACCAAAAAATTCATCATTTTACACGCCGTTTTCTTTTCTGTTAAAAATAGAATGTGAGTACAATATATCCCTTGAAATTGTCTTCTTGGAAGGTTGCCCTCTTTTGAATTTTTGGTCGATATTCGACCCCAGGATTTTTTTGGAGGGCCGGTCTCATTACAGAACTGCAGCTCAGGTGCATATTTAGTGGCCATTAGCACTGGGTTTAAAGCTGCTGTTGTAGGAAACGGCCAAAAGGAGGCAGCATTTCTCCAGTCCCAAATCTGGTTACTAGGGCAGCACAGCCTTTCTGGAAGTCGTGCTCCCGGGTTGTAAATTAGAATGGAATGTGCCAGGAAAACCCCCCGTAAGTTTATATCCCATTATTTCTTGTTCGTCTTTTAATTTTTTAAAATCGGGGTAATGATTAGAATATTGTTTATCCTAGGTGTATACAATCTGGTTCATTTGTACATTACATATGTATGTATGTATGTGTATATATGTATATATATATAATATATATTCATGTACAGATACTCTTCCCATGTAAATTATTGCAGAGTGTTCCATTGACCTCCCTTGCTATATGGTCGGTCTTTTTGATATGTGTATTTAATAGGTATTTGTACACGTATGGTAACCCTAATCTTAATTTTCCATTTCCCCCACCTATCCTTTTAGATAAGAAAAGTTTGTTTTCTAAGTCTGTGAGTTTCTTTCCTGTGAAAATACCATCATTTGTGTCAGTTGTTAGATAACGCCTATAAGTGATATCATAGTATATCTTTTGCTTTCCGACTTACCTCACGTTCTGTCATTATCTCTAGGTTCATCTATGGTGCCTCAAAGAGCAGTGTTTCACTGTTTTCCATGGCTAATAATCCATTGTGTACATGGAGCACTTCTTCTTTATCCATTCATCCATTGATGGACATTTTGGTTGTTTCCGTGTCTTGGCTATTGTGAAAACTCCTGCAGTGAAGCTGTTGCAGCCTGTGCCTCCTCGACTCTGGTCTTCTGAGGTGAGAGGCTCAGCACTGGGCCTGCTGAGTGGAATGCTGGCTCAAATTCTACTTTTAAACGCAGCTCTTTTCTGTTCTCATTATTGGCTCTTACCACATTACATCTCACCAGCAGCTAGAGGGTACACGGTTCTCTAAAACCCCATCAGCATTTATTGTTTGTAGACTTTTGGCTGATGGTACTTGACTTGCGTGAGTTGAAACCTTTTTGTAGGCTAGATTTGCATGAGTCTAATAATTCCTGATGTTTAGCTTTTACCCTTTTTCCTTTTTTTTTAAATAGTGAGTAAAACTTAGCTCTTCCTACTATCTCCTTGAAAAATTTGCCAGTTTTGAATTTTTTTGGCCATTCCATACCTCTGCACAGTTCTTGAGGGCAGTTGTCCTTTACAGTCCTGCGTCCTTGTGAATGTTAAGTGACCATTAGCTGTGGTTTTAAAGCCGCTCTTGCGGGAAACGGCCACAAGGCGGCAGCATTTCTACATTTCCATCTCTGGCATTTTGGGCAACAGAGCTTTCCTGGAAATCGTGTTTGTAGGCTGAAAATCAGAGTGGAATGTGCCAGGGAAAACCCCCAAGAGCTTATATCTGCTTACTTCTAGTTTGCTTTTTAAATATAATTTTTATTATTTATCAGAGCAAATTTGCGAAAAATGTGTGTGTTCTAGGTGTACAAAATCTGGCTCATTATACCTATGTATCGATCTATTCACCTTTGGATCCTTTCCCGTGTAGGTTATTACAGAGTGTTGAGTAGACCTCTCTTGGTATTCCATAGCTATTTTGTGATTATGTATTTCATATATATTAGTACATGTCTGTTAACCCCCATATCCTAATTCATACATTCCTTACACCTTTCCATTTGGTTAAACATAATTTGGTTTTCTGAATCTGTGAGTGTCCTTCTCTTGGAAATTATTTCATGGGTATCACTTTTTATGTAACACCTATAAGTGATGTAAGAGGATATTTTTCTTTTGGTTTCTTTCTTACTTCAAGTTGGGTGACTATCTCTAGATCCTTCTATGGTGGTGTCAATGGCACTGTTCCATGCTTTTCCATGGCTAGTATTCCATTGTGTACATGGACGACTTCTTCTTGGTGCCTATTTCTGTTGCTGGACAATGTTTTGAAGAAACATTGGTTTCTTCCAGGTCTTGGCTCTGGTACATGTTGCTGCAGTGCAGGTTTGCCAGTCTGTGCCTTTTTGATTCAGGTCTACTCAGGTGATAGGCCCATCAATTGCCCTACCAGATCACATGGTAGCTCAATTTTTACCTTTAAACAAACCTCCATTCTCTTCTCAGTACTGGCTGTTACCAGGTTACATCCCACCAGCAGCTAGAGGGTACACAGTTCTCTAAAACCCCTTCAGCATTTATACTATGTAGCCTCTTTCTGCTGATGATCATTCTGACGACTGTGAGGTGAAAGTTTTTGTAGACTGGATTTGCATGGTTTTATTAATTCCTGATGTTAAGCATTTTCCCATGCCCTTTCTTTCATAACAGAAAAAAGAAAGAAAGAGAATACAAAATGTGCGTAAAATCTGGGTCTTGAAATTGTCGTTTTGATATATGCACATCTTTGAGATTTTTGCTCGATTTACGACCCAAGGATTTGTTTTGAGGGCAGGTGTCATTTACAGGCCTGCAATTATTTTGACTATCAAGTAACCATTAGTGCTGGGTTTAGAGCTGCTGTTGTGTGAAACGGCCACAAGGTGGCAGCAGTTCTCCTTTACCTATTCTGGTTACTAGAGCAACAGTGCCTCAAGGGAAGTCATGTTCTAGGTTCTCAATGAGAATGGAATGTGCCGGGAAAAAACCCCTTAAGTTTATATCTGACTACTTCTTGTTCGTGTTTTAAATGTAATTTCATTTTTTATCACAGCAAGGGTGATTACAATTTTTTGCTTGTTCTAGGTGTGCAAGATGTTGTTGTTTTACATATATACATATATCTATTGTTCTTTGGATCCTTTTCCCATTGTAGGTTATGACACAATGTTGAGTAGTCTTCTCGTGGTATTCCGTGGGTCTATGGTGATTTTATACTTCACCTGTGTTTGTATATCTCTGTTTAACCCGGCATCCTAATGTATCCAATCCTCACACCTTTCCATTGGTGAACCATAAGTTTGTTTAATGAATCTATGATTGCCTTTCTTTGTGGAAATATCTTCACTGGTATCAATTTTTAGGTAACACCTATAAGTGATATCATAGGATATGTGTCTTTCGCTTTCTGACTTACTACAAGTTGCGTGATTACTTCTGGACTCATCTACTGTGCTGCAAATGGCATTGTGTCATTTTTTCCTTGGCTAATATTCCATCTGTACGTGTACCATTTCTTTGTCCACTCATCTGTTGGTGGACTTATTGTTTGCTTCCATGTCTTGGCTACTGTAGTACTGCTGCAATGCACATTTGCCTGCCTGTGTCTTTCCAATTCTGTCGGTTATACGTGCAGGAATGGGCCTGCTGGATCGTATGGCAGACAAACGTTTACCTTGTAAAGGCACCTCCATTCTGTTCTCATTAGTGGCTTTTACCAGGTTACGTCCCACTTAAAGATGAGGGTATGCACTTTTCCACAACCCATTCAGCATTTATTGTTTGTAGTTTTCCTGCTTATGTTTATTCTGACTGGTGTGAGCTGATACCTCTTTGTGGTTGGATTTGCATGCATCTCATAATCCCTTGAAATTGAGCTTTCAGGCATGTCCTGTTTTTCTTCAAACTGTGAGTACAGCTTACCTCTTCAAATGGTTTTCTTGAAGTATTTGCCTGATTTGGAAATATTTTGCCCATTACCTCCCTGGAGACATTTTGAGGGCAGGTTTCATTTACAGCCCTCCAGTACTTGTGCATAGGAAGTGATCATAAGCACAGGTTTTAAAGCTGCTGTGGCAGGTAACGGCCATTGGGTGGCAGCATTTCTGCTTTCCCCACTCTGGTAACAAGGGAAACAGACCTTTCTGCCAGTGGTGTTCCTCGGTTATACATTAGAGTGGAACGTGCCCGGATAACTCCACAAATGTTGATTTTTCCTTACTTATGTTTGGTTTCCAAATTGAATTTATTTCTTTTTATTGGAGTAATATTCCATTGTGTACATTGACCACTACGTCTTTGTGCATTCCTCGTTTGGCGGACATTTTTGTTGCTTCCAAGTGTTGGCTGCGGTAAATATTCCTGGAGTGCAAGATTGCTAGCATGTGTCTTTTTGATTCACAACCTCTCAGGCGATAGGCAGAGCAGTGGGTATGCTTGATTGAATGGTAGCTCAATATCTACCTTTCCAAGGCACCTCGTTTTTGTTTTCATTACTGGCTCTTACCAGGTCCCACTTTGAAGCGAGGGTACACATTGTTCCACAACCCCTTCAGCATTTATTCTTTGCAGAAGTTTTGCTGGTGGCCATTCTGACTAGTGTCAGCTGATAGGTTTTTGTAATTTGGGTTTGCATGTCTTCAAAAATACCAAAAAATTCATCATTTTACACGCCGTTTTCTTTTCTGTTAAAAATAGAATGTGAGTACAATATATCCCTTGAAATTGTCTTCTTGGAAGGTTGCCCTCTTTTGAATTTTTGGTCGATATTCGACCCCAGGATTTTTTTGGAGGGCCGGTCTCATTACAGAACTGCAGCTCAGGTGCATATTTAGTGGCCATTAGCACTGGGTTTAAAGCTGCTGTTGTAGGAAACGGCCAAAAGGAGGCAGCATTTCTCCAGTCCCAAATCTGGTTACTAGGGCAGCACAGCCTTTCTGGAAGTCGTGCTCCCGGGTTGTAAATTAGAATGGAATGTGCCAGGAAAAACCCCCGTAAGTTTATATCCCATTATTTCTTGTTCGTCTTTTAATTTTTTAAAATCGGGGTAATGATTAGAATATTGTTTATCCTAGGTGTATACAATCTGGTTCATTTGTACATTACATATGTATGTATGTATGTGTATATATGTATATATATATAATATATATTCATGTACAGATACTCTTCCCATGTAAATTATTGCAGAGTGTTCCATTGACCTCCCTTGCTATATGGTCGGTCTTTTTGATATGTGTATTTAATAGGTATTTGTACACGTATGGTAACCCTAATCTTAATTTTCCATTTCCCCCACCTATCCTTTTAGATAAGAAAAGTTTGTTTTCTAAGTCTGTGAGTTTCTTTCCTGTGAAAATACCATCATTTGTGTCAGTTGTTAGATAACGCCTATAAGTGATATCATAGTATATCTTTTGCTTTCCGACTTACCTCACGTTCTGTCATTATCTCTAGGTTCATCTATGGTGCCTCAAAGAGCAGTGTTTCACTGTTTTCCATGGCTAATAATCCATTGTGTACATGGAGCACTTCTTCTTTATCCATTCATCCATTGATGGACATTTTGGTTGTTTCCGTGTCTTGGCTATTGTGAAAACTCCTGCAGTGAAGCTGTTGCAGCCTGTGCCTCCTCGACTCTGGTCTTCTGAGGTGAGAGGCTCAGCACTGGGCCTGCTGAGTGGAATGCTGGCTCAAATTCTACTTTTAAACGCAGCTCTTTTCTGTTCTCATTATTGGCTCTTACCACATTACATCTCACCAGCAGCTAGAGGGTACACGGTTCTCTAAAACCCCATCAGCATTTATTGTTTGTAGACTTTTGGCTGATGGTACTTGACTTGCGTGAGTTGAAACCTTTTTGTAGGCTAGATTTGCATGAGTCTAATAATTCCTGATGTTTAGCTTTTACCCTTTTTCCTTTTTTTTTAAATAGTGAGTAAAACTTAGCTCTTCCTACTATCTCCTTGAAAAATTTGCCAGTTTTGAATTTTTTTGGCCATTCCATACCTCTGCACAGTTCTTGAGGGCAGTTGTCCTTTACAGTCCTGCGTCCTTGTGAATGTTAAGTGACCATTAGCTGTGGTTTTAAAGCCGCTCTTGCGGGAAACGGCCACAAGGCGGCAGCATTTCTACATTTCCATCTCTGGCATTTTGGGCAACAGAGCTTTCCTGGAAATCGTGTTTGTAGGCTGAAAATCAGAGTGGAATGTGCCAGGGAAAACCCCCAAGAGCTTATATCTGCTTACTTCTAGTTTGCTTTTTAAATATAATTTTTATTATTTATCAGAGCAAATTTGCGAAAAATGTGTGTGTTCTAGGTGTACAAAATCTGGCTCATTATACCTATGTATCGATCTATTCACCTTTGGATCCTTTCCCGTGTAGGTTATTACAGAGTGTTGAGTAGACCTCTCTTGGTATTCCATAGCTATTTTGTGATTATGTATTTCATATATATTAGTACATGTCTGTTAACCCCCATATCCTAATTCATACATTCCTTACACCTTTCCATTTGGTTAAACATAATTTGGTTTTCTGAATCTGTGAGTGTCCTTCTCTTGGAAATTATTTCATGGGTATCACTTTTTATGTAACACCTATAAGTGATGTAAGAGGATATTTTTCTTTTGGTTTCTTTCTTACTTCAAGTTGGGTGACTATCTCTAGATCCTTCTATGGTGGTGTCAATGGCACTGTTCCATGCTTTTCCATGGCTAGTATTCCATTGTGTACATGGACGACTTCTTCTTGGTGCCTATTTCTGTTGCTGGACAATGTTTTGAAGAAACATTGGTTTCTTCCAGGTCTTGGCTCTGGTACATGTTGCTGCAGTGCAGGTTTGCCAGTCTGTGCCTTTTTGATTCAGGTCTACTCAGGTGATAGGCCCATCAATTGCCCTACCAGATCACATGGTAGCTCAATTTTTACCTTTAAACAAACCTCCATTCTCTTCTCAGTACTGGCTGTTACCAGGTTACATCCCACCAGCAGCTAGAGGGTACACAGTTCTCTAAAACCCCTTCAGCATTTATACTATGTAGCCTCTTTCTGCTGATGATCATTCTGACGACTGTGAGGTGAAAGTTTTTGTAGACTGGATTTGCATGGTTTTATTAATTCCTGATGTTAAGCATTTTCCCATGCCCTTTCTTTCATAACAGAAAAAAGAAAGAAAGAGAATACAAAATGTGCGTAAAATCTGGGTCTTGAAATTGTCGTTTTGATATATGCACATCTTTGAGATTTTTGCTCGATTTACGACCCAAGGATTTGTTTTGAGGGCAGGTGTCATTTACAGGCCTGCAATTATTTTGACTATCAAGTAACCATTAGTGCTGGGTTTAGAGCTGCTGTTGTGTGAAACGGCCACAAGGTGGCAGCAGTTCTCCTTTACCTATTCTGGTTACTAGAGCAACAGTGCCTCAAGGGAAGTCATGTTCTAGGTTCTCAATGAGAATGGAATGTGCCGGGAAAAAACCCCTTAAGTTTATATCTGACTACTTCTTGTTCGTGTTTTAAATGTAATTTTCATTTTTTATCACAGCAAGGGTGATTACAATTTTTTGCTTGTTCTAGGTGTGCAAGATGTTGTTGTTTTACATATATACATATATCTATTGTTCTTTGGATCCTTTTCCCATTGTAGGTTATGACACAATGTTGAGTAGTCTTCTCGTGGTATTCCGTGGGTCTATGGTGATTTTATACTTCACCTGTGTTTGTATATCTCTGTTTAACCCGGCATCCTAATGTATCCAATCCTCACACCTTTCCATTGGTGAACCATAAGTTTGTTTAATGAATCTATGATTGCCTTTCTTTGTGGAAATATCTTCACTGGTATCAATTTTTAGGTAACACCTATAAGTGATATCATAGGATATGTGTCTTTCGCTTTCTGACTTACTACAAGTTGCGTGATTACTTCTGGACTCATCTACTGTGCTGCAAATGGCATTGTGTCATTTTTTCCTTGGCTAATATTCCATCTGTACGTGTACCATTTCTTTGTCCACTCATCTGTTGGTGGACTTATTGTTTGCTTCCATGTCTTGGCTACTGTAGTACTGCTGCAATGCACATTTGCCTGCCTGTGTCTTTCCAATTCTGTCGGTTATACGTGCAGGAATGGGCCTGCTGGATCGTATGGCAGACAAACGTTTACCTTGTAAAGGCACCTCCATTCTGTTCTCATTAGTGGCTTTTACCAGGTTACGTCCCACTTAAAGATGAGGGTATGCACTTTTCCACAACCCATTCAGCATTTATTGTTTGTAGTTTTCCTGCTTATGTTTATTCTGACTGGTGTGAGCTGATACCTCTTTGTGGTTGGATTTGCATGCATCTCATAATCCCTTGAAATTGAGCTTTCAGGCATGTCCTGTTTTTCTTCAAACTGTGAGTACAGCTTACCTCTTCAAATGGTTTTCTTGAAGTATTTGCCTGATTTGGAAATATTTTGCCCATTACCTCCCTGGAGACATTTTGAGGGCAGGTTTCATTTACAGCCCTCCAGTACTTGTGCATAGGAAGTGATCATAAGCACAGGTTTTAAAGCTGCTGTGGCAGGTAACGGCCATTGGGTGGCAGCATTTCTGCTTTCCCCACTCTGGTAACAAGGGAAACAGACCTTTCTGCCAGTGGTGTTCCTCGGTTATACATTAGAGTGGAACGTGCCCGGATAACTCCACAAATGTTGATTTTTCCTTACTTATGTTTGGTTTCCAAATTGAATTTATTTCTTTTTATTGGAGTAATATTCCATTGTGTACATTGACCACTACGTCTTTGTGCATTCCTCGTTTGGCGGACATTTTTGTTGCTTCCAAGTGTTGGCTGCGGTAAATATTCCTGGAGTGCAAGATTGCTAGCATGTGTCTTTTTGATTCACAACCTCTCAGGCGATAGGCAGAGCAGTGGGTATGCTTGATTGAATGGTAGCTCAATATCTACCTTTCCAAGGCACCTCGTTTTTGTTTTCATTACTGGCTCTTACCAGGTCCCACTTTGAAGCGAGGGTACACATTGTTCCACAACCCCTTCAGCATTTATTCTTTGCAGAAGTTTTGCTGGTGGCCATTCTGACTAGTGTCAGCTGATAGGTTTTTGTAATTTGGGTTTGCATGTCTTCAAAAATACCAAAAAATTCATCATTTTACACGCCGTTTTCTTTTCTGTTAAAAATAGAATGTGAGTACAATATATCCCTTGAAATTGTCTTCTTGGAAGGTTGCCCTCTTTTGAATTTTTGGTCGATATTCGACCCCAGGATTTTTTTGGAGGGCAGGTCTCATTACAGAACTGCAGCTCAGGTGCATATTTAGTGGCCATTAGCACTGGGTTTAAAGCTGCTGTTGTAGGAAACGGCCAAAAGGAGGCAGCATTTCTCCAGTCCCAAATCTGGTTACTAGGGCAGCACAGCCTTTCTGGAAATCGTGCTCCCGGGTTGTAAATTAGAATGGAATGTGCCAGGAAAACCCCCCGTAAGTTTATATCCCATTATTTCTTGTTCGTCTTTTAATTTTTTAAAATCGGGGTAATGATTAGAATATTGTTTATCCTAGGTGTATACAATCTGGTTCATTTGTACATTACATATGTATGTATGTATGTGTATATATGTATATATATATAATATATATTCATGTACAGATACTCTTCCCATGTAAATTATTGCAGAGTGTTCCATTGACCTCCCTTGCTATATGGTCGGTCTTTTTGATATGTGTATTTAATAGGTATTTGTACACGTATGGTAACCCTAATCTTAATTTTCCATTTCCCCCACCTATCCTTTTAGATAAGAAAAGTTTGTTTTCTAAGTCTGTGAGTTTCTTTCCTGTGAAAATACCATCATTTGTGTCAGTTGTTAGATAACGCCTATAAGTGATATCATAGTATATCTTTTGCTTTCCGACTTACCTCACGTTCTGTCATTATCTCTAGGTTCATCTATGGTGCCTCAAAGAGCAGTGTTTCACTGTTTTCCATGGCTAATAATCCATTGTGTACATGGAGCACTTCTTCTTTATCCATTCATCCATTGATGGACATTTTGGTTGTTTCCGTGTCTTGGCTATTGTGAAAACTCCTGCAGTGAAGCTGTTGCAGCCTGTGCCTCCTCGACTCTGGTCTTCTGAGGTGAGAGGCTCAGCACTGGGCCTGCTGAGTGGAATGCTGGCTCAAATTCTACTTTTAAACGCAGCTCTTTTCTGTTCTCATTATTGGCTCTTACCACATTACATCTCACCAGCAGCTAGAGGGTACACGGTTCTCTAAAACCCCATCAGCATTTATTGTTTGTAGACTTTTGGCTGATGGTACTTGACTTGCGTGAGTTGAAACCTTTTTGTAGGCTAGATTTGCATGAGTCTAATAATTCCTGATGTTTAGCTTTTACCCTTTTTCCTTTTTTTTTAAATAGTGAGTAAAACTTAGCTCTTCATACTATCTCCTTGAAAAATTTGCCAGTTTTGAATTTTTTTGGCCATTCCATACCTCTGCACAGTTCTTGAGGGCAGTTGTCCTTTACAGTCCTGCGTCCTTGTGAATGTTAAGTGACCATTAGCTGTGGTTTTAAAGCCGCTCTTGCGGGAAACGGCCACAAGGCGGCAGCATTTCTACATTTCCATCTCTGGCATTTTGGGCAACAGAGCTTTCCTGGAAATCGTGTTTGTAGGCTGAAAATCAGAGTGGAATGTGCCAGGGAAAACCCCCAAGAGCTTATATCTGCTTACTTCTAGTTTGCTTTTTAAATATAATTTTTATTATTTATCAGAGCAAATTTGCGAAAAATGTGTGTGTTCTAGGTGTACAGAATCTGGCTCATTATACCTATGTATCGATCTATTCACCTTTGGATCCTTTCCCGTGTAGGTTATTACAGAGTGTTGAGTAGACCTCTCTTGGTATTCCATAGCTATTTTGTGATTATGTATTTCATATATATTAGTACATGTCTGTTAAACCCCATATCCTAATTCATACATTCCTTACACCTTTCCATTTGGTTAAACATAATTTGGTTTTCTGAATCTGTGAGTGTCCTTCTCTTGGAAATTATTTCATGGGTATCACTTTTTATGTAACACCTATAAGTGATGTAAGAGGATATTTTTCTTTTGGTTTCTTTCTTACTTCAAGTTGGGTGACTATCTCTAGATCCTTCTATGGTGGTGTCAATGGCACTCTTCCATGCTTTTCCATGGCTAGTATTCCATTGTGTACATGGACGACTTCTTCTTGGTGCCTATTTCTGTTGCTGGACAATGTTTTGAAGAAACATTGGTTTCTTCCAGGTCTTGGCTCTGGTACATGTTGCTGCAGTGCAGGTTTGCCAGTCTGTGCCTTTTTGATTCAGGTCTACTCAGGTGATAGGCCCATCAATTGCCCTACCAGATCACATGGTAGCTCAATTTTTACCTTTAAACAAACCTCCATTCTCTTCTCAGTACTGGCTGTTACCAGGTTACATCCCACCAGCAGCTAGAGGGTACACAGTTCTCTAAAACCCCTTCAGCATTTATACTATGTAGCCTCTTTCTGCTGATGATCATTCTGACGACTGTGAGGTGAAAGTTTTTGTAGACTGGATTTGCATGGTTTTATTAATTCCTGATGTTAAGCATTTTCCCATGCCCTTTCTTTCATAACAGAAAAAAGAAAGAGAATACAAAATGTGCGTAAAATCTGGGTCTTGAAATTGTCGTTTTGATATATGCACATCTTTGAGATTTTTGCTCGATTTACGACCCAAGGATTTGTTTTGAGGGCAGGTGTCATTTACAGGCCTGCAATTATTTTGAATATCAAGTAACCATTAGTGCTGGGTTTAGAGCTGCTGTTGTGTGAAACGGCCACAAGGTGGCAGCAGTTCTCCTTTACCTATTCTGGTTACTAGAGCAACAGTGCCTCAAGGGAAGTCATGTTCTAGGTTCTCAATGAGAATGGAATGTGCCGGGAAAAAACCCCTTAAGTTTATATCTGACTACTTCTTGTTCGTGTTTTAAATGTAATTTCATTTTTTATCACAGCAAGGGTGATTACAATTTTTTGCTTGTTCTAGGTGTGCAAGATGTTGTTGTTTTACATATATACATATATCTATTGTTCTTTGGATCCTTTTCCCATTGTAGGTTATGACACAATGTTGAGTAGTCTTCTCGTGGTATTCCGTGGGTCTATGGTGATTTTATACTTCACCTGTGTTTGTATATCTCTGTTTAACCCGGCATCCTAATGTATCCAATCCTCACACCTTTCCATTGGTGAACCATAAGTTTGTTTAATGAATCTATGATTGCCTTTCTTTGTGGAAATATCTTCACTGGTATCAATTTTTAGGTAACACCTATAAGTGATATCATAGGATATGTGTCTTTCGCTTTCTGACTTACTACAAGTTGCGTGATTACTTCTGGACTCATCTACTGTGCTGCAAATGGCATTGTGTCATTTTTTCCTTGGCTAATATTCCATCTGTACGTGTACCATTTCTTTGTCCACTCATCTGTTGGTGGACTTATTGTTTGCTTCCATGTCTTGGCTACTGTAGTACTGCTGCAATGCACATTTGCCTGCCTGTGTCTTTCCAATTCTGTCGGTTATACGTGCAGGAATGGGCCTGCTGGATCGTATGGCAGACAAACGTTTACCTTGTAAAGGCACCTCCATTCTGTTCTCATTAGTGGCTTTTACCAGGTTACGTCCCACTTAAAGATGAGGGTATGCACTTTTCCACAACCCATTCAGCATTTATTGTTTGTAGTTTTCCTGCTTATGTTTATTCTGACTGGTGTGAGCTGATACCTCTTTGTGGTTGGATTTGCATGCATCTCATAATCCCTTGAAATTGAGCTTTCAGGCATGTCCTGTTTTTCTTCAAACTGTGAGTACAGCTTACCTCTTCAAATGGTTTTCTTGAAGTATTTGCCTGATTTGGAAATATTTTGCCCATTACCTCCCTGGAGACATTTTGAGGGCAGGTTTCATTTACAGCCCTCCAGTACTTGTGCATAGGAAGTGATCATAAGCACAGGTTTTAAAGCTGCTGTGGCAGGTAACGGCCATTGGGTGGCAGCATTTCTGCTTTCCCCACTCTGGTAACAAGGGAAACAGACCTTTCTGCCAGTGGTGTTCCTCGGTTATACATTAGAGTGGAACGTGCCCGGATAACTCCACAAATGTTGATTTTTCCTTACTTATGTTTGGTTTCCAAATTGAATTTATTTCTTTTTATTGGAGTAATATTCCATTGTGTACATTGACCACTACGTCTTTGTGCATTCCTCGTTTGGCGGACATTTTTGTTGCTTCCAAGTGTTGGCTGCGGTAAATATTCCTGGAGTGCAAGATTGCTAGCATGTGTCTTTTTGATTCACAACCTCTCAGGCGATAGGCAGAGCAGTGGGTATGCTTGATTGAATGGTAGCTCAATATCTACCTTTCCAAGGCACCTCGTTTTTGTTTTCATTACTGGCTCTTACCAGGTCCCACTTTGAAGCGAGGGTACACATTGTTCCACAACCCCTTCAGCATTTATTCTTTGCAGAAGTTTTGCTGGTGGCCATTCTGACTAGTGTCAGCTGATAGGTTTTTGTAATTTGGGTTTGCATGTCTTCAAAAATACCAAAAAATTCATCATTTTACACGCCGTTTTCTTTTCTGTTAAAAATAGAATGTGAGTACAATATATCCCTTGAAATTGTCTTCTTGGAAGGTTGCCCTCTTTTGAATTTTTGGTCGATATTCGACCCCAGGATTTTTTTGGAGGGCAGGTCTCATTACAGAACTGCAGCTCAGGTGCATATTTAGTGGCCATTAGCACTGGGTTTAAAGCTGCTGTTGTAGGAAACGGCCAAAAGGAGGCAGCATTTCTCCAGTCCCAAATCTGGTTACTAGGGCAGCACAGCCTTTCTGGAAGTCGTGCTCCCGGGTTGTAAATTAGAATGGAATGTGCCAGGAAAAACCCCCGTAAGTTTATATCCCATTATTTCTTGTTCGTCTTTTAATTTTTTTTAATTGGGGTAATGATTAGAATATTGTTTATCCTAGGTGTATACAATCTGGTTCATTTGTACATTACATATGTATGTATGTATGTGTATATATGTATATATATATAATATATATTCATGTACAGATACTCTTCCCATGTAAATTATTGCAGAGTGTTCCATTGACCTCCCTTGCTATATGGTCGGTCTTTTTGATATGTGTATTTAATAGGTATTTGTACACGTATGGTAACCCTAATCTTAATTTTCCATTTTCCCCACCTATCCTTTTAGATAAGAAAAGTTTGTTTTCTAAGTCTGTGAGTTTCTTTCCTGTGAAAATACCATCATTTGTGTCAGTTGTTAGATAACGCCTATAAGTGATATCATAGTATATCTTTTGCTTTCCGACTTACCTCACGTTCTGTCATTATCTCTAGGTTCATCTATGGTGCCTCAAAGAGCAGTGTTTCACTGTTTTCCATGGCTAATAATCCATTGTGTACATGGAGCACTTCTTCTTTATCCATTCATCCATTGATGGACATTTTGGTTGCTTCCGTGTCTTGGCTATTGTGAAAACTCCTGCAGTGAAGCTGTTGCAGCCTGTGCCTCCTCGACTCTGGTCTTCTGAGGTGAGAGGCTCAGCACTGGGCCTGCTGAGTGGAATGCTGGCTCAAATTCCACTTTTAAACGCAGCTCTTTTCTGTTCTCATTATTGGCTCTTACCACATTACATCTCACCAGCAGCTAGAGGGTACACGGTTCTCTAAAACCCCATCAGCATTTATTGTTTGTAGACTTTTGGCTGATGGTACTTGACTTGTGTGAGTTGAAACCTTTTTGTAGGCTAGATTTGCATGAGTCTAATAATTCCTGATGTTTAGCTTTTACCCTTTTTCCTTTTTTTTTAAATAGTGAGTAAAACTTAGCTCTTCCTACTATCTCCTTGAAAAATTTGCCAGTTTTGAATTTTTTTGGCCATTCCATACCTCTGCACAGTTCTTGAGGGCAGTTGTCCTTTACAGTCCTGCGTCCTTGTGAATGTTAAGTGACCATTAGCTGTGGTTTTAAAGCCGCTCTTGCGGGAAACGGCCACAAGGCGGCAGCATTTCTACATTTCCATCTCTGGCATTTTGGGCAACAGAGCTTTCCTGGAAATCGTGTTTGTAGGCTGAAAATCAGAGTGGAATGTGCCAGGGAAAACCCCCAAGAGCTTATATCTGCTTACTTCTAGTTTGCTTTTTAAATATAATTTTTATTATTTATCAGAGCAAATTTGCGAAAAATGTGTGTGTTCTAGGTGTACAGAATCTGGCTCATTATACCTATGTATCGATCTATTCACCTTTGGATCCTTTCCCGTGTAGGTTATTACAGAGTGTTGAGTAGACCTCTCTTGGTATTCCATAGCTATTTTGTGATTATATATTTCATATATATTAGTACATGTCTGTTAACCCCCATATCCTAATTCATACATTCCTTACACCTTTCCATTTGGTTAAACATAATTTGGTTTTCTGAATCTGTGAGTGTCCTTCTCTTGGAAATTATTTCATGGGTATCACTTTTTATGTAACACCTATAAGTGATGTAAGAGGATATTTTTCTTTTGGTTTCTTTCTTACTTCAAGTTGGGTGACTATCTCTAGATCCTTCTATGGTGGTGTCAATGGCACTGTTCCATGCTTTTCCATGGCTAGTATTCCATTGTGTACATGGACGACTTCTTCTTGGTGCCTATTTCTGTTGCTGGACATTTTGGTTTCTTCCAGGTCTTGGCTCTGGTACATGTTGCTGCAGTGCAGGTTTGCCAGTCTGTGCCTTTTTGATTCAGGTCTACTCAGGTGATAGGCCCATCAATTGCCCTACCAGATCACATGGTAGCTCAATTTTTACCTTTAAACAAACCTCCATTCTCTTCTCAGTACTGGCTGTTACCAGGTTACATCCCACCAGCAGCTAGAGGGTACACAGTTCTCTAAAACCCCTTCAGCATTTATACTATGTAGCCTCTTTCTGCTGATGATCATTCTGACGACTGTGAGGTGAAAGTTTTTGTAGACTGGATTTGCATGGTTTTATTAATTCCTGATGTTAAGCATTTTCCCATGCCCTTTCTTTCATAACAGAAAAAAGAAAGAAAGAGAATACAAAATGTGTGTAAAATCTGGGTCTTGAAATTGTCGTTTTGATATATGCACATCTTTGAGATTTTTGCTCGATTTACGACCCAAGGATTTGTTTTGAGGGCAGGTGTCATTTACAGGCCTGCAATTATTTTGACTATCAAGTAACCATTAGTGCTGGGTTTAGAGCGGCTGTTGTGTGAAACGGCCACAAGGTGGCAGCAGTTCTCCTTTACCTATTCTGGTTACTAGAGCAACAGTGCCTCAAGGGAAGTCATGTTCTAGGTTCTCAATTAGAATGGAATGTGCCGGGAAAAAACCCCTTAAGTTTATATCTGACTACTTCTTGTTCGTGTTTTAAATGTAATTTTCATTTTTTATCACAGCAAGGGTGATTACAATTTTTTGCTTGTTCTAGGTGTGCAAGATGTTGTTGTTTTACATGTATACATATATCTATTGTTCTTTGGATCCTTTTCCCATTGTAGGTTATGACACAATGTTGAGTAGTCTTCTCGTGGTATTCCGTGGGTCTATGGTGATTTTATACTTCACCTGTGTTTGTATATCTCTGTTTAACCCGGCATCCTAATGTATCCAATCCTCACACCTTTCCATTGGTGAACCATAAGTTTGTTTAATGAATCTATGATTGCCTTTCTTTGTGGAAATATCTTCACTGGTATCAATTTTTAGGTAACACCTATAAGTGATATCATAGGATATGTGTCTTTCGCTTTCTGACTTACTACAAGTTGCGTGATTACTTCTGGACTCATCTACTGTGCTGCAAATGGCATTGTGTCATTTTTTCCTTGGCTAATATTCCATCTGTACGTGTACCATTTCTTTGTCCACTCATCTGTTGGTGGACTTATTGTTTGCTTCCATGTCTTGGCTACTGTAGTACTGCTGCAATGCACATTTGCCTGCCTGTGTCTTTCCAATTCTCTCTTCTTCGGTTATACATGTAGGAATGGGCCTGCTGGATGATATGGCAGAGATACCTTTACCTTGTAAAGGCAGCTCCATTCTGTTTTCATTAATGGCTTTTACCAGGTTACGTCCCACTTAAAGATGAGGGTATGCACTTTTCCACAACCCATTCAGCATTTATTGTTTGTAGTTTTCCTGCTTATGTTTATTCTGACTGGTGTGATCTGATAACTCTTTGTGGTTGGATTTGCATGCATCTCATAATCCCTTGACATTGAGCTTTCAGGCATGTGCTGTTTTTCTTCAAACTGTGAGTACAGCTTACCTCTTCAAATGGATTTCTTGAAGTATTTACCTCATTTTGAAATATTTTGGCCATTATCTCCCTGAGGACATTTTGAAAGCAGGTTTCATTTACAGCCCTCTAGTACTTGTGCATAGGAATTGATCATAAGCGCAGGTTTTAAAGCTGCTGTGGGAGTTAACGGCCATTGGGTGGCAGCATTTCTGCTTTCCCCACTCTGGTAACAAGGGAAACAGACCTTTCTGCCAGTGGTGTTCCTCGGTTATACATTAGAGTGGAATGTGCCCGGATAACTCTGCAATATTTGATTTTTCCTTACTTATGTATGGTTTCTAAATTGAATTTATATTTCTTTTATTGGAGTAATATTCCATTGTGTACATCGACCACTACGTCTTTGTGCATTCCTCATTTGGCGGACATTTTTGTTGCTTCCAAGTGTTGGCTGCGGTAAATATTCCTGGAGTGCAAGATTGCTAGCATGTGTCCTTTTGATTCACAACCTCTCAGGCGATAGGCTCAGCAGTGGGTATGCTTGATTGAATGGTAGCTCAATATCTACTTTTCCAAGGCATCTCTTTTTTGTTTTCATTACTGGGTCTTACCATGTTGTACTTTGAAGCATGTGTACACATTCCTTCGCAACCCCTTCAGCATTTATTCTTTGTAAAAGTTTTGCTGGTGGCCATTCTGACTAGTGTGATCTGATAGGTTTTTGTAATTTGGATTTGCTTGTCTTTAATTATTCCTAATGTGTAGCATTTTTCCACATCTTGATTTATTTTTGTTAAACAAAACAGAGAAAAAAACTATGAGTACAATAAACCTCTTAAAATTGTCTTATTGGAAGGTTGCCCTCTTTTGAATTTTTTCTTCGACTTTTGACCCCAGGATTTTTTTAGGAGAAGGTGTAATTTACAGGCGTGCAATGAGTGTGAATATTTAGTGACCATTAGCACAGATTTTAAAGTTGCTCTTGTGAGAAATGGCCACAAGGCAGCAGCATTTCTCCATTCCCAAATCTGGTTACTCGGGCAGCACAGCCATTCTGGAAGTCATGTTCCCAGGTTGTAAATTAGAATGGAATGTGCCAAGAAAAAACCACGTAAGTTTATATCCCAATATTTCCTTTCCGTTTTTTAAAATTTTTTTAAATCGGGGTAACAATCAGAATATTGTTTGTCCTAGGTTTATACAATCTGGTTCATTTGTACAGTACATATATATATATACCCACACACATATCAATATACATATATATACATATATATACATAAATATATATACATATGTATATAAATATATATATATAATATATTCATGTACAGAAACTCTTCCCATGTAAATTACTGCAGAGTGTTCCATTGACCTCCATAGCTATATCATCTGTCTTTTTGATATATGTATTCAATAGGTATTTGTACACGTATGGTAAACATAATCTTAATTTTCCATTCCTGCCACATTTCCTTTTAGATAAGAATAGTTTTTTTAACTCTGGGAGTTTCTTACTCTGTGAAAATACGATCATCTGTGTAAGTTGTTTGGGTTAGGGTTAGGGATAGGGTTAGGGAACGGGGACTGGATAGGGTACAGCTTAGGGTACAACAAAGATTTAAGGTTAACGTAAGTTGTAGGGTACGGTTTAGTGTTAGAGTCCTGGTTAGGATTAGGGGACAGATTAGGGTAAGGCTTCAGGTAAGGGTTAGGTTTAGATTAAGGGAACAGGGATGGTTTAGGGTACAGGTTAGCGTACGAAAACGCATTAGGGTTAGCGTAAGTGTTAGTTTACGGGTTAGAGTTAGTGTATGGGTTAGGATTCCGGACAGGTTACTGTAAGACTTCGGGTAAGTGTTAGGGCTAGGTTACGGTTATGTTTATAGTACACGGACGGTTTAGGGTACAGGTTAGAGTACGACCATGGTATAGGGTGAGCATATATGTTAGGGTATGGGTTAGTGTTAGCGTACGGGTTTGGATTAGATGATGGGTTAGGCTGAGGTTTCTTGTAAGGGTTAGGGTTAGGGTTAGGGCTAGGGTTAGGGTTAGGGGACTGGGACGGTTTATGGTACAGGTTAGTGTACGACAAAGTTTTAGGGTGAGCGTACGTGTTAGGGTACGCTTTAGTGTTAGCTTACGGTTTAGGATTTGGGGACGGGTTAGGTAAGGCTTCGGATAAGGGTTAGGGATACGGATAGGGCTCAGCTTTGGGTTAGCTGACGAGGATGGTTTAGGGAACAGGTTAGGGTATGATAACGGTTTAGGGTGAGCGTACATGTTAGGGCATGGGTTAGTGTTAGCGTACGGTTTAGGATTAGGGGACGGGTTAGGGTAAGGCTTCGGGTAAGGGTTAGTGTTAGTGCTAGGATTAGGGTTAGGGGATGGGGACGGTTTAGGGTACAGGTTAGGGTACGACAACGGTTTAGGGTGAGCATACGTGTTAGGGTATGGGTTAGTGTTAGAGTATGGGTTAGGATTAGGGGACGGGTTAGGGTAAGGCTTCGGGGAAGGGTTAGGGTTAGGGTTATGGCTAGGGTTAGGGTTAGGGGACGGGGATGTTTTAAGGTACAGGTTAGGGTACGACAACGGTTTAGGGTGAGCGTACGTGTTAGGGTATGGGTTAGTGTTAGCGTACGGGTTAGGATTAGGGGACGGTTTAGGGTAAGGCTTTGGGTAAGATTTAGGGTTACCGTTAGGGCTAGGGTTAAGGCTAGGGGACGGAGACGGTTTACGGTACAGTTTAGGGTATGACAGCAGTTTAGGGTGAGTGTATGTGTTAGGGTATGGTTTAGTGTTAGCGTACAGGTTAGGATTAGGGGACGGGTTAGTGTAAGGCTGCGGGTAAGGGTTAGGGTTATGGTTAGGGCTACGGTTAGTGTTAAGGGACGGGGACGGTTTATGGTACAGTTTAGGGTATGACAACGGTTTACTGTGAGTGTGCATGTTAGGGTACGGGTTAGTGTCAGCGTACGGGTTTTGATTAGAGGACGGGTTAGGCTGAGGTTTCGTGTAAGGGTTAGGGTTAGGGTTAGGGCTAGGGTTAGTGTTAGGGGACTGGGACAGTTTTCCATACAGGTTAGTGTACGACAACGGTTTAGGGTGAGCGTACGTGTTAGGGTATGGTTTACTGTTAGCGTACGGGTTAGGATTAGGGGACGGATTAGGGTAAGGCTTCGGGTAAGGGTTAGGGTTAAGGTTAGGGCTAGCATTAGGGTTAGGGTACGGGGACGATTTAAGGTGCAGGTTAGGGTACGACAACGGTTTAGGGTGAGCATATGTTTTAGTGTATGGGTTAGTGTTAGCTTACGGGTTAGAATTAGGGGACGGGTTAGGGTAAGGCTTCGGGTAAGTGTTAGGTTTAGGCTTAGGGCTAGGGTTAGGCTTAGGGGACGGGGACCGTTTAGGGTACACATTAGTGTATGACAACGGTTTAGGGTGAGCTTACGTGTCAGGCTACGGGTTACTGTTAGCATACGGGTTAGGATTAGGGGATGGGTTAGGGTAAGGCTTCGGGTAAGGGTACTTGTTAGGGTTAGGGCTAGGGTTAGGGTTAGGGGACGGGGACGGTTTAGGGTACAGGTTAGGGTAGGACAACGGTTTAGTGTCAGCGTACGTGTTAGGGTACAGGTTAGTGATAGCGTACGGGTTAGGATTAGGGGAGGGATTAGGATGAGGCTTCAGGTAAGTGTTAGGGTTAGGATTAGGGCTACTGTTAGGGTTAGGGGACAAGGACCGTTTAGGGTACACGTTAGGATACGACAACGTTTTAGAGTGAGCGTACGTTTTAGGGTACGGGTTAATGTTAGTGTATGGTTTAGGATTAGGAGAAGTGTTAGGGTAAGGCTTCGGGTAAGTGTTAGGGTTAGGGTTAGGGCTAGGGTTAGGGTTAGGGGACGGGGACGGTTGAGGTTACAGGTTAGTGTATGACAACAGTTTAAGGTGAGCGTACGTGTTAGTGTACGGGTTAGTGTTAGCGTACAGGCTAGGATTAGGGGACGGGTTAAGCTGAGGCTTTGGGTAAGGTTTAGGGTTAGGGTTTGGGCTAGGGTTAGAGTTACGGGTCGGTGATCGTTTAGGGTACAGGTTAGGGTACGACAACGGTTTAGGGTGAGCATACCTGTTAGGGTACGGGTTAGTGTTAGCGTACAGGTTAGGATTAGGGGATGGGTTAGGGTAAGCCTTCAGGTAAGTGGTACGGTTAGGGTTAGGGCTAGGGTTAGGGGACGGGGACGGGGACGGTTTACGGTACAGGTTAGGGTACAACAACGGTTTAGGGTCAGCGTACGTGTTAGGGTATGGTTTACTGTTAGCATACGGGTTAGGATTAGGGGACGGGTTAGGCTGTGGCTTCGGGGAAGTGTTAGGGTTAGGGTTAGGGCTAGGGTTATTGTTAGGGGATGGGGACGGTTTAGGGTACAGGTTAGGTTACGACATCGGTATAGCGTGTGCGTACGTGTTAGGGTATGGGTTAGCGTACGGGTTTGGATTAGATGATGGGTTAGGCTGAGGTTTCTTGTAATGGTTAGGGTTAGGGTTAGGGCTAGGGTTAGTGTTAGGGGACTGGGACGGTTTATGGTACAGGTTAGTGTATGACAAAGTTTTAGGTTGAGCGTACGTGTTAGGGTATGATTTAGTATTAGCTTACGGTTTAGGATTTGGGGACGGGTTATGGTAAGGCTTTGGGTAAGGGTTAGGTTTACGGTTAGGGCTCAGCTTTGGGTTAGCTGACCAGGACGGTTTAGGGTACAGGTTAGGGTATGATAACGGTTTAGGGTGAGCGTACATGTTAGGGCATGGGTTAGTGTTAGCGTATGGTTTAGGATTAGCGGACGGGTTAGGGTAAGGCTTCGGGTAAGGTTTAGCATTAGTGCTAAGATTAGGGTTAGGGGACGGGGATGGTTTAGGGTACTGGTTAGGGTACGATCACGATTTAGGGTGAGCATACGTGTTAGGGTATGGGTTAGTGTTAGCATACGGGTTAGGATTAGGGGACGTGTTAGGCTGAGGCTTCGGGTAAGGGTTAGGGTTAGGGTTAGGTCTAGGGTTAGGGTTAGGGGATGGGGACGGTTTAGGGTACAGGTTAGGGTACGACAACGGTTTAGTGTGAGCGTACATGTTAGGGTATGGGTTAGTGTTAGCGTACGGGTTAGGATTAGGGGACGGGTTAGTCTGAGGCTTTGGGCAGGGGTTTGGGATAGGGTTCGCGTTAGGGTTAGGGTTAGGGGATGGGGACGGTTTACGGTACAGGTTAGGGTACGACAACGTTTTAGGGTTAGCGTACGTGTTAGGGTATGGGTTAGTGTTAGCGTATGGGTTAGGATTAGGGGACGAGTTAGGGTAAGGCTTCGGGTAAGTTTTAGAGTTAGGCTTAGGGCTAGGTTTAGTGTTAGGGGACAGGGACCGTTTAGGGTACACGTTAGGGTACAACAGAGGTTTAGGATGAGCGTACGTGTTAGGGTACAGTTTATGTTAGCGTACGGTTTAGGATTAGGGGATAGGTTAGGGTAAGTCTTCAGGCAAGTTTTAGGGTTAGGTTTAGGGCTACGGTTAGGGTTAGGGGACGGGGACAGTGTAGGGCAAAGGTGAGGGTACGACAACGATTTACGGTGAGCATAGTTGTTAGGGTACAGGTAGGTGTTAGCATACGTGTCAGGATTAGGGGACGGATTAGGGTAAGGCTTCGGGTAAGGGTTAGAGTTACGGTTAGGTCTAGGGTTAGGGTTAGGTCTAGTGTTAGGGTTATGGGACGGGGATGATTTAGGGTACAGGTTAGTGTACGACAATGGTTTAGGGTGAGCGTACGTGTTAGGGTACATGTTAGTGTAAGTGTACGGGTTAGGATTTGGGGACGGGTTAGCCTGAGGCTTTGGGTAAGCGTTAGGGTTAGGGTTCGGGTAAGGGTTAGGGAATGGGGACTGTTTACGGTACAGGTTAGGGTACGACAACGGTTTAGGGTTAGCGTATATGTTAGGGTATGGGTTAGTGTTAGCGTACGGGTTAGGATTAGAGGACAGGTTAGGGTAAGGCTTCGGGTAAGGGTTAGGGTTACGGTTAGGTCTAGGTTTAAGGTTAGTGAACGGGGACGGTATAGGGTACAGATTAGGGTACGACAACAGTTTAGGGTGAGCATACCTGTTAAGGTACGGGTTAGTGTTAGCGTACGGGTTAGTATTAAGGGACGGGTTAGTGTAAGGGTTCGGGTAAGGGTTAGGGTTATGGTTAGGTCTAGGGTTAGGGTTAGAGGACGGGGTCGATTTAGGGTACAGTTTAGGGTATGACAATGGTTTAGGGAGAGCGTACGTGTTAGGGTACGTGTTAGTTTTAGCGTACAGGTTAGGACTAGGCGACGGTTTAGCGTAAGGCTTTGGGTAAGGGTTAGTGTTAGGGTTAGCGCTAGGGTTAGGGTTAAGAGACGGGGACGGTTTAGGGCAAAGGTGAGGCTACGACAACGGTTTACGGTGAGCATACGTGTTAGGGTACAGGTAGGTGTTAGCCTACGAGTTAGGATTAGGGGACGGGTTAAGGTAAGGCTTCTGGTAAGCATTAGGGATAGGTTTAGGGCTATGTTTAGGGTTAGGGGACGGGGATGATTTAAGGTACAGGTTAGGGTATGACAACGGTTTATGGTGAGCGTATGTGTTACGGGACGGGGTAGAGTTAGAGTACGCATTAGGATTAGTGGACAGGTTAGTGTAAGGCTTCAGGTAAGTGTTAGGGTTAGGCTTAGGCCTAGGGTTAGGCTTAGGGGACGGGGACCGTTTAGGGTACACATTAGTGTACGACAACAGTTGAGCGTGAGCGTAAGTGTTAGGGTACAGGTTAGAGATAGCATACGGGTTAGGATTAGGGGATGGGTTAGGGTAAGGCTTCAGGTAAGGGTCGTGTTAGGGTTAGGGCTAGGGTTAGGGTTAGGTTTAGGGATAGGGTTAGGGTTAAGGGACGGGGACGGTTTATGGTACAGGTTAGAGTACGACAACGGTTTAGGGTGAGCGTACATGTTAGGGTATGGGTTAGTGTTAGCGTACTGGTTAGTATGAGGGGACGGTTTAGGGTAAGGCTTTGGGTAAGATTTAGGGTTACCGTTAGGGCTAGGGTTAGGGCTTGGGGACGGAGACGTTTTACGGTACAGTTTAGGGTACGACAACAGTTTAGGGTGAGCGTACGTGTTAGGCTTAGGGTTAGGGTACAGAGACGGTTTATGGTACAGGTTAGTGTACGACAACAGTTTAGGGTGAGCGTACGTGTTAGGGTACGGGTTAGTTGTTAGCGTATGGGTAAGGATTAGGGGACGGGTTAGGGTAAGGCTTCGGGTAAGGGTTAGGGTTACGGTTAGGGTTAGGAGATGGGGACGGGGATGGTTTAGGGTACAGGTTAGTGTACGACAACGGTTTAGGGTGAGCGTATGTGTTAGGGTATGGGTTAGTGTTGGCGTACGGGTTAGGATTAGGGTACGGGTTAGCATAAGCCTTCGGGTAAGCGTTAGGGTAACGGTTAGGGCTAGGGTTAGGGTTAGGGGATGGGGATGGTTTAGGGTACAGGTTAGGTTACAACAACGGTTTAGGGTGAGTGTATGTGTTAGGGTACGGGTTAGTGTTAGCGTACGGTTTAGGATTAGTGGACGGGTTAGGGTAAGGCTTCGGGTAAGTGTTAGGGTTAGGGTTAAGGGACGGGGACGGTTTAGGGTACAGTTTAGGATATGACAACGGTTTAGGGTGAGCGTGCGTGTTAGAGTACAGGTTAGTGTTAGCGTACAGGTTAGGACTAGGGGACGGGTTAGCGTAAGCCTTCGGGTAAGCGTTAGGGTAACTGTTAGGGCTAGGTTTAGGGTTAGGGGACAGGGATGGTTTAGGGTACAGGTTAGGTTACAACAACGGTTTAGGGTGAGCGTTCCTGTTAAGGTACGGGTTAGTGTTAGCGTACGGGTTAGGATTAGGGAACAGGTTAGGGTAAGTCTTCGGGTAAGGGTTAGTGTTAGGGTTAGCGATATGGTTAGTGTTAGGGGACGGGGACGGGTTAGGGCAAAGGTGAGGGTACGACAATTGTTTACGATGAGCATACATGTTAAGGTACAGGTAGGTGTTAGCCTATGGGTTAGGATTAGGGGACGAGTTAGGGTAAGGCTTCGGGTAAGCGTTAGGGTTAGCGTTAGAGTTAAGGGACGGGGACGATTTAGGGTACAGGTTAGTGTATGACAACGGTTTAGGGTGAGCGTATGTGTTAAGGGACGGGGTAGTGTTAACGTACGGGTTAGGTATAGGGGACGGGTTAGGGTAAGGCTTCGGGTAGTTTAGGGTTAGGGTTAGGGCAAGGCTTAGTGTTAGGGGACGGGGAAGGATTAGGGTACAGGTTAGGGTAGAGGTTAGGGTACAACAACAGTTTAGTGTGAGTGTACGTATTAGGGTACGGGTTAGTGTTAGCGTACAGCTTAAGATTAGGGGATGGGTTAGCGTAAGGCTTCGGGTAATGTTTAAGGTTACGCTTAGGGCTAGGGTTAAGGTTAGGGAACGGGGACGGTTTAGGGTACGGGTTAGGGTACAACAACGGTTTAGGGTGAGCGTACGTGTTAGGGCATGGGTTAGTCTTAGCGTACGGGTTAGGATTAGGGGACGGGTTAGGGTAAGGCTTTGGGTAAGTGTTAGGGTTAGGCTTAGGGCTAGAGTTATGGTTAGGGGATGGGGACCGTTTAGGGTACACGTTAATTTACGACAACGGTTGAGGGTGAGCGTATGTGTTAGGGTATGGTTTAGTTTTAGGGTTAGGGTTAGGGTTAGGGGACGGGGACTGTTTAGGGGACAGTTTAGGGTACGACAACGGTTTAGGGTGAGCGTACATGTTAGGGTACCGGTTAATGTTAGCGTACGGGTTAGGATTAGGGGACGGGTTAGGGTAAGTCTTAGGGTAAGGGTTAGGGTTACGGTTAGGGCTAGGGATAGCGTTAGGTGACGGGGACGTTTTAGGGTACAGGTTAGGGTATGAAAATGGTTTAGGGTGAGCGTACGTGTTAGGGTACCAGTTAGTGTTAGCGTACGGGTTAGGATTAGGAGTCGGGTCAGCGTAAGGATTCGGGTAAGGGTTAGTGTTAGGGTTCGGGTTTGGGCAAGGGTTAGGGTTAAGGGACGGGGACGGTTTAGGGTAAAGTTTAGGGTACGACAATGGTTTAGAGTCAGCGTAAGTTTTAGGGTAAGGGTTAGTGTTAGCATACGTTTTAGGATTAAGGGATGGGTTAGGCTGAGGCTTCGGGTAAGGTTTAATGTTAGGGTTAGGGCTAGGGTTAGTGTTAGGGGACAGGGACTCTTTAGGGTAAAGGTGAGGGTACGACAACGGTTTAGGGTGAGCGTACGTGTTAGGATATGGCTTAGTGTTAGCGTACGGGTTAGGATTAGGGGACGAGTTAGGGTAAGGCTTCGGTTAAGTGTTAGGGTTAGGCTTAAGGCTAGGGTTAGGGTTAGGGGACGAGGATCATTTAGTGTACACGTTCGGGTACAGCAACGGTTTAGGTTCAGCGTACGTGTTAGGGTACGGGTTAGTGTTAGCGTACGGGATAGGATTAGGGGATAGGATAGGGTAAGTCTTCGGGTAAGGGATAGGGTTAGGTTTAGGTCTAGGGTTAGGGTTAGGAGATGGGGACGGTTTAGGGTACAGGTTAGTGTACGACAACGGTTTAGGGTGAGCGTACGTGTTAGGGTATGGGTTAGTGTTAGCGTACAGGATAGGATTAGGTGACGGGTTAGGCTGAGGCTTCGGTTAAGGTTAGGGGTCGGGGACGGTTTATGGTACAGGTTAGGGTACAACAATGGTTTAGGGTGAGTGTACATGTTAGGGTATTGGTTAGTGTTAGCGTACGGGTTAAGATTAGGGGATAGGTTAGTGTAAGACTTCGGGTAAGGGTTAGGGTTATGGTTAGGGCTAGGGTTAGGGTTAGGGGATGGAGACGGTTTAGGGTACAAGTTAGGGTGTGAGAATGTTTTAGGGTGAGCGTACGTGTTAGAGTACGTGTTAGTTTTAGCGTACAGGTTAGGATTAGGGGACGGTTTAGTCTGAGGCTTCGGGTAAGTGATAGGGTTAGGGCTAGGGTTAGGGTCAGGGGATTGGGACGGTTTATGGTACAGGTTAGGGTACGACAACGGTGTAGTGTGAGCGTACGTGCTGGGTACGGTTTAATTTTAGCGTACGGGTTAGGATTAGGGGACAAGTTAGGGTAAGGCTTCGGGTAAGGGTTAGGGTTACGGTTAGGGCTAGGGTTAGGGTTAAGGGATGGGGACGGTTTAGGGTACAGGTTAGGGTATGACAACGATTTAGGGTGAGCGTACATGTTAGGGTATGGGTTAGCATTAGCGTACAGTTTAGGATTAGGGGATGGGTTAAGCTGAGGCTTTGGGTAAGGGTTAGGGTTAGGGTTAGGGCTAGGGTTAGGGTTAGGAGACGGGGATGGTTTAGGGTACAGGTTAGGGTACGACAAAGGTTTAGGGTGAGCGTATGTGTTAGGGTACGGGTTAGTGTTAGCGAACGGGTTAGGATTAGGGGACAGGTTAGTGTACGGCTTCGGGTAAGGGTTAGGGCTAGGGTTAGGCTTAAGGGATGGGGACGGTTTAGGGTAGGAAAGGGTACGACAACGGTTTAGGGTCAGCGTATGTGTTACGGTACAGGTTAGTGTTAGCGTACGGGTTAGGATTAGAGGACGGGGTAGGCTGAGGCTTCGGGTAAGGGTTAGGGTTAGGGTTAGGGCTGGGGCTAGGGTTAGGGGACAGGGACTGTTTAGGGTACAGGTTAGTGTACGACAACGGTCTAGGATGAGCATACGTGTTAGGGTACGGGTTAGTGTTAGCGTACGAGTTTGGATTAGAGGACGGTTTAGGCTGAGGCTTCGGGTAAGGGTTAGGGTTAGGGTTAGGCTAGGGTTAGGGTTAGGGGACGGGGATGGTTTACAGTACAGGTTAGGGTACGACAACAGTTTAGGTTGAGCATACGTGTTAGCTTACGGTTTAGTGTTAGCGTACAGGTTAGGATTATGGGACGTATTAGGGTAAGGCTTCGGGTAAGGGTTAGGGTTACGGTTAGGGCTAGGGCTAGGGTTAGGGGACAGGGACGGTTTAGGATACAGGTTAGGGCACGATAACGGTTTAGGGTGAGCGTACGTGTTAGGGTACGGGTTAGTGTTAGCATACGGGTTAGGATTAGGGGACGGGTTAGGCTAAGGCTTCGGGTAAGGGTTAGGGTTAGACTAGGGCTAAGGTTAGGGTTAGGGGACGGTGACCATTTAGGGTACACGTTAATGTACGACAACAGTTTTGGGTGAGCATACGTGTTAGGGTACGGGTTAGTGGTAGCGTACGGGTTAGGATTAGTTGATGGGTTAGGGTAAGGCTTTGGGTAAGGGTTAAGTTTAGGGTTAGGGCTAGGGTTAGGGTTACGGTATGGGGACCGCTTAGTGTACAGGTTAAGGTACAACAATGGTTTAGGATGAGCATACGTGTTAGTCTACAGGTTAGTGTTAGCGTACAGTTTAGGATTAGGGTACGGATTAGGGTAAAGCTTCGGGTTAGGGTTAGGGTTAGAGTTAGGGCTAGGGTTAAGGTTAAGAGACGGGGACGGTTTAAGGTACAGGTTAGGGTACTACAACAGTTTAGGTTCAGTGTACGTGTTAGGGTACTGGTTAGTGTTAGCGTGCGGGTTAGGATTAGGGGACTGGTTAGGCTGAGGCTTCTGATAAGGGTTAAGGTTTGTGTTAGGGCTAGGGTTAGGGTTAGGGGACGGGGAAGGTTTAGGGTACAGGTTAGTGTATGACAACGTTTTAGGGTGAGCGTACGTGTTAGTGTACGGATTAGTGTTAGCGTATGGGTTAGGGTTAGGGGACGGATTTAGGATAAGGCTTCTGGTAAGGGTTAGGGTCACGATTAGGGCTAGTGTTAGTGTTAGGGGAAGGGGATGGTTTAGGGTACAGGTTAGTGTATGAGAACGGTTTAGGGTGAGCATACGTGTTAGGGTTCGGTTTGGCGTTAGCATATGGGTTAGGATTAGGAGACGGGTCAGTGTAAGGCTTCGGGTAATGGTTAGGGTTAGGGTTTGGGTTAGGGCTCGGGTTAGGGTTAGGGTTAGGGGACGGGGACCATTTAGGGTACACGTTAGGGTACAACAACATTTTAGGGTGAGCGTACATGTTAGCGTACGGGTTAGTGTTAGCGTTCGGGTTAGGATTAGCGGACAGGTTAGGGTAAGTCTTCGGGTAAGCGATAGGGTTAGGGCTAGGGATAGACTTTGGGGACAGGGACAGTTTAGGGTACAGGTTAGGGTACGACAACGGATTAGGGTGAGCGTACGTATTAGGGTATTGGTTAGTGTTAGCGTACGGGTTAGGATTAGGTGACGGGTTAGGGTGAGGTATCGGGTTAGGGTTAGGGTTAAGGCTAGGGTTAGGGTTAGGGGACGGGGACGTTTTAAGGTACAGGTTAGGGTACGAAAACGTTTTAGGGTGAGCGTACGTTTAGGGTACGGTTTAGTGTTAGCATACGCATTAGGATTTGGGGACGGGTTAGGGTAAGAATTCGGGTAAGGGTTAGGGTTAGGCTTAGGGCTAGGGTTAGGTTTAGGGGACGGGGACCGTTTAGGGTACACCTTAGGGTAGGACAATGGTTTAGGGTGAACGTACGTGTTAGGGTAGAGGTTAGTGTTAGCGTACGGGATAGGATTAGGTGATGGGTTAGGGTAAGGCTTCGGGTAAGGCTTAGTGTTAGGGCTAGGGTTAGGGTTAGGGTATGGGGACGGTTTAGGGTACAGGTTATGGTACGACAATGGTTTAGGGTGAGCGTTCATGTTAGGGTATGGGTTAGTCTTACTGTACGTGTTAGCATTAGGGGATGGGGTAGGGTAAGGCTTCGGGTAAGCGTTAGGATTAGGGTTAGGGCTAGGGTTAGGGTTAAGGGACGGGGACAGTTTAGGTTACAGGTTAGGGTACGATAATGGTTTAGGGTGAGCGTACGTGTTAGGGTATGGTTTAGTGTTAGTGTACGGGTTAGGATTAAGGGATGGGTTAGGGTAAGGCTTCGGGTAAGTGTTAGGATTAGGGCTAGGGTTAGGATTAGGGGACGAGGACGGTTTAGGGTACATGTTAGTGTGCGACAATGGTTTAGTGTGAGCGTTCATGTTAGGGTACGGGCTAGTGTTAGAGTATGGGTTAGGATTAGGGGACGGGTTAAGGTAAGGCTTCGGGTAAGGGCTAGGGTTAGGGTTAGGGCTAGGGTTACGGTTAAGGGACGGGGACGGTTTAGGGTCCAGGTGAGGGTACGACAACGGTTTACGGTGTGCATACATGTTAGGGTACAAGTAGGTGTTAGCATACGAGTTAGGATTAGGGGAAGGTGTAGGCTGAGGCTTCGGGTAATGGTTAGGTTTAGGGTAAGGGCTAGGATTAAGGTTAGGGAATGGGGACGGTTTAGGGTACAGGTTAGTGTATGACAACATTTTAGTGTCAGCGTACATGTTAGGGTATGGGTTAGTGTTAGCGTACGGTTTAGGATTAGGGGACGGTGTAGGCTGAGGCTTCGGGTAAGGGTTAGGGTTAGGGTTAGGGCTACGGTTAGGGTTAGGGTATGGGGATGGTTTACGGTACAGGCTAGGGTATGACAATTGTTTAGGTTGAGCGTACGTGTTAAGGTACGGTTTAGTGTCAGCGTACGGGTTAGGTTTGGAAACGGGTTAGGGTAAGGCTTCGGGTAAGTGTTAGGGTTAGGCTTAGGGCTAGGGTTAGGGTTAGGGGACGGCGACCATTTAGGGTACACGTTAGGGTACGACAACGTTTTAGGGTGAGCGTATTTGTTAGGGTATGGGTTAGTGTTAGCATACGGGTTAGGATTAGGAGATGGGTTAGGGTAAGGCTTCGGATAAGGGTTAGGGTTAGGGCTATGGTTAGGGTTAGGAGACGGGGACGGTTTAGGGTACAAGTTACGGTACGACAATGGTTTACAGTGAGCGTACATGTTAGGGTATGGGTTAGTGTTAGCGTACGTGTTAGGATTAGGGGCCGGGCTAGGGTAAGGCTTCGGGTAAGTGTTAGGTTTAGAGTTAGGACTAGGGTTAGGGTTAAGGGACGGGTACGGTTTACGGTACAGGTTAGGGGACGACAACGGTTTAGGGTGAGCGTATGTGTTAGGGTAAGGGTTAGTGTTAGCCTATGGGTTAGTATTAGGGGACGGGTTTGGCAGAGGCTTCGGGTAAGTGTTAGGGTTAGGGTTAGGGCTATGGTTAGGGTTACGGGACGGGGACGGTTTACGGTACATGTTAGGGTATGACAACAGTTTAGGCTGAGTGCACATGTTCGGGTACGGGTTAGTGTTAGCGTACGGGTTAAGATTAGGGGAGCATTTAGGGTAAGGCTTCCAGTAACGGTTAGGGTTAGGCTTAGGGCTAGGGTTAGTGTTAGGGGACGGGGACTGTTTAGGGTACAGGTTAGTGTACGACAAAGGTTTAGGGTGAGCGTACGTGTTAGAGTACGGGTTAGTGTTAGCATATGGGTTTGGATTAGAGGACGGGTTAGGCTGAGGTTTCGTGTAAGGGTTAGGGTTAGGGTTAGGGGATGGGGACGGTTTACGGTACAGGTTAGCATACGACAATGGTTTAGGTTGAGCGTATTTCTTAGGGTATGGGTTAGTGTTAGCATACGGGTTAGGATTAGGGGATGGGTTAAGGTAAGGCTTCGGATAAGGGTTAGGGTTAGGGCTAGGGTTAGGGTTAGGGGACAGGGACGGGTTAGGGTACAAATTATGGTACGACAATGGTTTAGGGTGTGGGTACGTGTTAGGGTATGGGTTAGTGTTAGCGTCTGGTTAGGATTAGGGGCCGGGTTAGGGTAAGGCTTCGGGTAAGGATTAGGGATAGGGTTATGGCTAGGGTTATGGTTAAGGGACGGGAACGGCTTAGGGTACAGGTTAGGTTACGACAACGGTTTAGGGTCAGCGTACCTGTTAGGTACAGGTTAGTGTTAGAGTACGGGTTAGGATTAGGGGATGGGTTAGGCTGAGGCTTCGGGTAAGGGTTAGTGTTAGGGTTAGGGCTAGGGTTAGGTTTAGGGGACGGGGAAGTTTTCTGGTACAGGTTAGTGTATGACATCGGTTTAGGGTGAGCGTACATGTTAGGGTATGGGTTAGTGTTAGTGTACGGCTAGGATTAGGGAACAATTTAGGGTAAGGCTTTGGGTAAGGGTTAGGGTTAGGCTTAGGGCTAGGTTTAGGTTTAGGGGATGGGGACCGTTTAGGGTACACGTTAGGGTACAACAAAAGTTTAGGGTAAGTGTACGTGTTAGTGTGCGGGTTAGTGTTGACGTACGGGTTAGGATTAAGGTGTATGTTAGGGTAAGTCTTTGGGTAAGGTTTAGGGTTAGAGTTAGGGCTAGGGTTAGGGTTAGGGGACGGGGACGGTTTAGGGTACAGTTTAGGGAACAACAGCGGCTAAGGGGTAGCGTACGTGTTAGGGTACCGTTTCGTGTTAGCGTACGGGTTAGGATTAGGGGACGGGTTAGGGTAAGGCTTCGGGTAAGGGTTAGTGTTAGGGTTAGGGCTATGGTTATGGTTAGGGGATGAGGATGGTTTACGGTATAGGTTAGGGTACGACAATGATTTAGGGTCAGTGTACGTGTTAGGGTACAGGTAAGTGTTAACATACGGGTTAGGATTAGGGGATATTTTAGGGTAAGTCTTCGGGTAAGGGTTAGGTTTAGTGTTAGGGCTAGGGTTAGGGTTAGGGGACGGGGACGGTTTAGGGTACAGTTTACGGTACGACAGCGGTTTAGGGTGAACGTACGTGTTAGGGTATGGGTAGGTGTTAGCGTAAGTGTTAGGATTAGGGTCCGGGTTAGGGTAAGGCTTCGCGT
Organism: Pseudorca crassidens; assembly: GCF_039906515.1. NCBI lineage: Eukaryota > Metazoa > Chordata > Mammalia > Artiodactyla > Delphinidae > Pseudorca > Pseudorca crassidens. Next base: position 155,682,155 of record NC_090296.1, read on the forward strand.
AAGAGTTAGGGTTAGGGTTAGGGTTAGAGGTAGGGTTAGTGTTAGGGGACGGGGATGGTTTACGGTACAGGTTAGGGTACGGCAACGGTTTAGGGTGAGCGTCCATGTTACAGTACGGTTTAGTGTTAGCGTACGGGTTAGGATTAGGGGACCAGTTAAGGTAAGGCTTCGGGTTAGGCTTAGGGTTAGGGTTAGGGCTAGGGTTAGGGTTAGGGGATGGGGACGTTTTAGGGTACAGGTTAGGGTACGACAGCCGTTTAGGGTGACCGTATGTGTTAGGGTATGTGTTAGTGTTGGCGTACGGGTTAGGATTAGGTGACGTGTTAGGCTGAGGCTTCGAGTAAGAGTAGGGTTAGGGCTAGGGTTAGGGTTAGGGGATGGGAACGGTTTAGGGTACAGGTTAGGGTATGACAACTGTTTAGGGTCAGCGTACATGTTAGGGTACGGGTTAGTGTTGGCGTACGGGTTAGGATTAGGGGACCAGTTATTGTAAGGCTTCGGGTAAGGGTTAGGGTTAGGCTTAGGGCTAGGGTTAGGGTGAGGGGACGGGGACGGTTTAGGGTACAGGTTAGGGTACGACAGCCATTTAGGGTGACCGTACGTGTTAGGGTATGGGTTAGTGTTAGCGTACGGGTTAGGATTAGGGGACGGGTTAGGCTGAGGCTTCGGGTAAAGTTTAGGGTTAGGGTTAGGGCTATGGTTAGGGTTAGGGGATGGGGACGGTTTAAAGTACAGGTTAGGGTATCACAACGGTTTTCAGTGAGTGTCCGTGTTAAGGTATGGGTTAGTCTGAGCGTACGGGTTAGGATTAGGTGACGGGTTAGGTAAGGCTTCTGGTAAGGGTTAGTGTTAGGGTTAGCACTAGTGTTAGGTTTAGGGGACGGGAACGGTTTAGGGCTAAAGTGAGGGTACGACAAGGATTTAAGGTGAGCATACATGTTAGGGTACAGGCAGGTGTTAGCATACGGGTTAGGATTAACGAACGGGTTAGGGTAAGGCTTCAGGGAAGGTTTAGGGATAGGGTTCAGGCTAGGGTTAGGGTTAGGGAACGGGGACGGTTTAGGGTACAGGTTAGGGTATGACAACGGCTGAGGGTGAGCGTACCTTTTAGGGTATGGGTTACTGTAAGCGTACGGGTTAGCATTAGCGGACGAGTTAGTGTAGGGCTATGGGGATGGGTTAGGGTTACGGTTAGGGCTAGGGTTAGGGTTAGGGGTCGGGGACGGTTTAGGGTACAGGTTAGTGTACGACAATGGTTTAGGGTGAGCGTACATGTTAGGGTACGGGTTAGTGTTAGCGTACGGGTTAGGATTAGGGGACGGGTTAGGGTAAGGCTTCGGGTAAGTGTTAGGTTTAGGCTTAGGTCTAGGTTTAGGGTTAGGGGCCGGGGATGGGTTAGGGTACAGTTAGGGTACGACAACGGTTTACGGTGAGCGTACGTGTTACGGTACGTGTTAGGATTAGGTGACGGGTTAGGCTGAGGCTTCGTGTAAGTGTTAGGTTTAGGGTTAGGGATAGGGTTAGAGTTAGGGGACGGGTACGATTTAGGGTCCAGGTTAGGGTACGACAACGGTTTAGGGTGATCGTACATATTAGGGTACGGGTTAGTGCTAGTGTATGTGTTAGGATTAGGGGACGGGTTAGGGTAAGGCTTCGGGTAAGGGTTAGTGTTAGGGTTAGGGCTGGGGTTACGGTTAAGGGTCAGGGACGTTTTAGGGTACAGGTTTGGGTACGACAATGGTTTAGGGTGAGCGTACGTGTTAGGGTACGGGTTAGTGTTATGGTACGGGTTAGGATTAGGGGACAGGTTTGGCTGTGGCTTCGGGTAAGTGTAGGGTTAGGGTTAGGGCTAAGGTTAGGGTTAGGGGACGGGGACGGTTTAGGGTACAGGTTAGTGTACGACAACGGTTTAGGGTGAGCGTACGTGTTAGAGTACAGGTTAGTGTTAGTGTACGGGTTTGGATTAGAGGATGGGTTAGGCTGAGGTTTCGTGTAAGAGTTAGGGTTAGGGTTAGGGCTACGGTTAGGGTTAGGGAACGGGGACGGTTTACGGTACAGGTTAGGGTACGACAATGGTTTAGGTTGAGTGTACGTGTTAGGGTACGGTTTAGTGTTAGCGTACGGGTTAGGATTAGGGAACGGGTTAGTGTAAGGCTTCGGGTAAGTGTTAGGGTTAGGCTTACGGCTATGGTTAGGGTTAGGGGATGGCGACCCTTATGGTACAGGTTAGGGTACGACAACGTATTAGGGTGAGCGTATTTGTTAGGGTATGTGTTAGTGTTAGCGTACAGGTTAGGATTAGGGGATGGGTTCGGATAAGGCTTCGCCTAAGGGTTAGGGTTAGGGCTAGGGTTAGGGTTAGGGTTAGGGGACGGTTTAGGGTACAAGTTACGGTACGACAATGGTTTAGGGTGAGGGTACGTGTTTGGGTATGGGTTAGTGTTAGCGTCCATGTTAGGATTAGGGACCGGGTTAGGGTAAGGCTTCGGGTAAGGTTTAAGGATAGGGTTAGGTCTAGGGTTATGGTTAAGGGATGGGAACGTTTTAGGGTACAGGTTAGGTTACGGCAATGGTTTAGGGTCAGCGTACGTGTTAGTGTACAGGTTAGTGTTAGTGTATAGTTTAGGATTAGGGGACGGGATAGGCTGAGGCTTCGGGAAAGGGTTAGGGTTAGGGTTAGGGCTAGGCTTAGGGTTAGGGGACGGGGAAGTTTTATGGTACAGGTTAGGGTACGACATCGGTTTAGGGTGAGCGTACGTGTTAGGGTATGTGGAAGTTTTAGTGTACGGCTTAGGATTAGGGAACGAGTTAGGGTAAGTCTTCGGGTAAGGGTTAGCGTTAGGCTTAGGGCTAGGTTTAGGTTTAGGAGACAGGGACCATTTAGGGTACACGTTAGGGTACAACAAAAGTTTAGGGTGAGCGTACGTGTTAGTGTACGGGTTAGTGTTGGCGTACGGGTTAGGATTAGGGTATATATTAGGGTAAGTCTTCGGGTAAGGGTTAGGTTTAGGGTTAGGGCTAGGGTTAGGGTTAGGGGACAGGGACGGTTTAGGGTACAGGTTAGGGAACGACAGCGGTTTAGGGGTAGCGTACGTGTTAGGGTACAGTTTAGTATTAGTGTACGTGTTAGGATTAGCGGACGGGTTAGGCTGAGGATTCGGGTAAGGGTTAGGGTTAGGGCTAGGGTTATGGTTAGGGAATGAGGACGGTTTACGGTACAGGTTAGGGTATGACAACAGTTTAGGGTGAACATACGTGTTAGGGTATGGGTTATTGTTAGCGTATGGGTTAGGATTAGAGGACGGGTTTGGCTGAGGCTTCGGGTATGTGTTAGGGTTAGGGTTCGGGCTAGGGTTAGGGTTTGGGGACGGGGAAGTTTTACGGTACAGGTTAGAGTATGACAATAGTTTAGGGTGAGTGCACGTGTTAGGGTACATGTTAGTGTTAGCGTACGGGTTAGGATAAGGGGAGGATTTAGGGTAAGGCTTCCAGTAACGGTTAGGGTGAGGCTTAGGGCTACGGTTAGTGTTAGGGGACGGGGACTGTTTTGGGTACAGGTTAGGGTACAACAACGGTTTTGGGTGAGCGTATGTGTTAAGGTATGGGTTAGTGTTAGCGTACGTGTTAGGATTAAGGGATAGGTTAGGTTAAGTCTTCGGGTAAGTGTTAGGGTTAGGGATAGGGTTAGGGTTAGGGTACGGGGACAGTTTAGGTTAGAGGTTAAGGTACGACAATGGTTTAGGGTGAGCGTACGTGTTAGGATACAGGTTAGGGTTAGAGTATGGGTTAGTGTTAGCGTACCGGTTAGGTTTAGGGGACGGTTTAGGCTGAGGCTTCTGGTAAGGGTTAGGGTTACGTTTAGGGCTAGGGTTATGGTTAGGGGATGGGGACGGTTTACGGTATAGGTTAGGGTACGACAAAGATTTAGGGTCAGCGTACGTGTTTGTGTACGCATTAGTGTTAGCGTACGGGTTAGGATTAGGGGACCAGTTAGGGTAAGGCTTCGGGTAAGGCTTAGGGTTAGGGTAAGGGCTAGGGTTAGGGTTAGGGGACGGGGACGTTTTAGGGTACAGGTTAGTGTACGACAGCCGTTTAGGGTGACCGTACGTGTTAGGGTAGGGGTTAGTGTTGGCGTACGGGGTAGGATTAGGAGACGTGTTAGGCTGAGGCTTCAGGTAAGGGTTAGGGTTAGGGCTAGGGTTAGGGATAGGGGACGGGAATGGTTTAGGGTACAGGTTAGGGTACGACAAAAGTTTAGGTTGAGCGTACGTGTTAGGGTACAGGTTAGTGTTGGCGTACGGTTAGGATTAGGGGACGGGTTAGGGTAAGGCTTCGGGTAAGGGTTAGGGTTAGGCTTAGGGCTAGAGTTAGGGTGAGGGGACGGGGACAGTTTAGGGTACAGGTTAGGGTACAACAGCCATTTAGGGTGACCGTACGTGTTAGGGTATGGGTTAGTGTTAGCGTACGGGTTAGGATTAGGGGACGGGTTAGGCTGAGGCTTCGGGTAAGTGTTAGGGTTAGGGTTAGGGCTAGGGTTAGGGTTAGGGGACCGGGACAGTTTAAGGTACAGGTTAGGGTACCACAATGGTTTATGGTGAGTGTCCGTGTTAAGGTATGGGTTAGTGTGAGCGTATGTGTTAGGATTAGGTGACGGGTTAGGTAAGGCTTCTGGTAAGGGTTAGTGTTAGGGTTAGCGCTAGTGTTAGGTTTAGGGGACGGGGACGGTTTAGGGCAAAAGTGATGGTACGACAAGGATTTATGGTGAGCATACATGTTAGGGTACAGGTAGGTGTTAGCATACGGGTTAGGATTAAGGGACGGGTTAGGTTAAGGCTTTGGGTAAGGTTTAGGGTTACGGTTAGGGTTAGGGTTAGGGTTAGGGAATGGGGACAGTTTAGGGTAGAGGTTAGGGTGTGACAACGGTTTAGGGTGAGCGTACGTTTTAGGGTATGGGTTACTGTAAGCGTACTGGTTAGGATTAGGGGATGGGTTAGGATAAGGCTACGGGGAAGGGTTAGGGTTACGGTTAGAGCTAGGGTTAGGGTTAGGGGTCGGGGATGCTTTAGGGTACAGTTTAGTGTACGACAACGGTTTAGGGTGAGCGTACGTGTTAGGGTACGGGTTACTGTAAGCGTACTGGTTAGGATTAGGGGACGGGTTAGGATAAGGCTACGGGGAAGGGTTAGGGTTACGGTTAGAGCTAGGGTTAGGGTTAGGGGTCGGGGATGCTTTAGGGTACAGTTTAGTGTACGACAACGGTTTAGGGTGAGCGTACGTGTTAGGGTACAGGTTAGTGTTAGCGTACGGGTTAGGATTAGGGGACGGGTTAGGGTAAGGCTTCAGGTAAGGGTTAGGGTTAGGGTTAGAGCTAGGGTTAGGGTTAAGGAACGGAGATAGTTTAGGGTACAGTTTAGTGTACGACAACGGTTTAGGGTGAGTGTACGTGTTAGGGTATGGGTTAGTGTTAGCGTACGGGTTAGGATTAGGGGACGGGTTAGAGTAAGGCTTCGGGTAAGTGTAAGGGTTAGGCTTAGGGCTAGGTTTAGTGTTAGGGGACAGGGACCGTTTTGGGTACACGTTAGGGTACAACAAAGTTTTAGGGTGAGCGTACAGTTTAGGGTACTGGTTAGTGTTAGCGTACGTGTTAGGATTAGGGGACGGGTTAGGGTAAGGCTTCGGGTAAGTGTTAGGTTTAGGCTTAATTCTAGGTTTAGGGTTAGGAGCCGGGGATGGGTTAGGGTACAGGTAAGGGTATGACAATGGTTTACGGTGAGCGTATGTGTTATGGTACGTGTTAGGATTAGGTGACTGGTTAGGCTGAGGCTTCGAGTAAGGTTTAGGGTTAGGGTTAGGGCTACAGTTAGGGTTAGGGGACGGGGACGATTAAGGGTACAGGTTAGAGTACGACAACGGTTTAGGGTGAGCCTACATATTAGGGTACGGGTTAGTGTTAGCGTACAGGTTAGGGTAGGGGACGGGTTAGGGTAAGTCTTCGGGTAAGGGTTAGGTTTAGGGTGAGGGTTGGGGACGAGGACGGGGATGGTTTAGTGTACAGGTTAGAGTATGAAAACGGTTTAGTGTGAGCGTACATGTTAGGGTACGTGTTAGTGTTAGCGTACGGGGTAGGATTAGGGGACGGGTTAGGGTAAGGCTTCGGGTAAGGGTTAGTTTTAGGGTTAGGGCTAGGGTTAGGGTTAAGTGACAGGGACGTTTTAGGGTACAGGTTAGTGTACGACAACGGTTTAGGGTGAGCGTACGTGTTTGGGTACGCGTTAGTGTTAGCGTACGGGTTAGGATTAGGGGACGGGTTAGGGTAAGGCTTCGGGTAAGTGTTAGGTTTAGGCTTAGGTCTAGGTTTAGGGTTAGGGGTCGGGGACGGGTTAGGGTACAGGTTAGGGTACGACAACGGTTTAGGATGAGAATAAGTGTTAGGGTACGGGTTAGTGTTAGCATATGGGTTTGGATTAGAGGACGGGTTAGGCTGAGGCTTCGTGTAAGGTTTAGGGTTAGGGTTAAGGATAGGGTTAGGGTTAGGGGACGGGGACGGTTTACGGTACAGGTTAGGGTACAACAACGGTTTAGGGTGAGCGTACATGTTAGGGTCCAGTTTAGTGTTAGCGTACGGGTTAGGATTAGGGGACGGGTTAGGGTAAGGTTTTGGGTAAGGGTTAGTGTTAGTGTTAGGGATAGGGATAGGGTTAGGGGATGGGGACGATTTAGGGTACATGTTAGGGTATGACAACGGTTTAGGGTGAGCGTACGTGTTAGGGTACGGGTTAATGTTAGTGTACGGGTTAGGATTAGGGGAGGGGTTAGGATGAGTCTTTGTGTAAGGGTTAGGGTTAGGGTTAGGGTTAGGGGATGGGGTCAGTTTACGGTACCGGTTAGGGTACGACATCAGTTTAGGGTGAGCGTACGTGTAAGGGTACGGGGTAGTGTTAGCGTACGGGTTAGGATTAGGGGACGAGTTAGGGTTAGGCTTCCAGTAAGGGTTAAGGTTACGGTTAGGGCTAGGGTTAAGTTTAGGGGACGGGGACATTTTAGGGTTCAGGTTAGTGTACGACAGTGTTTTAGGGTGAGCGTACGTGTTAGGGTACAGGTTAATGTTAGCATATGGATTAGGATTAGGAGACGGGTTAAGGTAAGGCTTGGGTAAGGGTTAGTGTTAGACTTAGGGCTAGGGTTAGGGTTAGGGGACGGGGACCGTTTAGGGTACACATTAGGGTACGACAACAGTTTTGGGTGAGCGTACGTTTGGGTACAGGTTAGTGTTAGTGTACGGGTTTAGATTAGAGGAAGGTTTAGGCTGAGGTTTTGGGTAAGGTTTAGGGTTAGGGTTAGGGCTAGCATTAGGGTTAGGGGACGGGGACGGTTCAGGATACAGGTTAGGGTACGACAATGGTTTAGAGTGAGAGTTCGTGTTAGGGTACAGTTTAGTGTTAACGTAACGGTTAGGATTAGGGGACTGGTTAGTGTAAGTCTTTGGGTAAGGTTTAGGATTACGGTTAGTGCTAGGGTTAAGGGACGGGGACGGTTTAGGGTACAGATTAGGGTACGACAACGGTTTAAGGTAAGCGTACATGATAGGGTATGGTTTAGTGTTAGCGTACGGGTTAGGATTAGGGGACAGATTAGGGTAAGGCTTCGGGTAAGGTTTAGGGTTATGGTTAGTGCTAGGGTTAGGGTTAGGGGATGGGGATGGCTTAGGGTACAGTTTAGTGTACAACAACGGTTTAGTGTGAGCGTACGTGTTAGGGTATGGTTTAGTGTTAGGGTTAGGGTTAGGGTTAGGGTTAGGGGATGGGGATGGTTTAGGGTACAGGTTAGGGTACGACAACGGTTTAGGTTGAGCGTACGTGTTAGGGTATGGTTTAGTGTTAGCGTACGGGTTAGGATTAGGGGACGGATTAGGGTAAGGCTTCGGGTAAGGGTTAGGTTTAGGGTTAGGGCTAGGGGTAGTGTTAGGCGACGGGGACAGTTTAGGGTACAGATTAGGGTACGACAACGGTTTAGGGTGAGCTTACGTGTTAGGGTATGAGTTAGCATACGCATTAGGATTAGGGGACGGGTTAGGCTGAGGCTTCGGGTAAGGTTTAAGTTTAGGGTTAGGGTTAGGGGACGGGGATGGTTTAGGGTACAGGTTAGGGTACGGCAACTTTTTAGGGTGAGCATACGTGTTAGTATACGTGTTAGTGTTAGTGTACGGGTTAGGTTTAGGGAACTGTTTAGGGTAAGTGTTCAGGTGAGGGTTAGGGTTAGGGAATGGGGATGGTTTAGGGTACAGGTTAGTTTATGGCAACGGTTTAGGTTTTGCGTATGTGTTAGTGTATGGGTTAGTGTTAGTGTATGGATTAGTATTAGGGGACATGTTAGGGTAAGGCTTCGGATAATGGTTAGTGTTATGTTACGGGGATGCTTTAGGGTAAATATTAGGGTACAACAACATTTTAGCTTTAGCGTAGGTGCTATTGTACGGGTGAGTGTTAGTGCACGGGTTAGGATTAGGGGACATCTTAGGGTAAGGCTTCGGGTTAGGGTTAGGGAACGGGGGTGGTTTAGGGTACAGATTAGGGTATGACAACAGTTTAGGATTAGCGTACGTGATAGGGTATGGGTTAGTGTTTGTGTACGGGTTAGGATTAGGGGACGGTTTAGGGTAAGGCTTCAGGTGAGAGTTTGGTTTAGGGTTAGGGAATGGGGACGGTTTAGGCTACAGTTTAGGGTACAACAACGGTTTAGGGTTAGTGTACTTTTTAGGGTACAGGTTAGTGTTAGTGTATGGGTTACGATTAGGGGATGGCTTAGGGTAAGGCTTCAGGTTAGGGATAGTGTTAGGGTTAGGCTTAGGGAATGGGGAGGGTTTAGGGTACAGGTTAGGGTACGACAACGTTTTAGGGTGAGCGTACATGTTAGGGTATGCGTTAGTGTTAGGGTACGCATTATTGTTATTGTACGCATTAGTGTTAGTGTACGGGTTAGGATTAGGTTTAGGGTTAGGGTTAGGTTTAAGGTCAGGGTTAGGGTTAGCATTAGGGATCGCGTACATTTCAGGGTTTGGGTTAGGGTACGTGTTAAGTTAAGCTTTATTGTTAGTGTATGGATTAGGATTAGGGTACCGTGTAGTGTAAGGGTTAGGTAAAGTGTTTAGTTTAGGATTATGGTTAGAGTTAGGGTTAGGGTTACAGAACAGGTGAATTGCAGTGCCCCTGTGCTCCATATAAAGTGATGGAAATATCCAATGGAAGTGTTAGAAACATACTATTTTACCCGAGGCTTATACACTGCTATATGTTAATTACAGTTTTGCTCACACATCTGTTCATTGATGTTACAATGTTGTCAATTTCTGTGACTGATCCACCAGAGTGGGCCCCAACAAGGCTCCCCTTGCCCAGTGTCATTGGAGCCAACAGATCGAGACTGAGTTTCGTTCAGAAGCAAGGGAAGTTTTATATTTTCTTCAGAGAACGGAGAGATGAGAACGTGCACTACCCCGCGGGCTGTGGGCTTACCTGCTGTGTAGGGATCCCAGCAGCATCAGTGGGAGGGAGGGGCGGAGCTCTCGAAGGGCGGGTTGGCTGCAGCTCAGGCTCTATGTCGTGGAGTCTGCATGGGGCCCCGGGAGCTGAAATGTCAACCCAGCCATTCTGCATTAGGAAATCGGGTCTGAAGTGCCGGGTGTGGGACCTCTGCTTTCGGAACCCTAGGAGCATGTGAAATTAGACAAAGCACAGAGGAAAAAAAGGTTAGACTTTATTTTATTGCCCAGATTCTATTTTTGTCTCCCAGGAATTTTTCATGGTCTTTGCCGGTGACAAACCACTCCTCTGCCTTTTGTCCTATTCCTCATTCTTGGGGCGCTGTGGGTGCAGACCCCTCTTCTTTCACTGCTTTGTGCTGAGTTGGGAGTCCTCACACTTGTGGGGAGGGGCAGAACTTCTCCCCAGCAGCCTCCAAGTGAGGTTGATTGTCCCCAGGTCTCCTGCCTCACTGCTCGTCCGCCTGAGCGCCAGCATTGGAAGTGTTATAGATTCTAATGACCTTTAAGGGTCCAGGAAAGAGATGTGCAGAGACGCTGGGGGGGCTGGTTTTACCCCGCCCCACATTTGTTCGGCCACCTTAGGCTGACGGTTTCTGCCGGCCTAGATGCTCTGACCAGTAGTCTGCGCTTTCTTCAATTAGGCCCCCGAGTTAACGTACAAACAGCACCAAGTGTCAGAGCCCTGCCCTCTCAACTCCCAGACAGTCCAGGGTCGGTGGTGATCCAGGACCATGACGGCCACTGAGTCAACGGCCTTTTGAAGTAGCTAGGAGGCCAGCCGGTCTCATTGGCCGCCGTCACCACGGTGTCTGTAGGTTTTTCTATGGTGACAGCATGATATACGGTTCCCCCGCCAAGCTTATTAGCTCCCCTCCGGGTGCAGTAAGTCCTGCAAGCAGTAGTCTGCTCTTTTGGGGCACACTTTTGTTTTCTGAGAGAAACTCCAGGTCAAGTGATGGTCACACGAGTGGTCATGGGGACCCGTTGCCCCCGGTTGTCTGTCTCGAGGTTGGAGTTGGAGGGCCTCCTCACTCGAGGTCAGTGTGCCCATGGAGCGACCCCTGCAACTTCAGGGCATGGTTGGTGGTTAGGATCACCACGTGGGGTCCTTTTCCCTTAGGAGGGAGCTGGCCTTGCGGGTTGCTGATTTCCATGTTCTTAGATACCCCCAGTACCCTGGCCGGATGGGGCGGTGGGTCAAGCCATTGTTGACTGTAGTTTATCCTACCTGGAGTGCATTCTTGCATTGTTCCATTTCAAGTGGTCCCAGTTTTTGCACTGATACTCCAAGGGCGATTCACATTCTATGGGGATGTAAAGTTCAAAGGGTTTAGCTAAATTAGGGAGTTCCAGGGCAAGGGTCTGAATTGACTGCTCTTTGCATTCTTGAAAGGCTGCTCCTGGATTCTATTCGAAAGGATCATCATCTTTTCCTTTCAGTGTTTCATATAGAGGCCCAGCTAGTAGACTGTAGTTAGGGATCCAGATGCAGCAATCCCCGGCCTCCCCAGGAAACCCTAAGCTGTCTTCTAGTTTTAGAAGGGTGTAAGGCTGCAAATGGCTTCTTCCCTTTCCTGGGATGGGCTTCTCCGACCTTCTGTGAGAATGGAGCCCAGGCAGGCCACCTTAGTCTGTGATATTTGGGCCTTTTTCTTGGACACCTTCAATCCTTTATTGGCTAGGTAGTTCAGAGACCTCCTTAGTAGGGCTGGCGATCAGAATGTCATCTGCATATTGAAGGAGGGTTCCCTTTTCCAGAGGTAGAACTTTTAGGTGTTTAGCTAACGTTTCCACAAAGATGGTGTGGGAATTTTTGAACCCTTGGGGCAGGACGGCCCAGCAGTATTGTTTTTGTTGTATGTTGAGTCCTGCCACTCAGAAGTCAAAATTTCTTGTGACTCTGGGACTAATGGAATACAGAATGAGGCCTAATTGAAGTCTAATAAAGAATACCATGTCGTGGTGGATGGTAGAATGACCAGCAGGGTGTAGGGATTAGGAACTACTGGATGTATATCCTCGGTGGCTTCACTGACTGTCCTGACATCCTTTCCCAGGTCCCCAGCAGCCCACGGGGCTCTCGTGGTCAGGCCCCTCCGAGGATATGGAGCTCACCTGTGCAGCTACCCAGCAGCCCATGGGACTCTCGTGGTCAGGCCCCTCCCAGGATACAGAGCTCCCCTGGACAGGTACCCTGGCAGGGCTGGGCACACAGGAACTGGCACATAGCCCTCAGTGCAGAGCACCCCCAGCTCACCTGTCACTCAGAGCTGACACAGAGCACCTAAGAACAGGACCTGAGCTAACAAACAGCAGCTCCGACAGGTCTGTGACACTGGGCGTCACTCTGTGGAGCTTCCCTCCACCTGGTCTTCCAGAGACTTCCACTGCAGCTGGGGCACAAGGCCTCTGTCTCCAACCACCACCCACCCCTCCTCTCCCTGACTCCTGGTTTCCTCTCATTAGGAGAGGGTTTTCTGGAAGTTGTCTCCCACTCATGGGCCAGATAAAATGATTAGAAAACAAGCCAGAGCTGCAGCCCCTTGTCTATCCTGACTCTCAAGAGCCCACACCTGTTCCTTGGACCTGGCCGGTTCAGCAAGTTCCATTTTCTGCAACTGTGAGCCCCTGGGGGGTGATGATTGGTTGACCTGGGCAGCCTGACCATGCGGGCCAGCCCTCCCCAGGTGTGCCTGGGTTGAAGTCAATATAAACACCGCTCCAGGCAGCAAGAGCCCCTGCAGCTCTGCCTGACGCCATATTCTCTGCCCTGTCAGCAGTCTCGGGGCTGGGCTGGTGGGTGGGAGTGAGGGGCCACGGCTTTGTGGGTGGCCCTGTGTGAGTGGGCTCTGCTGGACTTTCTGCAGGAGTTGCTGGGCTGCCACCTGCTAAAGAAGAGGATGTGTCACCCATACCTTATGCTGGAATTTCTCCCTGGGAAGAGGTGAGGAAGGAAAAAGGCAGTGGGGGCCTGGACAGGACGGGTATCTCAGGGAGGGAAATGGAAAGCTTCCAGAAGAGCGCCCGGGGCCAGGACAATCCTGGCTGGCCTGCAGGCACAAAGTCGGATGGCGTGCTGTCGCTGGTGTGGCTCCATGGCCCTTCCTCTAGGCTTTCAAGTCCTTGTACATATTCGGATGTTTTACCTGAGAAGGGTGGGAACAGTTTAGCAGCAGCTGGCCTGGGGCTCAGCTCACGTTTACTCACAGACACCTCGGCACGGTCCCCCAGCTTTGCAATGAGGATGCTCCTTGCGGGGTGGGGGGCTGCTGGCTGCATGCGAGACGATTCCCCACCTCTGACCAACTTTAGAATTGTTTACCAGTGGAGCAAGTGCCCTGATAGGGTTTTCCTCTGTGTAACTGGTGGGTTCTGTGTTTTTGTGCTTTTTTGGTTCAAGGTAGATCTTATTCCTCTTTTGTATTTATAGATATAAGCATGGAAATAATTCATTCATATAAATACATGTATGTGAAGGGAATAACTTTTTTCCTTTTTTTAAAAAATCTTATTTATTTTTTAATTTTTTAACTTAATTTTATTTATTTTCTATACAGCAGGTTCTTACTGGTTATCTATTTTATACATATAAATGTATACATGTCAAGCCCAATCTCCCAACTCCTCCCACCCTCCCCCCCACGGCTTTTCCCTCTTGGTATCCATACATTTGTTCTCTACATCTGTGTCTCTATTTCTGCCCTGCAAACCGGTTCATCTGTACCATTTTTCTAGGTTCCACATATATGCATTAATATACAATATTTGTTTTTCTCTTTCTGACTTACTTCACTCTGTATGCCAGTCTCTAGATCCATCGACGTCTCTACAAATGACCCAATTTCATTCCTTTTTATGGCTGAGTAATATTCCATTTTATATATGTACCACATCTTTATCCATTCGTCTGTCTGTGGGCATTTAGGTTGCTTCCATGACCTGGCTATTGTAAATAGTGCTGCAATGAGCATTGTGGTGAATGTGTCTTTTGAATTTATGGTTTTCTCCGGGTATATGCCCAGTAGTGGGATTGCTGGATCATATGGTAATTCTATTTTTAGTTTTTTAAGGAACCTCTATACTGTTCTCCATAGTGACTGTATCAATTTACATTCCCACCAATAGTGGAAGAGGGTTCCTTTTCTCCACACCCTCTCCAGCATTTGTTCTTTGTAGATTTTCTGATGATGCCCATTCTAACAGGTGTGAGGTGATACCTCATTGTAGTTTTGATTTGCATTTGTCTAATAATTAATGATGTTGAGCAGCTTTTCTTGTGCATCTTGGCCATCTCTATGTCTTCTTGGAAGAAATGTCTATTTAGATCTTCTGCTCATTTTTGTATTGGGTTGTTTGTTTTTTTTTAAATATTGAGCTGCATGAGCTGTTTATATATATTGGAGATTAATCCTTTGTCCATTGATTCGTTTGCAAATATTTTCTCCCATTCTGAGGGTTGTCTTTTCCTCTTGTTTGTAGTTTCTATTGCTTTGCAAAAGCTTTTACGTTTCATTAGGTCTCATTTGTTTAGTGTTCTTTTTTATGGCATTACTCTAGGAGGTGGATCAAAAAAGATCTTGCTGTGATTTATGTTAGAGTATTCTTCCTATGTTTTCCTCTAAGAGTTTTATACTGTCTGGTCTTACATTAAGGTCTCTAATCCATTTTGAATTTATTTTTCTGTATGGTGTTAGGGGGTGTTCTAATTTCATTCTTTTACATGTAGCTGTCCATTTTTCCCAGCACCACTGATTGAAGACACTGTCTTTTCTCCATTGTATAGTCTTGCCTACTCTGTCATAGATTAGTTGACCATAGGTGTGTAGGTTTATCTCTGGGCTTTCTTTTTTTTTTTTCCTTTTACACCTTTATTGGAGTATAATTGCTTTACAATGGAGTGTTAGTTTCTGCTGTATAACAAAGGGAATCAATTATACATATACATGTATCACCATATCCCCTCCCTCTTGCATCTCCCTCCCACCCTCCATATCCCACCCCTTTAGGTGGTCACAAAGCACCGAGCTGATCTCCCTGTGCTATGTGGCTGCTTCCCAGTAGCTATCGATGTTACATTTGATAATGTATATATGTCCATGGCACTCTCTCACTTCGTCCCAGCTTACCCTTCCCCCTCCCCGTGTCCTCAAGTCCTTTCTCTACATCTGTGTCCTTAATCCTGTCCTGCCCCTAGGTTCTTCTTAAACTTTGTTTTCTTTAGGTTCCATATATCTCTGTTAGCATACGGTATTTATTTTTCTCTTTCTGACTTACTTCACTGTGTAGGACAGACTCTAAGTCTATCCACCTCACTACAAATAACTCAGTTTTGTTTCTTTTTATGGCTGAGTAATATTCCATTGTATATATGTGCCAGATCTTCTTTATCCATTCATCTGTCGATGGACACTTAGGTTGCTTCCATGTCCTGGCTATTGTAAGTAGAGCTGCAATGAACATTGTTGTATATAACTCTTTTTGAATTATGGTATTCTCAGGGCAAATGCCCAGTAGTTGGATTGCTGGGTCGTATGGTACTTCTAATTTTAGTTTTCTAAGGCACCTCTATACTGTTTTCCCTAGTGGCTATACCAAGCAACAGTGCAAGTGTGTTACCTTTTCTCCAGTAAATGCCTCTCCAGCATTTATTGTTTGTAGATTTTTTGATGATTGCCATTCTGACTGCTGGGAGGTGATACCTCAATGTAGTTTTGATTTGCATTTTTCTAATGATTAGTGATGTTCAGCATCCTTTCATGAGTTTGTTGGCAATCTGTATATCTCCTTTGGAGAAATGTCTATTTAGGTCTTCTGCCCATTTTTGGATTGGGTTGTTTGTGTTTGTGATATTGAGCTACACGAGCTTCTTGTAAATTTTGGAGATTAATCCTTTGTCATTTGCTTCATTTGAAAACAGTTTCTCCCATTCTGAGGGTTGTCTTTTCGTCTTGTTTATGTTTTCCTCTGCTGTGCAAAAGCTTTGAAGTGTCATTAGGTCCCATTTGTTTATTTTTGTTTTTATTTCCACTTCTCTAGGAGGTGGGTCAAAAAGGATCTTGCTGTGATTTATGTCATAGAGTGTTCTGCCTATGTTTTCCTCTAAGAGTTTTATAGTGTCTGGTCTAACATTTAGATCTCTAATCCATTTTGAGTTTATTTTTATGTATGGTGTTATGGAGTGTTCTAATTTCATTCTTTTACGTGTAGTTGTCCAGTTTTTCCAGCACCACTTACTGAAGAGGCTGTCTTTTCTCCATTGTATATCTTTGCCTCCTTTGTCATAGATGAGTTAGCCATAGGTATGTAGGTTTATCTCTGGGCTTTCTATCTTGTTCAATTGATCTATATTTCTGTTTTTGTGCCAGTACCATATAGTCTTGATTACTGTAGCTTTGTAGTATAGTCTGAAGTCAGGAAGTCTGATTCCTCCAGCTCTTTTAATTTCCCTCAAGACTGCTTTGGCTATTCGGGGTCTTTTGTGTCTCCAGACAAATTTTAAGATTTTTTTGTTCTAGTTCTGTAGAAAAAGCCACTGGTAATTTGATAGGGATTGCATTGAATCTGTAGCTTGCTTTAGGTAGTATAGTCATTTTCACAATATTAGTTCTTCTAATCCAAGGACATGGTTTATACCTCCCTCTGTTTATATCATCTTTGATTTCTTTCAGCAGTGTCTTATGGTTTTCTGAGTACAGGTCTTTTACCTCCTTAGGTAGGTTCATTCCTACGTATTTTATTCTTTTTGTTGCAATGGCGAATGGGATTGTTTCCTTAATTTCTCTTTCTGATCTTTCATTGTTAGTGTAGAGGAATGCAAGAGATTTCTGTGCATTAATTTTGTATCCTGCAACTTTACCAAATTCATTGATTAGCTCTAGTAGTTTTCTGGTGGCATCTTTAGGATTCACTATGTGTAGTATCGTGTCATTTGCAAACAGTGACAATTTTACTTCTTCTTTTCCAATTTGTATTCCTTTTATTTCTTTTTCTTCTCTGATTGCTGTGTCTAGGACTTCCAAAACTATGTTGAGTAATAGTGATGAGAATGGACATCCTTGTCTTGTTCCTGATCTTAGAGGAAATGCTTTTAGTTTTTCACTATTGAGAATGACGTTTGCTGTGGGTTTGTCATATACTGCCTTTATTACGTTGAGGTAGATTCCCTCTATGCCCACTTTTTGGAGACTTTTAATCATAAATGGGTGTTGAATTTTGTCGAAAGCTTTTCCTGCATCTATTGGGATGATCATATTTTTATTCTACAATTTGTTAATATGGTGTATCACATTGATTGATTTGTGTATATTGAAGAATTCTTTCATCCCTGGGATAAACCCACCTGATCATGGTGCATGATCCTTTTAATGTGTTGTTCAATTCTGTTTCCTAGTATTTTGTTGAGGATTTTTACATCTATACTAATCAGTGATATTGGTCTCTAATTTTCTTTTTCTGTAGTATCTTTGTCTGGTGTTGGTATCAGGGTGATGGTGGCCTCATATAATGAGTTTGGGAGTGTTCCTTCCCCTGAAAATTTCTGAAGAGTTTGAGAAGATTGGGTGTTAGCTCTTGTCTAAATGTTTGATAGAATTCACGTCTGATGCCATCTGGTTCTGGACTTTTGTTTGTTGGAAGATTTTTAATCACAGTTTCAATTTCGTTACTTGTTATTGGTCTGTTCATATTTTCTATTTCTTCTTGGTTCAGTCTTGGAAGGTTATACCTTTCTAAGAATTTGTCCATTTCTTCCAGGTTGTCCATTTTATTGGCATGGAGTTGCTTGTAGAGGTCTCTTAGGATGCTTTGTATTTCTGTGGTGTCTGTTACAACTTCTCGTTTTTCATTTCTAATTTTATTGATTTGAGTCCTCACCCTCTTTTACTTGAGTCTGGCTAAAGGTTTATCATTTTTGTTTATCTTCTCAAAGAATTAGCTTTTAGTTTTATTGATCTTTGCTATTGTTTTTATTTCATTTATTTCTGCTCTGATCTTTATGATTTCTTTCCTTCTATTAACTTTGGGTTTTATTCTTCTTTCTCTAGTTCCTTTAGGTGTACAGTTAGATTGTTTATTTGAGATTTTTCTGGTTTCTTGAGGTAGGCTTTTATTGGTATAAACTTCCCTCTTAGAACTGTTATTGCTGCATTCCATAGGTTTTGGATCATCGTGGTCTTGTTGTCATTTGTCTCTAGGTAGTTTTTGATTTCCTCTTTTATTTCTTCAGTGATCTCTTGGTTATTTAGAAACGTATTGTTTAGCCTCCATGTGTTTGTGTTTTTTACGTTATTTTCCCTGTAATTGAGTTCTAATCTCATAGCATTGTGGTCGGAACAGCTGCTTAATGTGATTTCATTTTTCTTATATTTACTGAGGCTTTATTTGTGACCCAAGATGTGATCTATCCCAAAGAATGTTCCATGTGCCATTGAGAAGAACGTGTAATCTGCTGTTTTTGGATGGAATGTCCTATAAATATCCATTAAATCTATCTGGTCTATTTTGTCATTTAAAGCTTGTGTTTCCTTATTAATTTTCTGTCTGGATGATCTCCTTTGGTGTAAGTGAGGTGTTAATGTCCCCTGCTATTATTGTGTTACTGTTGATTTCCTCTTTTATAGCTGTTAGCAGTTGCCTTATATATTGAGGTGTTCCTATGTTGGGTACATATATATTTATAATTGTTATATCTTCTTGGATTGATCCCTTGATCATTATGTAGTGTCCTTCCTTGTCTCTTGTAACACTCTTTATTTTAAAATCTATTTTATCTGATATGAGTATTGCTACTCCAGCTTTCTTTTGATTTTCATTTGCATGGAATATCTTTTTCCATCCCCTCACTTTCAGTCTGTATGTGTCCCTAGGTCTGAAATTGGTCTCTTGTAGACAGCATATATATGGGTCTTGTTTTTGTATCCATTCAGTGAGCCTGTGTCATTTGGTTGGAGCATTTAATCCATTCACGTTTAAGGTAATTATCGATATGTATGTTCCTATTATTATTTTCTTAATTGTTATGGGTTTGTCTTGGTGGGTCCTTTTCTTGTGTTTCCCACTTAGAGAAGTTCCTTTAGCATTTGTTGTAGAGCTGGTTTCATGGTGCTGAATTCTCTTAGCTTTTGCTTGTCTGTAAAGCTTTTGATTTCTCCATCAAATCTGAATGAGATACTTGCTGGGTGGAGTACTCTTGGTGGTAGGTTCTTCCCTTTCATCACTTTAAATTTATCATGCCACTGCCTTCTGGCTTGTAGATTTTCTGCTGAGAAATCAGCTGTTAACCTTATGGGAG
Organism: Pseudorca crassidens; assembly: GCF_039906515.1. Classification (NCBI taxonomy): domain Eukaryota; kingdom Metazoa; phylum Chordata; class Mammalia; order Artiodactyla; family Delphinidae; genus Pseudorca; species Pseudorca crassidens. The sequence goes on from NC_090296.1 coordinate 155,700,985, forward strand.
TTCCGTTGTATGTTATTTGTCACTTTTCCCTTGTTGCTTTCAATAATTTTTCTTTGTCTTTAATTTTTTCAATTTGATTACTGTGTGTCTCGGCATTTTTCTCCTTTGGTTTATCCTGCCTGGGACTCTCTGTGCTTCGTGGACTTCGGTGGCTATTTCTTTTTCCATGCTAGGGGAGTTTTCAACTATAATCTCTTCAAATATTTTCTCGAGTCCTTTCTCTCTCTGTTCTCCATCTGGGACCCCTATAATGCGAATATTCTTGCGTTTAATGTTGTCCCAGAAGTCTCTTAGGGTGTCTTCATTTATTTTCATTCTTTTCCTTTATTCTGTTCCACGGCAGTGATTTCCACCTTTCTGTCTTCCAGGTCACTTATCCGTTCTTCTGCCACATTTATTCTGCTACTGACTCCTTCTAGTGTATTTTTCATTTCAGTTATTGTATTGTTCATCTCTCTTTCTTTGTTCTTTAATTCTTCTAGGTGTTTGTTCCTTAATTCTTCTAGGTCTTTGTTAAGCATTTCTTGCATCTTCTCGATCTTTGCCTCCATTCTTTTTCTAAGGTCTTGGATCATCTTCACTATCATTATTCCGAATTCTTTTACTGGAAGGTTGCCTATCCCCACCTCATTTCATTGTTTTTCTGAGGATTTATCTTGTTCCTTGATCTGGTATAAAGTGCTCTGCCTTTTCATTTTCTCTATCTTTCTGTGAATGTGGTTTTCCTTCCACAGGCTGCAGAATTGTAGTTCTTCTTGCTTCTGCTGTCTGCTCTCCAGTGATTGAGTCTATCTTAGAGGCTTGTGCAAGCTTCCTTATGGGAGGGACTGGTGGTGGGTAGAGCTGGGTGTTGCTCTGGTGGGCAGAGCTTTAATCTGTTTGTCTGTGGATTAAATAAAAGTTTAATAAAAAGTTTAATCTGCTTGTCTGCTGATGCATGGGGCTGGGTTCCCTCCCTGTTGGTTGTTTGGCCTGAGGCGACCCAACACTGGAGCCTAGCTTGCTCTTGGTGGGGCTAATGGTGGACTCTGGGAGAGTTCACACCAAGGAGTATTTCCCAGAACTTCTGCTGCCAGTGTCATTGTCCCCATGGTGAGCCGCAGCCGCACCCCACCTCTGCAGGAGACCCTCTAAAACTAGCAGCTAGGTATGATCATTCACCTATGGGGTGACTGCTCCTTCCCCTGGGTCCTGATGTGCCCACTACTTTGTGTGTGTCCTCCAAGAGTGGAGTCTCTGTTGAGACTCTGAGTCTCTGAGTGCAGTTGAGACTCTGAGACTCGGAGTGGAGTCGCACAGACTCTGGGTCCTGTGAAGCTTCGATGCTTTGTGGTTCTAGAAATCCTATAGGAGACGGTCTACAGCAGGTGAAGCTAATGCTGTCAGTAGAGGTGGTGAAGCCAAAGATCTGCAGTTCCGACTAGAGGTGCTGATGTACATACAGGACAAAATCATCTCGTGTGAATGTAGTTCAGGCACGTTTAAGATGAATGCAGTCATGTTAATGCCTATCATCTTCTATCTTGTGCCTCTCCTCAGGGACCCCCTCCTCAGTTCCAGAGGCTCCTGTAAGTCATGTACACGGGAATGGAGAGTGGGCTCTGTCCAGTCTGAGCCCTGAGTTACCCTGTGTGTATCTTAGGATACTTTGTATTTCTGTGGTGGCTCTTGTAACATCATCTCTTTCATTTCTGATTTATTTGGGCCGTCTCTTTTTTTGAAAAAAAAATACTACTGTTGTCTTTTATTCTTTACAGAAGTTTAATGCTCTATGTATACTTTTTGCCATGAGATTTTTACTTTTGTTTGTTTTCTTGTTACTGTTAATAATTAGTGAGACTTCTTTTAAGCTACATTCAACATTGCTTATAAAACTGCTATATTAGTGATGATGGAGCTTTAATGGAAGTCTTGTTCTGGTTGTAAATTAGAATGCAATGTGCCAACAAAAAGCCCCTTAAGTGTATATCTCATTACTTCTTGTTCTTTTTTTCCTCTCTTTTTTCTTCTTGTTCTTTTTTAATTTTTATTTTTTATCAGAGCAAATTTGATTAAAATGTTTTGTTTGTTCTAGGTGTGTAAGATGTAGTTCTTTTACACATATACATGTATCTATACTTCTTCAGATCGTTTTCTCATGTAGGTTATGACACAATGTTGAGTAGTCTTCTCTTGGTATTCCGTAGGTCTTTGGTGATTATATATTTCACACATGTTTCTATATCTGTGTTAACCCCAATATCCTAATGTATCCAGTTCTCACACCTTTCCATTTGGTGAACCATAACTTTGTTGAATGAATCTGTGAATGCCTTTCTCTGTGGAAATATCTTCATTGGTATCAATTTTTAGCTAACACCTATAAGTGATATTATAGGATATGTGTCTTTTGCTGTCTGACTTAGTACAATTTGCCTGATTACCTCTAGAATCATCTACGGTGCTGCAAATGACATTGTTTCATTTTTTTCCCTAGCTAATATTCCATCTGTACATGTACCAGTTCTTCTTTGTCCACTCACCTCTTGATGGACTTTTTGGTTGCCTCCATGTCTTGGCTATTGTAATACTGCTGCACTGCACATTTGCCTGCCTGTGTCTTTCCAATTCTGTCTTCTTATGTTATAGGCCCAGGAGTGGGCTTCCTGTATCATATGGTATCTCAGGGTTTACCGTTTAAATGCACCACGATTCTGTGCTCATTAGTGGCTCTTTCCAGGTTACATCCCACTTAAAGTTGAGGGTATGCATTTCTCCACAACACCTTCAGCATTTATTTATTTATTTTTAACATCTTTATTGGAGTATAATTGCTTTACAATGGTGTGCTAGCTTGTGCTTTACAACAAAATGAATCAATTATACATACACATATGTTCCCATATCACTTCCCTCTTGCGTCTCCCTCCCTCCCACCCTCCCTATCACACCCCTCCAGGCGGTCACAAAGCACCGAGCTGATCTGCCTGTGCTATGCTGCTGCTTCCCAATGGCTATCTACCTTACGTTTGGTAGTGTATATATGTCCATGCCTCTCTCTCCCTTTGTCACAGCTTACCCTTCCCCCTCCCCATATCCTCAAGTCCATTCTCTAGTAGGTCTGTGTCTTTATTCCTGTTTTACCCCTAGGTTCTTCATGACATTTTCTTTTTCTTAAATTCCATGTATATATGTTAGCATATGGTATTTGTCTCTCTCTTTCTGACTTACTTCTCTCTGTATGACAGACTCTAGGTCTATCCACCTCATTACAAATAGCTCAATTTCGTTTCTTTTTATGGCTTCAGCATTTATTGTTTGTAGTTTTCTTGCTGATGGATATTCTGATTGGTGTGAGCTGATACCTCTTTGTGGTTGAAATTGCATATGACTCATAATCCTTTGAAATTGAGCTTTAAGGCATGTCCTTTTTATTTTTCAAACTGTGATTACAGCTTAGCTCTTCAAAGTGTTTTCTTAAAGTATGTGTTACATTTTGAAATTTATTGCCCATTACCTCCCTCAAAACATTTTGAGGGCAGGTTTCATTTACAGCCCTGCAGTACTTGTTCACATGAAGTGACCATTAGCACAGGCTTTAAAGCTGCTTTTGCAGGTAACGGCCAGATTGTGGCAGCCTTTCTTTGTTCCCCGTGCTGGTACTAGGGAAACAGACCTTCCGGCCAGTGGTCTTCCTTGGTTGTAAATTAGAGTGGAATGTGCCCGGATAAACCCCCAAAAGCTGATGTCTCCTTATTTTTGTTTGTTTTTTTAATTTAATTTATGTTTTTATTGGAGTAATATTCCATTGTGTATATGGACCACTTCTTGGTGCATTCCTCTGTTGAGGGACATTTTCGTTGCTTCCAAGTGTTGGCTATATTAAATATTGCTGGAGTGCAAGATTGCCAGCCTGTGACATTTTGATTCTCATTTTCTCAGGTGATAGGCCCAGCAGTGGGTGTGACTGATTGACTAGTAGCTCAATGTTTACCTTTTCAAAGCACCTCCATTGTGTTTTCATTAGTGGCTCTTATCGTGTCTCCCTTAGAACCGAGGGTACGAACTTCTCCACAATCCCTTCAGCATTTATAGTTTGCAGCATTTTTGCTAATGGCCATTCAGACTGCTGTGACCTGATAGGTTTTTGTAATTTGGGTTTGCATGTCTTTAAAAATTCCTAAAATTCATCATTTTCCACACCTTTTTCCTTTCTGTTAAAAATAAAGTGTGAGTACAATATATCTCTTGAAGCTGTCTTCTTGGAAGGTTGCCCTCTTTTGAATTTTTGGTGGATATTCGACCCCAGGATTTTTTTGGAGGGCAGATGTCATTACAGAACTGCAAGTTCGGTGAATATTTAGTGACCATTAGCACTGGATTTAAAGCTGCTGTTGTGGGAAACGGCCACAAGGAGGCAGCATTTGTCCTTTCCCAAATCTGGGTACTAGGGCAGCACAGCCTTTCTGGAAGTCGTGGTCCTCTGTTGTAAGTTAGAATGGAATGTGCCAGAAGGAATGCCCATAAGTTTATGTCTCATTACTTCTTCTTGGTTTTTAAAATTTATTTAATCAGGGTAATGATTAGATATTGTTTGTCCAGATGTACACACTCTAGTTCATTTGTACAATATATGTGTCTATTCATGTTCAGATCCTCTTCCCATGTAAAATGTTACAGAGTGTTCCATAGACCTCCCTTGCTATATGGTCGGACTTTTTGATATATGTTTATAATATGTATTTGTATACGTATGGTAATGTTAATCTTAATTTATCCATTCTGCCCACCTTTCCTTTTAGATAAGCATACTTAATTTCTAAGTCTGTGAGTGTCTTTCTCTGTGGAAATATGTTCATTTGTGTTAGTTATTAGATAACGCCTATAAGTGATATCATAGGATATACGTCTTTTGCTTTCTGACTTACCTCATATTCTGTGATTATCTCCAAGCTCATCTATGGCACCTCAGATAGCAGTGTTTCACTGTTTTCCATGGCTAATATTCTATTGTGAACGTGGACCACTTCTTCTTCATCCATACATCTGTTGATGGACATTTTGGTTGCTTCACTGTCTTGGCTATTGTGAATAAGGCTGCAGTGCAGATTTTGCAGCCCAGGTCTTCTCGACTCTGGTCTTCTCAGGTGAGAGGCCCAGTGGTGTGACTGCTGGATTGAATGGTACCTCAATGTTTACTTTTAATCGTAGCTCCTTTCTGTTCTCATTATTGGCTGTTAACACTTTACATCTCACCAGCAGCTAGAGGGTACACAGTTCTCTAAAACCCCTTCAGAATTTGTTGTTTGTAGACCTTTTGCTGATGGTCAGTTGACTGGTGTGAGTTGAAACCTTTTTGTTGATTAGATTTGCATGAGTCTAATAATTCCTGAGGTTGAGCTTTCACCCATTTTCCTTTTTTTAAAAAAGAGAGTGAGTCAAACTTACCTCTTCATACTATCGTCTTGAAAAATTTGCCAGTTTTGAATTTTATTGTCCATTCCCTACCTCAGCACAGTTGTTTAGGACAGGTATCCTTTGCAGCCCTGAGTCCTTGTGAATGTTAAGAGACCATTAGCTGTGGGCTTAAAGCTGCTCTTGTGGAAAATGGCCACAAGGCAGCAGAATTTCTCCATTTCCAACTCTGGGTTTTTGAGCAGCAGAGCCTTCCTGGAAATTGTGTTAGTAGGCTGCAAATTAGAGTGGAATGTGCCAGGGCACATCCCCAAGAGCTTATATCTCCTTACTTCTTGTTTGTTTTATAAATTTAATTTTTATTAATTATCAGAGCAAACTTGATAAAAAATATTTTGTTTCTCCTAGGTGTACAGAATCTGGTTCATTATATCAATGTATCTGTCATTTATCTCTGGATTCTTTACCATGTAAGTTATTACAGAGTGTTGCGTAGACCTCTCTTGGTATTCCATAGGTATTTTGTGATTATATATTTCATATGTCTTAGTACATATCTGTTAACCCCCATATCCTACTTCACACATTCCTTACACTTTTCCATTTGGTTAAACATAATTTTTTTTCTTAATCCATGCTTTTCCTTCTCTTGGAAATAAGTTCATGAGTATCAACTTTTAGGTAACACCTAGAAGTGATGGCATAGGATATCTGTCTTTCAGTTTCTTTCTTACTTCAGTTGGGTGATTATCTCTAGGTCTTTTTATGGTGGTGCCAATGGCACTGTTTCATTGTTTTCCATGGCTAATATTCCATTGTGTACATGGACCACTTCCTCTTTGTGCATTTTTCTGTTCATGGACCTTTTGGTTTCTTCCAAGTCTTGGCTATGTTAAATGTTCCTGCAGTGCAGGATTGCCAGCCTGTGTCTCTTCCATTCTGCTCTGCTCAGGTGATAGGCGCATCAAAGGACCTACCAGATCACATGGTAGCTCAGTTTTTACCCTTAAACGCACCTCCATTATGTTCTCACTACTGGCTGTTACCAGTTTACATCCCCCCAGCAGCTAGAGGATACACAGTTCTCTGAAACCCCTTCAGCATTTATTCTTTGTAGACTTTTTGCTGAAGAACATTCTGAGGGCTGTGAGGTGAACATTTCTGTAATTGGATTTGCATGGCTTTATTCATTGCTGATGTTGCGCATTTTTCAATTCCCTTTTATTTTAAAGAGAAAAAAAAGAAAAGACAAAATGTGCGTAAAATATGCCTCTTGAAATTGTCTTCTTGAAATGTTGACGTCTTTTGGATTTTCTGGTCGATTTACGACCCCAGGACATTTTTTGATGGCAGGTGTCATTTACAGGCCTGCAATTATTTTGAATATTAAGTGACGATTACCGCTGTTGCGTGAAACGACCAGAAGGCGGCAGCACTTCTCCTTACCAAATCTGTTTACTAGGACAACAGAGCCATAAGGGAAGTTGTGTTGTAGGTTGTAAATTAGAATGCAATGTGCCAGGAAAAGCCCCTTAAGATTATGTCTCATTATTTCTTGTTCGTTTCTTTAATTTAATTTTTATTCTTTATCACATCAAATTAGATTACAAAGTTTTGTTTGTTCTAGGTGTGCAAGATGTGGTTCTTTTACACATATACGTATATCTATTCTCCTTCAGATCTTTTTCCCATGTAGGTTATGACACAATGTTGAGTAGTCTTCTCTTGGTATTCCGTAGGTCTTTGGTGATTATATATTTCACATGTGTTTGTATATCTCTGTTAACCCCAATATCGTAATGTATCCAATCCTCACACCTTTCCATTTGGTGAAACATAAATTGGTTTAATGAATCTGTGATTGCCTTTCTCTCTGGAAATATCTTCATTGGTATCAATTTTTAGGTAACACCCATAAGTGATATGACAGGATATGTGTCTTTCACTTTCTCACTTACTACCAGTTGCATGATTACCTCTAGATTCCTCTATGGTCCTGCAAATGACATCGTTTCCTTTTTTCCTTGGTTAATATTCCATCTGTACATGTACCACTTCTTCTTTGTCCACTCATCTCTTGATGGACGTTTTGGTTGCTTCCATGTCTTGGCTATTGTAATACTTCTACAGTGCAGATTTACCTGCCTGTGTCTTTCCAATTCTGTCTTCTTAGGATTGATCCACCAGGCCCACCCCCAAGAAGTGGGCCTGGTGGATCATATAGTAGCTCAAGATTTACCTTTTAAAGGCCCCTCCATTCTGTTCCCATTAGTGGCTCTTACCAGGTTACGTACCACTTCAAATTGAGGGTATGCATTTCTCCAAAACCTCTTCAGCATTGAGCATTTGTAATTGTTTTGCTGATGGTTATTCTGAGTGGTGTGAGCTGATACCTCTGTGTGGTTGGATTTGCATGTGTCTCATACTCCCTTGAAATTGAGCCTTCAGACATGTCCTCTTATTTTTCAAACTGTTATTACAGGTGACTTCTTCAAATTGTTTTCTTGAAGTATGTGCCACATTTTGAAAAATTTTGGCCTTTACCTGCCTCAAGACATTTTAAGGGCAGGTTTCATTTGCATCCCTGCAGTACTTGTGCATATGAAGTGCCCCTTAGTACAGATTTCAAAGCTGCTGTTGCAGGTATTGGCCAGAGGATGGCAGCATTTCTGCGTTCCCCACTCTGGTACCGAGGGAAACAGACCCTCCTGCTGGTGGTGTTCCTCAGTTATAAATTAGAGTGGAATATGCCCGGATAAACCCACCAAAGCTGATGTCTCCATATTTTGTTTGTTTTTGAAATTTAATTTATATTTTTTAGTGGAGTAATATTCCATTCTGTACATGGACCACTTCTTTGTGCATTCATCTGTTGATGGACATTTTTGTTGCTTCCAAGTGTTGACTATGGTAAATATTGCTGGAGTGCAGTATTGCCAGACTGTGACTTTTGATTCTCATTTTCTCAGGTGATAGGCCCAACTGTGGGGATGATTCATTGACTGGTAGCTCAGTGTTTACCTTTTCAAAGTACCTGCATTGTGTTTTCATTAGTGGATCTTGCCACGTCCCAATTAACCCCGAGGGTATGCATTTTTCCACAACGCATTCAGCATTTATTGTTTTTAGAATGTTTGCTCATGGCCATTCTGACTGGTGTGAGCTGATAGGTTTGTGTAATTTGGATTTGCATGTCTTTAATAATTCCTAATATTCAGCATTTTCCCACACCTTTCTCTTTTATTTAGAAATAAAAGCATGAGTACAATATACCTCTTGAAATTGTCTTCTTGGAAGGTTGCCCTCTTTTGAATTTTGTGGTCGATTTTCGACCCCAGTATTTTTTTGGACAGCAGGTGTCATTTACAGGCCTGCAATGATTGTGAATATTTAGTGACCATTAGCACTACGTTTAAAGCTGGTGTTGTGGGAAACGGCCACAAAGTGGCAGCATTTCTCCATTCCCAAATCTGTTTACTAGGGCGGCACAATCTTTCTGGAAGTCCTGTTACTAGGCTGTAAATTAGAATGGAATGTGCCAGGAAAAAGCCCCTGAAGTTTATGTCTCATTACTTCTTGTTCATTGTTTTAATTGTTTTAATCGGGGTAATGATTAGAATACAGTTTGTCCTAGGTGTACACAATCTGGTTCATTCGTACATCATGTATATCTATTCATGTACAGATCCTTTTCCCATGTAAAGGATTACAGAGTGTTCTGTACACCTCCCTTGCTATGTGCTCGGGCTTTTTGATATATGTACTTAATCTGTATTTGTATAGGTATGGTAAACCTAATCTTAATTTATCCATTGCCACCACCTTTCATTTTAGATAAGCATAGTTTGTTTGCTAAGTCTGTGTGTGTGTTTCTCTGTGGAAATATGTCCATTTTTGTCAGTTGTTAGGTAACACCTATAAGTGATATCATAGGATATATGTCTTTTGCTTTCCAACATACCTCATGTTCTGTGATTATCTCTAGGCTCATCTATGGTACCTCAAAGAGCAGTGTTTTATTGTTTTCCATGGCTAATATTCCATTGTGTACATGGACTGCTTCTTTATCCTTTCATCTGTTGATGGACATTTAGGTTGCTTCCATGTCTTGGCTATTGTGAATAAGGCTGCAGTGCAGCTTTTGCAGCCTCTGTCTTCCGGATTCTGGTCTTCTCAGGTGAGAGGCCCAGCAGTGGGCCTGCTGCATTGAATGGTAGCTCAACTTTTATGTTTAAACGCAGCTCCTTTCTGTTCTCATTATTGGCTGTTATCACTTTACATCTCACCAGCAGCTAGAGGGTACACAGTTCTCAAAAAACACTTCAGCATTTATTATTTGTAGACTTTTTGTTGATGGTCAGTCGACCTGTGTGAGTTGAAACCTTTTTGCAGATTACATTTGCATGAGTGTAATAATTCCTGCGGTTGAGCTTTTATCCATTTTCCTCTTTTTTAGAAGGCAGTGAGTAAAACTTACGTCTTCATACTATCTTCTTGAAAAATTTGCCTGTTTTGAATTTTGTTGGCCATTCCTTACCTCAGGACACTTTTTGAGGGCAGGTGTCCTTTACCGGCCTGAGTCCTTGTGAATGTTAAGTGACCATTAGCTGTGGGTTTAAAGCCGCTCTTGCGGGAAACGGCCACAAGGCGGCAGCATTTCTACATTTCCAACTCTGGGTTTTTGGGCAACAGAGCCTTCCTGGAAATGGTGTTAATAGGCTGCAAATTAGAGTGGAATGTGCCAGTGCAAACCCCCAAGAGTTTATATCTCCTTACTTGTTGTCTGTTTCTTTAATTTAATTTTTATTAGGTATCAGAGCAAATTTGATAAAAATGTTGTTTCTCCTAGGTGTACAGAATCTGGTTCATCATATCAATGTATCTGTCTATTCATCTTTGGGTCCTTTCCTGTGTAGGTTATTACAGAGTGTTGAGTAGACCTCTCTTGGTATTCCATATGTATTTAGTGATTATATATTTCATATGTCTTAGTACATGTCTGTTAACCCCCATATCGTAATTCATTCATTCCTTACACCTTTCCAATTGGTTAAACGTAATTTTATTTTCTTAGTCCATGCATTTCCTTCTCTTGGAAATAAGTTCATGGGTATCAACTTTTAGGTAACACTTAGAAGTGATGTCATAGGATATCTGTCTTTCAGTTTCTTTCTTATTTCAAGTTGGATGATTATCTGTAGGTCTTTATATGGTGGTGCCAACGGCACTGTTTCATTGTTTTCCATGGCTAATATTCCATTGTGTACATGGACCACTTCCTCTTTGTGCATTTTTCTGTTCATAGACATTTTGGTTTCTTCCAGGTCTTGGCTATGTTAAATGTTCCTGTAGTGCAGTTTTGACAGCCTGTGTCTTTTACATTCGTTCTGCTCAGGTGATAGGCGCATCAAAGGACCTACCAGATCACATGGTAGCTTAATTTTTACCTTTAAACGTACCTCCATTATTTTCTCACTACTGACTGTTACCAGTTTACATCCCCCCAACAGCTAGAGGGTACACAGTTCTCGCAAACCACATCAGCATTTATTCTTTGTAGACTTTTTGCTGATGGTCAGTCAACTGGTGTGAGTTGAAACCTTTTTGTAGGTTACATTTGCATGAGTCTAGTAATTCCTGAGGTTGAGCTTCTATCCATTTTCCTTTTTTTAACAAGAGAGTAAGTCAAACTTACCGCTTCATACTACGTTCTTGAAAATTTTGCCTTTTTTGAATTTTTTTGGCCATCCCTCACTTCAGTACACTTTTTGAGGGCAGGTGTCCTTTACAGCCCTGAGTCCTTGTGAATGTTAAGTGGCCGTTAGCTGTGGGTTTAAAGCCGCTCTTGTGGGAAACGGCCACAAGGCGGCAGCATTTCTACATTTCCAACTCTGGGTTTTTGGGCAACAGAGCCTTCCTGGAAATCGTGTTAGTAGGCTGCAAATTAGAATGGAATGTGCCAGGGCACACCCCCAAGAGCTTATATCTCCTTACCTCTTGTTTGTTTTTTAAATTTAATTTTTATTTATTATCAGAGCAAATTTGATAAAAATGTTGTGTTTGTTCTAGGTGTACAGAATCTGGTTCATTATATCTATGGATCTGTCTATTCATCTTTGGTTCCTTTCCCGTGTAAGTTATTACAGAGTGATGAGCTCAATTTTTAACTTTAAACGCACTGCCATTCTGTTCTCACTACTGGCTGTTACCAGTTTACATCCCAGCAGCAGCTAGAGGGTACAGAGTTCTCTAAAACCCTTTCAACATTCATGTTTTGTAGACTACTTTGCTGATTATCATTCCGACGGTTGTAAGGTGAACGTTTTTGTAGATTGCATTTGCATGGCTTTATTAGTTCCTGATATTGAGCATTATTCCATGCAGTTTTTTAAACAAAAAGAAAAAGAAAAGGGAAAATGTGTGCAAAATATGCCTCTTGACATTGTCTTTTTGAAATGTTGACGTCTTTTGAATTTCCTCGTTGATTTACGACCCCAGGAATTTTTTGAGGCCCGGTGTCCTTTACAGTGCTGCACATACTTTGAATATTAAGTGACAATTACCTCTTGGTTTAAAGCTGCTGTTGTGTGAATCAGCCACAAGGCGGCAGCATTTCTCCTTTACCAAATCTGGTTAGCAGGGCAACAGAGCCTTAATGGAAGTCCTGTTCTAGGTTGAAAGTTAGAATGGAATGTGCCAGGAAAAATTCCTTTAAGTTTATGTCTCATTATTTCTTGTTCATATTTTTAATTTAATTTTTATTTTTTATTGCAGCAAATTTGATTACAATTTTTTTTTTGTTCTAGGTGTGCAAGATGTGGTTCTTTCACACATATACGTATATCTATTCTTCTTTGGAAGCTTTTCCCAGGTAGGTTATGACACAATGTTCAGTAGTCTTCTCTTGGTATTCCATAGGTCTTTGGTGATTATATATTTCACATGTGTTTGTATATCTCTGTTAACCCCAATATCATAATGTATCCAATCCTCACACCTTTCGATTTGGGGAACCATAAGTTTGTTCAATGAATCTGTGATTGCCTTTCTCTCTGGAAATATCTTCATTGGTATCAATTTTTAGGTAACACCTATAGGTGATATACGTTAGGTGTCTTTCACTTTCTCACTTACTACCAGTTGCATGATTACCTCTAGACTCATCTATGGTGCTGCAAATGGCATTGTTTCATTTTTTTCCCGAGCTAATATTCCATCTCTACATGTGCCAGTTCTTCTTTGTCCACCCATCTGTTGATGGACTTTTGGTTGCTTCCATTGTCTTGGCTATTGTAATACTGCTGCAGTACAGATTTGCCTGCCTGTGTCTTTCCAATTATGTCTTCTTTTGTTATAGGCCCAGGAGTGGGCCTGCTGGATCATATAGTAGCTCAATGTTTACCTTTTAAAGGCACCTCCACTCTCTTCCCATTAGTGGCTCTTACCAGGTTACGTCCCACTTCAAATTAAGGGTATGCATTTCTCCACAACCTCTTCAGCATTGATCGTTTGTAGTTTCTTTCCTGATGGTTATTCTGAATGGTGTGAGCTGATACCTCTGTGTGGTTGGATTTGCATGTGTCTCATAATCCTTTGAAATTGAGCTTTCAGGCATGTCCCTTTATTTTTCAAACGGTTATTACAGCTTAGTTCTTCAAATGGTTCTCTTGAAATATGTGCCACATTTTGAAATACTTTGGCCTTTACCTCCCTCAAGACATGATGAGGGCAGGTTTCCTTTACAGCCCTGCAGGACTTGTTCATATGAAGTGACAATTAGCATAGGTTTTAAAGCTGCTTTTGCAGGTAATGGCCAGAGGGTGGAGCATTTCATAATTCTATGAAATGTAACTGAACACACAATATATACTTTTTCTTTTAAATTTCCATTGTTACTTTTTAAAATTACAATTATAATTGAAGTTATTTGTAACAAGTGAAATTTTAAAAATTAAAGGAAAAGCTAATATTTTACCACTTGCCATCCTTTCCCATTTACTGAAACGACCAGCATAATGTGTAGATTTCTCATTTTATCCAGGTGTTCTATACATCTGGAACATCATGCTTCTCACTGTAGAAAAACAGATTTAGCTCTCACACTTTTTATAGGCTACATAACAGTCCATAGAACAAAAGTACCAACTATTTCAGACTTAGCTTTTTGAGGGACACTCAGGTTACTTTCTGTTTTATTTTGTTGTTCTTTTTTGGGGGAGTAGGAGTTTATTATTTATTTATTTATTTTCGTTGTGTTGGGTCTGAGTTTCCATGTGAGGGCTTTCTCTAGTTGTGAGTGGGGGGCCACTCTTCATCTCGGTGCATGGGCCTCTCACTATCGCAGCCTCTCTTGTTGCGGAGCACAGGCTCCAGATGCAAGGGCTCACTGGTTGTGGCTTATGGGCCTAGTTGCTCCACGGCATGTGGGATCCTCCCAGACCAGGGCTCGAACCTGTGTCCCCTGCATTAGCAGGCAGATTCTCGACCAGTGCACCACCAGGGAAGCCCCCTACTTTGTTGTTCTGCTAGTTTTTTTTAACCCAAGAAAATATTTTTTTAAATACAGAAAAACAAAATTAAGCTAGGGGTAAGGATTAGGGTTTAGGGTAAGGTTTAGGGTTAGGATACGGGTTAGGATTATTGTACGGCTTAGAGTATGGTTTAGGGTTAGGGTTATGGTACGGGTTAGTGTTAGGGTACAGTTTAAAGTATGGCTATGATTTAGTGTTAGGGTACGGGTTAGGGTATGTGTTAGTTTTAGGGTACGGGTTAGGATTAGGGTACAGTTTACGTTCAGTGTTATGGTTAGGTTTAGTGTATGGGTTAGTGTTAGGTACGGGTTAGGGTATGCGTTAGGGTTAGGTTTAGTGTTAAGGAACGGGTACAGTTTAGGGTACAGGATAGGGAACAACAAAGGGTTAGTGTTAGGGTACGTGTTAGGGTAAAGTTTAGTGTTAGCGTACGGGTTAGGATTAGGGTATGGTTTAGGGTAAGGTTTAGGGTTAGGGTTAGGGAATGGGTATGGTTTGGGGTACAGTTTAGGGTATGACCACAGGTTAGGAGTAGGGTAAGTGTTAGGGTATGGTTTAGTGTTAGTATACAGGTTAGGATTATGGTACGGGATAGTGTAAGGGTTAGGGTTAGGGTTAGGGAATGGGTATGGATTAGGATACAGTTTAATGTATGACAATGGCTTAGGGTTAGGGTACGTGTTAGTGTATGGGTTAGGATTAGGGTATGGGTTAGGTTATGGGTTAGTGTTCGGGGATGGGTTAGGATTAGGGTATGGGTTATGGTACGGTTTCGGGAAAGGATTAAGATATGGGGTAGGGTTAGGATAAAGTTTAGTGTATGGCTATGTGTTACTGTTAGGGTACATGTTAGCATGTGGGTTAGTGTTCATGTACAGCTTAGGGTAAGGGTTAGGTTTAGGGTTAGGGAACGGGTACGGTCTCAGGTACAGGTTAGGGTATGGTAGCGGGATAGGGTTAGGGTTAGGGTTAGGATGAGACTTCTTTGTAGTGCAGATTTGAATTTCCTGCTTGCCTGGTTGGCCAAAAAGTGCGTATGCGTTTTATCCTGAATATATTCAGGAAAAAACGCATACGCACTTTTTGGCCAACTGCATCATTGTCGAAGTTCTGCTGCTTTTCATGTGATTTAAAGGCGACTCCAATCGACCTCTCAAAATCAGTTTCCTGCAATTCTGCCTTGCTTTCGAATCCTCTTTGCCTTAACTCAATATATTTTTAACCGATAGTTGTCATTTATGCCTCTGCAGGTTTGTGAACTGCAGTGCCCCTGAGCTCCATTTTTCAACTCCCTTTTCTGTGAGCTGGCCACAAAACTGCAGGATTGCTTCAGGCCCTATTCTAGTTCTGGGGTGGCAGGCTAAGCCTTTGGTTAATTCTTCTTCCTGATGGGAAATTAGAGTGAAATGTGCCCAACCAAACACCTACACCGAATCTCTCATTTGCTCCCCCTGTTTCCTTTCATCCTCTGCACAACTTGCACACTGTGAGAAATAGAAAGTTAAAGGCGCTGACTCTCCAAGTGGCGAGGTTGTTAGTAAAGAGGTTGGAATGGTGAACATGAGCACCAGGAGAGGAAAAATGACGTGCATTTTAGAAACCTTTCCCGATCACACAGTGGACCATCCTCTGGCTTTCCCATGTATGTTTTAGCTGTAGGAAGATTCCCTTAAACCTGGAGAGTTGAGACCCATGGAATGGGTAGCACGCAGTATTACTTTAAAGGGTCTGCATTCACTCACCCAGCCGCACCAGTCCTCTCAGTCCCCAGTGTCCAGCCTTATGTCTCACCTGGCGGTGGCTGTAGATGTGGTCAATCCAGGTTGCATCACAACCCCTGAACGAATTTTGTAAGAATTTCTCTGTCTTTTGCAGTCCTGGTGTTTTGTCTTTTTTTTTTTTTTTTTTTTGCAGTACACAGGCCTCTCACTGTTGCAGCCTCTCCTGTTGCGGGGCACAGGCTCTGGATGCACAGGCCCAGTGGCCATGGCTCACAGGCCCAGCCGTTCTGCGGCACGTGGGATCTTCCCGGACTGGGGCACGAACGTGCATTCCCCGCATTGGCAGGCGGACTCTCAACCACTGTGCCACCAGGGAAGTCCCTGTGTTTTGTTTTTGAAATTATTTTTGTAATGGGGTTTAGCTGATTTTCACTGCTGTGTTTATGCCGTTCTACACACCCTTGATTCCCTTACGAAGACATATGAATACATAGGTTTTAAGATTCTTACTAGTTGGATATATTCTTCTGTGGTGGATAGGGGGTGTTGAATCCAGTTCGTTGAGCAAGGAGTAGGTCTTGTCTATTACATATTTGGTTTAAGGAACCGTATCTGAGCTAATTTCAAACTCTGGTTTTATGCATCACCCCAACTCACCTGTCCCCTTAAGCAGGCATAAGTTGTTTTCTCAATGTGAGACTCTGTTCTGTCTTGTAATTCAGATCATGTGTAGCCATGTTTACATTCCCTCTATAAGTGATATGTTAAAACAAGTTCCTTTTTCTGTGGGACTTCTTTCACTTAGAATCATCGTACAAAAATCCACTGATTATGCTGCTATGGACATGATGACATTGATTTCATGGCTGAGTTATACTTCATTGTACGTAAGTACCACAATTTCTTTATCCATTTTTCTCTTTCAGAGATATTTAAGTTGTACAGTTGTCGTGGTTTTCGTAAACACAGCAGCCCTAAACTTTGGGCTGGCTGTGTCTTGTTGATGTTTAGTTTTCCCAAGCTATAGGGCCATGAGAGGAAGTGCCCTAGGCTCTGTAGGTTTGTTTTTTAGATGTTTCAGGAAACACCATACACTTCTCCAGAGTGGCTGTTGGCAATTGACATCCTGCCCATCAGCATGACATGGCTCCCTGTTCTCCATGGCCTGTCCTGCCTTTCTGGTTTTTACACTTTTTTCGGATGGCCCTTTTGACCGAGGGGAAGTGAGACTTCATTGTAGTGTGGATTTCCATTGCACACTTGCTTGGTTGGCCAAAAAGGGCGTATGCGTTTTTTCCTGAATATATTCAGGAAAAAACGCATACGCCCTTTTTGGCCAAGTGCATCATTGTGGACGTTCTGCCTCTTTTCCTATGCTTTACATGCAATTCCAGTCTACCTCCTGAAATCAGTTTCCTGCAATTGTGCCTTGCTTTCAAGTCTTCTTCGCAGCCTTACCTCAATATATTTTTGGACGATAGTTGTCCTTTATAACTCTGCAGTTTTTATGAATTGCAGTGCCCCTGAGCTCCTTTTCTCAGCTCGCTTTTTGTGACCTGGCCGCAAATCAAAAGGATTGCTTCAGGCTATATTCTGGTTCCGGCGCGGCACGCTGAGTCTTTGGTTAATTCTACATCCTGGTGGGAAATTAGAGTGAAATGTTCCCTTCCAAACACCTACAGCAAGTCTCTCATTGGTTCTCCCTATTGCCGTTCATCCTCCGCAGAAATTGCAGAGTGTGCCAAACAGGAGGTTAAAGGCACTGACTCTCCAAGTGGGGAGATTGTTAATAAAGTGTCTGGAATGGTGAACCTGAGTACCAGAGGACGAATAATGAGATGTGTTTTAGAAACCTTGTCCGATCACACTGTGGACCATCCTCTGGGTTTCCCATGCATGTTTTAGCTGTAGGAAGAATCCCTTAAACCTGGAGAGTTGGGACCCATGGAATGGGTAACACACAGTACTACTTAAAACAGTCTGCATTTGCTCACCGAACCTCACCAATCCTCTCAGCCCGAAGTGTCCAGCCTTATGTCTCACCCAGCTGTGGTTGTAGATGTGGTAAATCCAGGTTTCATCACAAGGCCTGAACGAATTATTTAAGAATTTCTCTCTCTTTTACTGTCTTTGTGTTTTGTTTTTGAAATTCATTTTTATAATGGGGTTTAGCTGATTTTCACTGCTGTGTTTATGTCACTCTATGCACACTTGATCCTCTTATGGAGACCTACAAATACATACGTTTTAAGATTCTTACTAGTCAGACATATTCCTCTGCATTGAATATGGGGTGTTGAGTCCGCTTCGTTGAGCAAGGAGTATATCTTGTCTATTACTGGCTTATGGAACGGTATCTGTGCTAATTTCAACCTCTGGTTTTATGCAGCACCCCAACTCACCTTTCCCCTTAAGCAAGCATAAGTTGGTTTTCTAAATGTGAGACTGTTCTGTTTTGTAATTTAGTTCATGTGTAGCCAAGTTTACATTCCCTCTATAAGTGATATCTTATGACTAGTTTATTTTTCTGTGTGACATATTTCACTCAGAATCATCGTACCTGAATCCACTCATTATGCTGCTACGGGCCTGATGACATTGATTTCATTGCTGAGAGACATTCCATTGTACATAAGTACCACAACATCTTTATCTATTTTTCTCTTTCTGGGATATTTAAGTTGTACCGTTGTCGAGGTTCTTGTAAACACAGCAGCCCTAAACTTTGGGATGGCTGTGTCTTGTTGATTTTAATTTTCCTAAGGTATAGGGCCATAAGTGGAAGTGCCTGAGTCTCTGTAGTTTTGTTTTTTAGAGGTTTCAGGAAACACCCTACACTTCTCCAGAGTGGCTGCTGACAATTTACATCCCCCCCATCAGCATAACAAGGCTCCCAGTTCTCCATGGCCTGTCCTGCCTTTCTGGATTTTACACTTTTTTCAGATGGCCTATTTTACCGGTGGGAAGTGAGACTTCAGTGTAGTGCAGATTTCCATTGCCTGCTTGCTTGGTTGAAGAAAAAGCACGTATGCGTTTTTTCCTCAATATATTCAGGAAAAAAATCATACGCCCTTTTTGGCCAAGTGCATCATTGTCAAAGTTCTGCCACTTTTCATATGCTTTAAAGGCAACTCCCATCTACCTCTTGAAATCAGTTTCCTGCAATTCTTCCTTGCTTTCAAGTCCTCTTCGTAGCCTTACCTCAATATAGTTTTGGACGATAGCTGTCATTTATAACTGTGCAGGTTTGTGAATTACAGTGCCCCTGAGCTCCTTTTTTAAACTCGCTTTCTTTTGAGCTGGCAGCAAACCTGCAGGATTGCTTCAGGCCCTATTCTGGTTCCAGCACGGCATGCTGAGCCTTTGGTTCATTCTTCTTCCTGATGGGAAATTAAAGTGATATGTGCCCGTCCAAACAACTACAGCTAGTCTCTCATTGGTTCTCCCTATTCCTGTTCATCCTCCGCAGAAATTGCAAACTGTGCCAAACAGGAGGTTAAAGGCACTGACACGCCACGTGGGGCGATTGTTAGTAAAACGTCTGGAATGGCGAACCCGAGTACAATGTGACGAAAAATGGGATGTGTTTTAGAAACGTTTCCCGATCACATGGTGTACCATTCTCTGGGTTTCCCATACATGTTTTAGCTTTAGGAAGAATCCCTTAAACCTGAAGAGTTGGGACCCCTGGAATGGGTAACATGCAGTGTTACTTCAAAGGGGCTGCATTTGCTCACCGAACCTCACCAATTCTCTCATCCCCAAGTGTCCTGCCTTATGTCTCACCCAGCTGTGGGTGTAGATGTGGTAAATCCAGGTTTCTTCACAAGTCCTGAACGAATTATTGAAGAATTTCTCTGTCTTTCACTGTCTTTGTGTTTGAAATTTATTTTTATAATGGGGTTTAGCTGATTTTCACTGCTGTGTTTATGCCTCTCTACACACACTTGATTCTCTTATGGAGACACATAGATACATAGGTTTTAAGATTCTTACTAGTCAGACATATTCCTCTGCGGTGAATAGGGGGTGTTGAGTCCACTTCGTTGAGTAAGCAGTAGGTCTTTTCTATTACATATTTGGTTTATGGAACGGTATCTGTGCTAATTTCAATCTCTGGATTTATGCAGTATCCCAACTCACCTTTCCCCTTAAACAAGCATAAGTTTGTTTTCTAAATGTGAGACTGTGTTCTATTTTGTAATTCAGTTCATGTGTAGCCAAGTTTCCATTCCCTCTATAAGTGATATCTTATGATAAGTTTCTTTTTCTGTGTGACTTATTTCCTTAGAATCATTGTACCTGAATCCACTCATTATGCTGCTACAGGCCTGATGACATAGATTTCATTGCTGAGTGATATTGCATTGTACGTAAGTACCACAACTTTTTTATCCATTTTTCGCTTTCTGGGATATTTAAGTTGTACCGTAGTCAATGTTCTTGTAAACACAGCAGCCCTAAACTTTGGGGTGGCCGTGTCTTGTTGATTTTAAATTTCCTAAGCTATAGGGCCATAAGTGGAAGCGCCCTAGGCTCTGTAGCTTTGTTTTTTAGATGTTTCAGGAAACACCCTACACTTCTCCAGAGTGGCTGTTGGCAATTTACATCCTGCCCATCAGCATAACAAGGCCCCCTGTTCTTCATGGCCTGTCCTGCCTTTCTGGCTTTTACACTTTTTTTAGATGTCCCTTTTGACCGATGGAAAGTGAGACTTCATTGTAGTGCAGATCTCCGTTGCAGGCTTGCTTATTTCGACAAAAAGTGCATATGCTTTTTTCCTGCATGTATTCAGCAAAAAAAGCATATGTGCTTTTTGGCCAAGTGCATCATTGTCGAAGCTCTGCCGCTTTTCATATACTTTAAATACAGTTTCAATCTACCTCCTGAAATCTATTTCCTGCGATTTTGCCGTGCTTTCAAGTCCTCTTTGTAGCCTTACCTCAATATATTTTTGGACGATAGCTGTCATTTATAACTCTGCAGGTTTGTGAATTGCAGTGACCTAGAGCTCCTTTTTTCAACTCGCTTTTTTGTGAGCTGGGTGCAAAACCGCAGGATTGTGTCAGGCCCTCTTCTCGTTTTGTCACGGCACGCTGAGCCTTTTGTTAATTCTTCTTCCTGGTGGGAAATTAGAGTAAAATATGACCGTCCAAACACCTACAGCTAGTCTCTCATTGGTTCTCCCTATTCCCTTTCATCCTCCGCAGAAATTGTAAACTGTGCCAAACAGGAGTTTAAAGGCAGTGACTCTCCATGTGGGGAGATTTTTAGTAAAGCGTCTGGAATGGCGAATCCGTGTACCAAGGTACAAAGAATGAGATACGTTTTAGAAACGTTGCCCGATCACACGGTGGAGCATCCTCTGGGTTTCCCATGCATGTTTTAGCTGTAGGAAGAATCCCTTAAACCTGGAGAGTTGGGACCCATGGAATGGGTAGCATGCAGTATTACTTCAAAGGGTCTGCATTTGCTCACCGAACCTCACCAATCGTCTCAGCCCCAAATGTCCTGCCTTATGTCTCACCCAGCTGTGGGTGTAGAAGTGGTAAATCCAAGTTTCATCACAAGCCCTGAATGATTATTTAAGAGTTTTCTCTCCTTCACTGGCTTTGTGTTTTGTTATTGAAATTTATTTTTATAATGGGGTTTAGCTGATTTTACCAGCTGTGTATGCTGCTCTACACACACTACATTCTCTTACGGAGACATATAAATACATACGTTTCAATATTCTTATTGTCTGATATATTCCTCTGCGGTGAATAGGCCGTTTTGAATCTAATTCTTTGAGCAAGGTGTAGGTCTTGTCTGTTACATATTTGGCTTATGGAATGGTATCTGTGCTAATTTCAATCTCTGGTTTTACACAGCACCCCAACTCACCTTTCCTCTTATGCAAGTATAAGTTGGTTTTCGAAATGTGAGACTTGTTCTGTTTGTTTCTGTTCATGTGTATCCAAGTTTACATTCCCTCTATAAGTGATATATTATCATAAGTTTCTTTTTCTGTGTGACTTATTTCCTTAGAATCATCGTACCTAAAATCCATTCATTATGCTTCTATGGGCCTGATGACATTGACTTCATTGCTGAGTGATATTCCATTGTACGTAAGTACGAAAATTTCTTTATCCATTTTTTTCTCTTTCTAGGATATTTAAGTTGTACCATAGTCGAGGCCCTTGTAAACAGAGCAGCCCTAAACTTTGGGGTGGTTGTGTCTTGTTATTGTAATTTTCCTCAGCTATAGGCCTATAAGTGGGTTTAGTGTTAGGGTTAGGGTTAGGGGACGGGGACGGTTTAGGGGACAGGTTAGGGTACGACAACGGTTTAGGGTGACCGTAAGTGTGAGGGCACGGGTTAGTGTTAGCGTACGGCTTAGGATTAGGGGACGGGATAGGGTAAGGCTTTGGGTAATGGTTAGGGTTAGGGTTAGGGTTAGGGTTAGGGGACGGGGACGGTTTAGGGTACAGGTTAGGGTACGACAACGGTTTAGGGTGAGCGTACGTGTTAGGGTACGGGTTAGTGTTAGTGTATGGGTTTGGATTAGGGGATGGTTTAGGCTGAGGCTTCGGGTAAGGGTTAGGGTTAGGGTTAGGTCTAGGGTTAGTATTAGTGGACGGGGACGGTTAACAATACAGGTTATGGTACGAAAACGATTTAGTGTGAGCGTACGTGTTAGCATATGGTTTAGTGTTACTGTACGGGTTAGGATTAGGGAACGCATTAGGGTAAGGCTTCGGGTAAGGGTTAGGGTTAGGGTTAGGGCTAGGGTTAGGGTAAAGGGACGGGGACGGTTTAGGGTCCAGGTCAGGGTACGACAACGGTTTAGGGTGAGCGTACGTGTGAGGGCCCGGGTTATGTTAGCATACGGGTTAGGATTAGGGGACGGGTTAGGGTTACGCTTCAGGTAAGGGTTAGGGTTAGGGCTAGGGTTAGGGTAAAGGGACGGGGATGGCTTAGGGTACAGGTTAGGGTACATCAATGGTTTAGGCTGAGCATATGTGTTAGTGTTAGCGTACGGGTTAGGATTAGGGATGTGTTAGGCTGAGGCTTCGGGTAAGGGTTAGGGTTATGGTTAGGGCTAGGGTTAGGGTTAGGGGACGGGGACGGTTTACGGTACAGATTAGGGTATGACAAATTTTTAGGGTGAGAGTACGTGTTAGGGTACGGGTTAGTGTTAGCTTACGGGTTAGGATTATGGGATAGTTTAGGATAAGTCTTCGGGTATGGGTTAGGTTTATGGTTACAGCTACGGTTAGAGTTAGGGGACGGGGACAGATTAGGGGACAGGTTAGGGTACGACAACGGTTTAGGGTGTGCGTACGTGTTAGGTTCTGCGTTAGTGTTAGCGTACGGGTTAGGAATAGGGGACGGGGTATGCTGAGGCTTCGGGTAAGGGTTAGGGTTAGGGCTAGGGTTAGGGTTAGGGGATGGGGACAGTTTAGGGTAAAAGATAGGGTACGACAACGGTTTAGTGTGAGCGTACATGATAGGGTATGGATTATTGTTATCGTACGGGTTTGGATTAGAGGACAGGTTAGGCTGAGGCTTCGGGTAAGGGTTAGGGTTAGGGTTAGGGCTAGGGTTAGGGTTAGGAGATGGGGACAGTTTACAGTACAAGTTAAGGTATGACAACGGTTTAGGAAGAGCGTACGTGTCATGGTACTGTTTAGTGTTAACGTATGGGTAAGGATTAGGGGATGGGTTAGGGTAAGGCTTCGGGTAAGTGTTAGGGTTACATTAGGGCTACATTAGGGTTAGGGGATGGGGACGGTTTAGGGCATAGGTTACGGTACGATAACGGTTTAGGGTGAGCGTACGTGTGAGGGCACGGGTTAGTGTTAGCGTACGGGTTAGGATTAGGGGACGTGTTAGGGTAAGGATTCTGGGAAGGGATAGGGTTAGAGTTCGTGCTAGGGTTAGGGTTAGGGGACGGGGACGGTTTACGGTCCAGGTGAGCATAAGACAACGCTTTAGGTTGAGTGTACGTGGGAGGGCACGGGTTAGTGTTAGCATACGGGTTAGGATTAGGGGAAGGGTTAGGGTAAGGCTTCCGGGAAGGGTTAGTGTTAGGGTTTGGGCTAGGGTTAGGGGATGGGGACGGTTTAGGGTCCAGGTGAGCGTACAACAACGGTTTAGGGTGAGTGTACGTGTGAGGGCACGAGTTAGTGTTATCGTACGGGTTAGGATTAGGGGACGTGTTAGTGTAAGGCTTTGGGGAAGGGTTAGGGTTAGGGTTCGGGCTAGGGTTAGAGTTATGGGACGGGGACGGTTTAGGGTCCAGGTGAGGGTACGACAAAGGTTTAGGGTGAGCGTAGGTGTGAGGGCACGGGTTAGTGTTAGCGTATGGGTTAGGATTATGGGACGGGTTAGGGTAAGGCTTCGGGGAAGGGTTAGGGTTAGGGATTGGGCTAGGGTTAGAGTTAGGGGACGGGGACGGATTAGGGTCCAGGTGAGGGTACGACAACGCTTTAGGGTGAGCGTACGTGTGAGGGCACGGGTTAGTGTTAGCGTTCGGGTTAGGATTAGGGGACGGGTTAGTGTAAGCATTCGGAGAAGTGTTATGGTTAGGGTTCGGGCTAGGGTTATGTTAGGGGACGGGGACCGTTTAGGATCCAGGTGAGGGTACGAAAACGCATTAGGGTGAGCGTAAGTGTGAGGGCATGAGTTAGTGTTAGCGTTAGGGTTAGGATGAGGGGATGGGTCAGGGTAAGGCTTCGGGGAAGGGTTAGGGTTAGGTTTCGGGCTAGGGTTAGGTTTAGGGGATGGGGAAAGTTTAGGGTCCAGGTGACGGTATGACAACGGTTCAGGGTGACCGTACGTGTGAGGGCACGGGTTAGTGTTAGCGTACGGGTTAGGATTAGGGGACGTGTTAGGGTAAGGATTCAGGGAAGGGTTAGGGTTAGGGTTCGGTCTAGGGTTAGGGTTAGGGGACGGGGACGGTTTAGGGTCCAGGTCAGGGTACGACAACGGTTTAGGGTGAGCGTACGTGTGAGGGCCCGGGTTATGTTAGCATACGGGTTAGGATTAGGGGACGGGTTAAGGCAAGGCTTCGGGGAAGCGTGAGGGTTAGGGTTCTTGCTAGGGTTAGGGTTAGGGGACGGGGACGGTTTAGGGTCCAGGTGAGGGTACGACAACGGTTTATGGTGAGCGTACGTGTGAGGGCATGGGTTAGTGTTAGTGTACGGTTTCGGATTAGGGGACGGGTTCGGGTAAGGCTTCGGGGAAATGTTATGGTTAGGGTTCGGGCTAGGGTTAGGTAAGGGGACGGTGACGGTTTAGGGTCCAGGTGAGGGTATGACCACGCTTTAGGGTGAGCGTACGTGTGAGGGCATGGGTTAGTGTTAGCGTATGGGTTAGGATAGGGGACGTGTTAGGGTAAGAATTCGGGGAAGGGTTAGGGTTAGGGTTCGTGCTAGGGTTAGGGTTCGGGGACGGGGACGGTTTTGGGTCCTGGTTAGGATAAGACAACGCTTTATTTTGAATGTACGTGTGAGGGCATGGGTTAGTGTTAGCATACAGGTTAGGATTAGGGGACGGGTTAGGGTAAGGCTTCCGGGAAGGGTTAGTGTTAGGGTTTGGGCTAGGGTTAGGGGACGGGGACAGTTTAGGGTCCAGGTGAGGGTACGACAACGGTTTAGGGTGAGCGTACGTGTGGGGGCACGGGTTAGTGTTAGCGTACGGGTTAGGATTAGGGGACGGGTTAGGGAAAGGCTTCTGGGAAGGGTTAGGGTTAGGGATCGGGCTAGGGTTAGAGTTAGGGGACGGGGACGGTTTAGGGTCCAGGTGAGGGTACGACAACGCTTTCGGGTGAGCGTAAGTGTTAGGGCATGGTTTAGTGTTAGAATACGGGTTAGGATTAGGGGACGTGTTAAGGTAAGGATTCGGGGAAGGGGTAGGGTTACAGTCAGTGCTAGGGTTAGGGGACGGGGACGGTTTAGGGTCCAGGTGAGGGTAAGACAATGCTTTAGGGTGAGTGTACATGTGAGGGCACGGGTTAGTGTTAGAATACGAGTTAGGTTTAGGGGACGGGTTAGGGTAAGGCTTCGCGGAAGTGTTAGTGTTAGGGTTTGGGTTAGGGTTAGGGGACGGGGACGGTTTAGGGTCCAGGTGAGTGTACGACAACCGTTTAGTGTGAGCGTATGTGTGAGGGCACGGATTAGTGTTATCGTACGGGTTAGGATTAGGGGACGTCTTAGTGTAAGACTTCGGGCAAGGGTTAGGGTTAGGGTTCGGGCTAGGGTTAGGGTTAGGGTACGGGGCTGGTTTAGGGTACAGGTGAGGGTACGACAACGTTTTAGGTTGAGCGTACATGTGAGGGCATGGGTTAGTGTTACCGTACGAGTTAGGATTAGGGGACGGGTTAGGGTAAGGCTTCGGGGAAGGGTTAGGGTTAGGGTTCGGGCTAGGGTTAGGGTTAGGGTATGGGGATGGTTTAGTGTCCAGATGAGTGTATGAAAACGCTTTAGGGTGAGCATACGTGTTAGGGCACGGGTTAGTATTAGCGTACGGGTTAGGATTAGGGGACGGGTTAGGGTAAGGCTTTGGGGAAGGTTTAGGTTTAGGGTTCGGGCTAGGGTTATGGTTAGGGGACGGGGATGCTTTAGGGTCCATGTGAGGGTACGACAACGGTTTAGGGTGAGCGTACATGTGAGGGCACGGGTTACTGATAGCGTACGGGTTAGGATTAGGGGACGGGTATGGGTAAGGCTTCGGGGAAGGGTTAGGGTTAGGGTTTGGGCTAGGATTAGGGTTAGGGGACGGGGACGCTTTAGGGTCCTGGTGAGGGTACGACAATGGATTAGGGTGAGCGTACATGTGAGGGCATGGTTTAGTGTTAGCGTACGGGTTAGGATTAGGGGACGGGTTAGGGTAAGGCTTCAGGGAAGGGTTAGGGTTAGGGTTTGGGTTAGGGTTAGGGTTAGGGGACGGGGACGGATTAGTGTCCATGTGAGGGTATGACAACGTTGTAGGGTGAGTGTACATGTGAGGGCACGGGTTAGTGTTAGCGTCCGTGTTAGGATTAGGGGACGGGTTAGGGTAAGGCTTCGGTGATGGGTTAGTGTTAGGGTTTGGGCTAGGGTTAGCGGACGGGGACTGTTTAGGGTCCAGGTGAGCGTACGACAATGGTTTAGGGTGAGCGTACGTGTTAGGTCATGGGTTAGTGTTAGCGTACGGGTTAGGATTTGGGGACGTGTGAGTGTAAAGCTTCGGGGAAGGGTTAGGGTTAGGGTTCGGGCAAGGGTTAAGGTTATGGGTTGGGGACGGTTTAGGGCCCAGGTGAGTGTACGACAACGGTTTAGGGTGAGCGTACGTGTGAGGGCACGGGTTAGTGTTAGCGTGTGGGTTAGGATTAGGGGACGGTTTACGGTAAGGCTTCGGGGATGAGTTAGATTTAGCGTACGGGCTAGGGTAAGGGTTAAGGGATGGGGACGGTTTAGGGTCCAGCTGAGGGTACGACAACGGTTTAAGGTGAGCGTACGTGTGATGGCACGGGTTAGTGTTAACGTACGGGTTACGATTACGGGATGGGTTTGGGTAAGGCTTCGGTGAAGGGTTAGGGTTAGGGTTTGGGCTAGGGTAAGGGTTAGTGGACGGGGACGGTTTAGTGTCAAGGTGAGTGTACGACAACGGTTTAGGGTGAGCGTACTTGTGAGGACACGGGTTAGTGTTAGCGTACGGGTTAGGATTATGGGACGGTTTCGGGTAAGGTTTCGGGGAAGGTTTAGGGTTAGGGTTTGGGCTAGGGTAAGGGTTAGGGGATGGGGACGGTTTAGGGTCCAGGTAAGTGTACGAAAAGGTTTAGGTTGAGCATACGTGTGAGGGCATGGGTTAGTGTTAGTGCACGGGTTAACATTAGGGGACGGGTTCGGGTAAAGCTTCGGGGAAGGGTTAGGGTTAGGGTTCGGGAAAGGTTTAGGTTTCGGGGACGGGGAAGGTTTAGGGTCTAGGTGAGGGTACGACAATGGTTTAGGGTGAGCGTACGTGTGAGGACACGGGTTAGTGTTAGCGTATGGGTTATGATTAGGGGACGGGTTCGGTAAGGCTTCGGGGAAGGGTTAGGGTTAGGGTTCGGGCTAGGGTTAGGGTTAGGGGAAGGGGACGGTTTAGGGTCCAGGTGAGGGTACGACAACGGTTTAGGGTGAGCATATGTTTGAAGGCACGGTTTAGTGTTAGCGTACGGTTTAGGATTAGGGGACATGTTCGGGTAAGGCTTCGGGGAAGTGTTAGGTTTAGGGTGTGGGCTAGGATTAGGGTTAGGGGAAGGGGACGGTTTAGGGTCCAGGTGAGGGTACGACAACGGTTTAGGGTGAGCGTACGTGTGAGGGCATGGGATAGTGTTAGCGTATGGGTTAGGAAAAGGGACGGTTTAGGGTAAGTGTTCGGGGAAGGGTTAGGGTTAGGGTTCTGGCTAGAGGTAGGGTTAGGGGACGGGGACGGTTTAGCGTCCAGGTGAGGATACAACAACGGTTTAGGGTGAGCGTACGTGTGAGGGCACGGGTTAGTGTTAGCGTACTGGTTAGGATTAGGGGATGGGTTCGGGTAAGGCTTCGGGGAAGGGTTAGGGTTAGGGTTCGGGCTAAGGTTAGGGTTAGGGGACGGGGATGGTTTAGGATCCAGGTGAGGGTACGACAAAAGTTTAGGGTTAGCGTACGTTTGAGGGCACGGGTTAGTGTTAGTGTATGGGTTAGGATTAGGGGACGGGTTCGCATAAGGATTCGGGGAAGGTTTAGGGTTAGGGTTCTGGCTAGGGTTAGGTTGAGGGGACGGGGACGGTTTAGGGTCCAGGTGAGCTTACGACAACGATTTAGGGTGAGCGTACGTGTGAGGGCACGTGTTAGTGTTAGCGTACGGGTTAGGATTAGGGGACGGTTTCGGGTAAGGTTTCGGGGAAGGTTTAGGGTTAGGGTTCGGGCTAGGGTTAGGGTTAGGGGACGGGTCCGGTTTAGGGTCCAGGTGAGGGTACGACAACGGTTTAGGGTGAGCGTACGTGTGAGGGCACGGGTTAGTGTTAGCGTACGGGTTAGGATTAGGGGATGGGTTAGGGTAAGGCTTCGGGGAAGAGTTAGTGTTAGGGTTCGGGCTATGAGACGGGGACGTTTTAGGGTCCAGGTGAGGGTATGATAACGGTTTAAGTTGAGCGTACATGTGAGAGCAAGGGTTAATGTTAGCGTACGGTTTAGTATTATGGGATGAGTTCGGGTATGGTTTCGGGCAAGGGTTAGGGTTAGGATTCGGGCTAGGGTTAGGGTTAGGGGACGGGGACGGTTTAGGGTCCAGGTGAGGGTACGACAACGTTTTAGGGTGAGCGTAGGTGTGAGGGCATGGGTTAGCGTTAGCGTACGGGTTAGGATTAGGGGACGGGTAAGGGTATGGCTTCAGGGTAGGGTTATGTTTAGGTTTCGGGCTAGGGTTAGGGTTAGGGGACGGGGACGGTTTAGGGTCCGGGTGAGTGTACGACAACGGTTTAGGGTGAGCGTACGTGTGAGGAAATGGGTTAGTATTAGCATACGGGTTAAGATTGGGTACGGGTTCGGGGAAGGCTTCGGGGAAGGGTTAGGGTTAGGGTTCGGGCTAGGGTTAGGGTTAGGGGACGGGGAAGGTTTAGGGTCCAGGTGAGGG
Organism: Pseudorca crassidens; assembly: GCF_039906515.1. Taxonomy (NCBI): domain Eukaryota; kingdom Metazoa; phylum Chordata; class Mammalia; order Artiodactyla; family Delphinidae; genus Pseudorca; species Pseudorca crassidens. Next base: position 155,730,260 of record NC_090296.1, read on the forward strand.
TACGACAACGGTTTAGGGTGAGCGTACGTGTGAGGGCACGGGTAGTGTTAGCGTACGGGTTAGGATTAGGGGACGGGTTAGTGTAAGGCTTCGGGGAAGGGTTAGGGATAGGGTTCGGTCTAGGTTTAGGGTTAGGGGACGGGGACGGTTTAGGGTCCAGGTGAGGGTACGACAACGGTTTAGGGTGAGCGTACGTGTGAGGGCACGGGTTACTGTTAGTGTACGGGTTAGGATTAGGGGACGGGTTCGGGTAAGGCTTCGGGGTAGGGTTAGGGTTAGGGTTCGGGCTAGGGTTAGGGTTAGGGGACGGGGACGATTTAGGGTCCAGGTGAGGGTACGACAACGGTTTAGGGTGAGCGTACGTGTGAGGGAACGGGTTAGTGTTAGCGTACGGGTTAGGATTAGGAGACGGGATAGGGTAAGGCTTCGGGGAAGCGTTAGGGTTAGCTTTCGGGCTAGGGTTAGGGTAGGGGACGGGGACGGTTTAGGGTCCAGGTGAGGGTACGACAACGGTTTAGCGTGAGCGTATATGTGAGGGCATGGGTTAGTGTTAGCGTAGGGTTTAGGATTAGGGGACGGGTTAGGGTAAGGCTTCGGGGAAGGGTTCGGGTTAGGTTTCGGGCTAGGGTTAGGTTTAGGGGACGGGGACGGTTTAGGGTCCAGGTGAGTGTACGACAATGATTTAGGGTGAGCGTACGTGTGAGGGCACTGGTTAGTGTTAGGGTACGTGTTAGAATTAGGGGACGGGTTAGGGTAAGGCTTCGGGGAAGGGTTAGGTTTAGGGTTCGGGCTAGGGTTAGGGTTAGGTGACGGGGACGGTTTGGGGTCGAAGTGAGTGTACGACAACGGTTTAGGGTGAGCGTACGTGTGAGGGCACGGGTTAGTGTTAGCGTACGGGTTGGGATTAGGGGACGGGTTCGGGTAAGGCTTCGGGGAAGGGTTAGGTTTAGTGTTCGGGCTAGGGTTAGGGTTAGGGGATGGGGACGGTTCAGGGTCCAGGTGAGGGTACGACAACGGTTTATGGTGAGCGTACGTATGAGGGCACGGGTTAGTGTTAGCGTACGGGTTAGGATTATGGGACGGAATAGGGTAAGGCTTCGCGGAAGGGTTAGGGTTAGAATTCGGCCTAGGGTTAGGGTTAGCGGATGGGGACGGTTTAGGGTCCAGGTGAGGGTTCGACAACGGTTTAGGGTGAGCGTACGTGTGATGGCACGGGTTAGTGTTAGCGTACGGGTTAAGATTAGGGCATGGGTTCGGGTAAGGCTTCGGGGAAGGGTTAGGTTTAGGGTTCGGGCTAGGGTTAGGGTTAGGGGACGGGTCCGGTTTAGGGTCCAGGTGAGGGTACCACAACGATTTAGGGTGAGCGTACGTGTGAGGGCAAGGGTTAGTGTTAGCGTACGGGTTAGGATTAGGAGACGGTTTCGGATAAGGCTTCGGGGAAGGGTTAGGTTTCGGGCTAGGGTTAGGGTTAGGGGACGGGGCGGTTTAGGGTCCAGGTGAGTGTACGACAATGGTTTAGGGTGAGCGTACGTGTGAGGGCACGGGTTAGTGTGAGCGTAAGGGTTAGGATTAGGGGACGGGTTAGGGTAAGGCTTCGGGGAAGGGTTACGTTTCGGGTTAGGGTTATGGTTAGGGGACGGGGAGGGTTTAGGGTCCAAGTGAGGGTACGACAACAGTTTAGGGTGAGCCTACATGTGAGGGCACAGGTTATTGTTAGCGTAGGGGTTAGGATTAGGGGACGGGTTCGGGTAATGCTTCGGGGAAGGTTTAGGGTTAGGGTTCGTGCTAGGGTTAGGGTTAGGGGACAGGGACGGTTTAGGGTCCAGGTTAGCGTAAGACAACGTTTTAGGGTGAGTGTACGTGTGAGGGCACGGGTTAGTGTTAGCGTACGGGTTAGGATTAGGGTACGGGTTAGGGTAAGGCTTCGGGGAAGGGTTAGTGTTAGGGTTTTGGCTAGGGTTACTGGACGGGGACGGTTTAGGGTCCAGGTGAGTGTATGACAACTGTTTAGGGTAAGCGTACGTGTGAGGGCACGGGTTAGTGTTAGTGTACGGTTTAGGATTAGGGGAAGTGTTAGTGTAAGGCTTCGGGGAAGGGTTAGAGTTAGGGTTCGGGCTAGGGTTAGGGATATGGGACGGGAACGGTTTAGGGTCCAGGTGAGTGTACGACAACGGTTTAGGGTGAGCGTACGTGTGAGGGCACGGGTTAGTGTTAGCGTACAGGTTAGGATTAGGGGACAGGTTAGGGTAAGTCTTCGGGGAAGTGTTAGAGTTAGGGTTCGGGCTAGGGTTAGGGTTAGGGTACGGGGACGGTTTAGGGTCCAGGTGACGGTACGACAACGGTTTAGGGTGAGCGTACGTTTCAGGGCACGGGTTAGTGTTAGCGTGCGGCTTAGGATTAGGGGACGGGTTAGGGTAAGGCTTCGGGGAAGGGTTAGGGTTAGGGTTTGGGCTAAGGTTAGGGTTAGGGGACGGGGACGGTTTAGGGTCCAGGTGAGGGTATGACAAAGGTTTAGGGTGTGCGTACGTGTGAGGGCACGGGTTAGTGTTAGCGTACGGGTTAGGATTGGGGACGGATTCGGTTAAGGCTTCGGTGAAGTGTTAGGGTTAGGGTTCGGGCTAGGTTAGGGTTAGGGGACGGGGACGGTTTAGGGTCCAGGTGAGGGTACGACAACGGTTTAGGGTGAGTGTACATGTGAGGGCATGGGTTAGTGTTAGCGTACGGGTTAGAATTAGGGGACGGGCTCGGGTAAGGCTTCGGGTAAGTGTTAGGGTTAGGGTTCGTGCTAGGGTTAGGGTTAGAGGACGGGGACGTTTTAGGGTCCAGGTGAGGGTAAGACAACGTTTTAGGGTGAGTGTACTGTTAGGGCACAGGTTAGTGTTAGCGTACGGGTTAGGATTAGGGGACGGGTTCGGGTAAGGCTTCGGGGAAGGGTTAGTGTTAGGGTTCTGGCTAGGGTTACGGGACGGGGACGGTTTAGGGTCCAGGTGAGTGTACGAAAACGGTTTAGGGTGAGCGTACGACAACGGTTTAGGGTGAGCGTACGTGTGAGGGCACGGGTTAGTGTTAGCGTGCGTGTTAGGATTAGGGGACGGGTTAGGGTAAGGCAACGGGGAAGGTTTAGGGTTCGCGTTCGGGCTAGGGTTAGTGTTAGGGGACGTGGACTGTTTAGGGTCCAGGTGATGGTACGACAATTGTTTAGGGTGAGCGTACGTGTGAGGGCACAGGTTCGTGTTAGCGTGCGGGTTAAGATTATGGGACGGGTTCGGGTAAGGCTTCGGGGAACGGTTAGAGTTAGGGTTCGGGCTAGGGTTAGGGTTAGGGGACAGAGACGGTTTAGGGTCCAGGTAAGTGTACGAACCGGTTTAGGGTGAGCATACGTGTGAGGGCACGGGTTACTATTAGCGTAAGGGTTAGGATTAGTGGACGGGTTCGGGTAAGGCTTTGGGGAAGGTTTAGGTTTAGGGTTCGGGCTAGGGTTATGGTTAGGGGACGGGGACGGTTTAGGGCCCAGGTGAGGGTACGACAACGGTTTAGGGTGAGCGTACGTTTGAGGGCACGGGTTAGTGTTAGCGTACGGGTTAGGATTAGGGGACGGGTTCGGGTAAGATTTCGGGGAAGGGTTAGGGTTAGGGTTCGTGCTAAGGTTAGGTTTAGGGGATGGGGACGGTTTAGGGTCCAGGTGAGTGTAAGACAACGCTGTAGGGTGAGTGTACGTGTGAGGGCACGGGTTACTGTTAGCGTGGGTGTTAGGATTAGGGGACGGGTTTGGGTAAGGCTTCGGGGAAGGGTTAGTGTTAGGGTTTGGGCTAGGGTTAAGGGACGGGGACGGTTTAGGGTCCAGGTGAGCGTACGACAACAGTTTAGGGTGAGCGTACGTGTAAGGGCACGGGTTAGTGTTAGCGTGCGTGTTAGGATTAGGGAACGGGTTAGGGTAAGGTTTCGGGGAAGGGTTAGTGTTCGCGTTAGGGCTAGGGTTAGGGTTAGGGGATGTGGACGGTTTAGGGTCCAGGTGATGGTACGACAATGGTTTAGGGTGAGCGTACGTGTGAGGGCACAGGTTAGTGTTAGCATGCGGCTTAAGATTACGGGACGGGTTCGGGTAAGGCTTCGGGGAAGAGTTAGAGTTAGGGTTCGGGCTAGGGTTAGGGTTAGGGGACGGGGACGGTTTAGGGTCCAGGTGAGAGTACGACAACGCTTTAGGGTGAGCGTACGTATGAGGGCACGGGTTAGTGTTAGCGTACGCGTTAGGATTAGGGGACGGTTTCGGGTAAGGCTTCGGGGAAGGGTTAGTGTTAGGGTTTGGGCTAGGGTTAGGGTTACGGAACGGGGACGGTTTAGGGTCCAGGTGAGGGTACGACAACGGTTTAGACTGAGCGTACGTGTGAGGGCACGGGATAGTGATAGCGTATGGGTTAGGATAAGGGACGGTTTAGGGTAAGTCTTCTGGGAAGGGTATAGGGTTAGGGTTCGGGCTACGTTTATGATTAGGGGACGGGGACAGTTTAGGGTCCAGGTGAGGGTACGACAACGATTTAAGGTGAGCGTACTTGTGACGGCACTGTTTAGTGTTAGCGTACGTGTCAGGATTAGGGGATGGGTTAGTGTAAGGCTTCGGGGAAGGGTTAGGGTTAGGGTTTGGGGTAGAGTTAGGGTTAGGGGACGGGGACGGTTTAGGGTCAAGGTGAGGGTACGAAAATGGTTTATGGTGAGCGTACGTGTGAGGGCATGGGTTAGTGTTAGCGTACAGGTTAGGATTAGGGGACGGGTTAGGGTAAGGCTTCGGAGAAAGCTTAGGGTTATGGTTCGGGCTAGAGGTAGGTTTGGTGATGGGGACGGTTTAGGGTCCAAGTGAAGGAACGACAACGGTTTAGGGTGAGCGTACGTGTGTGGGCACGGATTAGTGTTAGCATACGGATTAGGATTAGGGGACGGGTTAGGGTAAGGCTTCGGGGAAGGGTTAGGGTTAGGGTTTGGGGTAGAGTTAGTGTTAGGGGACGGGGTCGGTTTAGGGTCAAGTTGAGGGTACGACAATGGTTTATTGTGAGCGTACGTGTGAGGGCACAGGTTAGTTTTAGCGTACAGGTTAGGATTAGGGGACGGGTTAGGGTAAGGCTTCGGGGAAGTGTTAGGGTTAGGGTTCGGGCTAGGGTTAGGGTTAGGAATCGGGGACGGTTTAGGGTCCAGGTGAGGGTATGACAATGGTTTAGGGTGAGCGTACGTGTGAGGACACGGGTTACTCTTAGCGTACGGGTTAGGATTAGGGGACCTCTTAGGGCAAGGCTTCGGGGAAGTGTTCGGGTTAGGGTTCAGGCTAGAGTTAGGGTTAGAGGATGGGAACGGTTTAGGGTCCAGGTGAGAGTACAACAACGTTTTAGGGTGAGCGAACGTGTGAGGGCACGGGTTAGTGTTAGCGTACGGGTTAGGATTAGGAAACGGTTAGGGTAAGGCTTCTGGGAAAGGTTAGGGTTAGGGTTCGGGCTAGGGTTAGGGTTAGGGGACGGGGACGGTTTAGGGTCCAGGACAGTGTTCTACAACGGTTTAGGGTGAGCGTACATGTGAGGGCACGGTTTAGTGTTAGCGTCCGGGCTAGGATTAGGGGACGGGTTCCGGTAAGGCTTCGGTGAAGTGTTAGTGTTAGGGGTCGGGCTAGGGTTAGGTTTAGGGGACTTGGACGGTTTAGGGTTCAGGTGAGGGTACGACAACGGTTTAGGGTGAGCGTACGTCTGTGGGCATGGGTTAGTGTTAGCGTACGGGTTAGGATTAAGGGACGGGTTAGGGAAAGGCTTCGGGGAAGGGTTAGTGTTAGGGTTTGGGCTAGGGTTAGGGTTAGGGGACGGGGACGGTTTAGGGTCCAGGTGAGGGTAGGACAACTTTTTTGGTTGAACGTACGTGTGCGAGCAGGGGTTAGTGTTAGCGATCGGGTTAGTATTAGGGGACGCATTAAGGTAAGGCTTTGGGGAAGGATTAGGGTTAGGGTTCGGGCTAGGGTTAGGGTTAGGGGACGGGGATAGTTTAGGGTCCAGGTGAGGGTAGACAACGGTTTCGGGTAAACGTATATTTGAGGGCATGGGTTAGTGTCAGCATAAGGGTTTGGTTTAGGGGACGGGTTAGGGTAAGGCTTCGGGGAAGGGTTAGTGTTCGGACTAGGGTTAGGTTTAGGGGACGGGGAAGGTTTAGTGTCCAGGTGAGGGTACAACAACGGTTTAGGGTGAGTGTACGTGTGAGGGCACAGGTTAGTGTTAGCATACGGGTTAGGATTAGGGGACGGTTTACGGTAAGGCTTCGGGGAAGTGTTAGGGTTAGGGTTCGGGCTACGGTTAGGTTTAGGGGACGGGGACGATTTAGGGTCCAGGTGAGGGTATGACAACGGTTTAGGGTGTGCGTACGTGTGAGACCACAGGTTAGTGTTGGCGTATGGGTTAGGATTACGGGACGGGTTAGAATAAGGCTTCGGGGAAAGGTTAGGGTTAGGGTTCATGCTAGGGTTAGGATTAGGGGACGGGTACGGTTTAGGGTCCAGGTGAGGGTACGACAACGGTTTAGGGTGAGCGTACGTGTGAGGGCACGGGTTAGTGTTAGCGTACGGGTTAGGATTAGGGGACGGGTTAGAGTAAGGCTTCGGGGAAGGGTTAGGTTTACAGTTCTGGCTAGGGTTAGGGTTAGGGGACGGGGACGGTTTAGGGTCCAGGTGAGGGTACGACAACGGTTTAGGGTGAGCGTACGTGTGTGGGCACGGGTTAGGGTTAGCGTACAGGTTAACATTAGGTGACGGGTTAGTGTAAGGCTTCTGGGAAGGGTTAGGGTTAGGGTTCGGGCTAGGGTTAGGGTTAGGTGATGGGGACGGTTTAGGGTGCATGTGAGGGTACGACAATTGTTTAGGGTGAGTGTACGTGTGAGGGCACGGGGTAGTGTTAGCGTACAGGTTAGGATTAGGGGACGTGTTCTCGTAAGGCTTCAGGGAAGAGTTAGGGTTAGGGTTCGGGCTAGGGTTAGGTTTAGGGGACGGGGATGGTTTAGGGTGCAGGTGAGGGTACGACAATGGTTTAGCGTGAGCGTACGTGTGAGGGCACGGGTTAGTGTTAACGTACGGGTTAGGATTAGGGGACCGGATAGGGTAAGGCTTCAGGGAAGGGTTAGGGTTCGGGCTAGGGTTAGGGGTAGAGTATGGGGACGGACTAGGGTCCAGGTGAGGGTACCACAACGGTCTGGGGTGAGCGTATGTGTGAGGGCACGGGTTAGTGTTAGCGTACGGGTTAGGATTAGCGGACGGGTTAGGGTAAGGCTTCGGGGAAGGGTTACGGTTCGGGCTAGGGTTAGGGTTAGGGGACGGGGACGGTTTAGGGTCCAGGTGAGGGTATGACAATGGTTTAGGGTGAGCGTACGTGTGAGGACACGGGTTACTGTTACCGTACGGGTTAGGATTAGAGGACGGTTTAGGGCAAGGCTTCGAGGAAGTGTTCAGGTTAGGGTTCGGGCTAGAGTCAGGGTTAGAGGACGGGGACGGTTTAGCGTCCAGGTGAGAGTACAACAACGGTTTAGGGTGAGCGAACGTGTGAGGGCACGGGTTAATGTTAGCGTACGGGTTAGGATTAGAGGACGGTTTAGGGCAAGGCTTCGAGGAAGTGTTCAGGTTAGGGTTCGGGCTAGAGTCAGGGTTAGAGGACGGGGACGGTTTAGGGTCCAGGTGAGGGTACGACAATGGTTTAGGGTGTGCGTACCTGTGAGGGCACGGGTTACTGTTAGCGTACGGGTTAGGTTTAGGTGACGGGTTTTCGTAAGGCTTTGGGGAAGTGTTAGGGTTAGGGTTCGGGCTAGGCTTAGGGTTAGGGGACGAGGATCGTTTAGGGTACAGGTGAGGGTACGACAATGGTTTAGGGTGAGCGTACGTGTGAGGGCACGGGTTAGTGTTAGCGTACGGGTTAGGATTAGGGGACGGGTTAGGGTAAGGCTTCAGGGAAGTGTTAGGGTTCAGGTTCGGGCTAGGGTTAGGGTTAGGGGATGGGGACGGTTTAGGGTCCAGGTGAGCGTACGACAACGGTTTAGTGTGTGCGTATGTGTGAGGGCACAGGTTAATGTTAGCGTACGGGTTAGGATTAGGGAACGGGTTAGGGTAAGGCTTCGAGGAAGTGTTCAGGTTAGGGTTCGGGCTAGAGTCAGGGTTAGAGGACGGGGACGGTTTAGGGTCCAGGTGAGGGTACGACAATGGTTTAGGGTGTGCGTACCTGTGAGGGCACGGGTTACTGTTAGCGTACGGGTTAGGTTTAGGTGACGGGTTTTCGTAAGGCTTTGGGGAAGTGTTAGGGTTAGGGTTCGGGCTAGGCTTAGGGTTAGGGGACGAGGATCGTTTAGGGTACAGGTGAGGGTACGACAATGGTTTAGGGTGAGCGTACGTGTGAGGGCACGGGTTAGTGTTAGCGTACGGGTTAGGATTAGGGGACGGGTTAGGGTAAGGCTTCAGGGAAGTGTTAGGGTTCAGGTTCGGGCTAGGGTTAGGGTTAGGGGATGGGGACGGTTTAGGGTCCAGGTGAGCGTACGACAACGGTTTAGTGTGTGCGTATGTGTGAGGGCACAGGTTAATGTTAGCGTACGGGTTAGGATTAGGGAACGGGTTAGGGTAAGGCTTCGAGGAAGTGTTCAGGTTAGGGTTCGGGCTAGAGTCAGGGTTAGAGGACGGGGACGGTTTAGGGTCCAGGTGAGGGTACGACAATGGTTTAGGGTGTGCGTACCTGTGAGGGCACGGGTTACTGTTAGCGTACGGGTTAGGTTTAGGTGACGGGTTTTCGTAAGGCTTTGGGGAAGTGTTAGGGTTAGGGTTCGGGCTAGGCTTAGGGTTAGGGGACGAGGATCGTTTAGGGTACAGGTGAGGGTACGACAATGGTTTAGGGTGAGCGTACGTGTGAGGGCACGGGTTAGTGTTAGCGTACGGGTTAGGATTAGGGGACGGGTTAGGGTAAGGCTTCAGGGAAGTGTTAGGGTTCAGGTTCGGGCTAGGGTTAGGGTTAGGGGATGGGGACAGTTTAGGGTCCAGGTGAGCGTACGACAACGGTTTAGTGTGTGCGTATGTGTGAGGGCACAGGTTAATGTTAGCGTATGGGTTAGGATTAGGGAACGGGTTAGGGTAAGGCTTCGGGGAAGGGTTAGGGTTCGGGCTAGGGTTAGGGATAGTGGACGGGGAAGGTTTAGGGTCCAGCTGAGGGTACGACAACGGTTTAGGGTGAGCGTACGTGTGAGGGCACGGGCTAGTGTTAGTGTATGGGTTAGGATTAGGGGATGGGTTAGGGTAAGGCTTTGGGGAAGGCTTAGAGTTCGGGCTAGGTTTAGGGATAGTGGACGGGGAAGGTTTCGGGTCCAGGTGAGGGTACGACAACGGTTTATGGTGAGCTTATGTGTGAGGGCACGGATTAGTGTTAGCGTATGGGTTTGGATTAGGGGACGTGTTAGGGTAAGGCTTCGGGGAAGGGTTACGTTTCCGTCTAGGGTTAGGGTTAGGGGACGTGGACGGTTTAGGGTCCAGGTGAGGGTACGACAATGGTTTAAGAAAAGCATACTTGTGAGGGCACGGGTTAGTGTTAGCATACGGGTTAGGATTAGTGGACGGGTTCGGGTAAGGCTTCAGGGAAGGGTTAGGGTTAGGGTTCATGCTAGGGTTAGGGTTAGGAGACGGGGATGATTTAGGGTACAGGTGAGGGTACGACAACGGTTTAGGGTGAGCGTACGTGTGAGGGCACAGGTTAGTGTTAGCGTACGGGTTAGGATTATGGGACGGGTTACGGTAAGGCTTCGGGGAAGGGTTAGGGTTAGGGGTCGGGCTACGGTTAGGGTTAGGGGATGGGGACGGTTTAGGGTCCAGGTGAGGGTACGACAACAGTTTATGGTGAGCGTACGTGTGAAGGCACTGGTTAGTGTTAGCGTCCGGGTTGGGATTAGGGGACGGGTTAGGGTAAGGCTTCGGGGAAGGGTTAGTGTTAGGGTTCGGGGTAGGGTTAGGGTTAGGGCACGGGGACGGTTTAGGGTACAGGTGGGGGTACGACAACGGTGTAGGGTGAGCCTACTTGTGAGGGCACGGGTTAGTGTTAGCGTACGAGTTAGGATTAGGGGACGGGTTAGGGTAAGGCTTCGGGGAACGGTTAGTGTTAGGGTTCAGGGTAGGTTTATGGTTAGGGGATGGGGACGGTTTAGGGTCCAGGTGATGTACGACAACGATTTAGGGTTAGCGTACGTGTGAGAGCACGGGTTAGTGTTAGCGTACGGGTTAGCATTAGGGGAACTGTTAGGGTAAGGCTTCGTGGAAGGGTTAGGGTTCGGGCTAGGGTTAGGGTTAGGGGACGGGGACGGTTTAGGGTCCAGCTGAGGGTACGACAACGGTTTAGGTTGAACGTACGTGTGTGGGCACGGGTTAATGTTAGCGTACGTGTTAGGATTAGGGGACGTGTTAGGGTATGGCTTCGGGGAAGGGTTAGGGTTCGGGTTCGGACCAGGGTTAGGGTTAGGAGACGGAGATGGTTTACGGTCCAGGTGAGGGTACGACAACGGTTTAGAGTGAGCGTACGTGTGAGGGCACGGGTTAGAGTTAGCTTACGGGTTAGGATTAGGGGACGGGTTCTCGTAAGGCTTCGGGCAAGGTTTAAGGTTCGGCTTCAGGCTAGGGTTAGTTTTAGGGGACGGGGACGGTTTAGGGTCCAGGTGAGGGTACGACAATGTTTTAGGGTGAGCGTACGTGTGAGGGCATGGGTTAGTGTTAGCGTACGGGTTAGGATTAGGGGACGGGTTAGGGTAAGGCTTCGGGGAAGGGTTAGGGTTCGGGCTAGGTTTAGGGTTAGGGGACGGGGACGGTTTAGGGTCCAGGTGAGGGTACGACAATGGTTTAGGGTGAGCGTACGTGTGAGGGCACGGGATAGTGTTAGCGTACGGTTTAGTATTAGGGAACGGTTAGCTTAAAACTTCGGGGAAAGGATAGTTTTAGGTTTCAGACTAGGCTTAGGGTTAGGGGACGGAGACGGTTTAGGGTCCAGGTGAGGGTACGACAACGGTTTAGGGTGAGCGTACATGTAAGGGCACGGGTTAGTGTTAGTGTACGGGTTGGAATTAGGGGACGGGTTAGGGTAAGGCTTCGGGGAAGTTTTAGGGTTAGGGATCGGTCTAGGGTTAGTGTTAGGGAATGGGGATGGTTTAGGGTCCAGGTGAGGGTACGACAACGGTTTAGGGTGAGCGTACGTGTGAGGACATGGGTTAGTGTTAGCGTACGGGTTAGGATTAGGTGACGGGTTAGGGTAAGGCTTCGGGGAAGGGTTAGAATTAGGGTTCGGGCTAGGGTTAGGGTTAGGGGACGTGGACGGTTTAGTGTCCAGGTGAGCGTACGACAACGGTTTAGTGTGTGCGTATGTGTGAGGGCACAGGTTAATGTTAGCGTACGGGTTAGGATTAGGGAACGGGTTAGGGTAAGGCTTCGGGGAAGGGTTAGGGTTCGGGCTAGGGTTAGGGATAGTGGACGGGGAAGGTTTAGGGTCCAGCTGAGGGTACGACAATGGTTTAGGGTGAGCGTACGTGTGAGGGCACGGGTTAGTGTTAGTGTATGGGTTAGGATTAGGGGATGGGTTAGGGTAAGGCTTTGGGGAAGGCTTAGAGTTCGGGCTAGGTTTAGGGATAATGGACGGGGAAGGTTTCGGGTCCAGGTGAGGGTACGACAACGGTTTATGGTGAGCTTATGTGTGAGGGCACGGATTAGTGTTAGCGTATGGGTTTGGATTAGGGGACGTGTTAGGGTAAGGCTTCGGGGAAGGGTTAGTGTTAGGGTTCGGGCTAGGGTTAGGGTTAGGGGACGGGGATGATTTAGGGTCAAGGTGAGGGTATGACAACGGTTTAGGGTCAGCGTACATGTGAGGGCACAGGTTAGTGTTAGCCTACGGGTTAGGATTAGGGGACGGGTTACGGTAAGGCTTCGGGGAAGGGTTAGGGTTAGGGTTTGGCCTACGGTTAGTGTTAGGGGACGGGGACAGTTTACGGTCCAGATGGGGGTACGACAAAGTTTTAGGGTGAGCGTACGTGTGAGGGCACGGGTTAGTGTTAGCGTACGGGTTAGGATTAGGTGACGGGTTAGGGTAAGGCTTCGGGTAAGGGTTAGGGTTAGGGTTCGGTCTAGGGTTAGGGTTAGGGGACGGGGACGGTTTAGGGTCCAGGTGAGGGTACGACAACGGTTTAGGGTGAGAGTACGTGTGAGGACATGGGTTTGTGTTAGGGTATGGATTAGGATTAGGGGACGGGTTAGGGTAAGGCTTCGGGGAAGGGTTAGAATTAGAGTTCGGGCTAGGGTTAGGGTTAGTGGACGTGTACGATTTAGGGTCCAGGTGAGCGTATGACAACAGTTTAGGGTGTGCATACGTGTGAGGGCACAGGTGAGTGTTAGCGTACGGGTTAGGATTAGGGGACGGGTTAGGGTAAGGCTTCGGGGAAGGGTTAGGGTTCGGGCTAGGGTTAGGGATAGTGGATGGGGAAGGTTTAGGGTCCAGCTGAGGGTACGACAACGGTTTAGGGTGAGCGTACGTGTGAGGGCATGGGTTAGTGTTAGCGTATGGGTTTGGATTAGGGGACGTGTTAGGGTAAGGCTTCGTGGAAGGGTTACGTTTCGGGCTAGGGTTAGGGTTAGGGGATGGGGAAGGTTTCCGGTCCAGGTGAGGGTACGACAACGGTTTAGGTTGAGCGTACGTGTGAGGGCACGGGTTAGTGTTAGTGTACGGGTTATGATTAGGGGACGAGTTAGGATAAGGCTTCGGGGAACGGTTAGGGTTAGGGTTCGGGTTCGGGCTAGGTTTAGGGTTAGGGGATGGGGACAGTTTAGGGTCGAGGTGAGGGTACGACCATGGTTTAGGGTGAGCGTACGTGTGAGGGAACGGGTTAGTGTTAGCGTACGGTTTAGGATTAGGGAACAGTTAGGGTAAGACATCGGGGAAAGGTTAGGGTTAGGGTTTGGGCTAGGGTTAGGTTTAGGGGATGGCGATGGTTTAGGGTCCAGGTGAGGGTACAATAACGGTTTAGGGTGAGCGTACGTGTGAGGTCACGGGTTAGTGTTAGTGTACGGGTGAGGATTAGGGGACGGTTTCGTGTAAGGATTCGGGGAAGGGTTAGGGTTCGGGCTAGGGTTAGGCTTAGGGGACGGGGACGAGCTAGGGTCCAGGTGAGGTTACGACAACGATTTAGGGTGAGCGTACGTGTGAGGGCACAGGTTACTGTTAACGTACGGGTTAGAATTAAGGTAGGGGTTAGTGTAAGGCTTCGGGGAAGGGTTAGGGTTAGGTTTCGGGCTAGGGTTAGGGTTTGGGGACGGGGACTGTTTACTGTCCAGGTTAGGGTACGAAAACGGTTTAGGGTGAACGTACGTGTGATGCCATCGTTTAGTGTTAGCGAACGGGTTAGGATTAGGGGACGGGTTAAAGTAAGGCTTCGGGGAAGGGTTAGGGTTAGGGTTCGGGCTATGGTTAGGGTTAGGGGACGGGGACGGTTTAGGGTCCAGGTGAGGGTACGACAACCGTTTAGGGTGAGCGTACGTGTGAGGGCACGGGTTAGTGTTAGCATACGGGTTAGGATTAGGGGACGTGTTAGGGTAAGGCTTCGGGGAAGGGTTAGGGTTAGGGTTCCGGCTAGGGTTAGGGTTAGGGGACGGTGACGGTTTAGGGTCCAGGTGAGGGTACCACAACGGTTTAGGGTGAGCGTACGTGTGAGGGCACGTGTTAGTGTTAGCGAATGGGTTAGGATTAGAGGACGGGTTAGGGTAAGGCTTCAGGGAAGGGTTTGAGTTAGGGTTCGGGCTAGGGTTAGGGATAGTGGACGGGGATGGTTTAGGGTCCAAGTGAGGGTACAACAACGGTTTAGGGTGAGTGTACGTGTGAGGGCACAGGTTAGTGTTAGCGTACGGGTTAGCATTAGGGGACGGGTTAGGGTAAGGCTTCGGGGAAGTGTTAGGGTTGGGGTTTGGACTGCGGTTAGGGTTAGGGGACAGGGACGGTTTACGGTCCAGGTGAGGGTACGACAACGGTTTAGTGTGAACATACGTGTGAAGCAATGGGTTAGTGTTAACGAGCGTTTTAGGATTAAGGGACGGTTTAAGGTAAGGCTTCGGGGAAGGGTTAGGGTTAGGGTTCGGGCTAGGGTTAGTGTTAGGGGATGCGGACGGCTTAGGGTCCAGGTGAGGGTACGACAACGGTTTAGGGTGAGCGTACGTTTGAAGGCACGGGTTAGTGTTAGCGTACGGGTTAGGATTAGGGGACGGGTTAGGGTAAGGCTTCGGGGAAGTGTTGGGGTTAGGGTTCAGGCTAAGGTCAGAGTTAGGGGACGGGGACTGTTTCGGGTCCAGGTGAGTGTAAGACAATGGTTTAGGGTGAGCGTATGTGTGAGGGCACAGGTTAGTGTTAGCGTTCTGGTTCGGATTAGGGGACGGGTTAGGATAAGGCTTAGGGGAAGTGTTAGTATTAGGGTTCGGGCTAGCGTTATGGTTAGGGGACGGGGACAGTTTAGGGTCAAGTTGAGAGTAAGACAAAGTTTAGGGTTAGCGTACGTGTGAGGGCACGGGTTATTGTTAGCATACGAGTTAGGATTAGGGGACGGGTTAGGGTAAGGCTACTGGAAGGGTTAGGGTTAGGGTTCGAGCTAGGGTTAGGGTTAGGGGACGGGGATGGTTTAGGGTCCAGTTGAGGGTACGACAAAGTTTTAGGGTTAGCGTACGTGTGAGGACACGGGTTAGTGTTAGCGTACAGGTTAGGATTATGGGATGGGTTAGGGTAAGGCTTCGGGGAAGGGTTAGGGTTAGGTTTCAGGCTAGGGTTAGGGGACGGGGACGGTTTAGGGTACAGGTTTGGGTACGACAACGGTTTAGGGTGAGCGTACGTGTGAGGGCACGGGTTAGTGTTAGCGTACGGTTAGGATTAGGGGACGAGTTAGTATAAGGCTTCGGGGAAGGTTTAGGGTTCATGCTAGGGTTAGGTTTAGGGGACGGGGATGGTTTAGGGTCCAGGTGAGGGTACGACAACGATTTAGGGTGAGCATACGTGTGAGGGCACGGGTTAGTGTTAGCGTACGGGTTAGGATTAGGGGATGGGTTAGGGTAAGGCTTCGGGGAAGGTTTAGGGTTAGGGTTCGGGCTAGGGTTAGGGGACGGGGAAGGTTTAGGGTCCAGGTGAGGGTACGACAACGGTTTAGGGTGAACGTACGTGTGAGGCAATGGGTTAGTGTTATTGAACGGGTTCGGATTAGGGGACGGGTTAGGGTAAGGCTTCGGGGAAGGGTTAGGGTTAGGGTTCGGGCTAGGGTTAGGGTTAGGGGACGGGGACAGTTTAGGGTCCAGGTGAGGGTACGACAATGTTTTAGGGTGAGCGTACGTGTGTGAGCACGGGTTAGTGTTAGCGTACGGGTTAGGATTAGGGGACTGGTTAGGGTAAGGCTTCGGGGAAGGGTTGGGGTTAGGGTTCAGGCTAGGGTTATGGTTAGGGGACGGGGACTCTTTAGGGACCATGTGAGGGTACGACAATGGTTTAGGGTGAGTGTATGTGTGAGCGCATGGGTTAGTGTTAGCGTCCGGGTTAGGATTAGGGTACGGGTTAGGGTAAAGCTTCGGGGAAGGGTTAGTTTTATGGTTCGGGCTAGGGTTAGGGTTACGGGACGGTGACGGTTTAGGGTTCAGGTGAGGGCACGACAACGGTTTAGGTTGATTGTACGTGTGTGGGCACGAGTTAGTGTTAGCGTACGGGTTAGGATCAGGGGACGGGTTAGGGTAAGGCTTCGGGAAAGTGTTAGGGTTAGGGTTTGGGCTAGGGTTAGGGTTAGGGAACGGAGACTGTTTAGCGTCCAGGTGAGGGTACGACAACGGTTTAGGGTGAACATACGTGTGAGGGCACGGGTTAGTGTTTGCGTACGGGTTAGGATTAGGGGACGGGTTCTCGTAAGGCTTCGGGGAATGGTTAGTGTTAGGGTTCGGGCTAAGGTTAGGGTTGGGGACGGGGACGGTTTTGGGTCCAGGTGAGTGTAAGACAACGGTTTAGGGTGAGCGTACGTGTGAGGTCACGGGTTAGTTTTAGCGTACGGTTTAGGATTAGGGGACGGGTTAGTGTAAGCCTTCGGGGAAGGGTTAGGGTTCAGGCTAGGTTTAGTGTTAGGGTTAGGGTTAGGGGACGGGGACGGTTTAGGCTCCAGGTGACGTTACAACAACATTTTAGGGTGAGCCTACGTGTGAGGGCACGGGTTAGTGTTAGCGTACGGGTTAGGATTATGGGACGGGTTCTAGTAAGCCTTCGGGGAAGGGTTAGGGTTAGGGTTCTGGGTAGGGTTAGGGTTAGGGGACGGGGACGGTTTAGGGTCCAGGTGAGTGTAGGGCAACGGTATTGGTGAGCGTACGTGTGAGGTCACGGGTTAGTGTTAACGTACGGGTTAGGATTAGGGGACCGTTTAAGGTAAGGCATTGGGGAAGGTTTAGGTTTCGGGCTAGGGTTAGGGTTAGGGGACGGGGACAGTTTAGGGTCCTGGTGAGGGTACGACAAAGGTTTAGGGTTAGCGTACGTGTGAGGGCACCGGTTAGTATTAGCGTACGGGTTAGGATTAGGGGATGCGTTAGGGTAATGCTTCAGGGAAGGGTTAGGTTTAGTGTTAGGGTTAGGGTTAGGGGACGGGGACGGTTTAGGGTCCAGTTGAGGGTACGACAACGGTTTAGGGTGAGCGTACGTGTGAGGGCATGGGTTAGTGTTAGCGTACGGGTTAGGATTAGGGGACGGGTTCTCGTAAGGCTTCGGGGAAGGGTTAGGGTTAGGGTTCGGGCTAGGGTTAGGTTTAGGGGACGGAGACGGTTTAGGGTCCAGGTGAGGTTACGACAACGGTTTAGGGTGAGCGTACGTGTGAGGGCACGGGTTAGTGTTAGCGTACGGGTTAGGATTAGGGGATGGGTTAGGGTAAGGCTTCAGGGAAGTGTTAGGGTTAGAGTTCGGGCTAGGGTTAGGGTTAGCGGACGGGGACGGTCTAGAGTTCAGGTGAGGGTACGACAACAGTTTAGGGTGAGCCTACGTGTGAGGGCATGGGTTAGTGTTAGCGTACGGGTTAGGATTAGGGGACGGGTTCTCGTAAGGCTTCGGGGAAGGGTTAGGGTTAGGGTTCTGGCTAGGGTTAGGGGACGGGGACGGGGACGGTTTAGGGTCCAGGTGAGTGTACGACAACTGTTTGGGTGAGGGTACGTGTGAGGGCACGGGTTAGTGTTAACGTACGGGTTAGGATTAGGGGACCGGTTAAGGTAAGGCATTGGGGAAGGTTTAGATTTCGGGCTAGGGTTAGGGTTAGGGGATGGGGACGGTTTAGGGTCCAGGTGAGGCTACAACAATGGTTTAGGGTGAACGTACGTGTGAGGCCATGGGTTAGTGTTAGCGAACAGGTTAGGATTAGGGGACGGGTTAAGGTAAGGCTGCGGGGAAGGGTTAGGGTTAGGGTTCGGGCTAGGGTTAGGGTTAGGGGACGGGGTCAGTTTAGGGTACAGGTGAGGGTACGACAATGGTTTAGGTTGAGCGTACGTGTGAGGGAACGGGTTAGTGATAGCGTACGGGTTATGATTAGGGGACGGGTTCTCGTAAGGCTTCGGGGAAGGGTTAGGGTTAGGGTTTGGGCTAGGGTTAGGGTTAGGGGACGGGGTCAGTTTAGGGTCCAGGTGAGGTTACGACAATGGTTTAGGGTGAGCGTACGTGTGAGGGAACGGTTTAGAGTTAGCGTACGGGTTAGGATTAGGGGACGGGTTAGGGTAAGGCTTCAGGGAAGGGTTAGGGTTACGGTTCGGGCTAGGGTTAGGGTTAGGGGATGGGGACGCTTTAGGGTTGAGGTGAGGGTACGAAAACGGTTTAGAGGGAGCGTACGTTTGAGGGCACGGGTTAGTGTTAGCGTACAGGTTAGGATTAGCAGACGTGTTAGGGTAAGGCTTCGGGGAATGGTTAGGGTTAGGGTTCGGGCTAGGGTTAGGGTTAGGAGACGGGGACGGTTTAGGGTCCAGGTTAGGGTACGACAACGGTTTAGGGTGAGCGTATGTGTGAGAGCATGGGTTAGTGTTAGCGTAGGGGTTAGGATTAGGGGACGGGTTAGTGTACCGCTTAGGGGAAGAGTTAGGATTCAGGCTAGGGTTAGGGTTAGTGGACGGGGATGGTTTAGTGTCCAGGTGAGGGTACGACAACGGTTTAGGGTGAGCGTACGTGTGAGGGCACAGGTTAGTGTTATCGTACGGGTTAGGATTAGGGTACGGTTTAGGGTAAGGCTTCGGGGAAGTGTTAGGGTTAGGGTTCGGGTTAGGGTTAGGGTTAGGGGACGGGGACGGTTTACGGTCCAGGTAAAGTTACAACAACTGTTTAGGGTGAACGTACGTGTGAGGCCATGGGTTAATGTTAGCGAACGGGTTAGGATTATGGGACGTGTTAAGGTAAGGCTTCGGGGAAGGATTAGGGTTAGGGTTCAGACTAGGGTTAGGGTTAGGGGACGGGGACGGTTTAGGATCCAGGTGAGGGTAGGACAACGGTTTAGGGTGAGCGTACGTGTGAGGGCACAGGTTAGTGTTAGCGTACGGATTAGGATTAGGGGACAGGTTAGTGTAAGGCTTCGGGGAAGGGTTAGGGTTAGAGTTCGGGCTAGGGTTAGGGTTAGGGGATGGGGACGGTTTAGGGTCCAGGTGAGTGTACGACAATGGTTTAGGGTGAGCGTACGTGTGAGGGCACTGGTTAGTGTTAGCGTACGGGTTAGGATTAGGGGATGGGTTAGGGTAAGGCTTCGGGGAAGATTTAGGGTAAGGTTTCGGGCTAGGGTTAGGTTTAGGGGATGGGGACGGTTTAGGGTCCAGGTGAGGGTACGACAACGGTTTAGGGTGAGTGTACGTGCGAGGGCACGGGATAGTGTTAGCTTACGGGTTAGGATTAGGGGACAGTTTAGGGTAAGGCTTCGGGGAAGCGTTAGGGTTAGGGTTCGGACTAGGGTTAGGGTTAGGTGACGGGGACGGTTTAGGGTCCAGGTGAGGGTACGACAATGGTTTAGGTTGAGCATACGTGTGAGGGCACGGGTTAGTGTTGGCGTACGTGTTAGGAGTAGGGGACGGGTTAGGGTAAGGCTTCGCGGAAGGTTTAGGGTTAGGGTTCGGGCTACGGTTAGGTTTAGGGGACGGGGACAGTTTAGGGTCCAGGTGAGGGTACGACAACGGTTTAGGTTGAGCATACGTGTGAGTGCACGGGTTAGTGTTAGCGTGCGGGTTGGGATTAGGGGACGGGTTAGGGTAAGGCTTCGGGGAAGGGTTAGGGTTAGTGTCGGGCTAGGGTTAGGCATAGGGGACGGGGACGGTTTAGGGTTCAGGTGAGTGTACAACAAAGGATTAGGGTGAGTGTACGTGTGAGGGCACAGGTTAGTGCTAGCGTATGGGTTAGGAATAGGGGACGGGTTCGAGTAAGGCTTCGGGGAAGTGTTAGGGTTAGGGTTTGGGCTAGGGTTAGGGTTAAGGGACTGGGACGGTTTAGGTTCCAGGTGAGGGTACGACAACGGTTAAGGGTGAGCGTACGTGTGAGGGCGCGTGTTAGTGTTAGCGTACGGGTTAGGATTAGGGTACGGGTTAGGGTAAGGCTTCGGTGAAGGGTTAGTTTTAGGGTTCGGGCTAGGCTTAGGGTTAGGGGACAGGGACGGCTTAGGGTCCAGGTGAGGGTACGACAACGGTTTAGGTTGAGCGTATGTGTGTGTGCACGGGTTACTGTTAGCGTACGGGTTAGGATTAGGGGACGGGTTCGGGTAAGGCTTCGGGGAAGGTTTAGGTTTAGGGTTTGGGTTAGGGTTAGGGTTAGGTGACGGGGACGGTTTAGGTTCCAGGTGAGGGTACGACAACGGTTTACGGTGAGCATACGTGTGAGGGCACGAGTTAGTGTTAGCGTACGGGTTAGGATTAGGGGACGGGTTCGTGTAAGGCTTTCGGGAAGGTTTAGAGTTTGGGTTCGGGCTAGGCTTAGGTTTAGGGGATGGGGACGGTTTAGGGTCCAGGTGAGGGTATGATAACCGTTCAGGGTGAGCGTACGTGTGAGCGCACGGGTTAGTTTTACCGAAAGAGTTAGGATTAGGGGACGTGTTAGGGAAAGGGGAAGTGTTAGGGTTCGGGCTAGGGTTAGGGTTAGGGGACGGGGACGGTTTAGGGTCTAGGTGAGGGTACGACAACGGTTAAGTGTGAGCGTACATGTGAGGGCACGGGTTAGTGTTAGCGTATGGGTTAGCATTAGGGGACAGGTTAGGGTAAGGCTTCGGGGAAGGGTTAGGGTTCAGGCTAGGGTTAGGGTTCGGGGACGGGGACGGTTTAGGGTCCAGGATAGGGTACGACAACGGTTTAGGGTGAGCGAATGTGTGAGGGCACGGGTTAGTGTTAGTCTGCGGTTTAGGATTACGGGACGGGTTAGCGTAAGGCTTCGGGGAAGGGTTAGGGTTCGGGCTAGAGTTAGGGTTAGGGGACGGGGACGGTTTAGGGTCAAGGTGAGGGTATGACTACGGTTTAGGGTGAGCGTACGTGTGAGGCCATGGGTTAGTGTTAGCGTACGTGTTAGGATTAGGGGACGGGTTCGGGTAAGGCTTCGGGATAGGGTAAGGGTTAGCATTCGGGCTAGGGTTTGGGTTAGGGGACGGGGACAGTTTAGGGTCCAGGTGAGTGTACGACAAAGGTTTATCATGAGCGTTCGTGTGAGGTCACGGGTTAGTGTTAGCGTACGGGGTAGGATTAGGGGACAGGTTCGTGTAAGGCTTTCGGGAAGGTTTAGAGTTTGGGTTCTGGCTAGGCTTATGGTTAGGGGATGGGGACGGTTTAGGGTCCAGGTGAGGGTATGATAACGGTTTAGGGTGAGCGTACGTGTGAGGGCACGGGTTAGGTTTACCGAACGAGTTAGGATTAGGGGACGGGTTAGGGGAAGGGGAAGTGTTAGGGTTCGAGCTAGGGTTAGGGTTAGGGGACGGGAACGGTTTAGGGTCCAGGTGAGGGCACGACACGGTTGGGTGAGACTACATGTGAGGGCAAGGGTTAGTGTTAGCGAACGGTTTAGGATTACAGGACGCGTTAAGGTAAGGCTTCGGGGAAGGGTTAGGGTGAGGGTTCGGGCTAGGGTTAGAGTTAGGGGACGGGGATGGTTTAGGTTGCAGGTGAGGGTACGACAACAGTTTAGGGTGAGCGTACGTGTGATGGCATGGGTTAGTGTTAGCGTATGGGTTAGGATCAGGGAACCGGTTCGGGTAAGGCTTCCGGGAAGGGTTAGTTTTACGGTTCGGGCTAGGGTTAGGGTTAGGGGACGGGGAAGGTTTAGGGTCCAGGTGATGGTACGACAACGGTTTAGGGTGAGCGTACGTGTCAGGGCACGGGTTAGTTTTAGCGTACGGTTAGGATTAGGGGACGGGTTAGGGTAAGGCTTCGGGGAAGAGTTAGGGTTCGGTGTAGGTTTAGGGTTAGGGGACGGGAACATTTTAGGGTCCAGGTGAGGGTACGACAACAGTTTAGGGTGAGTGTATATGTGCGGGCACGGGTTAGTGTTAGCGTAAGGGTTTGGATTAGGGGACGGGTTAGGGTAAGACTTCGGGGAAGGGTTAGGGTTAGGGGATGGGGACGTTTTAGGGTCCAGGTTAGGGTACGACAACGGTTTACGGTGAGCGTATGTGTGAGGGCACGGGTTAGTGTTAGCGTACGGGTTAGGATTAGGGGACAGGTTAGGGTAAGGCTTCGGGGAACTGTTAGGGTTCGGGCTAGGGTTAGGGTTAGGGGACGGGGATGGTTTAGGGTCCAGGTGAGGGTACGACAACGGTTTAGGGTGAGCGTAAGTGTGAGGGCACGTGTAAGTGTTAGCGTACGGGTTAGGATTAGGGAACTGGTTAGGGTAAGGCTTCGGGGAAGTGTTAGGGTTCGGGCTAGGGTTACTTTTAGGGTACCGGGACAGTTTAGGTTCCAGGAGAGGGCACGACAATGGTTTAGGGTGAGAGTACGTGTGAGGGCAAGGGTTAGTGTTGGCGTGCGGGTTAGGATTAGGGGACGGGTTCGGGTAAGGCTTTGTGGAAGGATTAGTGTTAGGGTTCGGGCTAGGGTTAGGGTTAGAGGATGGGGACGGTTTAGGGTCCAGGTGAGGGCATGACAACGGTTTAGGGTGAGCGTACGTGTGAGGGCATGGGTTAGTGTTAGCGTACGGGTTAGGATTAGGGGACGGGTTAGGGTAAGGCTTCGGAGAAGTGTTAGGGTTAGGGTTCGGGCTAGGCTTAGGGTTAGGGGACGGGGACGGTGTTGCGTCAAGGTGAGGGTACGACAACGGTTTAGGGTGACCGTACTGGTGAGGGCACTGATTATTGTTAGCATACGCGTTAGGATTAGGGGACAGGTTAGGGTAAGGCTTCGGGGAAGAGTTAGGGTTACGGTTCGAGCTAGGGTTAGGGTTAGGGGACTGGGACGGTTTAGTGTTCAGGTGAGGGTAGGACAACAGTCTAGGGTGAGCGTACGTGTGAGGGCATGGTTTAGTGTTAGCATACGGGTTAGGATTAGGGGACGGATTCGGGTAAGGATTCCTGGAAACGTTAGGATTAGGGTTCACGCTAACGTTAGGGTTAGGGGATGGGGACGGTTTGGGTTCCAGGTGAGGGTACGACAACAGTTTAGGGTGAGCGTACGTGTGAGGGTACGGGTTAGTTTTTGCGTTCGGGTTAGGATTATGGGACGGGTTTGGGTAAGGCTTCGGGGAAGGGTTAGGGTTAGGGTTCGGGCTAGGGTTATTGTTAGGGGACGGGGACGGTTTAGGGTGCAGGTGAGGGTACGACAATGATTTAGGTTGAGCGTACGTGTGAGGGCACGGGTTAGTGTTAGCGTACGGGTTAGGATTAGGGGACGTGTTAGGGTAAGGCTTCACGGAAGGGTTAGCGTTAGGGTTCGGGCTAGGTTTAGGGTTAGGGGACGGGGACGGTTTTGGGTCCAGGTGAGAGTACGACAACTGTTTAGGGTGAGCGTACATGTGAGGGCACGGTTTAGTTTTAGCGTATGGGTTAGAATTTGGGGAAGGTTTAGTGTAAGGCTTCGGGGAAAGGTTATGGTTAGGTTTCGGGCTAGGGTTAGGGTTTGGGGAGCGGACGGTTTAGGGTCCAGGTCAGGGTACAAAAACAGTTTAGGGTGAGCGTATGTGTGAGGGCACGGGTTAGTGTTAGCGTAGTGGTTAGGATTACGGGACGGGTTCGGGTAAGGCTTCATGAATGATTAGGGTTAGGGTTCGGGCTACGGTTAGGGTTAGGGAACGGGGACGGTTTAGGGTCCAGGTGACGGTACGACATTGGTTTAGAGTCAGTGTACGTGTGAGGGCACGGGTTAGTGTTAGCGTACGGGTTAGGATTAGGGGACCGGTTCGGGTAAGGCTTCGGGGCAGGGTTAGGGATAGGGTTCGGGCTAGGTTTAGGGCTAGGTGACGGGGACGGTTTAGGGTCCAGGTGAGGGTACGACAACGGTTTAGGGTGAGCGTACGTATGAGGGCACGGATTAGTGTTAGCGTACGGGTTAGGATTAGGGGACGGGTTAGGGTAAGGATTTGGGGAAGGGTTAGGGTTAGGGTTCGGGCTAGGTTTAGGGTTAGGGGACGGGGACGGTTTAGGGTCCAGGTGAAGGGACGACAACGGTTTAGGGTGAGCGTACGTGTGAGCGCATGGGTTAGTGTTAGCGTACGGGTTATGATTAGGGGACGGGTTAGGGTAAGGCTTCGGGGAAGTGTTAGGGTTAGGGTTTGGGCTAGGGTTAGGGATAGGAGACGGGGACGGTTTAGGGTCCAGGTGAAGGTACGACAACAGTTTACGGTGAGCATACGTGTGAGGGCACGGGTTAGTGTTAGCGTACGAGTTAGGATTAGGGGACGGGTACGGGTAAGGCTTCGGGGAAGGGTTAGGTTTAGCATTCGGGCTAGGGTTAGTGTTAGGGGACAGGGACGGTCTAGGGTCCAGGTGAGGGTACGACAACGGTTTAGGGTGAGCCTACGTGTGAGTACACGGGTTAATGTTAGCGTACGGGTTAAGATTAGGGGACGGGTTAGGGTAAGGCTTCGGGGAAGTGTTAGGGTTAGGGTTCGGGCTAGGGTTAGGGTTAGGTGACGGGGATGGTTTAGGGTCCAGGTGAGGGTACGACAACGGTTTAGGGTGAGCGTACGTGTGAGGACACGGGTTAGTGTTAGGGTATGGGTTAGGATTAGAGGACGGGTTCGGGTAAGGCTACGGGGAAGGGTTAGGGTTAGGGTTCGGTCTAGGGTTAGGTTTAGGGGACGGGGACGGTTTAGGGTCCAGGTGAGGTTACGACAACGGTTTAGGGTGAGCGTACGTGTGAGAGCACAGGTTTGTGTTAGCGTACGGGTTAGAAGTACGGGACGTGTTAGGGTAAGGCTTCGGGGAAGGGTTAGGGTTAGGGTTCGGGCTAGGGTTAGTGTTAGGGGACGGGGATGGTTTAGGGTCCATGTGAGGGTACGATAATGGTTAAGGTTGAGCGTACGTGTGAGGGCATGGGTTACTGTTAGCGTACGGTTTAGGATTAGGGGACGGGTTAGGGTAAGGCTTTGGGGAAGGGTTAGGGTTAGGGTTCGGGCTAGTGTTAGGGTTAGGGTACGGGGACGGTTTAGGATCCAGGTGAGTGTACGACAACGGTTTAGGTTGTGTGTATGTGTGAGGGCACGGGTTAGTGTTAGCGTACGGGTTACGATTGGGTGACGGGTTAGAGTAAGGATTTGGGGAAGGGTTAGGGTTAGGGTTCGGGCTACGGTTAGGGTTAGGAGATGGGGACGGTTTAGGGTCCAGGTGAAGGTACGACAACGGTTTACGGTGAGCGTACGTGTGAGGGCACGGGTTAGTGTTAGCGTACGGGTTAGGATTAGGGGACGGGTACGGGTAAGGCTTCGGGGAAGGGTTAGGGTTAGCATTCTGGCTAGGGTTAGGGTTAGGGGACGGGGACGGTTTAGGGCCAGGTGAGGGTACGACAACGGTTTAGGGTGAGCGAACGTATGAGGGCATGGGTTAGTGTTCACGTAAGGGTTAGGATTAGGGGACGAGTTAGGGTAAGGCTTTGGGGAAGTTTTAGGGTTAGAGTTCTGGCTACGGTTAGGGTTAGGGGACGGGGATGGTTTAGGGTCAAGGTGAGGGTACGACAACGGTTTAGGGTGAGAGTACGTGTGAGGGCACGGGTTAGTGTTAGCGTACGGGTTAGGATTAGGGGACGGGTTCGGGTAAGGCTTCGGGGAAGGGTTAGGGTTAGCGTTGAGGCAAGGGTTAGGGTTAGGGTTAGGGGACGGGGACGGTTTAGGGTGCAGGTGAGGGTACGACAACGGTTTAGGGTGAGCGTACGTGTGAGTGCACGGGTTAGTGTTAGCGTACAGGTTAGGATTAGGGGACGGGTTCGGGTAAGGCTTCGGGGAAGGGTTAGGGTTAGGGTTCGGTCTAGGGTTAGGGTTAGGGGATGGGGACGGTTTAGGGTCCAGGTGAGGGTACGACAACGGTTTAGGGTGAGCGTACTGGTGAGGGCACTGATTATTGTTAGCATACGCGTTAGGATTAGGGGACGGGTTAGGGTAAGGCTTCGGGGAAGGGTTAGGTTTAGGGTTCCGGCTAGGGTTAGGGTTAGGGGACGGGGATGGTTTAGGGTCCAGGTGAGAGTAGGAAAACGGTTTAGGGTGAGCGTACGTGTGAGGGCACGGGGTAGTGTTTGGGTACGGGTTAGGATTAGGGGACGGGTTCTCGTAAGGCTTCGGGGAAGGGTTAGGGTTAGGTTTTGGGCTAGGGTTAGGGTTAGCGGACGGGGAGGGTTTAGGGTGCAGGTAATGGTACGACAACGGATTAGGGTGAGCGTACGTGTGAGGGCATGGGTTAGTGTTAGCGTACGTGTTAGGAGTCGCGGAAGGGTTAGTGTAAGGCTTCGGAGAAGGGTTAGGGTTAGGGTTCGGACTAGGGTTTGGCTTAGGGGACGGGGATGGTTTAGGGTCCAGGTGAGGGTACGACAACGGTTTAGGGTGAGCGTACGTGTGAGGGCACGGGTTAGTGTTAGCGTACGGGTTAGGATTAGGGGACGTGTTAGGGTAAGGGTTCGGGGAAGGCTTTCGGGAAGATTTAGGGTTTGGTTTCGGGCTAGGCTTAGGCTTAGGGGATGGGGAAGGTTTAGGGTCCAGGTGAGGGTATGATAACGGTTTAGGATGAGCGTATGTGTGAGGGCATGGGTTAATTTTAGCGTACGGGTTAGGATTAAGGGACGGGTTAGTGGAAGGGGAAGGGTTAGGTTTCGGGCTAGGGTTAGTGTTAGGAGACGGGGACGGTTTAGGTTCCAGGTGAGGGTAGGACAATGGTTTAGGGTGAGCGTACGTGTGAGGGCACGGGTTAGTGTTAGCGTACGGGTTAGGATTAGGGGACGTGTTAGGGTAAGGGTTCGGGGAAGGCTTAGGGTTAGGGTTTGGGCTAGGTTTACGGTTAGAGGACGGGGACGGTTTAGGGTCCAGGTGAGGGTACGACAACAGTTTAGGTTGTGCGTACGTGTGAGGGCACGGGTTAGTGTTAGCGTACGGTTTAGGATTAGGGAACGGGTTCAGGTAAAGCTTCAGGGAACGGTTAGCGTTAGGGTTCGGGCTAGGGTTAGGGTTAGGGGACGGGGACGGTCTAGGGTCCAGGTAAGTGTACAACAACGGTTTAGGGTGAGCGTACGTGTGAATGCACGGGTTAGTGTTAGCGTATGGGTTAGGATTAGGGGACGGGTTCGGGTAAGGCTTCGGGGAAGGGTTAGTGTTAGGATTCGGGCTAGGGTTAGGGATAGGGGACGGGGACGGTTTAGGCTCCAGGTGACGGTACGACAATGGTTTAGGGTGAGCGTACGTGTGAGGGCACTGGTTAGTGTTAGCGTACGGGTTAGGATTAGGGGATGTGTTAGTGTAAGTCTTCACGGAAGGGTTAGGGTTAGGGTTCGGGCTAGGGTTAGGTTAGGGGACGGGGACGGTTTAGGGTCCAGGTGAGGGTACGACAACGGTTTAGGGTGAGCATACGTGTGAGGGCAAGGTTTAGTGTTAGCGTACGGCTTAGGATTAGGGGACGGGTTAGGGTAAGGCTTCGGGGAAGGGTAGGGGTTAGGGTTCTGGCTAGGGTTAGGGTTAGGGGATGGGGACGGTTTAGGGTCCAGGTGAGTGTACGACAACGGTTTAGGGTGAGCGTACGTGTGAGGGCACGGGTTAGTGTTAGTGTACGGGTCAGGATTAGGGGATGGGTTAGCGTAAGGCTTCGGGGAAGGGTTAGGGTTAGGGTTCGGGCTAGGTTTAGGGTTAAGGGACGGGGACGGTTTACGGTCCAGGTGAGGGTACGACAACGGTTTAGGGTGAGCGTACGTTTGAATGCACGGGTTAGTGTTAGCGTATGGGTTAGGATTAGGGGACGGGTTCGGGTAAGGCTTCGGGGAAGAGTTAGGGTTAGGGTTAGTCTAGGGTTAGGGTCAGGAGACGGGGACGGTTTAGGGTCCAGGTGAGGGTACGACAACGGTTTAGGGCGAGCGTACGTGTGAGGATATGGGTTAGTGTTAGCGTATGGGTTAAGATTAGGGGACGGGTTGGGGGAAGTGTTAGCGTTAGGGTTCGGGCTAGGTTTAGGGTTAGTTGACGGGGACGGTTTACGGTCCAGGTGAGGGTACGACAACGGTTTAGGGTGAGCGTACGTGTGCGGGCACAGATTAGTGTGAGCGTATGCGTTAGGATAAGGGACGGGTTTGGGTAAAGCTTCGCGGAAGGGTTAGGGTTAGGTTTCGGGCTAGGGTTAGGGTTAGGGGACTGGGAAGGTTTAGTGTTCACCTGAGGGTAGGACGATGGTTTAGGGTGAGCGTACGAGTGTGGGCATGGGTTAGTGTTAGGGTACGTGTTAGGATTAGGGGACGGGTTAGGGTAAGGCTACGAGGAAGGGTTAGGTTTAGGGTTAGGGCTAGGGTTAGAGTTAGGGGACGGGGACGGTCTAGGGTCCAGGTAAGGGTACTACAACGGTTTAGGGTGCGCGTACGTGTGAGTGCACGGGTTAGTGTTAGCGTACGGGTTAGGATTTGGGGACTTGTAAGGCTTCGGGGAAGGGTTAGGGTTAGGGTTCAGGCTAAGGTTAGGGTTAGGGGACGGGGACGGTTTAGGGTCCAGGTGAGGGTACGACAACGGTTTAGTGTGAGCGTACGTGTGAGGGCACGTGTTAGTGTTAGGGTATGGGTTAGGATTAGGGGACGGTTTAGGGTAAGGCTTCGGGGAAGGTTTAGGGTAAGGGTTCGGGTTAGGGTTAGGTTTAGGGAACAGGGACGGTTTAGGGTCCAGTTGAGGGTACAACAACGGTTTAGGGTGAGCGTACGTGTGAGGGCACGGGTTAGTGTTAGCTTTCGGGTTAGGATTAGGGGACGCGTTAGGGTAAGGCTTCGGGGAAGTGTTAGGGTTACGGTTCGGGCTAGGGTTAGGGTTAGTGGACGGGGACGCTTTAGGGGACGAGTTGAGGGTACGACAACGGTTTACGGTGAGCGTACGTGTGAGGGCACAGGTTAGTGTTAGTGTACGGTTTAAGATTAGGGGACAGGTTCGGGTAAGGGTTCTGGGAAGGGTTAGTGTTAGGGTTCGGGCTAGAGTTAGGGTTAGGGGACGGGGACGGTTTAGGGTCCAGGTGAGGGTACGACAACGGTTCAGGGTGAGTGTACGTGTGAGGGCACGGGTTAGTGTTTGCGTACTGGTGAAGATTAGGTGACGGGTTAGGGTAAGGCTTCAGGGAAGGGTTAGGGTTAGGGTTCGGCCTAGGGTTACGGTTAGGGGACCGGGACGCTTTAGGGTCCAGGTGAGGGTAAGACAACGGTTTACGGTGAGTGTACGTGTGAGGGCACGGATTAGTGTTACCATACGGTTTAGGATTAGGGGACGTGTTCGGGTAAAGCATCGGGGAAGGGTTAGGGTTAGGGTTCGGGCTAGGGTTAGGGTTAGGGGATGGGGACTGTTTAGGGTCCAGGTGAGTGTACGACAACGGTTTAGGGTGAGCGTACGTGTGAGGGCACGGGTTAGTGTTAGCGTACGGGTCACGATTAGGGTATGTGTTAGCGTAAGGCTTCGGGGAAGGGTTAGGGTTAGGGTTCGGGCTAGGTTTAGGGTTAGGGGACGGGGACGGTTTACAGTCCAGGTGAGGGTACGACAACGGTTTAGGGTGAGCGTACGTGTGAATGCACGGGTTAGTATTAGCATATGGGTTAGGATTAGAGGACGGGTTCGGGTAAGGCTTCGGGGAAGTGTTAGGGTTAGGGTTAGTCTAGGGTTAGGGTCAGGAGACGGGGACGGTTTAGGGTCCAGGTGAGGGTACGACAACGGTTTAGGGCGAGCGTACGTGTGAGGATACGGGTTAGTGTTAGCGTATGGGTTAAGATTAGGGGACGGGTTGGGGTAAGGGAAAGGGTTAGGGTTAGGGGACGGGGATGGTTTAGGGTCCAGGTGAGGGACCGCCAACGGTTTAGGGTGACCGTACGTGTGAGGGCACGGGTTAGTGTTAGCGTACGGGTTAGGATTAGGGGATGCGTTAGTGTAAGGCTTCGGGTAAGCTTTAGTGTTAGGTTTAGAGCTAGAGTTAGCTTTAGGGGACGGAGACGGTTTATGGTACAGGTTAGCGTACGACAACGTCTTAGGGTGAGCGTACGTGTGAGGGTACGGGTTATTGTTAGCGTAAGGGTTAGGATTAGAGAACTGGTTAGGCCGAGGCTTCGGGTAAGGGCTTGGTTTAAGGTTAGGGCTAGTGTTAGGGTTAGGGGACAGGGACGGTTTACGGTTCAGTTTAGGGTACGACAACGGTTTAGGGTGAGCGTACGTGTTAGGGTAGGCTTTAGTGTTAGTGTAGTGGTTAGGGTTATGGGGCGGGTTAGGGTAAGGCTTCAGGGAAGGGTTAGGGTTAGGGTTCGGGCTAGGCTTAGGGTTAGTGGACGGGGAAGGTTTAGGGTCCAGGTAGGGTACGACAACGGTTTAGGGTGAGCGTACGTGTGAGGGCATGGGTTAGTGTTAGCATACGGGTTAGGATTAGGGGACGCGTTAGGGTAAGGCTTCGGGTAAGTTTTAGTGTTAGGTTTAGAGCTAGGGTTAGCTTTAGGGGACGGAGACGGTTTATGGTACAGATTAGGGTACGACAACATCTTAGGGTGAGTGTACGTGTGAGGGTACGGGTTAGAGTTAGCGTAAGGGTTAGGATTAGAGAACAGGTTAGGCCGAGGCTTCGGGTAAGGGCTAGGTTTAAGGTTAGGGCTAGTGTTAGGGTTAGGGGACAGGGACGGTTTACAGTTCAGTTTAGGATACGACAACGGTTTAGGGTGAGCGTACGTGTTAGGGCACGCGTTAGTGTTGGCGTACGGGTTAGGATTAGGGGACGGGTTAGGGTAAGGCTTCGGGGAAAGGTTAGGGTTACGGTTCGGGCTAGGGTTAGGGTTAGGGGACGGGGACGGTTTAGGGTCCAGGTAGGGTACGACAATGGTTTAGGGTGAGCGTACGTGTGAGGGCACGGGTTAGTGTTAGCGTACGGTTTAGGATTAGGGGACGTGTTAGTGTAAGGCTTCGGGGAAGGGTTAGGGTTAGGGTTCGGGCTAGGGTTAGGGTTAGAGGACGGGGACTATTTAGGGTCCAGGTGAGGTACGACAATGGTTTAGGGTGAGCGTACGTGTGAGGGCACGGGTTAGTGTTAGTGTACGGGTTAGGATTAGGGGCGGGTTAGGGCAAGGCTTCGGGGAAGGGTTAGGGTTAGGGTTCGGGCTAGGGTTAGGGTTAGGGGACGGGGACGGTTTAGGGTCCAGGTGAGGGTACAACAACGGTTTAGGTTGAGCGTACGTGTGACGGCACGGGTTAGTGTTAGCGTACGGGTTAGGATTAGGGGACGTGTTCGGGTAAGGCTTCGGGGAAGGGTAAGTGTTAGGGTTCGGGCTAGGGTTAGTGTTAGGGGATCGGGACGGTTTAGGGTCCAGGTGAGGGTACGACAACGGTTTAGGGTGAGCGTACGTGTGGGTATAGTTTAGTGTTAGCATACGGGTTAGGATTAGGGGACGGGTTAGGGTAAGGCTTCGGGTAAGTGTTAGGGTTACAGTTAGAACTACGGTTAGTTTTAGGAGACGGGTACGTTTTAGGGTACAGGTTAGGCTATGACAATGGTTTAGGGTGAGCGTACATTTTCGGGTACGGTTTAGTGTTAGCATTTGAGTTAAGATTTGGGGATGTGTTAGGGTAAGGCTTTGGGTAAGGGTTAGGATTAGGGTTAGGGTTAGGGTTAGGGCGAGGGTTAGGTTTAAGGGACGGGGACGGTTTAGGGTACAGGTTAGGGTACGACAACGATTTAGGCTCAGTGTACGTGTTAGGGTACGGTTTAGTGTTAGCGTACTGGTTAGGATTAGGGGACGGGATAGGTTAAGGCTTCGGGCAAGAGTTAGGGTTAGGTTTAGGGCTAGGATTAGGGGACCGGGATGGTTTACGGTACAGGTTAGGATATGACAACGGTTTAGGGTGGCCGTACGTGTTATGGTATGGGTTAGTGTTAGCGTACGTGTTAGGATTAGGCGACGGGTTAGGGTAAGTCTTCGCGTCAGGGGTAGGGTTAGGGTTAGGGCTAGGGTTATGGTTACGGGACGGGGACGGTTTAAGGCAAAGGTGAGGGTACAACAACGGTTTAGTTTGAGCGTACGTGTAAGGGCACAGGTAGGTGTTAGCATACGGGTTAGGTTTAAGGGACGGGTTAGGGTAAGGCTTCGAGCAAGGGGTAGGGTTAGGGTTATGGTTAGGATTAGGGGACGGGGACGGTTTAGGGTACAGGTTAGGGTGCGACAACAGTTTAGGATGAGCATACGTGTGAGGGCATGGTTTACTGTTAGCGCATGGGGTAGGATTAGGGAACGGGTTAGGGTAAGGCTTCGGGTAAGGGTTAGGGTTAGGGTTAGGTTTAGGTAGCGGACAGGTATGGTTTAGGGTACAGGTTAGGGTACGACAATGATTTAGGGTGAGCGTACGTGTGAGGGCACTGGCTTGTGTTAGTGTACGGGTTATGATTAGGGGACGGGTTAGGGTAAGGCTTCGGGTAAGTGTTAGGGTTAGGGTTAGGGTTAGGTTTAGGGGATGGGGATGGTTTTGGGTACAGGTTAGGGTACGACAACGTTTTTGGGTTACCGTATATGTTAGGGTATGGATTAGTGTTAGCATACAGGTAGGTTTAGGGGACGTGTTAGTGTAAGGCTTCGCGTATGGTTTCGGGTAAGGGTTAGGTTTAGGTGTAGGGGACGGGGACGGTTTAGGGTACAGGTTAGGGTACGACAAGCTTTTAGGGTGAGCATACGTGTTAGGGTATGGGTTAGCGTTAGTGTACAGTTTAGGATTAGGGCACGGGTTAGGGTAAGGCTTCGGGTAACCGTTAGGTTTAGGATTAGGGTTAGTAGGCGGGGACGGTTTAAGTTACAGGTTATGTTACGACAACGGTTTAGGTTGAGCGTACGTGTTAGGGTACGGGTTAATTTTAGCGTACGGGTTAGGATTTGGGGATGGGTTAGGGTAAGGCTTCCGGTAAGGGTTAGTGTTAGGGATAGGGTTAGGTTTAGGGGACGGGGACGCTTTAGGGTACAGTTTAGGGTACGACAAACGTTTAGGTTGAGCGTACATGTTAGGGTATTGGATAGTGTTAGTGTATGGGTTAGGATTAGGGGAAGAGTTAGGGTAAGGCTTTGGGTAAGGGTTAGTGTTAGGATTAGGGTTAGGGTTAGGAGACTGGGATGGTTTGCGTACAGGTAAGGGTACGACAACTGTTTAGGGTGAGTGTACGTGTTGGGGTACGGGTTAGTGTTAGCAAACGGGTTAGGATTAGGGGATGGGATAGGTTATGGCTTCGGGTAATGGTTATGGTTAGGGTTAGGGTTAAGGTTAGTGGAAGGGGATGGTTTAGGGTACAGGTTATGGTACGGCAAAGTTTTAGCGTGAGTGTACATGTTAGGGTACGGGTTAGTGTTAGCGTACGGGTTAGGATTAAGTGACGTGTTAGGGTAAGGCTTCTGGTAAGGTTTAGGGTTAGGTTTAGGGTTAGTTGCAGGGGACGGGGAAGATTTAGGGTACAGGTTAGGGTACAACAACGGTTTAGGGTGAGCGTATGTGTGAGGGCACGGGTTTGTGTTAACGTACGGGTTAGGATTAGGGGACGGGTTAGGATAAAACTTCGGGTAAGGGTTAGGTTTAGGGTTAGGGATAGGGGACAGGGGCGGTTTAGGGTCCAGGTAAGGGTAGGACAACGGTTTAGGGTGAGCGTACGTGTGAGGGTACGGGTTAGTGTTAGCGCACTGGGTAGGATTAGTGTACGGGTTAGGGTAAGGCTTCGGGTAAGATTTAGGGTTAGGGTTAGGGTTAGTGTTAGGGTTAGGGGACGGGGACGGTTTAGGGTAACGGTTTAGGGTACGACAACGGTTTAGGGTGAGCGTCCGTGTGAGGGCACGTGTTAGTGTTAGCGTATGGGTTAGGATTAGGGGACGGGTTAGGGTAAGGCTTTGGGTAAGGGTTAGGGTTAGGGATAGGGTTAGCACTAGGGGACGGAGATGGGGATGGTTTAGAGTTACAGGTTAGGATACGACAACAGTTTAGGGTGAGCGTACGTGTGAGGGTATGGGTTAGTGTTTGTGTGAGGGTTAGTATTAGGGGACGGGTTACTGTAAGGCTTCGGGTAAGGGTTAGTGTTAGGGTTAGGGTCAGGGTTAGGAATCGGGGACTGTTTAGGGTACAGGTTAGGGTGCAACAACAGTTTAGGATGAGCGTTCGTGTGAGGGCATGGGTTAGTGTTAACCCATGGGTTAGAATTAGGTAACGGGTTAGTGTAAGGCTTCGGCTAAGGGTTAGGGTTAGGGTTAGGGTTAGGTAGGGGACGGGGATGGTTTAGGGTACAGGTTAGGGTACGACAATGATTTAGGGTGAGCGTACGTGTGAGGGCATGGGCTAGTGTTACTGTATGGGTTAAGATTAGGGGACGGGTTGGGGTAAGGCTTTGGGTAAGGGTTAGCGTTACGGTTACGGATACAGGATGGAGACGGGGACGGTTTAGGGTTAGGATTAGGGTTAGTTTTATGGTTAGGGTTAGGGTTAGGGGACGGGGATTGTTTAGGGTACAGGTTAGGGTACGACAACAGTTTAGGGTTAACGTACGTGTTAGGGTACATGTTAGTGTTAGCGTATGGGGTAGGATTAGGGGACGGGTTAGGGTAAGACTTCGGGTAAGGGTTAGGGTTACGGTTAGTGTTAGGGGATGGGGACAGTTTAGGGTTAGGGTTAGGGTTAGGGTTAGGGTTAGGGTTAGTTGTAGGGGACGGAGAAGGTTTAAGTTACAGGTTATGGCACGACAATGGTTTAGGTTGAGGGAACGTGTTAGGGTATGGGTTAGTGTTAGCTTACGGGTTAGGATTAGGGGTAGTGTTAGGGTAAGGCTTCGGGTAAGGGATAGGGTTAGGGTTAGGGTTAGGGTTAGGGGTAGGGGTAGGGGATATGGTCGGTTTATGGTACAGGTTAAGGTACGTGAAAGTTTTAGGGTGAGCGTGCGTGTTAGGGTACGTGTTAGTGTTAGCGTACGGGTTAGACTTAGAGGACGGGTTAGGGTAAGGCTTCTGGTAAGGTTTAGGGTTAGGGTTAGGATTAGGGTTAGGGGACGCGGACGGGGATGGTTTAGGGTACAGGTTAGGGTACGACAACGGTTTAGGTTTAGTGTATGTGTTAGGGTATGGATTAGTGTTAACATACGGGTTAGGACTAGGGGACGTGTTAGTGTAAGGCTTCGCGTATGGGTTAGGCTTAGGGTTAGGGTTAGGTGTAGGGGACAGGGATGGTTTAGGGTACAGGTTAGGGTACGCCAAGGTTTTAGGGTGAGCGTACGTGTTAGGGTATGGGTTAGCGTTAGTATACAGGTTAGGATTAGGGCACGGGTTAGGGTAAGGCTTCGGGTAACTGTTAGGTTTAGGGTTAGGGTTAGTAGACGGGGACGGTTTAAGGTACAGGTTAGGTTACGACAACGTTTTAGGGTGAGCGTACGTGTTAGGGTACGGGTTAGTTTTAGCGTACGGGTTAGGATTAGGGGACGGGTTAGGGTACGGCTTCAGGTAAGGGTTAGGTTTAGGTTTAGTGTTAGGGTTAGGGGACGGGGACCGTTTAGGGTACAAGCTAGGGTACGAAAACGGTTTAGGGTGAGCGTACGTGTAAGGGTACATGTTAGTGTTAGCGTACGTGTTAGTATTAGGCGATGGGTTAGGGTAAGGCTTCTCTTTTTCTGTGTGACTTTTTTCACTTAGAATCCTCGTACCTGAATCCACTCATTATGCTGCTACGGGCCTGATGACATAGCTTTCTTTGCTGAGTGATATTGAATTGTACGTAAGTACCACAACTTCTTTATCCGTTTATTGCTTTCTGTGATATTGAACTTGTACCGTAAACGAGGTTCTTGTAAACAGAGCCGTCCCAAATTTTGGGGTGGCTGTGTCTTTTTGATTTTAATTTCCCTAAGCTATAGGACCATATGTGGAATTGCCCTAGGCTCTGTTGCTTTGTTTTTTAGATGTTTCAGGGAACACCATACACTTCTCCAGAGTGGCTGTTGGCAATTTACATCCCGCCCATCAGCATAACAAGGCTCCCAGCTCTCCATGGCCTGTCCTGCCTTTCTGAATTTTATACTTTTTTCAGATGGCCCTTTTGACCGGGGGGCAATGAGACTTCATTGTAGTGCAGATTTCCTTTGCAAGCTTTCTTGCTTGGCCAAAAAGGGTGTATGCGTTTTTTCCTGAATATATTCAGGAAAAAACGCATACACCCGTTTTGGCCAAGTGCATCATTGTGGACGTTCTGCCTCTTTTCCTAGGCTTTACATGCAATTCCAGTCTACCTCCTGAAATCGGTTTCCTGCAATTCTGCCCCGCTTTCGAGTACTCTTGGCAGCCTTACTTCAATATATTTTTGGACGATAGCTGTCATTTGTAACTCTACAGGTTTGTTAATGACAGTGCCCCTGATCTCCTTTCATCAACTCACTTTCTTGTGAGCTGGCCGCAACACCGCAGGATTGCTTCAGGCCCTAGTGTGGTTCTGGCACGGCATGCTGAGCCTTTGGTTAATTCCTCTTCCTGGTGGGAAATGAGACTTAAATATGCCTGTCCAGACACCTCCAGCTAGTCTCTCATTGGTTTTCCCTATTCCTGTTCATCTTCCGCAGAAATTGCAAACTGGGCCAAACAGGAGGTTAAAGGCACTGACTCTCCAAGTGGGGAGAGTGTTAGTAAAGCGTCTGGAATGTTGCACCCGAGTACCAGGGGATGAAAACTGAGACACATTTGAACACGTTTCCCGATCACACGGTGGATCATACACTGGGTTCCACATGCATGTTTTAGCTGAAGGAGGAATCCCTTAAACCTGGAGAGTTGAGACCCATGGAATGGGTACCATGCAATATGACTTCAAAGGGTCTGCATTTGCTCACCGAATTTCACCAATCCTATCACTGGTGCAATTATGCCACGTACACATGCTTGATTCTCTTTCGGAGACATATAAATCCATAGGTTTTAAGATTCTTACTAGTCAGGTATATTCTTAGGCATTTAATATGAGGTGTTGTGTCCACTTCGTTGAGCAAAGAGTAGCTCTTGTCTATTACATATTTGACTTATGGAAGGGTATCTGTGCTAATTTCAATCTCTGGTTTTATGCAGCTCCCCAACTCACCTTTCCCCTTAAGCAAGCATAAGTTGGTTTTCTAAATTTGAGTATATATTCTGTTTTGTAATACAGTTCCTGTGTAGCCAAGTTTACATTGTGTGTATTAGTGATATCTTATGATGTTTCTTTTTCTGTGTGACTTATTTCACTTAGAATCATCATACTGGAATCCACTCGTTATGCTGCTAAGGGCCTGATGACATAGATTTCATTGCTGAGTGATATTGCATTGTACGTAAGTACCACAACTTCTTTATCCGTTTTTCGCTTTCTGTGATATTGAACTTGTACCGTAAACGAGGTTCTTGTAAACACAGCCGTCCCAAACTTTGAGGTGGCTGTGTGTTTTTGATTTTAATTTCCCTAAGCTATAGGACCATATGTGGAAGTGCCCTCGGCTCCGTTGCTTTGTTTTTTCGATGTTTCAGGAAACACCATACACTTCTCCAGAGTGGCTGTTGGCAATTTACATCCCGCCCATCAGCATAACAAGGCTCCCAGTTCTCTATGGCCTCTCCTGTCTTTCTGGATTTTACACTTTTTTCAGATGGCCCTTCTGACCGGGGGAAGTGAGACTTCATTGTAGTGCAGATTTCCGTTGCAAGCTTGCTTGGTTGGCCAAAAAGTGCGTATGCGTTTTTTCCTGAATATATTCAGGAAAAAGCGCATACGCCCTTTTCGGCCAAGTGCATCATTGTGGACGTTCTGCCTCTTTTCCTATGCTTTAAATGCAATTCCAGGCTACCTCCTGAAATTGCTTTCCTGCAATTCTGCCCCACTTTCAACTCCTCTTGGCAGCCTTACTTCAATATATTTTTGGATGATAGCTGACATTTATAACTCTGCAGGTTTGTGAATGAGAGTGCCCCTGAGCTCCTTTCTTCAACTCGCTTTCTTGTGAGCTGGCCACAACACCGCAGGATTGCTTCAGGCCCTAGTGTGGTTCTGGCACGGCACGCTGAGCCTTTGGTTAATTCCTCTTCCTGGTGGGAAATGAGACTTAAATTAGCCCGTCCAGACACCTCCAGCTAGTCTCTCATTGGTTCTCCCTATTGCTGTTCATCTTCCACAGAAATTGCAAACTGGGCCAAACAGGAGGTTAAAGGCTCTGACTCTCCAAGTGGGGAGAGTGTTAGTAAAGTGTCTGGAATGTTGCACCCAAGTACCAGGGGATGAAAACGGAGACACATTTGAACAAGTTTCCCGATCACATGATGGATCATACTCTGGATTCCACATGCATGTTTTAGCTGAAGGAAGAATCCCTTAAACCTGGAGATTTGAGACCCATGGAATGGGTACCATGCAATATGAGTTCAAAGGGTCTGCATTTGCTCACCGAACCTCACCAATCCTATCACTGCTGCGTATATGCCGCTGTACACATGGTTGATTCTCTTTCAGAGACATATAAATCCATAGGTTTTAAGATTCTTACTAGTCAGGTATATTCTTAGGCGTTTAATATGGGGAGTTTTGTCCACTTCGTTGAGCAAGTAGTAGCTCTTGTCTATTACATATTTGGCTTATGGAATGGTATCTGTGCTAATTTCAATCTCTGGTTTTATGCACCACCCCAACACACCTTTCCCCTTAACTAATCATAAGTTGGTTTTCTACATTTGAGACCATGTTCTGTTTTGTAATTCAGTTCCTGTGTAGCCAAGTTTACATTCCGTGTAGTAGTGATATCTTATGATGTTTCTTTTTCTGTGTGACTTATTTCACTTAGAATCATCGTATCTAAATGCACTCATTATGCTGCTATGGGCCTGATGACATAGATTTTATTGCTGAGTGATATTGCATTGTACGTAAGTACCACATCTTCTTTATCCATTTTTCACTTTCTGCGATATTTAACTTGTACTGTAAACGAGGTTCTTGTAAACAGAGCCGTCCCAAACTTTGGGGTGGCTGTGTCTTTTTGATTTTAATTTCCCTAAGCTATAGGACCATAAGTGGAAGTGCCCTAGGCTCTGTTGCTTTGTTTTTTAGATGTTTCAGGAAACACCATACACTTCTCCAGAGTGGCTGTTGGCAATTTACATCCCGCCCATCAGCAAAACAAGGCTCCCAGTTCTCCATGGCCTTTCCTGCCTTTCTGGATTTTACACTTTTTTCAGATGGCCCTTTTGACCGGGGACAAGTGAGACTTCATTGCAGTGCATTTTCCTTTGCAAGCTTGCTTGGTTGGCCAAAAAGGGCGTATGCGTTTTTCCTGAATATATTCAGGAAAAAACGCATACGCCCTTTTTGGCCAAGTGCATCATTGTGGACGTTCTGCCTCTTTTCCTATCGTTTTAATGCAATTCCAGTCTACCTCCTGAAATCAGTTTCCTGCAATTCTGCCCCGCTTTCAAGTCCTCTTGGCAGCCTTACTTCAATATATTTTTGGACGATAGCTGTCATTTAAACTCTGCAGGTTTGTGAATGACAGTGCCCCTGAGCTCCTTTCTTCAACTCGCTTTCTTGTGAGCTGGCCGCAACATCGCAGGATTGCTTCAGGCCCTAGTGTGGTTCCGGCATGGCACGCTGAGCCTTTGGTTAATTCCTCTTCCTGGAGGGAAATGAGTGTTAAATTTGCCCGGCTAGACACCTCCAGCTAGTCTCTCATTGTTTCTCCCTATTCCTGTTCATCTTCCGCAGAAATTGCAAACTGGGCCAAAGAGGAAGTTAAAGGCCCTGACTATCCAAGTGGGGAGAGTGTTGGTATAGCGTCTGAAATGTTGCACCCGAGTACCAGGGGACGAAAACTGAGACACATTTGAACACGTTTCCCGATCACACGGTGGATCATACTCTGGGTTCCACATGCATGTTTTAGCTGAAGGAAGAATCCCTTAAAACTGGAGAGTAGAGACCCATGGAATGTGTACCATGCAATATGACTTCAAAGGGTCTGCATTTGCTCACCGAACCTCACCAATCCTATCACTACTGCGTTTATGCCGCTGTACAGATGCTTGATTCTCTTTTGGAGACATATCAATCCATAGGTTTTAAGATTCTTACTAGTCAGGTATATTCTTAGGCGTATAATATGGGGTTTTGAGTCCACTTCGTTGAGCAAGGAGTAGATCTTGTCTATTACATAGTTGGCTTATGGAACGGTATCTGTGCTCATTTCAATCTCTGGTTTTATGCAGCACCCCAACTCACCTTTCCCCTTAAGCAAGCATAAGTTGGTTTTCTACATCTGAGACCCTGTTCTGTTGTGTAATTCAGTTCCTGTGTAGCCAAGTTTACATTCCGTGTAGTAGTGATATCTTATGATGTTTCTTTTTCTGTGTGACTTATTTCACTTAGAATCATCGTACCTGAATCCACTCATTATTCTGCTATGGGCCTGATGACATAGATTTCATTGCTGAGTGATATTGCATTGTACTTAAGTACCACAACTTCTTTATCCATTTTTCGCTTTATGTGATTTTGAACTTGTACCGTAAACGAGGTTCTTGTAAACAGAGCCGTCCCAAACTTTGGGGTGGCTGTGTCTTTTTGATTTTAATTTCACTAAGCTATAGGACCATAAGTGGAGGTGCCCTAGGCTCTGTTGCTTTGTTTTTTAGATGATTCAGGAAACACCATACACTTCTCCAGAGTGGCTGTTGGCAATTTACATCCCACCCATCAGCATAACAAGGCTCCCAGTTCTCCATGGCCTGTCCTGCCTTTCTGGATTTTACACTTTTTTTCAGATGGCCCTTTTGACCGGGGGGCAGTGAGACTTCATTGTAGTGTAGATTTCCTTTGCAAGCTTGCTTGGTTCGCCAAAAAGGGCGTATGCGTTTTCTATTGAATATATTCAGGAAAAAATGCATACGCCCCTTTTGGCCAAGTGCATCATTGTGGACGTTGTGCCTCTTTTCCGATGCTTTACATGCAATTCCAGTCTACCTCCTGAAATTGGTTCCCTGCAATTCTGCCCCTCTTTCAAGTCCTCTTGGCAGCCTTACTTCAATATATTTTTGGACGATAGCTGTCATTTATAACTCTGCAGGTTTGTGAATTACAGTGCCCCTGAGCTCCTTTCTTCAACTCGCTTTCTTGTGAGCTGGCCGCAACACCGCAGGATTGCTTCAGTCCCTAGAGTGGTTTCGGCACGGCATGCTGAGCCTTTGGTTAATTCCTCTTCCTGGTGGGAAATGAGAGTTAAATTTGCCGTCCAGACACCTCCAGCTAGTCTCTCATTGGTTCTCCCTATTCCTGTTCATCCTCTGCAGAAATTGCAAACTGGGCCAAAGAGGAGGTTAAACGCACTGACTCTCCAAGTGGGGAGAGTGTTAGTAAAGCGTCTGGAATGTGGCACACGAGTACCAGGGGACGAAAACTGAGACATATTTGAACACGTTTCCCGATCACACGGTGGATCATACTCTGGGTTCCACATGCATGTTTTAGCTGAAGGAAGAATCCCTTAAACCTGGAGATTTGAGACCCATGGAATGGGTACCATGCAATATGAGTTCAAAGGGTCTGCATTTGCTCACCGAACCTCACCAATCCTATCACTGCTGCGTATATGCCGCTGTACACATGGTTGATTCTCTTTCGGAGACATATAAATCCATAGGTTTTAAGATTCTTACTAGTCAGTTATATTCTTAGGCGTTAAATACGGGGAGTTTTGTCCACTTCGTTGAGCAAGGAGTAGCTCTTGTCTATTACATATTTGGCTTATGGAACGGTATCTGTGCTAATTTCAATCTCTGGTTTTATGCACCACCCCAACACACCTTTCCCCTTAACTAATCATAAGTTGGTTTTCTACATTTGAGACCATGTTCTGTTTTGTAATTCAGTTCCTGTGTAGCCAAGTTTACATTCCATGTAGTAGTGATATCTTATGATGTTTCTTTTTCTGTGTGACTTATTTCACTTAGAATCATCATACCTGAATCCACTCTTTATGCTCATATGGGCCTGATGACATAGATTTCATTGCTGAGTGATATTGCATTGTACGTAAGTACCACAACTTCTTTATCCATTTTTCGCTTTCTGTGATATTGAACTTGTACCGTAAACGAGGTTCTTGTAAACACAGCCGTCCCAAACTTTGGGGTGGCTGTGTCTTTTTGATTTTAATTTCCCTAAGCTATAGGACCATAAGTGGAAGTGCCCTAGGCTCTGTTGCTTTGTTTTGTAGATGTTTCAGGAAACACCATACACTTCTCCAGAGTGGCTGTTGGCAATTTACATCCCGCCCATCAGCATAACAAGGCTCCCAGTTCTCCATGGCCTGTCCTGCCTTTCTGAATTTTACACTTTTTTCAGATGGCCCTTTTGACCGGGGGGCAGTGAGACTTCATTGTAGTGCAGATTTCCTTTGCAAGCTTGCTTGCTTGGCCAAAAAGAGCGTATGCGTTTTTTCCTGAATATATTCAGGAAAAAACGCATACGCCCTTTTTGGCCAAGTGCATCATTGTGGACGTTCTGACTCTTTTCCTATGCTTTACATGCAATTCCAGTCTACCTCCTGAAATCGGTTTCCTGCAATTCTGCCCCGCTTTCAAGTCCTCTTGGCAGCCTTACTTCAATATATTTTTGGACGATAGCTGTCATTTATAACTCTGCAGGTTTGTGAATGACAGTGCCCCTGAGCTCCTTTCTTCAACTCGCTTTCTTGTGAGCTGGCCGCAACACCGCAGGATTGCTTCAGGCCTTAGTGTGGTTCTGGCATGGCACTCTGAGCCTTTGGTTAATTCCTCTTCCTGGTGGGAAATGAGAGTTAAATTTGCCCGTCCAGACACCTCCAGCTAGTCTCTCATTGGTTATCCCTATTCCTGTTCATTTTCCGCAGAAATTGCAAACTGGGCCAAACAGGAGGTTAAAGGCACTGAGTCTCCAAGTGGGGAGAGTGTTAGTAAAGCATCTGGAATGTTGCACCCGAGTACCGGGGGACGCAAAGTGAGACACATTTGAACACGTTTCCCAATCACACGGTGGATGATACTCTGGGTTCCACATGCATGTTTTAGCTGAAGGAAGAATCCCTTAAACCTGGAGAGTTGAGACCCATGGAATGGGTACCATGCAATATGACTTCAAAGGGTCTGCATTTGCTCACCAAACCTCACCAATCCTATCACTGCTGCGTTTATGCCGCTGTACACACACCTGATTCTGTTTCGGAGACATATAAATCCATAGGTTTTAAGATTCTTACTAGTCATGTATATTCTTAGGCGTTTAATATGGGGTGTTGAGTCCACTTCGTTGAGCAAAGAGTAGCTCTTGTCTATTACATATTTGGCTTATCGAACGGTATCTGTGCTAATTTCAATCTCTGGTTTTATGCAGCACCCCAACTCACCTTTCCCCTTAAGCAAGCATAAGTTGGTTTTCTACATTTGAGACCCTGTTCTGTTTTGTAATTCAGTTCCTGTGTAGCCAAGTTTACATTCCGTGTAGTAGTGATATCTTATGATGTTTCTTTTTCTCTATGACTTATTTCACTTAGAATCATCGTACCTGAATCCACTCATTATTCTGTT
The DNA here is from genome assembly GCF_039906515.1 of Pseudorca crassidens. NCBI lineage: Eukaryota > Metazoa > Chordata > Mammalia > Artiodactyla > Delphinidae > Pseudorca > Pseudorca crassidens. Next base: position 155,773,491 of record NC_090296.1, read on the forward strand.
ACGGGCCTGATGACATAGATTTCATTGCTGAGTGATATTGCATTGTACGTAAGTACCACAACTACTTTATCCATTTTTCGCTTTCTGCGATATTGACCTTGTACCGTAAACGAGGTTCTTGTAAACAGAGCCGTCCCAAACTTTGGGGTGGCTGTGTCTTTTTGATTTTAATTTTCCTAAGTTATAGGACCACAAGTGGAAGTGCCCTAGGCTCTGTTGCTTTGCTTTGTAGGTGTTTCAGGAAACACCATACAGTTCTCCAGAGTGGCTGTTGGCAATTTACATCCCACCCATGAGCATAACAAGGCTCCCAGTTCTCCGTGGCCTGTCCTGCCTTTCTGGATTTTACACTTTTTTCAGATGGCCCTTTTGACCGGGGGGCAGTGAGACTTCATTGTAGTGCAGATTTCCTTTGCAAGCTTGCTTGGTTGGCCAAAAAGGGCGTATGCGTTTTTTCCTGAATATATTCAGGAAAAAACGCATACGCCCTTTTTGGCCAAGTGCATCATTGTCGAGGTTCTGACTCTCTTCATATGTTTTCAGTGCAATTCCAGTCTACCTCCTGAAATCGGTTTCTTGCAATTCTGCCTTGCTCTCAGTGTCTCTTCATAGCCTTACCTCAATATACTTTTGGAAAATAGTTGGCCTTTATAACTCTGCAGGTTTTTGAATTGCAGTTGCCCTTAGCTCCATTTTTCAGCTCTTATTTTTGTGATCTTGCCTCATAACCACAGGATTCCTTCAAGCCCTATTTTTCTTCTGGGGCACCTTGCTGTGTCTTTGGTTAATTCTTCTTCCTGATGTGAAATTAGAGTGACATGTGCCTATTGAATCCGCTACAGCTAGTTTCTCACTGGTTCCCCCTATTCCCATTCATCCTCCGCACTAACTGCAGACTGTGCGATACCGGAACTTAAAGGCATTGACTCTCCATGTGGGGTTGTTGTTAGTAAAGTGGCTGGAATGTCGATCCGGAGCCCCAGGAGAGGAACAATGAGGTGCATTTTAGAAACCTTTCCCGATCATATTGTATACCAGTCGCTGGGTTTCCCAAGCATGGTTTAGCTGTAGGAAGATTCCCTTCAACCCGGAGTGTTGGGATCCTTGGAATGAGTAACATGAAGTATTGCATTAAACTTTCAGCAGTTGCTCACCAAAGCTCACCAATCCTCTCAGCCCCAAGTGTCCAGCCTTATGTCTTATCCAGCTGTGGGTTTATATGTGGTCAATCCAGGTTGCATCACAGCCCCTGAGTGAATTTTGTAAGAATTTTTCTCTCTTTCATTGTTTCTGCGTTTTGTTTTTAAAATTTATTTCTATAATGGGGTTTAGCTCATTTTCACTGCTGTGTTTGTGCCACTCTGCACACACTTGATTCCCTTATGGAGATATATCAATACATGGGTTTTAAGATTCTTATTACTTAGATATATTTCTCTGCGGTGTATAGGGTGTGTTGAGGCCAGTTCATTGAGCAAGGTGTAGATCTTGTCTAATACCTATTTGGTTTATTGAACGGTATCTGTGCTAATTTCAAACTCTGGTTTTATGCATCACCCCACCTCTCCTTTCCCCTTTAGCTGACATAAGTGTGTTTTCTAAATGTGAGACACTGTTCTGTTTTGTAATTCATTTTTTGTGCAGCCATATTTATCCTCCCTCTATAAGTGATATCTTATGATATGTTTCTTTTTCTGTTTGACTTATTTCAAGTAGTATTGTCGGACCTAAATCCACTCTTTATCCTTCTACTAGCCTTATTACATTGATTTCATGGTGAAGAGATATTCCATTGTGCATAAGTACCACATCTTCTTTATCCATTGTTCTCTTTCCTGGGATATTTAAGGTGTACTGAAGTTGAGGTTCTTGTAAACAGAGTAGCCCTAAACTGTGGTGTGCTTGTGTCTTGTTGATTTTTAGACTTCCCTAGATATACTCCCATGATTGGAAGTGTCCTATGCTCTGTAGCTCTGTTTTTTAGATGATTTAGGAACCACCGTACACTTCTCCAGAGTGGCTCTCGGCAGTTCACACACTGTCCATCAGCGTATAAAGGCTCCCTGTTCTCCATGGCCTGTCCTGCATTTCTGGTTTTTACAATTTTTTAGGATGGCCCTTTTGACTGGTGGGAAATGAGACTTCTTTGTTGTGCACATTTGCATTGCTTGCTTGCTTCCTTGCCCATAAGTTGCATATGCTTTTTTTCCTGGATATAATCAGAAAAAAACGCATACTCCCTTTTGGGCCAACTGCATCATTGTCGAAATTCTGCCGCTTTTCATGTGCTTTAAAGACGAGTCCAATCTATCTCTTGAAATCTTTTTCTTGCAATTCTGTCTTGCATTCAGATCCTCTTCTTTGCCTTACCTCAACATATTTTTGGACGTTAGTTTTCATTTATAACTCTGCAGGTTTGTGAATTGCAGTGACCCTGAGCTCCATTTTTTAAGTTGCTCTTTTGTGAGCTGGCCTCAAAGCCGCAGGATTGCTTCAGGCCCTATTTTGTCTCTGGTGAGGCGGGCTGAGCCTTTTTTTAATTCTTATTCTTAATGGGAAATTAGAGTGACATGTGCCCGTCCAAACCCCTACAACTATTCTCTCATTGGTTCCCCCTCTTCCCGTTCATCTTCCTCACAATTTGCAAAATGTGTGAAACAGAAGTTTAAATGTGCTGATTCTCCAAGTGGGGAGATTCTAAGTAACGTGGCTGGAATGGTGAACAGGAGCACCAGGAGAGGATAAATGAGGTGCATTTTAGACACATCTCCCAATCACATGGTGTACAGTCCTCTGGGTTTTCCATGCATGTTTTAGCTGTAGGAAGATCCCTTGAACCTGCAGATTTGGGACCCATTGAATGGGTACCAGGTAGTATTACTTTAAAGGGTGTGCATTTCCTCACCCAACCTCACATTTCTCTTAATGCGAACAGTTTCCAGCCTTATATCTCATCCTGCTGTGGGTCTAGACGTGTTCAATGCATGTTGCATCACCGTCCCTGAGGAAAAGTTGTAAGAGGTTTTCTCTGTCTCTCTGTCGTTTATTTTTTCAATTTATTACTATATTGGTTACAGCTGATTTTCAAAGCTCTGTTTCTTGCTGCTGTACATCCACTTGATTCACGTACAGAGAGACATCAATAAATTCTTTTTCAGATTCTTACCAGTCGTATATATTCTTTTCCGGTGACTTGAGTGTGCTGAGTGCAGTTCTTTTAGCTACCGTGTAGGCCTTGTTGATTATCAGTTTGGTATTTGGAATGGTATCTTTGCTAATTTCAACCTCCTGGATGATGCCTCACCCCTCCCCACCTTTCCCGTTTAGCAGCCTTACGCGTGTTTTTTACATATTTGACTATGTTTTCGTTTTGTAATTTATTTCATGTGTAGCCATTTTGGATTCCACCTTTAAGTGATATCTTATGATATGTGTCTTTTTCTTTTTGAATTATGTCACTTAGAATGATCATACGTAACTCCTCCAGAGTTGTTACAACTGGCCATATTTCATTGATTTCCAGGCTGAGTAATATTCCACTCTACATAAGTACCACATCTCTATCCATTTTTTCCCTCCAGAGACATTTAAGTTATATCCTAGTCGAGGATCTTTTAAACAGAGAGGCAGTAAACATTGGGGTGCCTGTGTCCTCTCGATTTTTGTTTTTCCCAAGATATACGCCCATGAGTGCAAGTGCCCTATGCTCTGTAGCTCATTTTTTAGATGCTTTAGTAAACACAATACACTTCTCCAGAATGGCCGTTGGCAATATACATTTCCACTATCAGTCTCACAGGGCTCCCTCTTCTCCTTGCCCTGTCCTGCATTTCTGTTGTTTACGCTTTATGAGGATGGCTCTTCTGACTGATGCAAAGTGATATCTTTTGTAGTATTGATTTCCAGTGCCCACCTGTTTGGTTGGCTAAAAAAGTGTATGCCCTTTTCTTGAATATATACAGAAAAAAACGCATACAGCCTTTTTGGCCAACTGCAATGTTGGCAATGTTCAGCCCCTTTTCTTGTGCTTAATGGCGAGTCCTTTCTACCTCCTCAAATCCCTTTCCTGCCATTGTCCCTTGCTTACAAGTCCTTTTCTCTGACTTTCCTCAAGACATTTTTCAGTGATAGATATTTTCAACTCTGCAGTTTTGTGAATTTTACTGCCCCTGAGTTCCATTGTTCAACTTGCATTTATGGGAACTGGCCACAAAGCAGCGGGATTTCCTCAAGCCCTATACTGTTTCCATGGGCAACCCTAGCCTTTGGTCAATTCGTCTTCCTGATTGGAAATTAGAGTGGCATGTGCCTGTCTGAACACCTAGGACTTGTCTCTCATTGTTCCTCATCCTTCCGCTTCATCCTCTGGACAAATTCCAAACTGTACGCAACAGGATGTTGACAGTGCTGACATCTCCAAGTGGGGAGACTGTTAGTAAAGACGCTGGAGGGGTGAACCCGAGCACCAGGAGATGAGGAGATGAGATGCCTTTTCCAAACTCTTCCCGATCAGACGGTATACCATCCTCTGGGTGTGACAGACATGTTTTAGCAGTAGGAAGAGTCCCATTCATGTAAGGAGAACACCAGGGCTTTTTCAAAATCAGTGTCTCCCTGAAACCCAAACTGGGGAATTTTTTAAGCTACGGCTACACATATGTTCATTAAGGGCCTTGGGAAGTAGGCAGAGTCCAAACTTTAGATGATTGAAGTCTTCAGGTTCAGAAGCACTCACCACCGGCTTCCCTTAGGTTACACTTTAACTGTCATTGATAGATGATGTCAATAAAAATATCTATTCTTTTTCCGATTATTTCCCCTTATAGGTTATTGCAAAATATTGAGTGTAGTTCCCTGTGCTATTCAGTAGTTCCTTGTTGATGATCTATTTTATACATAGCAGTGTGTATGTGTTAATTCCAAACTGTTAATTTATCCCTCCTCCCAACTTTCCCCTTTGGTAATAATAAATTATAAGATTTTATACTTCTCAGAAATGGGGGAGCTGAAAGAGAGGTATCATTTTCAATGGAAAAGCATTTAAAACAAGATTGAAGCTTTAACCAAGATTATTAGATGTACATCCTTGGAAAGAAATCACTTCGTTTCTCTAATATTGACCTGACAAATAAGACAAACCTTTTCACTGAACTTGCTTATAATAAAGTGATGGAAATATCAAATGGAAGTGTTAGAAACATCTTATTTTACCCGAGCCTTATAAACTGTTCTATGTTAACTACAGTTTGGCTCACACATCTGTTCATTGAAGTTACAATAGTCTCAATTTCTGTTACTGATCCTCCAGAGTGGACCCCAACAAGTGTCCCCCTGCCCAGTGTCATTGGGGCCAACAGATCGAGACTGAGTTTGGTTCACAAGCAAAGGAAACTTTATATTTTGATCAGAGAATGGAGAGGTGAGAACATGCACTACCCCGTGGGCTGTGGGCTGGGCTGCTGTGTAGAGATCCTGTCAGAGTCAGTGGGAGGGAGGGGGCGGAGCACTTGAGGGCCGGGTTGGCTGCAGCTCAGGCTCTATATCTCGGAGTCTGCACTGGGCCCCAGGAGCTGAGGTGTCGACCCAGCCATTCTGCACAAGGAAATCTGGTCTGAAGTGCCGGGTGTGGAACCTCTGCATGCGGGACCCTAGGAGCATGTGAAATTAGACAAAGCACAAAGGATAAAAAAGGTTAGACTTGACTTTATTGCCCAGATTCTATTTTTATCTCCCAGGGATTTTTAATGGGCTTTGCTGGGGACAAACCCCTCCTCTGCCTTTTGTCCCGTTCCTCATTCTTGGAGTGCTGAGGGTGCAGATGCTTCTTCTGTAACTGCTGAGTGCTGAGTTGGGAGCCCTCATACCCAGGGGCGAGGGTCAGAACTTCTCCCCAGCAGCCTCCAGGTGACGTTGATTGTCCCCAGGCCCCCTGCCTCCCTGCTCGTCCACCTGAGCACCAACATTGGAAGTGTTATAGATTCTAATGACCTTTAAGGGTCCAGGAAAGAGATGTGCAGAGACGCTGTGGGGGCCGGTTTCACCCCGCCCCACATTTGTTCGGCCACCTTAGGCTGACCGTTTCTGCCAGCCTAGATGCTCTGAACAGTAGTCTGTGCTTTCTTCAATTAGGCCCCTGAATTAACGTACAAACAGCACCAGGTGTCAGAGCCCTGCCCGCTCAACTCCCAGACAGTCCAGGGTCAGTGGTGATCAAGGACCATGATGGCCACTGAGTCAACAGCCTTTTGAAGTAAACAGGAGTCCAGCCGGTCTTATTGGCCACCATCATCACGGTGTCTGTAGGCTTTTCTATGGTGACAGTGTGATATACAGTTCCCCCGCCAAGATTATTAGCTCCCTTCTGGGTGCAGTAAGTCCTGCAAGCAGTAGTCAACTCTTTTGGGACACACTCTTGTTGTTTTATGAGAGAAACTCCAGGTCAAGTGATGTTCACACGAGTCGTCATGGTGCCCTGTTGCCCCCGGTTATCTCTCTGGATGTTAGAGTTGGAGGGCTTCCTCACTCGAGGTCGGTGTGCCCACGGAGCGAACCCTGCAACTTCAGGGCATGGTTGGTGGTTAGGATCACCACGTGGGGTCCTTTTCCCTTAGGAGGGAGGTGGCCTTTTGGGCTGCTGATTTCCAGGTTTTTAGATACCGCCAGTATCTTGGCCAGATGTGGCAGTGGGCCAAGCCCCTTGGTGACTGTAGTTTATCCTACCTGGATGGCATTCTTGCATTGTTCCATTTCAAGTGGTCCCAGTTTTTGCACTAATTCTCCAATGGCGACTCACCTTTCACCGAGAATGTAAAGGTCAAAGGGTTTAGCTAAATTAGGGAGTTCCAGGGCAAGGGTCTGAATTGACTGCTCTTTCCATTCTTGAAAGGCCACTTCTGGATTCTATTCAAAAGGATCATCATCTTTTCCTTTCAGTGTTTCATATAGAGGCCCAGCTAGTAGACTGTAGTTAGGGATCCAGAAGCAGCAAACCCTGGCCTCCCCAGGAACCCCTAAGCTGTCTTCTAGTTTTAGAAAGGGGTAAGGCTGCAAATGGTTTCTTCCCTTTCCTGGGATGGGCTTCTCCGACCTTCTGTGAGAATGAAGCCCAGGCAGGTCACCGCAGTCTGTGATATTTGAGCTTTTTCTTGGACAACTTCTATCCTTTATTGGCTTGGTAGTTCACAGGCCTCCTTAGTAGGGCTGGCGTTCAGAATGTCATCTGCGTACTGAAGGAGGGTTTCCTTTTCCAGAGGTAGAACTTTTCGGTCTTTAGCTAAGCTTTCCCCAAAGATGGTGTGGGAATTTTTGCACCCTTGGGACCAGACGGCCCGGAAGTATTGTTTTAGTTGTATGTTGAGTCCTGCCACTCACAAGCCAAAATTTCTTGTGACTCTGGGACTAATGGAATACAAAAGAAGGCATCATTGAAGACTAATACAGAATACCATGTCCTGGTGGTTGGTAGAATGACCAGCAGGGTGTAGGAATTAGGAGCAACTGGAGGTATATCCTCAGTGGCTTCACTGACTGTCCTGACATCCTTTACCAGGTCCCCAGCAGCCCATGGGGCTCTCGTGGTCAGGCCAATCCCAGGATATGGAGCTACCCTTGCAGGTACCATGGCAGGGCTGGGCACACAGGAACCATGCACAAAGCCCTCATTGCAGAGCACTCCCAGCTCACCTGTCACTCAGAGCTGACACAGAGCACCTCAGAGCAGGAGTTGAACTAACAAACAGCAGCTCTGACAGGTCTGTGACCCTGGGCATCACTCTGTGCGGCCTCCCTCCACCTGGTCTTCCAGAGACTTCCACTGCACCCAGGGCACCAGGCCTCTGTCTCCAACCACCACCCACCCCTCCTCTCCCTGACTCCTGGGTTCCTCTCATTAGGAGAGGCTTTTCTTGAAGTTGTCTCCCACTCATGGGCCAGATAAAATGATTAGAAAACAAGCCAAAGCTGCAGCCCCTTGTCTATCCTGACTCTCAGGAGCCCACACCTGTTCCTTGGACCTGGCCGGTTCAGCAAGTTCCATTTTCTGCAACTGTGGGCCCCTGAGGGGTGATGATTGGCTGACCTGGGCAGCCTTACCGTGCCGGCCAGCCCTCCCCAGGTGTGCCTGGGTTGAAGTCAATATAAACACCGCTCCAGGCAACAAGAGCCCCTGCAGCTGTGCCTGACGCCATTTTCTCTGCCCTGTCAGCAGTCTCGGGGCTGGGCTGGTGGGAGGGAGTGAGAGGCCACGGCTTTGTGGGTGGCCCGGTGTGAGTGGGGCTCTGCTGGACTTTCTGCAGCAGTTGCCAGGCTGCCACCTGCTAAAGAAGAGGATGTGTCACCCATACCTGCTGCTGGAATTTCTCCCTGGGTAGAGGTGAGGAAGGAAAAAAGCAGTGGGGGCAGGGACAGGACGGGTATCTCAGGCAGGGAAATGGAAATCTTCCAGAAGAGCACCCAGGGCCAGGACCATCCTGGCTGGCCTGCAGGCACCAAGTCGGCTGGCATGCTGTCACTCGTGTGGCTCCATGGCCCTTCCTCTAGGCTTTCAAGTCCTTGTATATATTCAGGTGTTTTACCTGGGAAGGGTGGGAACAGTTCAGCAGCAACTGGCCTGGGGCTCAGCTCACGTTTACTCACAGACGCCTCGGCACGGTCCCCCAGGCTTGTAATGAGGACACTCCTTGTGGGGGGGCTGCTGGCTGCACGCGAGATGATTCCCCACCTCTGACCAACTTCAGAATTGTCTACCACTGGAGCAAGTGCCCTGATAGGGTTTTCATCTGTATAACTGGTGGGTTCTGTTTTGTTTTTTTCTTTTTTGTTTCAAGGTAGGTTTTATTCCTCTTTTTTGTACTTATGGATGTAAGCATGGAAATAATTCATTCATATAAATACATGTATGTGAAGGGAATAACTTTTTTCCGTTTTCTAAAAAATTTTATTTTTCATTTTATTTTATTTATTTTTTATACAGCAGGTTCTTATTGGTTATCTATTTTATACATATAAATGTATACATGTCAATCCTAATCTCCCAACTCCTCCCACCGCCACCCCCCCATGGCTTTCCCCTCTTTGTGTCCATACGTTTGTTCTCTACATCTGTGTCTCTATTTCTGCCCTTCAAACCAGTTCATCTGTACCATTTTTCTAGGTTCCACATATATGCGTTAATATACAATATTTGTTTTTCTCTTTCTGACTTACTTCACTCTGTATGACAGTCTCTAGATCCATCGACGTCTCTACAAATGACCCAATTTCATTCCTTTTTATGGCTAATAGTCCATTTTATATATGTACCACATCTTTATCCATTCGTCTGTCTGTGGGCATTTAGGTTGCTTCCATTACCTGGCTATTGTAAATAGTGCTGCAATGAACATTGTGGTGAATGTGTCTTTTTGATTTATGGTTTTCTCTGGGTATATGCCCAGTAGTGGGTTGCTGGATCATATGGTAATTCTATTTTTAGTTTTTTAAGGAACCTCCATACTGTTCTCCATAGTGACTATCAATTTACATTCCCACCAATCGTGGAAGAGGGTTCCTTTTCTCCACACCCTCTCCAGCATTTGTTGTTTGTAGATTTTCTGATGATGCCCATTCTAACAGGTGTGAGGTGATACCTCATTGTAGTTTTGATTTGCATTTCTCTAATAATTAGTGATGTAGAGCAGCTTTTCATGTGCTCCTTGGCCATCTCTACGTCTTCTTGGAAGAAATGTCTATTTAGATCTTCTGCCCATTTTTGTATTGGGTTGTTTGTTTTTTTAATATTGAGCTGCATGAGCTGTTTATATATATTGGAGATTAATCCTTTGTCCATTGATTCAGTTGCAAATATATTCTCCCATTCTGAGGGTTGTCTTTTTGTGTTTGTAGTTTCCATTGCTTTGCAAAAGCTTTTACCGTTTCATTAGGTCCCATTTGTTTAGTTTTCTTTTTTATGTCATTACTCTAGGAGGTGGATCAAAAAAGATCTTGCTGTGATTTATGTTAGAGTATTCTTCCTATGTTTTCCTCTAAGAGTTTTATACTGTCCGGTCTTACATTAAGGTCTCTAATCCATTTTGAATTTATTTTTGTGTATGGTGTTAGGGGGTGTTCTAATTTCATTCTTTTACATGTAGCTGTCCATTTTTCCCAGCACCACTGATTGAAGACACTGTCTTTTCTCCATTGTATAGTCTTGCCTACTTTGTCATAGATTAGTTGACCATAGGTGTGTAGGTTTATCTCTGGGCTTCTTTCTTTTTTATTTTCCTTTTACACCTTTATTGGAGTATAATTGCTTTACAATGGAGTGTTAGTTTCTGCTGTATAACAAAGTGAATCAATTATACATATACATATATCACCATATCCCCTCCCTCTTACATCTCCCTCCCACCCTCCACATCCCACCCCTTTAGGTGGTCGCAAAGCACCGAGCTGATCTCCCTGTGCTATGTGGCTGCTTCCCAGTAGCTATCGATGTTACATTTGATAATGTATATATGTCCATGGCACTCTCTCACTTCGTCCCAGCTTACCCTTCCCCCTCCCCGTGTCCTCAAGTCCTTTCTCTACATCTGTGTCCTTAATCCTGTCCTGCCCCTAGGTTCTTCTTAAACTTTGTTTTCTTTAGGTTCCATATATCTCTGTTAGCATACGGTATTTATTTTTCTCTTTCTGACTTACTTCACTGTGTAGGACAGACTCTAAGTCTATCCACCTCACTACAAATAACTCAGTTTTGTTTCTTTTTATGGCTGAGTAATATTCCATTTATATATGTGCCAGATATTCTTTATCCATTCATCTGTCGATGGACACTTAGGTTGCTTCCATGTCCTGGCTATTGTAAGTAGAACTGCAATGAACATTGTTGTATATAACTCTTTTTGAATTATGGTTTTCTCAGGGCAAATGCCCAGTAGTTGGATTGCTGGGTCGTATGGTACTTCTATTTTTAGTTTTTTAAGGAACCTCTATACTGTTATCCCTAGTGGCTATAGCAATTTACATTCCCAGCAACAGTGCAAGAACGTTCCCTTTTCTCCAGTAAATGCCTCTCCAGCATTTATTTTTTGTAGATTTTTTGATGATTGCCATTCTGACTGCTGGGAGGTGATACCTCACTGTAGTTTTGATTTGCATTTCTCTAATGATTAGTGATGTTCAGCATCCTTTCATGTGTTTATTGGCAATCTGTATATCTCCTTTGGAGAAATGTCTATTTAGGTCTTCTGCCCATTTTTGGATTGTGTTGTTTGTTTTTGTGATATTGAGCTACACGAGCTGCTTGTAAATTTTGGAGATTAATCTTTTGTCATTTGCTTCATTTGAAAACATTTTCTCCCATTCTGAGGGTTGTAGTTTCGTCTTGTTTATGTTTTCCTCTGTTGTGCAAAAGCTTTGAAGTTTCATTAGGTCCCATTTGTTTATTTTTGTTTTTATTTCCACTTCTCTAGGAGGTGGGTCAAAAAGGATCTTGCTGTGATTTATGTCATAGAGTGTTCTGCCTATGTTTTCCTCTAATAATTTTATAGTGTCTGGTCTAACATTTAGATCTCTAATCCATTTTGAGTTTATTTTTGTGTATGGTGTTATGGAGTGTTCTAATTTCATTCTTTCTCATGTAGTTGTCCATTTTTCCCAGCACCACTTACTGAAGAGACTGTCTTTTCTTCATTGTATATCTTTGCCTCCTTTGTCATAGATGAGTTAGCCATAGGTACGTAGGTTTATCTCTGGGCTTTCTATCTTGTTCAATTGATCTATATTTCTGTTTTTGTGCCAGTACCATATAGTCTTGATTAATGTAGCTTTGTAGTATTGTCTGAAGTTAGGAAGTCTGATTCCTCCAGCTCTTTTAATTTCCCTCAAGACTGCTTTGGCTATTCGGGGTCTTTTGTGTCTCCATACAAATTTTAAGATTTTTTTGTTCTAGTTCTGTAGAAAATGCCAGTGGTATTTGATAGGGATTGCATTGAATCTGTAGCTTGCTTTGGGTACTATAGTCATTTTCACAATATTGATTCTTCTAATCCAAGAACATGGTTTATACCTCCATATGTTTATATCATCTTTGATTTCTTTCAGCAGTGTCTTATAGTTTTCTGAGTACAGGTCTTTTACCTCCTTATGTAGGTTCATTCCTCCGTATTTTATTCTTTTTGTTGCAATGGTGAATGAGATTGTTTCCTTAATTTCTTTTTCTGATCTTTCATTGTTAGTGTAGAGGAATGCAAGAGATTTCTGTGCATTAATTTTGTATCCTGCAACTTTACCAAATTCATTGATTAGCTCTAGTAGTTTTCTGGTGGCATCTTTAGGATTCACTATGTGTAGTATCGTGTCATTTGCAAACAGTGACAATTTTACTTCTTCTTTTCCAATTTGTATTCCTTTTATTTCTTTTTCTTCTCTGATTACTGTGTCTAGGACTTCCAAAACTATGTTGAGTAATAGTGGTGAGAGTGGACATCCTTGTCTTGTTCCTGATCTTAGAGGAAATGCTTTTAGTTTTTCACTATTGAGAATGATGTTTGCTGTGGGTTTGTCATATACTGCCTTTATTATGTTGAGGTAGATTCCCTCTATGCCCACTTTTTGGAGATTTTTAATCATAAATTGGTGTTGAATTTTGTCGAAAGCTTTTCCTGCATCTATTGGGATGATCATATTTTTATTCTACAGTTTGTTAATATGGTGTATCACATTGATTGATTTGTGTATATTGAAGAATTCTTGCATCCCTGGGATAAACCCCACCTGATCATGGTGCATGATCCTTTTAATGTGTTGTTCAATTCTGTTTCCTAGTATTTTGTTGAGGATTTTTACATCTATATTAATCAGTGATATTGGTCTCTAATTTTCTTTTTCTGTAGTATCTTTGTCTGGTTTTGGTATCAGGGTGATGGTGGCCTCATATAATGAGTTTGGGAGTGTTCCTTCCCCTGAAAAGTTCTGAAGAGTTTGAGAAGATTGGGTGTTAGCTCTTGTCTAAATGTTTGATAGAATTCACCTCTGATGCCATCTAGTTCTGGACTTTTGTTTGTTGGAAGATTTTTAATCACACTTTCAATTTCATTACTTGTGATAGGTCTGTTCATATTTTCTATTTCTTCCCGGTTCAGTCTTGGAAGGTTATACCTTTCTAAGAATTTGTCCATTTCTTCCAGGTTGTCCATTTTATTGGCATGGAGTTGCTTGTAGAGGTCTCTTAGGATGCTTTGTATTTCTGTGGTGTCTGTTACAACTTCTCGTTTTTCATTTCTAATTTTATTGATTTGAGTCCTCACCCTCTTTTACTTGAGTCTGGCTAAAGGTTTATCATTTTTGTTTATCTTCTCAAAGAACCAGCTTTTAGTTTTATTGATCTTTGCTATTGTTTTTATTTCATTTATTTCTGCTCTGATCTTTATGATTTCTTTCCTTCTATTAACTTTGGGTTTTGTTCTTCGTTCTCTAGTTCCTTTAGGTGTAGGGTTAGATTGTTTATTTGAGATTTTTCTGGTTTCTTGAGGTAGGCTTTTATTGCTATAAACTTCCCTCTTAGAACTGTTTTTGCTGCATCCCATAGGTTTTCAATCATCGTGTTTTTGTTGTCATTTGTCTCTAGGTAGTTTTTGATTTCCTCTTTTATTTCTTCAGTGATCTCTTGGTTATTTAGAAACGTATTGTTTAGCCTCCATGTGTTTGGTTTTTTACGTTATTTTCCCTGTAATTGAGTTCTAATCTCATAGCATTGTGGTCGGAACAGCTGCTTGATATGATTTCAGTTTTCTTAAATTTACTGAGGCTTTATTTGTGACCCAAGATGTGATCTATCCCGGAGAATGTTCCGTGTGCCATTGAAAAGAACTTGTAGTCTGCTGTTTTTGGATGGAATGTCCTATAAATATCCATTAAATCTATCTGGTCTATTGTGTCATTTAAAGCTTGTGTTTCCTTATTAATTTTCTGTCTGGATGATCTCCATTGGTGTAAGTGAGGTGTTAAAGTCCCTTGCTATTATTGTGTTACTGTTGATTTCCTCTTTTATAGCTGTTAGCAGTTGCCTTATATATTGAGGTGTTCCTGTGTTGGGTACATATATATTTGTAATTGTTATATCTTGGATTGATCCCTTGATCATTATGTAGTGTCCTTCCTTGTCTCTTGTAACATTCTTTATTTTAAAATCTATTTTATCTGATATGAGTATTGCTACTCCAGCTTTCTTTTGATTTTCATTTGCATGGAATATATTTTTCCATCCCCTCACTTTCAGTCTGTATGTGTCCCTAGGTCTGAAATGCGTCTCTTGTAGACAGCATATATATGGATCTTGTTTTTGTATCCATTCAGTGAGCCTGTGTCATTTGGTTGGAGCATTTAATCCATTCATGTTTAAGGTAATTATCAATATGTATGTTCCTATTATTATTTTCTTAATTGTTATGGGTTTGTCTTAGTGGGTCCTTTTCTTCTCTTGTGTTTCCCACTTAGAGAAGTTCCTTTAGCATTTGTTGTAGAGCTGGTTTCGTGGTGCTGAATTCTCTTAGCTTTTGCTTGTCTGTAAAGCTTTTGATTTCTCCATCAAATCTGAATGAGATACTTGCTGGGTGGAGTACTCTTGGTGGTAGGTTCTTCCCTTTCATCACATTAAATTTATCATGCCACTCCCTTCTGGCTTGTAGATTTTCTGCTGAGAAATCAGCTGTTAACCTTATGGGAGTTCCATTGTATGTTGTCATTTTTCCCTTGTTGCTTTCAATAATTTTTCTTTGTCTTTAATTTTTTCAATTTGATTACTGTGTGTCTCGGCATTTTTCTCCTTTGGTTTATCCTGCCTGGGACTCTCTGCGCTTTGTGGACTTCGGTGGCTATTTCTTTTCCCATGCTAGGGAAGTTTTCAACTATAATCTCTCCAGATATTTTCTCGAGTCCTTTCTCTCTCTGTTCTCCATCTGGGACCCCTATAATGTGAATGTTGTTGCATTTAATGTTGTCCCAGAAGTCTCTTAGGTTGTCTTCATTTATTTTCATTCTTTTTCTTTATTCTGTTCCATGGCAGTGATTTCCACCTTTCTGTCTTCCAGGTCACTTATCCGTTCTTCTGTCACAGTTATTCTGCTACTGATTCCTTCTAGTGTATTTTTCATTTCAGTTATTGTATTGTTCATCTCTGTTTGTTTGTTCTTTAATTCTTCTAGGTGTTTGTTCCTTAATTCTTCTAGGTCTTTGTTAAGCATTTCTTGCATCGTCTCGATCTTTGCCTCCATTATTTTCCTAAGGTCTTGGATCATCTTCACTATCATTATTCTGAATTCTTTTACTGGAAGGTTACCTATCCCCACTTCATTTCATTGTTTTTCTGAGGATTTATCTTGTTCCTTGATCTGGTATAAAGTCCTCTGCCTTTTCATTTTCTCTATCTTTCTGTGAATGTGGTTTTCCTTCCACAGGCTGCAGAATTGTAGTTCTTCTTGCTTCTGCTGTCTGCTCTCCAGTGATTGAGTCTATCTGAGAGGCTTGTGCAAGCTTCCTTATGCGAGGGACTGGTGGTGGGTAGAGCTGGATGTTGCTCTGGTGGGCAGAGCTTTAATCTGCTTGTCTGTGGATTAAATAAAAGTTTAATAAAAAGTTTAATCCGCTTGTCTGCTGATGCATGGGGCTGGGTTCCCTCCCTGTTGGTTGTTTGGACTGAGGCGACCCAGCACTGGAGCCTACCTTGCTCTTGGTGAGGCTAATGGTGGACTCTGGGAGAGTTCACGCCAAGGAGTATTTCCCAGAACTTCTGCTGTCAGTGTCATTGTCCCCATGGTGAGCCGTAGCCACACCCCACCTCTGCAGGAGACCCTCTAAAACTAGCAGCTAGGTATGATCATTCACCTATGGGGTGACTGCTCCTTCCCCTGGGTCCTGATGTGCACACTACTTTGTGTGTGTCCTCCAAGAGGGGAGTCTCTGTTGAGACTCTGAGTCTCTGAGTGCAGTTGAGACTCTGAGTGGAGTCGCACAGACTCTGGGTCCTGTGAAGCTTCGATGTTTTGTGGTTCTAGAAATCCTATAGGAGACGGTCCACAGCAGGTGAAGCTAATGCTGTCATAGAGGTGGTGAAACCAAAGATCTGCAGTTCCGACTAGAGGTGCTGATGTACAAACAGGACAAAATCATCTCATGTGAATGTAGTTCAGGCATGTTTAAAATGAATGCAGTCATGTTAATGCCTAACATCTTCTATCTTGTGCCTCTCCTCAAGGACCCCCTCCTCAGTTCCTGAGGCTCCTGTAAGTCATGTACAGGGGAATGGAGAGTGGGCTCTGTCCAGTCTGAGCCCTGAGTTACCCTGTGTGTATCTTAGGATACTTTGTATTTCTGTGGTGGCTCTTGTAACATCATCTCTTTCAGTTCTGATTTATTTGGGCCCTCTCTTTTAAAAAAAGTACTACTGTTGTCTTTTATTCTTTACAGAAGTTTAATAAGTGTTTGATCTACTACCCTTACTCTATGTATACTTTTTGCCGTGAGATTTTTACTTTTGTTTGTTTTCTTGTTACTGTCAGTAATTAGTGAGAATTCTTTTAAGCTACCTTCAACATTGCTTATAAAGCTGCTTTATTAGTGATGACAGAGCTTTAATGGAAGTCGTGTTCTGGTTGTAAACTAGAATACAATGTGCCAGCAAAAAGTCCCTTAAGTGTATGTCTCATTACTTCTTGTTCTTTTTTTTTCCTTTTTTCTCTCTTTTTTTTCTTGTTCTTTTTTTAATTTTTATTTTTTATCAGAGCAAATTTGATTAAAATGTTTTGTTTCTTCTAGGTGTGTAAGATGTGGTTCTTTTACACATATACATGTATCTATACTTCTTCAGATCGTTTTCTCATGTAGCTTGTGACACAATGTTGAGTAGTCTTCTCTTGGTATTCCGTAGGTCTTTGGTGATTATATATTTCACATGTGTTTCTATATCTATGTTAACCCCAATATCCTAATATATCCAGTCCTCACACCTTTCCATTTGGTGAACCTTAACTTTGTTTACTGAATCTGTGATTGTCTTTCTCTGTGGAAATATCTTCATTGGTATCAATTTTTAGCTAACACCTATAAGTGATATTATAGGATATGTGTCTTTTGCTGTCTGACTTAGTACAATTTGCCTGATTACCTCTAGAATCATCTACGGTGCTGCAAATGGCATTGTTTCATTTTTTTCCCTAGATAATATTCCATCTGTACATGTACCAGTTCTTCTTTGTCCACTCACCTCTTGATGGACTTTTTGGTTGCCTCCATGTCTTGGCTATTGTAATACTGCTGCACTGCACATTTGCCTGCCTGTGTCTTTCCAATTCTGTCTTCTTATGTTATAGGCCCAAGAGTGAGCCTCCTGTATCATATAGTATCTCAGGGTTTACCATTTAAATGCACCACGATTCTGTGCTCATTAGTGGCTCTTTCCAGGTTACATCTCACTTAAAGTTGAGGGTATGCATTTCTCCACAACACCTTCAGCATTTATTTATTTATTTATTTTTAACATCTTTATTGAAGTATAATTGTTTTACAATGGTGTGCTAGCTTGTGCTTTACAACAAAATGAATCAGTTATACATATACATATGTTCCCATATCACTTCCCTCTTGCGTCTCCCTCCCTCCCACCCTCCCTCCTCTCCAGGCGGTCACAAAGCACTGAGCTGATCTCCCTGTGCCATGCTGCTGCTTCCCACTAGTTATCTACCTTACATTTGGTAGTGTATATATGTCCATGCCTCTCTCTCCCTTTGTCACAGCTTACCCTTCCCCCTCCCCATATCCTCAAGTCCATTCTCTAGTAGGTCTCTGTCTTTATTCCTGTTTTACCCCTAGGTTCTTCATGACATTTTTTTTTCTTAAATTCCAGGTCTATGTGTTAGCATACGGTATTTGTCTCTCTCTTTCTGACTTACTTCACTGTGTATGACAGACTCTAGGTCTATCCACCTCATTACAAACAGCTCAATTTCGTTTCTTTTTATGGCTTCAGCATTTATTGTTTGTAGTTTTCTTGCTGATGGATATTCTGACTGGTGTGAGCTGATACCTCTTTGTGGTTGAATTTGCATACGACTCATAATCCTTTGAAATTGAGCTTTAAGGCATGTCCTTTTTATTTTTCAAACTGTGATTACAGCTTAGCTCTTCAAAGTGTTTTCTAAAGTATGTGTTACATTTTGAAATTTATTGGCCATTACCTCCCTCAAAACATTTTGAGGGCAGGTTTCATTTACAGTCCTGCAGTACTTGTTCACATGAAGTGACCATTAGCACAGGCTTTAAAGCTGCTTTTGCAGGTAACGGCCAGATTGTGGCAGCCTTTCTTTGTTCCCCATGCTGGTACTAGGGAAACAGAGCTTCCGGCCAGTGGTCTTCCTCGGTTATAAATTAGAGTGGAATGTGCCCGGATAAACCCCCAAAGGCTGACGTCTCCTTATTTTTGTTTGTTTTTTAAATTTAATTTATATTTTTATCGGAGTAATATTCCATTGTGTATATGGACCACTTCTTCGTGCATAGTTCTGTTGAGGGACATTTTCGTTGCTTCCAAGTGTTGGCTATATTAAATATTGCTGGAGTGCAAGATTGCCAGCCTGTGACTTTTTGATTCTCATTTTCTCAGGTGATAGGCCCAGCAGTGGGTGTGACTGATTGACTAGTAGCTCAATGTTTACCTTTTCAAAGCACCTCCATTGTGTTTTCATTAGTGGCTCTTACCATGTCTCCCTTAGAACCGAGGGTACGAACTTCTCCACAATCCCTTCAGCATTTATAGTTTGCAGCATTTTTGCTAATGGCCAATCTGACTGCTGTGACCTGATAGGTTTTTGTAATTTGGGTTTGCATGCCTTTAAAAATTCCTAAAATTCATCATTTTCCACACCTTTTTCCTTTCTGTTAAAAATCAAGTGTGAGTACAATATATCTCTTGAAGCTCTCTTCTTGGAAGGTTGCCCTCTTTTGAATTTTTGGTGGATATTCGACCCCAGGATTTTTTTGGAGGGCAGATGTCATTACAGAACTGCAAGTTTGGTGAATATTTAGTGACCATTAGCACTGGGTTTAAAGCTGCTGTTGTGGGAAACGGCCACAAGGAGGCAGCATTTGTCCTTTCCCAAATCTGAGTACTAGGGCAGCAGAGCCTTTCTGGAAGTCGTGGTCCTAGGTTTTAAGTTAGAATGGAATGTGCCAGGAGGAACGCCCATAAGTTTATGTCTCATTACATCTTGGTTTTTAAAATTTATTTAATCGGGGTAATGATTAGATATTGTTTGTCCAGATGTACACAATCTGGTTCATTTGTACAATATATATGTCTGTTCATGTTCAGATCCTCTTCCCATGTAAAATAGTACACTGTTCTGTAGACCTCCCTTGCTATATGGTCCGTCTTTTTGATATATGTTTATTATATGTATTTGTATACATATGGTAACGTTAATCTTAATTTATCTATTCTGCCCACCTTTCCTTTTAGATAAGCATACTTAATTTCTAAGTCTGTGAGTGTCTTTCTCTGTGGAAATATGTTCATTTGTGTTAGTTATTAGATAACGCCTATAAGTGATATCATAAGATATAGGTCTTTTGCTTTCTGACTTACCTCATATTCTGTGATTACCTCCAAGCTCATCTATGGCACCTCAAATAGCAGTGTTTCATTGTTTTCCATGGCTAATATTCTATTGTGAACGTGGACCACTTCTTCTTCATCCATACATCTGTTGATGGACATTTTGGTGGCTTCACTGTCTTGGCTATTGTGAATAAGGCTGCAGTGCAGCTTTTGCAGCCCGCATCTTCTCGATTCTGGTCTTCTCAGGTGAGAGGCCCAGTGGTGTGACTGCTACATCGAATGGTATCTCAACTTTTACTTTTAATCATAGCTCCTTTCTGTTCTCATTATTGGCTCTTACCATGTTACATCTCACCAGCAGCTAGAGGGTACACAGTTCTCTAAAACCCCTTCAGAATTTATTGTTTGTAGACCTTTTGCTGATGGTCAGTCAACTGGTGTGAGTTGAAACCTTTTTGTACATTAGATTTGCATGAGTCTAATAATTCCTGAGGTTGAGCTTTCACCCATTTTCCTTTTTTTAAACAAGAGAGTGAGTCAAACTTACCTCTTCATACTATCGTCTTGAAAAATTTGTCAGTTTTGAATTTTATTGTCCATTCCCTACCTCAGAACAGTTGTTTAGGGCAGATGTCCTTTGCAGCCCTGAGTCCTTGTGAATGTTAAGAGAACATTAGCTGTGGGTTTAACGCCGCTCTTGCGGAAGACGGCCACAAGGCAGCAGAATTTCTACATTTCCAACTCTGGGTTTTTGGGCAGCAGAGCCTTCCTGGAAATCGTGTTAGTAGGCTGCAAATTAGAGTGGAATGTGCCAGAGCACATCCCCAAGAGCTTATATCTCCTTACTTCTTGTTTGTTTTATAAATTTAATTTTTATTAATTATCAGAGCAAACTTGATAAAAATATTTTGTTTCTCCTAGGTGTACAGAATCTGGTTCATTATATCAATGTATCTGTCATTTATCTTTGCATTCTTTACCGTGTAGGTTATTACAGAGTGTTGCCTATACCTCTCTTGGTATTCCATAGGTATTTTGTGATTATATATTTCATATGTATTAGTACATGTCTGTTAACCCTCATATCCTAATTCACACATTCCTTACACTTTTCCATTTGGTTAAACATAATTTTTTTTCTTAATCCATGTTTTTCCTTCTCTTGGAAATAAGTTCATGAGTATCAACTTTTAGGTAACACCTAGAAGTGATGTCATAGGATATCTGTCTTTCACTTTCTTTCTTTAATTTGAGTGATTATCTCTAGGTCCTTATATGGTGGTGCAAATGGCACTGTTTCATTGTTTTCCATGGCTAATATTCCATTGTTTACATGGACCACTTCCTCTTTGTGCATTTTTCTGTTGATGGACATTTCAGTTTCTTCCAAGTCTTGGCTATGTTAAATATTCCTGCAGTACAGGATTGCCAGCCTGTGTCTTTTCCATTCTGCTCTGCTCAGGTGATAGGCACATCAAAGGACCTACCAGATCACATGGTAGCTCAGTTTTTACCCTTAAACGCACCTCCATTTTGTTCTCACTACTGGCTGTTACCAGTTTACATCCCCCCAGCAGCTGGAGGGTACACAGTTCTCTGAAACCCCTTCAGCATTTATTCTTTGTAGACTTTTTGCTGAAGAACATTCTGACGGCTGTGAGGTGAATATTTCTGTAATTGGATTTGCATGGCTTTATTCATTGCTGATGTTGCGCATTTTTCAATTTCCTTTTATTTTAAAGAGAAAAAAAAGAAAAGACAAAATGTGCGTAAAATATGCCTCTTGACATTGTCTTCTTGAAATGTTGACGTCTTTTGAATTTTCTGGTCGATTACGACCCCAGGACATTTTTTGAGGCCCGGTGTCCTTTACAGTGCTGCACATATTTTGAATATTAAGTGAACATTACCTCTTGTTTAAAGCTGCTGTTGTGTGAAACAGCCACAAGGCGGCAGCATTTCTCCTTTACCAAATCTGGTTACCAGGGCAACAGAGCCTTAATGGAAGTCCTGTTCTAGGTTGAAAATTAGAATGGGATGTGCCAGGAAAAATTCCTTTCAGTTTATGTCTCATTATTTCTTGATCATATTTTTAATTTAATTTTTATTTTTTATCACAGCAAATTTGATTACAATGTTTTTTTTTTTTGTTCTAGGTGTGCAAGATGTGGTTCTTTCACACACATACATATATCTATTCTTCTTTGGAACCTTTTCCCAGGTAGGTTATGACACAATGTTGAGTAGTCTTCTCTTGGTATTCCGTAGGTCTTTGGTGATTATATATTTCACATGTGTTTCTATATCTATGTTAACCCCAATATCGTAATGTATCCAATCCTCACACCTTTCGATTTGGGGAACCATAAGTTTGTTCAATGAATCTGTGATTGCCTTTCTCTGTGGAAATATCTTCATTGTTATCAATTTTCAGGTAACACCTATAAGTGATATACGTTAGGTGTCTTTTGCTTTCTCACTTACTACAAGTTGCATGGTTACCTCTAGACTCATCTATGGTGCTGCAAATGGCATTGTTTCATTTTTTTCCCGAGCTAATATTCCATCTCTACATGTAACAGTTCCTCTTTGTCCACTCATCTGTTGATGGACTTTTGGTTGCTTCCATGTCTTGGTTATTGTAATACTGCTGCAGTGCAGATTTGCCTGCCTGTGTCTTTCCAATTATGTCTTCTTATGTTATAGGCCCAGGAGTGGGCCTGCTGGATCATATAGTAGCTCAATGTTTACCTTTTAAAGGCACCTCCACCCTGTTCCCATTAGTGACTCTTACCAGGTTACGTCCCACTTCAAATTAAGGGTATGCATTTCTCCACAACCTCTTCAGCATTGATCATTTGTAGTTTCTTTCCTGATGGTTATTCTGAATGGTGTGAGCTGATACCTCTGTGTGGTTGGATTTGCATGTGTCACATAATCCTTTGAAATTGAGCTTTCAGGCATGTCCTTTTATTTTTCAAACGGTTATTACAGCTTAGTTCTTCAAATGGTTTTCTTGAAATATGTGCCACATTTTGAAATACTTTGGCCTTTACCTCCCGCAAGACATGATGAAGGCAGGTTTCCTTTACAGCCCTGCAGGACTTGTTCATATGAAGTGAAAATTAGCATAGGTTTTAAAGCTGCTTTTGCAGGTAATGGCCAGAGGGTGGAGCATTTCATAATTCTATGAAACGTAACTGAACACACAATATATATTTTTTCTTTTAAATTTCCATTGTTACTTTTTTAAAGTACAATTATAATTGAAGTTCTTTGTAACAAGTGAAATTTAAAAAATTAAAGGAAAAGATAATATTTTACCACTTGCCATCCTTTCCCATTTACTGAAACGACCAGCATAACGTGTAGAGTTCTCATTTTATCCAGGTGTTCTATACATCTGGAATATCATGGTTCTCACTGTAGAAAAACAGATTTAGCTCTCACACTTTTTATAGGCTACATAACAGTCCATAGAACAGAAGTACCAACTATTTCAGACTTAGCTTTTTGAGGGACACTCAGGTTACTTTCTGTTTTATTTTGTTGTTCTTTTTTTGGGGGGGGGGTAGGAGTTTATTATTTATTTATTTATTTTTGTTGTGTTGGGTCTGAGTTTCCGTGTGAGGGCTTTCTCTAGTTGTGGCAAGTGGGGGGCCACTCTTGGTATCGGTGCACGGGCCTCTCACTATTGCGGCCTCTCTTGTTGCAGAGCACAGGCTCCAGATGCGAGGGCTCACTGGTTGTGGCTTATGGGCCTAGTTGCTCCATGGCATGTGGGATCCTCCCAGACCAGGGCTCGAACCTGTGTCCCCTGCATTAGCAGGCAGATTCTAACCACCACACCACCAGCGAAGCCCCCTATTTTGTTGTTCTGCTAGTTTGTTTTAACCCAAGAAAATATTTTTTTAAGTACAAAAAAACAAAATTAAGCTAGGGGTAAGGATTAGTGTTTAGGGTAAGGTTTAGGGTTAGGATACGGGTTAGGATTATTGTACGGCTTAGAGTATGGTTTAGGGTTATGGTTATGATACGGGTTAGTGTTAGGGTACAGTTTAGGGTATGGCTATGGTTTAGTGTTAGGGTATGGGTTAAGGTATGGGTTAGTGTTAGGGTATGGGTTAGGATTAGGGTATGGTTTACATTCAGGGTTATGGTTAGGTTTAGTGTATGGGTTAGTGTTAGGTACAGGTTAGGGTAAGGGTTAGGGTTAGGTTTAGTGTTAAGGAAGGGGTACAGTTTAGGGTACAGTATAGGGAACAACAAAGGGTTAGGGTTAGGGTACAGTTTAGTATTAGTGTATGGGTTAGGATTAAGGTATGGTTTAGGGTAAGGTTTAGGGTTAGGGTTAGGGAACGGGTATGATTTGGGGTACAGTTTAGGGTATGACCACGAGTTAGGAGTAGGGTAAGTGTTAGGGTACGGTTTAGTGTTAGTGTACAGGTTAGGATTATGGTACAGGATAGTGTAAGGGTTAGGGTTAGGGTTAGGGAATGGGTACAGATTAGGTTACAGGTTAGGGTATGACAACAGGTTAGGGTTAGGGTACGTGTTAGTGTATGGGTTAGGATTAAGGTACGGGTTAGGTTATGGGTTAGTGTTAGGGGATGGGTTAGGATTAGGGTACGGGTTATGGTACGGTTTAGGGAAAGGGTTAGGATATGGGGTAGGGTAAGGATAAAGTTTAGTGTATGGCTACGTGTTACTGTTAGGGTACATGTTAACATACGGGTTAGTGTTTGTGTACAGCTTAGGGTAAGGGTTAGGGAACGGGTACGGTCTCAGGTACAGGTTAGGGTACGGTAGCGGGATAGGGTTAGGGTACGTGTTAGGATGAGACTTCTTTGTAGTCCAGATTTGAATTTCCCGCTTG
Source organism: Pseudorca crassidens (assembly GCF_039906515.1). Taxonomy (NCBI): domain Eukaryota; kingdom Metazoa; phylum Chordata; class Mammalia; order Artiodactyla; family Delphinidae; genus Pseudorca; species Pseudorca crassidens. The sequence continues at coordinate 155,797,958 of NC_090296.1, forward strand.
CTTGGTTGGCCAAAAAGGGCGTATGCGTTTTATCCTGAATATATTCAGGAAAAAACGCATACGCCCTTTTTGGCCAAGTGCATCGTTGCCGAAGATCTGCCACTTTTCATATGCTTTAAATGCAATTCCAATCTACCTCCTGAAATCTGTTTCCTGCAATTGTGCCTTGCTTTCAAGTCCTCTTCACAGCCATACCTCAATATATTTTTGGACGATAGTTGTCCTTTATAACTCTGCAGGTTTGTGAATTGCAGTGCCCCTGAGCTCTTTTTTTCAACTCGCTTTCTGTGAGCTGGCCACAAATCAACAGGATTGCTTCAGGCCCTATTCTGGTTCCGGTTCGGCATGCTGAGTCTTTGGTTAATTCTACATCCTGGTGGGAAATTAGAGTGAAATGTGCCCGTCCAAACACCTCCAGCTAGTCTCTCATTGGTTCTCCCTACTCCCGTTCATCCTCCGCAGAAATTGCAGAGTGTGCCAAACAGGAGGTTACAAGCACTGACTCTCCAAGTGGGGAGATTGTTAGTAAAGCATCTGGAATGGCGAACCCGAGTACCAGAGGACAAATAATGAGATGCGTTTTAGAAACCTTGCCCGATCACACTGTGGACCATCCTCTGGGTTTCCCACGCATGTTTTAGCTGTAGGAAGAATCCCTTAAACCTGGAGAGTTGGGACCCATGGAATGGGTAGCACGCAGTACTACTTCAAAGGGTTTGCATTTGCTCACCGAACCTCACCAATCCTCACAGCCCCAAGTGTCCAGCCTTATGTCTCTCCCAGCTGTGGGTGTAGATGTGGTAAATCCAGGTTTCGTCACAAGCCCTGAACGAATTATTTAAGAATTTATCTCTCTTTCACTGTCTTTGTGTTTTGATTTTGAAATTTATTTTTATAATGGGGTTTAGCTGATTTTCACTGCTGTGTTTATGCCGCTCGATGCACACTTGATCCTCTTACGGAGACATATAAACACATAGGTTTTAAGATTCTTACTAGTCAGATATATTCCTCTGCGGTGAATAGGGGGTGTTGAGTCCACTTCGTTGAACAAGGAGTATATCTTGTCTATTACTGGCTTATGGAACGGTATCTGTGCTAATTTCAATCTCTGGTTTTATGCAGCACCCCAACTCACCTTTCCCCTTAAGCAAGCAAAAGTTTGTTTTCTAAATGTGAGACTCTGTTCTGTTTTGTAATTCAGTTCATGTGTAGCCAAGTTTACATTCCCTCTATAAGTGATATCTTATGACTAGTTTCTTTTTCTGTGTGACTTATTTCACTCAGAATCATCGTACCTAAATCCACTCATTATGCTGCTATGGGCCTGATGACATAGATTTCATTGCTGAGTGATATTGCATTGTACGTAAGTACCACAACTTCTTTATCCATTTTTCGCTTTCTGGGATACTTAAGTTTTTCCGTTGTCGAGGTTCTTGTAAACACAGCAGCCCTAAACTTTGGGGTGGCTGAGTCTTGTTGATTTTAATTTTCCTAAGCTATAGGGCCATAGGTGGAAGTGCCCGAGTGTCTGTAGCTTTGTTTTTTAGAGGTTTCAGGAAACACCATACACTTCTCCAGAGTGGCTGTTGGCCATTTACATCCCGCCCATCAGCATAACAAGGCTCCCTGTTCTCCATGGCCTGTCCTGCCTTTCTGGTTTTTACACTTTTTTCAGATGGCCCATTTGACCGGTGGGAAGTGAGACTTCATTGTAGTGTGGATTTCCATTGCACGCTTCCTTGGTTGGCAAAAAAGGCCGTATGCGTTTTTTCCTGGATATATTCAGGAAAAAACGCATATGCATTTTTTGGCCAAGTGCATCATTGTCGAAGTTCTGCCGCTTTTCATATGCTTTAAATGCAGTTTCCATCTACCTCCTGAAATATATTTCCTGCAATTGTGCCGTGCTTTCAAGTCCTCTTTGCAGCCTTACCTCAATATATTTTTGGACGATAGCTGTCATTTATAACTCTGCAGGTTTATGAATTACAGTGCCCCTGAGGTCCTTTCTTCAACTCGCTTTCCTGTGAGCTGGCCGCAAAACCACAGGATTGCTTCAGGCCCTAATCTGGTTTCATCACGGCACGCTGAGCCTTTTGTTAATTCCTCTTCCTGGTGGGAAATTAGAGTGAAATGTGACCGTCCAAACCCCTACAGCTAGTCTCTCATTGGTTCTCCCTATTCCCGTTCAACCTCTGCAGAAACTGCTAACTGTGCTAAACAGGAGTTTTAAGGCACAGACTCTCCACATGGGGAGATTTTTAGTAAAGCATCTGGAATGGCGAACCCGTGTACCAAGGGACAAAAAATGAGATACGTTTTAGAAACGTTGCCCGATCACATGGTGTACAATCCTCTGGGTTTCCCATGCATGTTTTAGCTGTAGGAAGAATCCCTTAAACCAGGAGAGTTGGGACCCATCGAATGGGTAGCATACAGTATTACTTCAAAGGGTCTCCATTTGCTCACCGAACCTCACCAATCCTCTCAGCCCCAAATGTCCTGCCTTATGTCTCACCCAGCTGTGGGTGTAGATGTGGTAAATCCAAGTTTCATCACAAGCCCTGAACGAATTATTTAAGAACTTTCTCTCCTTCACTGTCTTTGTTTCTGAAATTTATTTTAATAATGGGGTTTAGTTGATTTTCATGGCTGTGTATACTGCTCTACACACATTTGATTCTCTTACGGAGACATATAAATACATATGTTTTAATATTCTTATTGTCAGATATATTCCTCTGCAGTGAATAAGCGGTGTTGAGTCTAATTCATTGAACAAGGAGTATATCTTGTCTATTACATATTTGGCTTATGGAATAGTATCTGTGCTAATTTCAATCTCTGGTTTTACGTAGCACCCCAACTCACCATTCCCCTTAAGAAAGCATAAGTTTGTTTTCTAAATGTGAGACTCTGTTCTGTTTTGTAATTCAGTTAATGTGTAGCCAAGTTTACATTTCCTCTGTAAGTGATATCTTATGATAAGTTTCTTTTTCTGTGTGACTTATTTCCTTTGAATCATTGTACCTAAATCCATTCATTATGCTTGTACGGGCCGGATGACATTGATTTCATTGCTGAGTGATATTCCATTGTACATAAGTTCAAAAACATCTTTATCCATTTCTCTCTTTCAAGGATATTTAATTTGTACCATAGTCGAGGCTCTTGTAAACAGAGCAGCCCTAAACTTTGGGGTGGTTGTTTCTTGTTATTTTAATTTTCCTGAGTTATAGTGCTATAAGTGGGTTTAGGGTTAGGGTTAAGGTTAGGGTTAGGGAACGGGTATGGTTTAGGATGCGACAATGGTTTAGGGTGAGCGAAAGTGTTAGGGTACAGGTCAGTGTTAGTGTAACATTTAGGATTAGGATAAGTGTTAGGGTAATGCCTCAGGTTAGGGTTATGGTTAGGGAATGGGGAGAGTTTAAGGTAGAGGTTAGGGAACGACAACAGTTTAGGGATAGCGTACATGTAAGGGTAAGGGTTAGTGTTAGCGTATGGGTTAGGATTAGGGGATGGGTTAGGGTAAGGCTTCGGGTAAGGGTTAGGGTTAGCGTTAGGGATAGGGGACGGTGACCATTTAAGGAACAGGTTAGGGTATGACAATGGTTGAGAGTCAGCATTCGTGTTAGAGTATGAGTTAGAGTTAGCGTATGGATTAGGATTAGGGGACCGGATAGGGTAAGACTTCAGGTAAGGGTTAGGGATAGGATTAGGGGACGGGGAACGTTTAGGGTACAGGTTAGGGTAAAACAAGAGTTTAGAGTGAGCGTACGTGTTAGGGTATGGGTTAGTGTTAGCATACGGGTTAGGATTAGGGGACAGGTTAAGGTAAGGCTTCGGGTAAAGTTTAGGGTTAGGGTTAGGAGATGGGGAAGGTTTAGGGTACAGTTAAGGGTACGACAATGGTTTAGGGTGAGTGTACGTGTTAGGGTACGGGTTAGTTTAGCGTACGGGTTAGGATTAGGGGACGGGTTAGGGTAAGGCTTCAGGTAAGTGTTAGGGTTAGGAGAGGGGGACAGTTTAGGGTACAGGTTAGGGTGTGACAGCAGTTTAGGGTGACCGTACGTATTAAGGTATGGGTTACTGTTAGCGTATGGGTTAGGATTAGGTGATGGGTTAGGGTAAGGCTTCAGGTAAGGGTTAGGGTTAGGGTTAAGGGACGGGGACGGTTTAGGGTACAAATTAGGGTACTACAACGGTTTAGGGTGAGGACGTGTTAGGATACGAGTTAGTGTTAGCATACGGGTTAGGATGAGGGGACGGGATGGGATAAGGATTCGGGTAAGTGTTAGGGTTAGGCTTATGGGAAGGGGATGGTTTAGGGTACATGTTAGGGTACAACAACGGTTTAGGGTGAGCATAGGTATTAGAGTACAGGTTAGTGTTAGGGTATGGGTTAGGACTAGGGGACGAGTTAGGGTAAGGCCTCGGGTAAGTGTTAGGGTTAGGGGACAGGGTAGGATTAGGGTACAGTTTAGGGTACGACAATGGTTAAGGGTGAGCGTACGTGTTAGGGTACAGGATAGTGTCAGCGTACGGGAAAGGATTAGGGGAAAGTTTAGGGTACGGCTTCCAGTAAGGGGTACGGTTAGGGTTAGGGAATGGAGACGGTTTAGGGCACAGGTTAGGGTACAACAACGGTTTAGGGTGAGCATACGTGTTAGGGTATGGGTTAGTGTTAGTGTATGGGTTAGGATTAGGGACGGGTTAGGGTAAGGCTTCGGGTAAGTGTTAGGGTTAGGTTTATGGTTAGGGGATGGGGACGGTTTACGGTACAGGTTAGGGTACGACAAAGGTTTAGGGTGGGGCGTACGTGTTAAGGTATGGGTTAGTGTTAGCGTACTGGTTAGGATTAGGGGACTGGTTAGGGTAAGGCTTCGGGTAAGGGTTAGTGTTAGGGGACGGGGACAGTTTAGGGGACAGGTAAGTGTACGACAACGGTTTAGGGTGAGCGTAAGTGTGAGGGCACGGGTTAGTGTTATCGTACGGGTTAGGATTAGGGGACAGGTTAGGGTAAGGCTTCGGGTAGGGGTTAGGGTTAGGATTAGGGTTAGGGTTACTGTTAGGGTTAGGAGACAGGGACGGTTTAGGGTACACGTTAAGGTACGACAATGGTTTAGGGAGAGCGTACGTGTGAGGGCACAGGTTAGTGTTAGCGTACGGGTTAGGGTTAGGGGACGGGTTAGGGTTAGGGTTAGGTGACGGGGATGGTTTAGGGTACAGGTTAGGGTATGACAACGGTTTAGAGTGAGCATACGTGTGAGGGCACGAGTTAGTGTTAGCGTACGGGTTAGAATTAGTGGATGGTTTAGGGTAAGGCTTCGGGTAAGTGTTAGGGATAGGGTTAGGGTTAGGGGACGGGGACGGTTTAGGGGACAAGTTAGGGTACGACAACGGTTTAGGGTGAGCGTACGTGTGAGGACACGGGTTAGTGTTAGCGAAAGGGTTAGGATTAGAGGAAGGGTTACGGTAAGCCTTCGGGTAAGGGTTAAGGTTAGCGTGAGGGGTTGGGACGGTTTAGGGAACATGTTAGAGTACGACAACGGTTTAGGGTGAGCGTACGTGTGAGGACATGGGTTAGTGTTAGTGTAAGGGTTAGTGTTAGGGGACGGGTTAGGGTAAGGCTTCGGGTAAGGGGTAGGGTTAGGGGACTGGGATGGTTTAGGGGACAGGTTAGGGTACGACAATTGTTTAGGGTGAGCGTACGTGTGATGGCATGGGTTAGTGTTAGCGTACGAGTTAGGATTAGGAGACGGGTTAGGGTAAGGCTTCGGGTAAGGGTTAGGGTTAGGGTTAGGGGACGGGGACAGGGACGGTTTAGGGTCAAGGTGAGGGTACGACAACGGTTTAGGGTGAGTGTACGTGTGAGGGCACGGTTTAGTGTTAGCGTACGGGTTAGGATTGGGGGACGGGTTAGGTTAAGTCTTCGGGTAAGGGTTAGGATTAGGGTTAGGGGACGGGGATGGTTTAGGGGCAGGTTAGGGTACGACAATGGTTTAGGGTGAGCGTACGTGTGAGGGCACGGGTTAGTGTTAGCGTACGGGTTAGGATTAGGGGATGGGTTAGGGTAAGGCTTCGGGTAGGGGTTAGGGTTAGGGTTAGGGGATGGGGACCGTTTAGGGGACAGGTTAGGGTACGACAATGGTTAAGGGTGAGCGTACGTGTCAGGGCACGGGTTAGTGTTAGCGTACGGGTTAGGATTAGGGGACGGGTTAGGGTAAGGCTTCGGGTAAGGATTAGGGTTAGGGTTAGGGTTAGGGGATGGGACGGTTTAGGTGACACGTTAGGGTACAACAACGGTTTAGGGTGTGCGTACGTGTGAGGGCACGGGATAGTGTTAACTTACGGGTTAGGATTAGTGCACGGGTTAGGATAAGGCTTCGGGTAAGGGTTAGGGTTAGGGGACGGGCACGGTTTATGGGACAGGTTAGGGTATGACAAAGCTTTAGGGTGAGCGTACGTGTGAGGGCACCGGTTAGTGTTAGCGTACGGGTTAGAATTAGGGGACGGGTTAAGGTAAGGCTTCGGGTAAGGGTTAGGGTTAGGGTATGGTTAGGGGACGGGGACAGTTTAGGGCACAGGTTAGGGTATGACAACGGTTTAGGGTGAGCGTATGTGTGAAGGCACGGTTTAATGTTAGTATATGGGTTACGATAAGGGGACGGGTTAGTATAAGGGTTCGGGTAAGGTTTAGGGTTAGGGTTAGGGTTAGGTTTATGGGATGGGGACGGTTTAGGGGACAGGTTAGGGTACGACAACGGTTTAGGGTGAGCGTACGTGTGAAGGCACGGGTTAGTGTCAGCGTATGGGTTAGGGTTAGGGCACAGGTGAGGATAAGGCTGCGGGTAAGTGTTAGGGTTAAGGTTAGGTTTACGGGACAGGGACGGTTTAGGGAAAAGGTTAGGGTACGACAATGGTTTAGAGTAGGCGTACGTGTGAGGGCACCGGTTAGTGTTAGCGTACGGGTTAGGATTAGGAGACGGGTTAGTGTAAGGCTTCGGGTAAGTCTTAGGGTTAGGGTTAGGGTTAGGGGACAGGAACGGTTTAGGGTACAGTTTAGGGTATGAAAGCGGTTTAGGGTGAGCGTACGTGTGAGGGCACGACTTAGTGTTAACGTATGGGTTAGGATTAGGGGATGAGTTAGGGTTAGGTTTAGGGTTAGGGTTAGGGGACGGGGATGGTTTAGGGGATAGGTTAGGGTATGACAACGGTTTAGGGTGAGCGTACGTGTGAGGGCACGGGTTAGTGTTAGCATACGACTTAGGATTAGGGGACGGGTTAGGGGAAGGCTTCAGGGAAGGGTTAGGGTTAGGGTTCGGTCTAGGATTACTGTTAGCGGACGGTTTAGGGTCCAGGTGAGGGTACGACAACGATTTAAGGGGAGCGTACGTGTGAAGGCACTGGTTAGTGTTAGCGTACGGTTTAGGATTAGGGGACGTGTTAGGGTAAGGCTTCGGGGAAGTGTTAGAGTTAGGGTTCGGGCTAAGGTTAGGGTTAGGGGACGGGGACGGTTTAGGGTCCAGGTGAGGGTACGACAACGGTTAAGGGGGAGCGTTCGTGTGAGGGCACGGGTTAGTGTTAGCGTACGGGTTAGGATTAGGAGACGGGTTAGTGTAAGGCTTCGGGGTAGGGTTAGGGTTAGGGTTCGGGCTAGGGTTAGGGTTATGGGATGGGGACAGTTTAGGGTCCAGGTGAGGGTACGACAACGGTTTAGGGGGAGCGTACGTGTGAGGGCACGGGTTAGTGTTAGCGTATTGGTTATCGTTAGGGCACAGGTGAGGATAAGGCTTCGGGTAAGGGTTAGGGTTAAGGTTAGGTTTACGGGACAGGGACGGTTTAGGGAAAAGGTTAGGGTACGACAATGGTTTAGAGTAAGCGTACGTGTGAGGGCACCGGTTAGTGTTAGCGTATGGGTTAGGATTAGGAGACGGGTTAGTGTAAGGCTTCGGGTAAGTCTTAGGGTTAGGGTTAGGGTTAGGGGACAGGAACGGTTTGGGGTAAAGTTTAGGGTATGAAAGTGGTTTAGGGTGAGCGTACGTGTGAGGGCACGAGTTAGTGTTAACGTATGGGTTAGGATTAGGGGATGGGTTAGCGTAAGGCTAAGGGTAAGTGTTAGTGTTAGTTTTAGGGTTAGGGTTAGGGGACGGGGACGTTTTAGGGTCCAGGTGAGGGTACGACAACGGTTTAGGCGGAGCGTACGTGTGAGGGCACGGTGTAGTGTTAGCGTACGGGTTAGGATTAGGTGACGGGTTAGGGTAAGGCTTCGGGGAAGGGTTAGGGTTAGGGTTCAGGCTAGGGTTAGTGTTAGGGGACGGGGACTGTTTAGGGTCCAGGTGAGGGTACGACAACGGTTTAGGGGGAGCGTACGTGAGAGGGCATGGGTTAGTGTTAGTGTATGGGTTAGGATTAGGGGAAGGGTTAGGGTAAGGCTTCGGGGAAGGGTTAGGTTTAGGGTTCGGGCTAGGGTTAGGTTAGGGGACGGGGACGGTTTAGGGTCCAGGTAAGGGTACGACAACGGTTTAGGGGGATCGTACGTGTGAGGGCATGGGTTAGTGTTAGCGTACGGCTTAGGATTAGGGGACGGGTTAGTTTAAGGCTTCGGGGATGTCTTAGGGTTAGCGTTCAGCCTAGGGTTTGGGTTAGGGGACTGGGACGGTTTAGGGTCCAGGTGAGAGTACGACAACGGTTTAGGGGGAGCTTACGTGTGAGGGCATGGGTCAGTGTTAGCGTACGGGTTAGGATTAGGGGAAGGGTTAGTGTAAGGCTTCGGGGAAGCGTTGGGGTTAGGATTCGGGCTAGGGTTAGGGTTAGGGGACGAGGACGGTTTAGGGTCCAGGTGAGGCTATGACAACGATTTAGGTGGAGCGTACATGTGAGGGCACGGGTTAGTGTTAGCGTACGTGTTAGGATTAGGGGACAGATTAGGGTAAGGCTTCGGGGAAGGGTTAGTGTTAGGGTTCGGGCTACGGTTAGGGTTAGGGGACGGGGACGGTTTAGGGTACAGGTGAGGGTACGACAACAGTTCAGGGGGAGCGTATGTGTGAGGGCATGGGATAGTGTTAGCGTACGGTTTAGGGTTAGGGGACGGGTTAGAATATGGCTTAGGGGAAGGGTTAGGGTTACGGTTCGGGCTAGGGTTAGGGTTAGGGGATGGGGAAGGTTTAGGGTCCAGCTGAGGGTACGACAACGGTTTAGGGCGAGCGTACGTGAGAGGGCACGGGTAAGTGTTAGCGTACGGGTTAGGATTAGAGGACGGGTTAGGGTAAGGCTTCGGGGTAGGGTTAGGCTTAGGCTTCGGGGTAGGGTTAGGGTTGGGGACGGGGACGGTTAGGGTACAGGTGAGGTTACGACAACGGTTTAGGGGGAGCGTACCTGTGAGGGCGCGTGTTAGTGATAGCGTACGGGTTAGGATTAGGGGACAGGTTAGGGTAAGGCTTCGGGGAAGGGTTATGGTTAGCGTTTGGGCTAGGGTTAGGGTTTGGGGACGGGGACGGTTTAGGGTCCAGGTGAGCATATGACAACGGTTTAGGGGGAGCGTACGTTTGACTTCAAGGATTAGTGTTAGAGTATGGGGTAGGATTATGGGATGTGTTAGGGTAAGGCTTCGGGGAAGCGTTAAGGTTAGGGTTCGGGCTAGGGTTAGTGTTAGGGGACGGGGACGTTTTAGGGTTCAGGTGAGGGTACGACAACAGTTTCGGGGGAGCGTACGTGAGAGGGCATGTGTTAGTGTTAGCCTATGGGTGAGGATTAGGGGACGGGTTAGGGTAAGGCTTCGTAGAAGGGTAAGGGTTAGGATTAGGGCTAGGGTTAGGGTTAGGGGACGGGGACGGTTAGGGTCCAGGTGACGATACGAAAATTGTTTAGGGGGAGCGTACGTGTGAGGGCATGGGTTAGTGTTAGAGTGCAGGTTAGGATTAGGGGAGGGTTTAGGTTTAGGCTTCGGGGAAGGGTTAGGGTTAAGGTTCGGTGTAGGGTTAGGGGACGGGGACGGTTTATGGTCCAGGTGAGGGTACGACAACGGTTTACGGGGAGCATACGTGTGAGGGCACAGGTTAGTGTTAGCGTACGGGTTAGGTTTAGGGGACGGGTTAGGGTAAGGCTTCGGGGAAGGATTAGGTTTAGGGTTAGGGTTAGGGGTTGTGGACGGTTTAGGGTCCAGGTGAGGGTACGACAATGGTTTAGGGGGAGCGTACGTGTGAGGGCACGAGTTAGTGTTAGCGTACGGGTTAGGATTATGGGACGGGTTAGGATAAGGCTTCGGGGAATGGTTAGGGTTAGGTTTCGGGCTAGGGTTAGGGTTAGGGGTGGGGGATGATTTAGGGTACAGGTGAGGGTACGACAACGGTTCAGGGGGAGCGTACGTGTGAGGGCACGGGTTAGTGTTAGCGTACAGGTTAGGATTAGGGGACATGTTAGGGTAAGCCTTCGGGGAAGGGTTAGGGTTAGGGTTTGGGCTAGGGTTAGGGGTAGGGGACGGGGATGGTTTAGGGTCCAGGTGAGGGTACGAAAACTGTTTAAGGGGACTGTACGTGAGAGGGCACGGGTTAGTGTTAGCGTACGGGTTAGGATTAGGTCACGGTTTAGGGTAAGGCTTCGGGGAAGGTTTAGGTTTAGGGTTTGGGCTATGGTTAGGATTAGGGGACGGGTTAGGGTAAGGCTTCGGAGAAAGGTTAGGGTTAGGGTTCGGGCTAGGGTTAGGGTTAGGGGACGGGGACGGTTTAGGGTCCAGGTGAGCGTGTGACAACGTTTTAGGGGGAGCGTACGTTAGAGGGAATGGGTTAGTGTTAGCGTACGGGTTAGGATTAGGGAACAGGTTAGGGTAAGGCTTCGGGGAAGGGTTAGGGTTAGGGTTGCGGCTAGGTTTAGGGTTAGGGGACAGGGACGGTTTAGGGTCCAGGTGAGCATACGAGAACGGTTTAGGGGCAGCATACGTGTGAGGGCACGGGTTAGCGTTAGCGTACCGGTTATGATTAGGGGACGGGTTAGTGTAAGGCTTCGGGGAAGGGTTACGTTTAGGCTTAGGACTAGGGTTAGGGTTAGGGGATGGGGACGGTTTAGGGTCCACGTGAGGGTACGACAACGGTTTAGGAGGAACGTACGTGTGACGGCATGGGTTAGTGTTAGCGTACGGGTTAGGATTATGGGAGAGGTTAGGGTAAGGCTTCGGGGAAGGTTTAGGGTTCGGGTTCGGGCTGGCATTAGGGTTAGGGAATGGGGACGGTTTAGGGTCCAGGTGTGGGTACGACAACTGTTTAGGGGGAGCGTACGTTTGAGGGCACGGGTTAGTGTTAGCGTACGGTTTAGGATTAGGGGACGGGTTAGGGTCAGGCTTTGGGGAAGGGTTGGGTTTAGGTTTCGGGCTAGGGTTAGGGTTAGGGAAAGGGGACTGTTTAGGGTACAGGTGAGGGTACGACAACGGTGTCAGCGGCGCGTACGTGTGAGGGTACGGATTCGTGTTAGCGTACGTGTTAGGATTTGGGAACGGGTTAGGGTAAGGGTTCAGGGAAGGGTTAGGGTTAGGTTTCGGTCTAGGGTAAGTGTTAGGGGACGGGGACGGTGTAGGCTCCAGGTGAGGGTACCACAGCGGTTTAGGGGGAGTGTACTTGTGAGGGCAAGGGTTAGTGTTAGCGTACAGTTTAGGATTAGGGGACGGGTTAGGGTAAGGCTTCGGGGAAGAGTTAGGGTTAGGTTTCGGGCTAGGGTAAGGGTTAGGGGACCGGGACGGTTTATGGTACAGGTGAGGGTAACACAACGGTTTAGCGGGAGCGTATGTGTGAGGGCACGGTTTAGTGTTAGAGTACGGATTAGGATTAGGTGACGGGTTAGGGTAAGGCTTCGGGGAAGAGATAGGGTTAGGGTTCAGTGTAGGGTTAGGGCTATGGGATGGGGACGGTTCAGGGTCCAGGTGAGGGTACGACAACGGTTAAGGGGATGCGTAAGTGTGAGGGCATGGGTAAGTGTTAGCGTACGCGTTAGAATTAGGGGACGGGTTAAGGTAAGGCTTCGGGCAAGGGTTAGGGTTAGGGTTCGGCCTAGCGTTAGGGTTAGGGGATGGGGACGGTGTAGGGTCAGGTGAGGGTACGACAACTGTTTAGGGGGAGCATACGTGGGAGGGCACGGGTTAGTGTTAACGTACTTGTGAGGATTAGGGGTCGGATTAGAGTAAGGCTTCGGGGAAGCATTAGGGTTAGTGTTCGGGCTAAGGTTATGGTTAGGGGACGGGGACGGTTTATGGTCCAGGTGAGGGTACGACCACGGTTTAGGGGGAGCGTACGTGTGAGGGCGCAGGTTAGAGTTAGCGTACGGGTGAGGATTAGGGGACGGGTTAGGGTAAGGCTTCGGGGAAGGGTTAGGGTTGGGGTTCGGGCTAGGGTTAGGGTTAGGGGACGGAGTCGGTTTAGGGTCCAGGTGAGGGTACGACAGCGGTTGAGGGGGAGTACACGTGTGAGGGCACGTGTTAGTGTTAGTGTATGGGTTAGGATTAGGGGACGTGTTAGGGTAAGGCTTTGGGGAAGGTTTCGGGGTAGGTTTCATGCTAGGGTTAGGGTTAGGGAACGGGGACTGTTTAGCGTACAGGTGAGGGTACGACAACGGCTTCGGGGGCGCGTACGTGTGAGGGCACGGATTCGTGTTAGCGTACGGGTTAGGATTAGGGGACGGCTTAGGGTAAGGCTTCGGGGAAGGGTTAGGGTTAGGTTTCGGGCTAGGGTTAGTGTTAGGGGATGGGGACGGTTTAGGGTTCAGGTGAATATACGAGAACTGTTTAGGGGGCACGTTCGTGTGAGGGCACGGGCTAGTGTTAGTTTATGGGTTAGGATTAGGGGACGCGTTAGGGTAAGACTTTGGGGAAGGGTTAGGGTTAGGGTTCGGGTTAGTGTTAGGGTTAGGGGACAGGGACGGTTTAGGGTCCAGGTGAGTGTATGACAACGGTATACGGGGAGCCTACGTGTGAGGGCATGGGTTAGTGTTAGCGTACGGGTTAGGATTAGGGGACGGGTTAGGGTAAGGCTTCGGGGAAGGGTTAGGGTTAGGGTTCGGGTTAGGGAATGCGGATGGTTTAGGGTTCAGGTGAGGGTACGTCAATGGTGTAGGGGGTGCGTACGTGTGAGGGCACGGGCTAGTGTTAGCTTACAGTTTGGGATTAGGGGAAGGGTTAGGGTAAGGCTTCGGGGAAGGGTTAGGGTTAGGTTTCGGGCTATGGTTAGGGTTAGAGGCCGGGGACGCTTTAGGTTCCAGGTGAGGTTACGACAGCGGTTTAGGGGGAGCGTACGTGTGAGGGCACGGGTTAGTGTTAGCGTACTGGTTAGGATTAGGGGACGGGTTAGGGTAAGGCCTCGGGGAAGGGTTAGGTTTAGGTTTCGGGCTAGGGTTAGGGTTAGTGGATGGGGACGGTTTAGGGTCCAAGTGAGGGTACCACAACGGTTTAGGGGGTGCATACGTGTGAGGGCACAGTTTAGTGTTAGCATACAGGTTAGGATTAGGGGACGGGTTAGGGTAAGGCTTCGGAAAGGGTTACGGTTATGGTTTGGGCTAGGGTTAGGGTTAGGGCACGGGGACGCTTTAGGGCACAGGTGAGGGTATGAAAACGGTTTAGGGGGAGCATACGTGAGATGGCACGGGTTAGTGTTAGCGTACGTGTGAGGATTAGGGGTCGGATTAGAGTAAGGCTTCGGGGAAGCGTTAGGGTTAGGGTTCGGGCTAGGGTTAGGGTTAGGGGACGGGGAAGGTTTATGGTCCAAGTGAGGGTACCACCACGGTTTAGGGGGAGCGTACGTGTGAGGGCACGGGTTAGTGTTAGCGTATGGTTTAGGATTATGTGAGGTTTAGGGTAAGGTTTCGGGGAAGGGTTAGTGTTAGGGTTCGGGCTATGGTTAGGGTTAGGGGATGGGGACGGTTTAGGGTCCAGGTGAGGGTACGACAACGATTTAGGGGGAGCGTAAGTGTGAGGGCACGGGTTAGTGTTCGCGTACGGGTTAGGATTAGGGGACGGGTTAGGTTAAGGCTTCGGGGAAGGTTTAGGATTAGGGTTCGGTCTAGGGTTAGGTTTAGGGGACAGGGACGGTTTAGGGTCCAGGTGAGGGTATGACAGCAGTTGAGGGGGAGTACATGTATGAGGGCACGGGTTAGTGTTAGCGTACGGGTTAGGATTAGGGGACGGGTTAGGATAAGGCTTCTGGGAAGGGTTAAGGTTCCGTTTCGGGCTAGGGTTAGTGTTAGGAGTCGGAGACTGTTTAGGATCCAGGTGAGGTTACGACAGTGGTTTAGGGGGAGCATACATGTGAGGGCACGGGTTAGTGTTAGCGTATGGGTTAGGATTACGGGATGGGTTAGTGTAAGGCTTCGGTAAGGGTTAGGGGTAGGGTTCGGGCTAGGGTTAGGGTTAGGGGACGGGGACGGTTTAGGGTCCAGGTGAGGATATGACAATGTTTTAGGGGAAGCGTACATGTGAGGGCACAGGTTAGTGTTAGCGTACGGGTTAGGATTAGGGGACGTGTTAGGGTAAGGCTTCGGGGAAGCGTTAGGGTTCGGGCTAGGATTAGGGTAATGGGACCGGGACGGTTTAGGGTCCAGGTGAGGGTACGACAGCGGTTGAGGGGGAGTAAACGTGTGAGGACACGGGTTAGTGTTAGCGTACAGGTAAGGATTAGGGGACAGGTTAGGGTAAGGCTTCGGGGAAGGGTTAGGGTTAGGCTTAGGGCTACGGTTAGGGTTAGCGGACGGGGATGGTTTACGGTCCAGGTGAGGGTACGACAACTGTTTAGGGGGAGTGTACGTGTGATGGCACGGGTTAGTGTTAGGGTACGGTTTAGGATTAGGGGACGGGTTAGGGTAAGGCTTCTGGGAAGGGTTAAGGTTAGGTTTCGGACTAGGGTTAGTGTTAGGAGACGGGGACGGTTTAGGATCCAGCTGAGGGTACGACAGTGGTTTATGGGGACCGTACATGTGATGACACGGTTTAGTGTTAGCGTATGGATTAGGATTAGGGGACGTGTTAGGCTATGGCTTCAGGGAAAGATTAGGGTTAGGGTTCGGCCTATGGTTAGGGTTAGGGGAAGGGGACGGTTTAGGGTCCAGGTGAGGGTACGACAACGGTTTAGGGGAGCGTACGTGTGAGGGCATGGGTTAGTGTTAGAGTATGGGTTATGATTAGGGGACGGGTTAGGGTAAGGCGTCGGGGAAGGGTTAGGGTTAGGGTTCGGGCTAGGGTGAGGGTTAGGTGACGGGGATGGTTTAGGGTGCAGGTGAGGGTACAACAGCGGTTTAGGAGGATCGTACGTGTGAGAGCACGGGAAAGTGTTAGCGTACGGATTAGGACTAGGGGACGGGTTAGGGTATGGCTTCGGGGAAGGGTTAGGGTTTGGGTTTGGGCTAGGGTTAGGGTTAGGGGACGGGGACGATTTAGGGTCCAGGTGAGGGTATGACAACGGTTTAGGGGGAGAGTACGTGTGAGGGCACAGGTTAGTATTAGCGTACGGGTTAGGATTAGGGGACGGGTTAGGGTAAGGCTTCGGGGAAGTGTTCGGGTTAGGGTTCGGGCTAGGGTTAGGGTTAGGGGACGGTGACTGTTTAGGGTCCAGGTGAGGGTACGACAACGGTTTAGGGGGAGCGTACGTGTGACGGCACGGGTTAGTGTTAGCGTACGGGTTAGGATTATGGGACGGGTTAGGGTAAGGCTTCGGGGAAGTGTTAGGGTTAGGTTTCCGGCTAGGGTGAGGGTTAGGGGACGGGGACGTTTTAGGGTTCATGTGAGGGTATGACAACAGTTTAGGGAGATCGTAAGTGTGAGGGCACGGGTTAGTGTTAGCGTAGAGGTTAGGATTAGGGGACGGGTGAGGGTCAGGCTCGGGGAAGCGTTAGGTTTAGGGTTCGGGCTACGATTAGGGTTAGGGGACGGGGACGGTTTAGGGTCCAGGTGAGGGTACGACAGCGGTTTAGGGGGAGCGTACATGTGAGGGCACGGTTTAGAGTTAGCGTAAGGTTTAGGATTAGGGGACGGGTTAGGGTAAGGCTTCGGGGAAGGTTTAGGGTTAGGGTTCCAGCTAGGGTTAGGGTTAGGGGATGGGGACGGTTTAGCGTCCACGTGTGGGTACGACAACGGTTTAGTGGGAGCGTACATGTGAGGACACGGGTTAGTGTTAGAATACGGGTTAGGATTAGGAGACGGGTTAGGGTAAGGCTTCGGGGAAGGGTTAGGGTTATGGTTCGGGATAGGGTTAGGGTTAGGGGACGGGTACTGTTTAGGGTCCAGGAGAGGGTACGACAACGGTGTAGGCGGATCGTACGTGTGAGGGCACGGGTTAGTGTTAGCATACAGGTTAGGATTAGGGGACGTGTTAGGTTAAGGCTTCGGGGAAGGGTTAGGGTTAGGGTTCCGGCTAGGGTTAGGGTTAGGAACGGGGGACGGTTAGGGTCCAGGTGAGAGTACGACAATTGTTTAGGGGGAGCATACGTGTGAGGACACGGGTTAGTTTTAGCGTACGGGTTAGAATTATGGGACGGGTTAGGGTAAGGCCTCGGGGAAGGGTTACGGTTAGGGTTCGGGCTAGGGGTAGGGTTAGGGGACGGGGGACGGTTTAGGGTCCAGGTGAGGGTACGACAATGGTTTAGGGGAAGCGTACGTGTGAGGGCACGGGTTAGTGTTAGCGTACGTGTTAGGATTAGTGGACGGGTTAGGGTAAGGCTTCGGGGAAGTGTAAGGGTGAGGCTTCGCACTAGGGTTAGGGTTAGGGGACGGGGACGGTTTAGGGTCCAGGTGAGTGTAGGACAACGGTTTGGGGGAGCGTACATGTGAGGGCACGTGTGAGTGTTTGCGTACGGGTTAGGATTAGGGGACGGGTTAAGGTAAGGCTTCTGGAAGTGTTAGGGTTAGGGTTCGGGCTAGGGTTAGGGGACGGGGATGGTTTAGGGTCCAGGTGAGCGTACGAGAACGGTTTAGGGGGACCGTACAAGTGAGGGCACGAGTTAGTGTTAGTGCACGAGTTAGGATTACAGGACGGGTTAGGGTAAGGCTTCGGGAAAGTGTTAGGGTTAGGTTTCGGGCTAGGGTTAGGGTTAGGGGATGGGGACGGTTTAGGGTCCAGGTGAGGGTACGACAACGGTTTAGGGGGAGCGTACGTGTGAGGGAACGGGTTAGTGTTAGCGTACGGGTTAGGATTAGGGGACGGTTTCGGGTAAGGCTTCGGGGAAGTGTTAGTGTTAGGGTTCAGGCTAGGGTTAGGGTTAGGGGATGGGGATGGTTTAGGGTCCAGGTGAGGGTACGACAACGGTTGAGGGGGATCGTACGTTTGAGGGCCCGGATTAGTGTTAGCGTACGAGTTAGGATTAGGGGATGGGTTAGAGTAAGGCTTCGGGGAAGGGTTAGGGTTAGGGTTCTGTCTAGGTTTAGTGTTAGGGGACGGGGATGGTTTCGGGTCCAGGTGAGAGTACAACAACAGTTTAGGCGGAGCGTAGGTGTGACGGCATGGGTTAGTGTTAGCGTACGGCTTAGAATTAGGGGACGGGTTAGGGTAAGGCTTCGGGGAAGGGTTAGGGTTAGGGCTCGGGCTAGGGTTAGGGTTAGGGGACGGGGACGGTTTAGGGTCCAGGTGAGTGTCCGCCAACGGTTTAGGGGGAGCGTACGTGTGACGGCACGGGTTAGTGTTAGCGTACGGGTTAGGATTAGGGGACGGGTTAGGGTAAGTCTTCGGGGAAGGGTTAGGGTTAGTGTTCGGGCTAGGCTTAGGGTTAGGGGACGGGGACAGTTTAGGGTCCAGGAGAATGTACGAGAACAGTTTGGGGGAGCGTACGTGTGAGGGCACGGGTTAGTGTTAGCTTACGGTTTCGGATTAGGGGACGGGTTAGGGTAAGACGTTGGGGAAGGGTTAGGGTTAGGGTTCGGGCTAGGGTTACGGTTAGGGGACGGGGACGGTTTAGGGTCCAGGTGACGGTACGTCAATGGTTTAGGGGGTACGTATGTGTGAGGGCACTGGTTAGCGTTAGTGTACGGTTTATTAATAGGGGAGGGATTAGGGTAAGGCTTCTGGGAAGGGTTAGGGTTAGGGTTCGGGCTAGGGTTAGGGTTAGGGGACGGGGACGTTTTAGGGTCCAGGTGAGGGTACAACAACGGTTTAGGGGCAGCATACGTGTGAGGGCACGGGTTAGCGTTAGCGTACGGGTTAGGATTATGGGAAGGTTTAGGCTAAGGTTTCGGGGAAGGGTTAGGGTTAGGGTTAGGGTTAGGGTTAGTGTTAGGGGACGGGGACGGTTTAGGGTCCAGGTGAGGATACGACAACGGTTTAGTGGGAGCGTACGTGTGAGGGCACGGGTTAGAGTTAGCGTACGGGTTATGATTAGGGGACGGGTTAGTGTAAGGCTTCGGGGAAGGGTTAGGGTTAGGGTTTGGGCTAAGTTTAGGGTTAGGGGACGGGGACGGTTTAGGGTCCAGGTGTGGGTACGACAGCAGTTGAGGGGGAGTACACGTGTGAGGCACGGGTTAGTGTTAGTGTACGGGTTAGGATTAGGGGACGGTTTAGGGTAAGGCTTCGGGGAAGGGTTAGGTTTAGGCTTAGGACTAGGGTTAGGGTTAGAGGACGGGGACGGTTTACAGTCCAGGTGAGGGTACGACAGCAGTTGAGGGGGAGTACACGTGTGAGGCACGGGTTAGTGTTAGTGTACAGGTTAGGATTAGGGGACGGTTTAGGGTAAGGCTTCGGGGAAGGGTTAGGTTTAGGCTTAGGACTAGGGTTAGGGTTAGAGGACGGGGACGGTTTACAGTCCAGGTGAGGGTACGACAACGGTTTAGGAGGAACGTACATGTGAGAGCATGGGTTAGTGTTAGCGTACGGGTTAGGATTAGGGGAGAGGTTAGGGTAAGGCTTCGGGGAAGGTTTAGGGTTAGGGTTCGGGCTAGCGTTAGGGTTAAGGGTTAGGGACGGTTTAGGGTCCAGGTGTGGGTACGACAACTGTTTAGGGGGAGCGTACGTTTGAGGGCACGGGTTAGTGTTAGCGTACAGGTTAGGATTAGGGGACGGGTTAGGGTAAGGCTTTGGGGAAGGGTTCGGGTTAGGTTTCATGCTAGGGTTAGGGTTAGGGAACGGGAACGGTTTAGGGTCCAGGTGAGCATACGAGAACGGTTTAGAGGGAGCGTACGTGTGAGGGCACGGGTTAGTGTTAGCGTACGGGTTAGGATTAGGGGACGTGTTAGGGTAAGGCTTCGGGGAAGGGTTAGGGTTAGGTTTCGGGCTAGGGTTAGTGTTAGGGGATGGGGATGGTTTAGGGTCCAGGTGAACATACGAGAACGGTTTAGCGGGAGCGTACGTGTGAGGGCACGGGTTAGTGTTAGCTTACGTGTTAGGATTAGGGTACGGGTTAAGGTAAGGCTTCGGGGAAGGGTTAGGGTTAGGGTTCGGTCTAGGGTTAGGGTTAGGGGACGGGGACGGTTTAGGTTCCAGGTGAGGGTACGACAATGATTTAGGGATGCGTACGTGTTAGGGTACGGATTATTGTTAACTTACGGGTTAGGATTAGGGGACGGGTTAGGGTAAGCCTTCGGGGAAGTGTTAGGGTTAGGGTTCAGGCTAGGGTTAGGACTAGCGGATGGGGAAGGTTTAAGGTCCAGGTGAGGGTACGACAACGGTTTAGGGGGTGTGTAAGTGTGAGGGCATGGGTTAGTTTTACCGTACTGGTTAGAATTACGGAACGGGTTAAGGTAAGGCTTCGGGGAAGGGTTAGGGTTAGGGTTCGGCCTAGGGTTAGGGTTAGGGGACGGGGACGGTTTAGCGTCCAGGTGAGGGTACGACAACGGTTTAGAGGGAGCGTACGTGTGAGGGCACGGGTTAGTGTTAGCGTACGGGTTAGGATTAGGGGACGTGTTAGAGTAAGGCTTCGGGGAAGTGTTAGGGTTAGGTTTCGGGCTAGGGTTAATGATAGGGTACGGGGACGGTTTAGGGTCCAGGTGAGTGTACGACAATGGTTTAGGGGGAGCGTACGTGTGAGGGCACTGGTTAGTGTTAGCGTATGGGTTAGTATTAGGGGATGGGTTAGTGTAAGGCTTCTGGGATGGGTTAGGATTAGGGTTCGGGCTAGGGTTAGGGTACGGGGACGGATTAGGGTCCAGGTGAGGGTACGACAACGGGTTAGGGGGAGCATACGTATGAGGGTATGGGTTAGTGTTAGCATACGTGTTAGGATTAGGGGACGGATTAGGGTAATTCTTCGGGCAAGGGTTAGTGTTAGGGTTCGGGTTAGGGTTAGGGGACGGGGACGGGGACGGTTTAGGGTCCAGGTGTGGGTACGACAGCGGTTTAGGGGGAGATTACTTGTGAGGGCCAGGGTTAGTGTTGGCGTTCGCGTTAAGATTAGGGGATGCGTTAGGGTAAAGCTTCGGGGAAGGGTTAGGGTTAGGTTTCGGGCTAGGGTGAGGGTTAGGGAACGGGGAAAGTTTAGGGTGCAGGTGAGGGTACGACAGCCGTTTAGGGGGATTGTACGTGTGAGAGCACTGGAAAGTGTTAGCGTACGGGTTAGGACTAGGGGCGGGTTAGGGTATGGATTCGGTGAAGGGTTAGGGTTAGGGTTTGGGCTAGGGTTAGGGTTAGGGGACGGGGACGGTTTAGGGTCCAGGTGAGGCTACGACAACGGTTTAGGGGGAGCGTACGTGTGAGGGCACATGTGAGTGTTAGTGTACGGGTTAGTATTAGGGGACGGGTTAGGGTAAGCCTTCGGGGAACGGTTAGGTTTATGGTTCGGGCTAGGGTTAGGGTTAGGGGACGGGTACGGTTTAGGGTCCAGGTGAGGGTACGACAATGGTTTAGGGGGAGCGTACGTGTGAGGGCATGGGTTAGTGTTAGCGTATGGGTTAGGATTAGGGGACGGGTTAGTGTAAGGCTTCTGGGAAGTGTTAGGGTTAGGGTTTGGGCTAGGGGTAGGTTTCGGTGACGGGGACGGTTTAGGGTCCAGGTGAGGGTACGACAACGGTTTAGGGGGAGCGTACGTGTGAGGGCACAGGTTAGTGTTGGCGTACGGGTTAGGATTAGGTGACGGATTAGGGTAAGGCTTTGGGGAAGGGTTAGTGTTAGGGTTCGGGCTAGGGTTAGGCTTAGGGGACGGGGATGTTGTAGGGTCCAGGTGAGGGTATGACAATGGTTTAGGGGGAGCGTACGTGTGAGGGCATGGGTTAGTGTTAGCGTACGGGTTAGGATTAGGGGACGGGTTAGGGTAAGTCTTCGGGGAAGGGTTAGGGTTAGTGTTCGGGCTAGGCTTAGGGTTAGGGGACGGGGACAGTTTAGGGTCCAGGAGAATGTACGAGAACAGTTTGGGGGAGCGTACGTGTGAGGGCACGGGTTAGTGTTAGCTTACGGTTTCGGATTAGGGGACGGGTTAGGGTAAGACGTTGGGGAAGGGTTAGGGTTAGGGTTCAGGCTAGGGTTACGGTTAGGGGACGGGGACGGTTTAGGGTCCAGGTGATGGTACGACAATGGTTTAGGGGGTACGTATGTGTGAGGGCACTGGTTAGCGTTAGTGTACGGTTTATTAATAGGGGAGGGATTAGGGTAAGGCTTCTGGGAAGGGTTAGGGTTAGGGTTCGGGCTAGGGTTAGGGTTAGGGGACGGGGACGTTTTAGGGTCCAGGTGAGGGTACAACAACGGTTTAGGGGCAGCATATGTGTGAGGGCACGGGTTAGCGTTAGCGTACGGGTTAGGATTATGGGAAGGTTTAGGCTAAGGTTTCGGGGAAGGGTTAGGGTTAGGGTTAGGGTTAGGGTTAGTGTTAGGGGACGGGGACGGTTTAGGGTCCAGGTGAGGATACGACAACGGTTTAGTGGGAGCGTACGTGTGAGGGCACGGGTTAGAGTTAGCGTACGGGTTATGATTAGGGGACGGGTTAGTGTAAGGCTTCGGGGAAGGGTTAGGGTTAGGGTTTGGGCTAAGTTTAGGGTTAGGGGACGGGGACGGTTTAGGGTCCAGGTGTGGGTACGACAGCAGTTGAGGGGGAGTACACGTGTGAGGCACGGGTTAGTGTTAGTGTACGGGTTAGGATTAGGGGACGGTTTAGGGTAAGGCTTCGGGGAAGGGTTAGGTTTAGGCTTAGGACTAGGGTTAGGGTTAGAGGACGGGGACGGTTTACAGTCCAGGTGAGGGTACGACAGCAGTTGAGGGGGAGTACACGTGTGAGGCACGGGTTAGTGTTAGTGTACGGGTTAGGATTAGGGGACGGTTTAGGGTAAGGCTTCGGGGAAGGGTTAGGTTTAGGCTTAGGACTAGGGTTAGGGATAGAGGACGGGGACGGTTTACAGTCCAGGTGAGGGTACGACAACGGTTTAGAAGGAACGTACGTGTGAGAGCATGGGTTAGTGTTAGCGTACGGGTTAGGATTAGGGGAGAGGTTAGGGTAAGGCTTCGGGGAAGGTTTAGGGTTAGGGTTCGGGCTAGCGTTAGGGTTAAGGGTTAGGGACGGTTTAGGGTCCAGGTGTGGGTACGACAACTGTTTAGGGGGAGCGTACGTTTGAGGGCACGGGTTAGTGTTAGCGTACAGGTTAGGATTAGGGGACGGGTTAGGGTAAGGCTTTGGGGAAGGGTTCGGGTTAGGTTTCATGCTAGGGTTAGGGTTAGGGAACGGGAACGGTTTAGGGTCCAGGTGAGCATACGAGAACGGTTTAGAGGGAGCGTACGTGTGAGGGCACGGGTTAGTGTTAGCGTACGGGTTAGGATTAGGGGATGTGTTAGGGTAAGGCTTCGGGGAAGGGTTAGGGTTAGGTTTCGGGCTAGGGTTAGTGTTAGGGGATGGGGATGGTTTAGGGTCCAGGTGAACATACGAGAACGGTTTAGCGGGAGCGTACGTGTGAGGGCACGGGTTAGTGTTAGCTTACGTGTTAGGATTAGGGTACGGGTTAAGGTAAGGCTTCGGGGAAGGGTTAGGGTTAGGGTTCGGTCTAGGGTTAGGGTTAGGGGACGGGGACGGTTTAGGTTCCAGGTGAGGGTACGACAATGATTTAGGGATGCGTACGTGTTAGGGCACGGGTTATTGTTAACTTACGGGTTAGGATTAGGGGACGGGTTAGGGTAAGCCTTCGGGGAAGTGTTAGGGTTAGGGTTCAGGCTAGGGTTAGGACTAGCGGATGGGGAAGGTTTAAGGTCCAGGTGAGGGTACGACAACGGTTTAGGGGGTGTGTAAGTGTGAGGGCATGGGTTAGTTTTACCGTACTGGTTAGAATTACGGAACGGGTTAAGGTAAGGCTTCGGGGAAGGGTTAGGGTTAGGGTTCGGCCTAGGGTTAGGGTTAGGGGACGGGGACGGTTTAGCGTCCAGGTGAGGGTACGACAACGGTTTAGAGGGAGCGTACGTGTGAGGGCACAGGTTAGTGTTAGCGTACGGGTTAGGATTAGGGGACGTGTTAGAGTAAGGCTTCAGGGAAGTGTTAGGGTTAGGTTTCGGGCTAGGGTTAATGATAGGGTACGGGGACGGTTTAGGGTCCAGGTGAGTGTACGACAATGGTTTAGGGGGAGCGTACGTGTGAGGGCACTGGTTAGTGTTAGCGTATGGGTTAGGATTAGGGGACGGGTTAGTGTAAGGCTTCTGGGATGGGTTAGGATTAGGGTTCGGGCTAGGGTTAGGGTACGGGGACGGATTAGGGTCCAGGTGAGGGTACGACAACGGGTTAGGGGGAGCATACGTATGAGGGTACGGGTTAGTGTTAGCGTACATGTTAGGATTAGGGGACGGATTAGGGTAATGCTTCGGGGAAGGGTTAGTGTTAGAGTTCGGGTTAGGGTTAGCGGACGGGGACGGGGACGGTTTAGGGTCCAGGTGTGGGTACGACAGCGGTTTAGGGGGAGATTACTTGTGAGGGCCAGGGTTAGTGTTGGCGTTCGCGTTAAGGTTAGGGGATGCGTTAGGGTAAAGCTTCGGGGAAGGGTTAGGGTTAGGTTTCGGGCTAGGGTGAGGGTTAGGGAACAGGGAAAGTTTAGGGTGCAGGTGAGGGTACGACAGCCGTTTAGGGGGATTGTACGTGTGAGAGCACTGGAAAGTGTTAGCGTACGGGTTAGGACTAGGGGACGGGTTAGGGTATGGATTCGGTGAAGGGTTAGGGTTAGGGTTTGAGCTAGGGTTAGGGTTAGGGGACGGGGACGGTTTAGGGTCCAGGTGAGGCTACGACAACGGTTTAGGGGGAGCGTACGTGTGAGGGCACATGTGAGTGTTAGTGTACGGGTTAGTATTAGGGGACGGGTTAGGGTAAGCCTTCGGGGAACGGTTAGGTTTATGGTTCGGGCTAGGGTTAGGGTTAGGGGACGGGTACGGTTTAGGGTCCAGGTGAGGGTACGACAACGGTTTAGGGGGAGCGTACGTATGAGGGCATGGGTTAGTGTTAGCGTATGGGTTAGGATTAGGGGACGGGTTAGTGTAAGGCTTCTGGGAAGTGTTAGGGTTAGGGTTTGGGCTAGGGGTAGGGTTCGGTGACGGGGACGGTTTAGGGTCCAGGTGAGGGTACGACAACGGTTTAGGGGGAGCGTACGTGTGAGGGCACAGGTTAGTGTTGGCGTACGGGTTAGGATTAGGTGACGGATTAGGGAAAGGCTTTGGGGAAGGGTTAGTGTTAGGGTTCGGGCTAGGGTTAGGCTTAGGGGACGGGGATGTTGTAGGGTCCAGGTGAGGGTATGACAATGGTTTAGGGGGAGCGTATGTGTGAGGGCATGGGTTAGTGTTAGCGTATGGGTTAGGATTAGGGGACGGTTTAGGTTAAGGCTTCGGAGAAGGGTTAGGGTTAGGGTTCGGGCTAGGGTTAGGGTTAGGGTTTGGGGACGGTTTAGCGTCCAGGTGAGGGTACGACAACGGTTTAGGGGGAGCATACGTGGGAGGGCACGGGTTAGTGTTAGCGTACGTGTGAGAATTAGGGGTCGGATTAGAGTAAGGCTTCGGGGAAGCGTTAGGGTTAGGGTTCGGGCTAAGGTTAGGGTCAGGGGACGGGGACGGTTTATGGACCAGGTGAGGGTACGACCACGGTTTAGGGGGAGCGTACGTGTGAGGGCACGGGTTAGTGTTAGCGTACGGGTTAGGATTATGGGAGGGTTAGGGTAAGGTTTCGGGGACGGTTAGTGTTAGGGTTCGGGCTAGGGTTAGGGTTAGGGGACGAGGACGGTTTAGGGTCCAGGTGAGGGTACGACAACGGTTTAGGGGGAGCGGACGTTTGAGGGCACGGGTTAGAGTTAGCGTACGGGTGAGGATTAGGTGACGGGTTAGGGTAAGGCTTCGGGGAAGAGTTAGGGTTAGGGTTCGGGCTAGGGTTAGGGTTAGGGGACGGGGACGGTTTAGGGTCCAGGTGAGGGTACGACAGCGATTTAGAGGGAGATTACTTGTGAGGCCAAGTGTTAGTGTTAGCGTACGAGTTAAGAATAGGGGATGGGTTAGGGTAAGGCTTCGGGGAAGGGTTAGGGTTAGGTTTCGTGGTAGGGTGAGGGTTAGGGGATGGGGATGGTTTAGGGTGCAGTTGAGGGTACGACAGCGGTTTAGAGGGATTGTACGTGTGAGAGCACGGGAAAGTGTTAGCGTACGGGTTAGGACTAGTGGAGGGGTTAGGGTATGGCTTCGGGGAAGGGTTAGGGTTAGGGTTTGGGCTAGGGTTAGGGTTAGGGTACGGGGACAGTTTAGGGTCCAGGTGAGGGTACGACAACGGTTTAGGGGGAGCGTACGTGTGAGGGCATGGGTTAGTGTTAGCGTATGGGTTAGGATTAGGGGACGGTTTAGGTTAAGGCTTCGGGGAAGGGTTAGGGTTAGGTTTCGGGGTAGGGTTAGGGTTAGGGGTTGGGGACGGTTTAGGGTCCAGGTGAGAATACGACAGCGGTTTAGGGGGGCGTACTTGTGAGGGCATGGGTTAGTGTTAGCGTACGCGTTAGGATTAGGGGACGGGTTAGTGTAAGGCTTCGGGGAAGAGTTAGGTTTAGTGTTCGGGCTAAGGTTAGGGTTAGGGGACGGGTACGGTTTAGGGTCCAGTAGAGAGTATGACAACGGTTTAGGGGGAGCGTACGTGTGAGGGAAAGAGTTAGTGTTAGCATACGGGTTAGGATTAGGGGCGAGTTAGGGTAAGGCTTCGGGGAAGGTTTAGGGTTAGGGGTCGGGCTAGGGTTAGGGTTAAGGGATGGGGACGGTTTAGGGTCCAGTTGAGGATACGACAACAGTTTAGGGGAACGAACGTGTAAGGGCAGGAGTTAGTGTTAGCGTACGGGTTAGGATTAGGGGACGGGTTAGTGTAAGGCTTCTAGGAAGTGTTAGGGTTAGGGTTTGGGCTAGGGTTAGGGTTCGGTGACGGGGACAGTTTAGGGTCCAGGTGAGGGTACGACAACAGTTTAGGGGGAGCGTACGTGTGAGGCACGGGTTAGTGTTGGCGTACGGGTTAGGATTAGGTGACGGGTTAGGGTAAGGCTTTGGGGAAGGGTTAGTGTTAGGGTTCGGGCTAGGGTTAGGGTTAGGGGACGGGGATGGTGTAGGGTCCAGGTGAGGGTATGACAATGGTTTTGGGGGAGCGTACGTGTGAGGGCATGGGTTAGTGTTAGCGTATGGGTTAGGATTAGGGGACGGTTTAGGTTAAGGCTTCGGAGAAGGGTTAGGGTTAGGGTTCGGGCTAGGGTTAGGGTTAGCGTTTGGGAACGGTTTAGCGTCCAGGTGAGGGTACGACAACGGTTTAGGGGAGCATACGTGGGAGGGCACGGGTTAGTGTTAGCGTACGTGTGAGGATTAGGGGTCGGATTAGAGTAAGGCTTCGGGGAAGCGTTAGTGTTAGGGTTCGGGCTAAGGTTAGGGTTAGGGGACGGGGACGGTTTATGGTCCAGGTGAGGGTACGACCACGGTTTAGGGGGAGCGTACGTGTGAGGGCACCGGTTAGTGTTAGCGTACGGGTTAGGATTATGGGAGGGTTAAGGTAAGGTTTCGGGGACGATTAGTGTTAGGGTTCAGGCTAGGGTTAGGTTTAGGGGACGAGGACGGTTTAGGGTCCAGGTGAGGGTACGACCACGGTTTAGGGGGAGCGTACGTGTGAGGGCACGTGTTAGAGTTAGCGTACGGGTGAGGATTAGGGGACGGGTTAGGGAAAGGCTTCGGGGAAGGGTTAGGGTTAGGGTTAGGGGTAGGGTTAGGGGACGGGGACGGGGACGGTTTAGGGTCCAGGTGAGGGTACGACAGCGATTTAGGGGGAGATTACTTTTGAGGGCAAGTGTTAGTGTTAGCGTACGCGTTAAGATTAGGGGATGGGTTAGGGTAAGGCTTAGGGGAAGGGTTAGGGTTAGGTTTCGTGGTAGGGTGAGGGTTAGGGGACGGGGATGGTTTAGGGTGCAGGTGAGGGTACGACAGCGGTTTAGAGGGATCGTACGTGTGAGAGCACGGGAAAGTGTTAGCGTACGGTTTAGGACTAGGGGACGGGTTAGGGTATGTCTTCGGAGAAGGGTTAGGGTTAGGGTTTGAGCTAGGGTTAGGATTAGGGGACGGGGACGGTTTAGGGTCCAGGTGAGGGTACGACAACGGTTTAGGGGGAGCATACATGTGAGGGCACGAGTTAGTGTTAGCATACGGTTTAGGACTATGGGACGGGTAAGGGTAAGGTTTCGTGGAAGTGTTAGGGTTTGGGTTCGGGCTAGGGTTAGGGTTAGGGGACGGGGACGCTTTAGGGTCCAGGTGAGGGTACGACAACGGTTCAGTGCGAGCATACGCGTGAGGGCACGGGTTAGTGTTAGCGTACTGGTTAGGATTAGGGGTCGCGTTAGTGTAAGGCTTCGGGGAAGGGTTAGGGTTATGGTTCGGGCTAGGGTTAGGGATATGGGCCGGGGACGCTTTAGGTTCCAGGTGAGGGTACAACAACATTTTAGTGTGAGCGTACGTGTGAGGGCATGGGTTATTGTTAGCTTACGGGTAAGGATTAGGGGACGGGTTAGTGTAAGGATTCGGGGAAGGGTTAGGGTTTGGTTTCGGGCTAGGGTTAGGGTTGGGGGACGTGGACGGTTTAGGGTCCAGGTGAGGGTACGACAACAGTTTAGGGGGAGCGTACGTGTGAGGGCACGGGTTAGTGTTAGCGTACGGGTTAGGACTAGGGGACGGGTAAGTGTAAGGCCTCGGGGAAGGGTTATTGTTAGGGTTCGGGCTAGGGTTAGGGTTAGGGGATGGGGACGGTTTAGGGTCCAGGTGAGGGTACGACAACAGTTTAGGGGCTGCGTACGTGTGAGGGCACAGGTTAGTGTTAGCGTACGGGTTAGGATTAGAGGACGGGTTAGGGTAAGGATACGGAAGGGGTTAGGGTTAGGGTTCGGGCTAGCGTTAGGGTTAGGGGACGGGGACGCTTTAGGGTACAGGTGAGGGTATGACAACGGTTTAGATGGAGCGTACGTGTGAGGGCATGGGATAGTGTTAGCGTACGGGTTAGGATTATGGGACGGGTTAGGGTAAGGCTTCGGGGAAGGGTTCGGGTTAGGGTTCGGGCTAGGGTTAGGGTTAGGGGACAGAGACGGTTTAGGGTCCAGGTGAGGGTACGACAACGGTGCAGGGGGAGCGTACGTGTGAGAGCACGGGTTAGTGTTAGGGTACGGGTTAGGATTAGGGGACGTGTTAGGGTAAGGCTTCGGGGCAGTGTTAGTGTTAGGGTTTGGGCTAGGGTTAGGGTTAGGGGACGGGGACGCTTTAGGGTCCAGGTGAGTGTACGACAACGGTTTAGGGGAGCGTATGTTTGAGGGCACGGGTTACTTTTAGCGTAAGGCTTACGATTAGGGGACGGGTTAGGGTAAGGCTTCGGGGAAGGGTTAGGGTTAGGGTTCGGGCTAGGGTTAGGGGACGGGGACGGTTTAGGGTCCAGGTGAGGGTACGACAATGGTTTAAGGGGAGCGTACGTGTGATGGCACGGGTTAGTGTTAGCGTAGCGGTTAGTATTAGGGTACGGGTTAGGGTAAGCCTTCGGGGAAGGGTTAGGGTTCGGGCTTGGGATAGCATTAGGTGACGGGGACGGTTTAGGGTCCAGGTGAGTGTACAACAATGGTTTAGGGGGAGCGTATTTTTGAGGGCATGGGTTAGTGTTAGCGTACGGGTTAGGACTTGGGGACGGGTTAGGGTAAGGCTTCGGGGAAGGGTTAGGGTTAGGGTACGGGCTAGGGTTAGGGTTAGGGGATGGGGACGGTTTAGGGTCCAGGTGAGTGTACGACAATGGTTTAGGGAGAGTGTATGTGTGAGGGCATGGGTTAGTGTTAGCGTACGTGCTAGGACTAGGGGACGGGTTAGGGTAAGGCTTCGGGGAAGGGTTAGTGTTAGGGTTCGGGCTAGGGTTAGGGTTAGGGGATGGGGACGGTTTAGGGTCCAGGTAGGGTAAGACAACGGTTTAGGGGGAGGGGACGTGTGAGGGCACGGGTTAGTGTTAGCGTACGGTTTCGGATTAGGGGACAGGTTATGGTAAGGCTTCAGGGAAGGGTTAGGGTTAGGGTTCGGGCTAGTGTTAGGGTTAGGGGACGGGGACACTTGAGGGTCCAGGTGAGGGTACAACAACATTTTAGTGTGAGCGTACGTGTGAGGGCAAGGGTTAGTGTTAGCGTACAGGTTAGGAATAGGGGACGGGTTAGGGTAAGGATTCGGGGAAGGGTTAGGGTTTGGGTTTGGGCTAGGGTTAGGGTTAGGGGACGGGGAAGGTTTCGGGTCCAGGTGAGGGTACGACAACGTTTTAGGGGGTGCGTACATGTGAGGGCACGGGTTAGTGTTAGCGTACGGGTTAGGACTATGGGACGGGTTAGGGTAAGGATTCGGGGAAGGGTTAGGGTTTGGGTTCAGACTAGAGTTAGGGTTAGGGGACGGGGACGCTTTAGGGTCCAGGTGAGGGTACGACAACGGTTTAGTGCGAGCGTACGCTTGAGGGCACGGGTTAGTGTTAGCGTACGGGTTAGGATTAGGGGACGGGTTAGTGTAAGGCTTCGGGGAATGGTTAGGGTTATTGTTCGGGCTAGGGTTAGGGTTAGGGGCCGGGGACGCTTTAGGTTCCAGGTGAGGGTACGACAAGGTTTTTGGGGGAGCGTACGTGTGAGGGCATGGGTTATTGTTAGCGTACGGGTAAGGATTAGGGGACGGGTTAGTGTAAGGATTCGGGGAAGTGTTAGGGTTTGGGTTCGGGCTAGGGTTATGTTTGGGGACGGCGACGATTTAGGGTCCAGGCGAGGGTACGATAATGGTTTAGGGGGTGCGTACGTGTGAGGGCACAGGTTAGTGTTAGCGTACGGGTTAGGATTAGGGGACGGGTTAGGGTAAGGATTCGGAAATGGTTAGGGTTAGGGTTCAGGCTAGCGTTAGGGTTAGGGGACGGGTACGCTTTAGGGTACAGGTGAGGGTACGACAAAGGTTTAGGGGGAGCGTACATGTGAGGGCACGGGTTAGTTTTAGCGTAAGGGTTAGGATTAGGGGACGGATTAGGGTAAGGCTTCGGGGAAGGGTTAGGGTTAGGGTTCGGGCTAGGGTAATGGTTAGGGTTTGGGGAAGGTTTAGGGTCCAGGTGAGGGTACGACAACGGTTTAGGGGGAGTGTACGTTTGAGGGCATGGGTTACTGTTAGCGTACGGGTTAGGATTAGGGGACGGATTAGGGTAAAGCTTCGGGGAAGTATTAGGGTTAGGGTTTGGGCTAGAGTTAGGGTTAGAGGACGGGAACGGTTTAGGGTCCACGTGAGGGTACGACAACTGTTTAGGGGGAGCGTACGTGTGAGGGCATGGGTTAGTGTTAGCGTACGGGTTATGTCCAAGGGACGGGTTAGGCTAAGGCTTCGGGGAAGGGTTAGGGTTAGGGTTCGGGCAAGATTAGGTTTAGGGGACAGGGACGGTTTAGGATCCAGGTGAGGGTACGACAACTGTTTAGGGGCAGCGTACGTGTGAGGGCACGGGTAAGTGTTAGGGTACGGGTTAGGATTAGGGGACGGTTTAGGCTAAGGCTTCGGTGAAGTTTTAGGGTTAGGGTTCGGGATAGGGTTAGGGTTAGGGGACGGAGACGGTTTAGGGTCCAGGTGAGGTTACGACAACGGTTTATGGGGAGCATACATGTGAGGGCACGGGTTAGTGATAGCGTACGGGTTAGGATTAGGGGACGGGTCAGGGTAAGGCTTTGGGGAAGGGTTAGGGTTAGGGTTCGGGCTAGGGTTAGGGTTAGGGGACGGGGACGGTTTAGGGACCAGGTAGGGTAAGACAACGGTTTAGGGGGAGGGGACGTGTGAGGGCACGGGTTAGTGTTAGCGTACGGTTTCAAATTAGGGGACAGGTTAGGGTAAGGCTTCAGGGAAGGGTTAGGGTTAGGGTTTGGGCTAGTGTTAGGGTTAGGGGACGGGGACACTTGAGGGTCCAGGTGAGGGTACAACAACGTTTTAGTGTGAGCGTACGTGTGAGGGCACGGGTTAGTGTTAGCGTACGGGTTAGGACTAGGGGACGGGTTAGGGTAAGGATTCGGGGAAGGGTTAGGGTTTGGGTTCGGGCTAGGGTTAGGGTTAGGGGATGGGGAAAGTTTCGGGACCAGGTGAGGGTACCACAACGTTTTAGTGGGAGCGTACGTGTGAGGGCACGCGTTAGTGTTAGCGTACGGGTTAGGACTATGGGACGGGTTAGGGTAAGGATTCGGGAAAGGGTTAGGGTTTGGGTTCAGACTAGAGTTAGGGTTAGGGGACGGGGACGCTTTAGGGTCCAGGTGAGGGTACGACAACGGTTTAGTGCGAGCGTACGCGTGAGGGCACGGGTAGTGTTAGCGTACGGGTTAGAACTAGGGGACAGGTTAGTGTAAGGCTTCGGGGAAGGGTTAGGTTTAGAGTTCGGGTTAGGGTTAGGTTTAGGGGACGGGGACGGTTTAGGGTACAGGTGAGTGTACGACAATAGTTTAGGGGGAGCGTACGTGTGAGGGCACGGGTTAGTGTTAGCGTACGGGTTAGGATTAGGGTACGTGTTAGGGTAAGGCTTCAGGGAAGGGTTAGGGTTAGGGTTTGGTCTATGGTTAGGGTTAGGGGACGTGTTACGGTAAGGCTTCGGGGAAGGGTTAGGGTTAGATTCAGGCTAGGGTTAGGGTTAGGGGATGGGGACGGTTTAGGGTCCAGGTGAGGGTACGACAATGCTTTAGGGGGAGCGTAGGTGTGAGGGCACAGGTTAGTGTTAGCGTACTCGTTAGGATTAGGGGATGGGTTAGGGTAAGGCTTCGGGGAAGTGTTAGGGTTAGGTTTCCGGCTAGGTTGAGGGTTAGGGGACGAGGACAGTGTAGGGTCCAGGTGAGGGTACGACAACGGTTTGGGGGATCGTACGTGTGAGAGCACGGGAAAGAGTTAGCGTACGGGTAAGGATTAGGAGACGGATTAGGGTAAGTCTTCTGGGAAGGGTTAGGGTTAGGGTTTGGGCTAGGGTTAGGGTTAGGGGACGGGGACGGTTTAGGGTCCAGGTGAGGGTACGACAACGGTTTAGGGGGAGCGTACTTGTGAGAGCACGGGTTAGTATTAGCGTACGGGTTAGGATTAGGGGATGGGTTAGGGTAAGGCTTCGGGGATGGGTTCGGGCTAGGGTTAGGGTTAAGGGACGGGGACTCTTTAGGGTCCAGGTGAGGGTACGACAACGGATTAGGGGGCACGTACATGTGAGGGCATGGGTTAGTGTTAGCGTACGTGTTAGGATTAGAGGACGGGTTATGGTAAGGATACGGAAGGGATTAGGGTTAGGGTTCGGGCTAGCGTAAGGGTTAGGGGACGGGGACGCTTTAGGGTACAGGTGAGGGTACGACAAGGTTTTTGGGGCAGCGTACGTGTGAGGGCATGGGTTATTGTTAGCGTACGGGTAAGGATTAGGGGACGGGTTAGTGTAAGGATTCGTGGAAGTGTAAGGGTTTGGGTTCGGGCTAGGGTTAGGGTTGGGGGATGGGGACGGTTTAGGGTCCAGGTGAGGGTACGACAATGGTTTAGGGGGTGCGTACGTGTGAGGGCACAGGTTAGTGTTAGCGTACGGGTTAGGATTAGGGGACGGTTTAGGGTAAGGATTCGGAAATGGTTAGGGTTAGGGTTCGGGCTAGCATTAGGGTTAGGGGATGGGGACGCTTTAGGGTACAGGTGTGGGTACGACAAAGGTTTAGGGGGAGCGTACATGTGAGGGCACGGGTTAGTTTTAGCGTAAGGGTTAGGATTAGGGGACGGATTAGGGTAAGGCTTCGGGGAAGGGTTAGGGTTAGGGTTCGGGCTAGGGTAAGGGTTAGGGTTTGGGGAAGGTTTAGGGTCCAGGTGAGGGTACGACAACGGTTTAGGGGGAGTGTACGTTTGAGGGCATGGGTTACTGTTAGCGTACTGGTTAGGATTAGGGGACGGATTAGGGTAAAGCTTCGGGGAAGGGTTAGGGTTAGGGTTCGGGCTAGGGTTAGGGTTAGGGGACGGGGACGGTTTAGGGTCCAGGTAGGGTAAGACAACGGTTTAGGGGGAGGGGACGTGTGAGGGCACGGGTTAGTGTTAGCGTACGGTTCCGAATTAGGGGACAGGTTAGGGTAAGGCTTCAGTTAAGGGTTAGGGTTAGGGTTCGGGCTAGTGTTAAGGTTAGGGGACGGGGACACTTGAGGGTCCAGGTGAGGGTACAACAACGTTTTAGTGTGAGCGTACGTGTGAGGGCACGGGTTAGTGTTAGCGTACGGGTTAGGACAAGGCGATGGGTTAGGGTAAGGATTCGGGGAGGGGTTAGGGTTTGGGTTCGGGCTAGGGTCAGGGTTAGGGGACGGGGAAGGTTTCGGGTCCAGGTGAGGGTATGACAACGTTTCAGTGGGAGCGTACGTGTGAGGGCACGGGTTAGTGTTAGCGTACGGGTTAGGACTATGGGACGGGTTAGGGTAAGGATTCGGGAAAGGGTTAGGGTTTGGGTTCGGACTAGAGTTAAGGTTAGTGGACGGGGACACTTTAGGGTCCAGGTGAGGGTACGACAACGTTTTAGTGCGAGCGTACGCGTGAGGGCACGGGTTAGTGTTAGCGTACGGGTTAGGATTAGGGTACGTGTTAGGGTAAGGCTTCGGGGAATGGTTAGGGTTAGGGTTCGGGCTAGGGTTAGGTTTAGGGGATGGGGATGGTGTAGGTTTCAGGTGAGGCTACGGCAACGGTTTAGGGGGTGCAAACGTGTGAGGGCACGAGTTAGTGTTAGCATACGGGTTAGGACAAGGGGACGGGTTTGGGTAAGGCTTCGGGTAAGGGTTAGGGTTAGGGTTCGGGCTAGGGTTAGGGTTAGGGGACGGGAACAGTTTAGGTTCCAGGTGAGGGTACGAAAAAGGTTTAGGAGGAGCGTACGTGTGAGGGCACGGGTTAGTGTTAGCGTACTGGTTAGGATTTGGGGTCGCGTTAATGTAACGCTTCGGGGAAGGTTTAGGGTTATGGTTCGGGCTAGGGTTAGGGTTAGGGGCCGGGGACGCTTTAGGTTCCAGGTGAGGGTACGACAAGGTTTTTTGGGGAGCGTACGTGTGAGGGCATGGGTTACTGTTAGCGTACGGGTAAGGATTAGGGGACGGGTTAGTGTAAGGATTCGGGGAAGTGTTAGGGTGTTGGTTCGGGCTAGGGTTAGGGTTGGGGACGGGGACGATTTAGGGTCCAGGTGAGGGTACGATAATGGTTTAGGGGGTGCGTACGTGTGAGGGCACAGGTTAGTGTTAGCGTACGGGTTAGGATTAGGGGACGGGTTAGGGTAAGGATTCGGAAATGGTTAGGGTTAGGGTTCGGGCTAGCGTTAGGGTTAGGGGACGGGGACGCTTTAGGGTACAGGTGAGGGTACGACAAAGGTTTAGGGGGAGCGTACATGTGAGGGCACAGGTTAGTTTTAGCGTAAGGGTTAGGATTAGGGGACGGATTAGGGTAAGGCTTCGGGGAGGGGTTAGGGTTATTGTTCGGGCTAGGGTAAGGGTTAGGGTTTGGGGATGGTTTAGGGTCCAGGTGAGGGTACGACAACGGTTTAGGGGGAGTGTACGTTTGAGGGCATGGGTTACTGTTAGCGTACGGGTTAGGATTAGGGGACGGATTAGGGTAAAGCTTCGGGGAAGGTTTAGGGTTAGGGTTCGGGCTAGTGTTAGGGTTAGAGGACGGGAATGGTTTAGGGTCCACGTGAGGGTATGACAACTGTTTAGGGGGAGCGTACGTGTGAGGGCATGGGTTAGTGTTAGCGTACGGGTTAGGTCTAGGGGACGGGTTAAGCTAAGGCCTCGGGGAAGGGTTAGGGTTAGGGTTCGGTCAAGGTTAGGTTTAGGGGACAGGGACGGTTTAGGGTCCAGGTGAGTGTACGACAACGGTTTAGGGGGAGCGTACGTGTGAGGGCACGTGTTAGTGTTAGCGTACGGTTAAGATTAGGGGACGGTTTAGGGTAAGGCTTCGGGGAAGTGTTAGGGTTAGGGTTCGGGCTAGGGTTAGGGTTAGGGGACGGGGACGCTTTAGTGTCCAGTTGAGGGTACGACAATGGTTTAGGGGGACTGTACGTTAGAGGGCATGGGTTACTGTTAGCGTACGGGTTAGGATTAGGGGACGGGTTAGGGTAAGGCTTCGGGGAAGTGTTAGGGTTAGGGTTCGGGCTAGGGTTAGGGTTAGGGGATGGGGACTGTTTAGGGTCCAGGTGAGTGTACGGCAATTGTTTACAGGGAGTGTACGTGTGAGGGCATGGGTTAGTGTTAGCGTACGGGTTAGGATTAGGGAACGGGTTAGGGTAAGGCTTCGGGGAAGTGTTAGGTTTAGGGTTCGGGCTAGGGTTAGGTTTAGGGGATGGGGACGGTTTAGGGTCCATGTGAGTGTACGACAATGGTTTAGGGAGAGCGTAGGTGTGAGAGCTCGGGTTAGTGTTAGTGTACGGGTAGGATTAGGGGACGGTATAGGGTAAAGCTTTTGGGAAGGGTTAGGGTTAGGGTTCAGGCTAGGTTTAGGGTTAGGTTTAGGGTTTCGGGAAGGTTTAGGGTCCAGGTAGGGTACGACAACGGTTTAGGGGGAGTGTACGTGTGACGGCACCGGTTAGTGTTAGCATACGGGTTAGGATTAGGGGACGGGTTAGGGTAAGGCTTCGGGGAAGGGTTAGGGTTAGGGATTGATTTAGGATTAAGGTTAGAGGACGGGGACGCTTTAGGTTCCAGGTGAGGGTACGACAACGGTTTGGGGGAGTGTACGTTTTAGGGCACGGGTTTCAGTTAGCGTACGGGTTAGGATTAGGGGACGGATTAGGGTAAAGCTTCGGGGAATGGTTAGGGTTAGGGTTCGGGCTAGAGTTAGGGTTAAAGGACGGGGACGGTTTACGGTCCACGTGAGGGTACAATAACGGTTTAGAAGGAGCGTACCTGTGAGGGCCCGTGTTAGTGTTAGCGTACTGGTTAGGATTAGGGGACGGGTTAGGGTAAGGCTTCGGGGAAGTGTTAGGGTTAGGGTTCGGGCTTGGGTTAGGGTTCGGGGCCGGGGACGCTTTAGGGTCCAGGTGAGGGTACGACAACGGTTTAGGGGGAGTGTACATGTGAGGGCACGAGTTAGTGTTAGCTTACGGGTAAGGATTAAGGTACGTGTTAGGGTAAGGCTTCGGGGAAGGGTTAGGGTTAGGGTTCGGGCTACGGTTAGGGTTAAGGGACGGGGACGGTTTAAGGTCCAGGTGAGGGTACGACAACGGTTTAGGGAGAGCGTAGGCGTGAGAGCCCGGGTTAGTGTTAGCGTACGGGTTAAGATTATGGGACGGGTTACGGTAAGGCTTCGGGAAAGGGTTAGGGTTAGGGTTCGGGCTAAGGTTAGGGTTAGGGGACGGGGATGGTTTAGGGTCCAGGTGTGTGTACGACAACGGTTTAGGGTGAGCGTACATGTGAGGGCACGGGTTAGTGTTAGTGTAAGGGTTAGGATTAGGGGAAGGGTTAGGGTAAAGTTTCGGGTAAGGGTTAGGGTTAGGGTTCGGGTTAGGTTTAGGGTTAGGGTATGGGGAAGGTTTAGGGTCCAGGTGAGGGTACGACAATGGTTCAGGGGGAGGGTACGTGTGAGGGAACTTGTTAGTGTTAGCATACGGGTTAGGATTAGGTGATGGGTTAGGGTAAGGCTTCGGGGAAGGTTTAGGTTTAGGGTTCGGGCTAGGGATAGGGTTAGAGGAAGGAGACGGTTTAGTGTCCAAGTGAGGGTACGACAACGGTTTAGGGGGAGCGTATGTGTGAGGGCACGGGTTAGTGTTAGCGTACAGGTTAGGATAAGGGGACGTGTTAGGGTAAGGCTTCGGGGAAGGGTTAGGGTTAGGGTTCGGGCTAGGGTTAGGGTTAGGTTACGGGGATGGTTTAGGGTCCAGGTGAGTGTACGACAACGTTTTATGGGGAGCGTACGTGTGAGGGCACGGGTTAGTGTTAGCGAACAGGTTAGGAATAGGGGACGGGTTAGGGTAAGGCTTCAGGGAAGTGTTAGGGATAGAGGACAGAGACGGTTTAGGGTCCAGGTGAGAGTACGACAACGGTTTAGGGGGAGCGTACGTGTGAGGGCACGGGTTGGTGTTAGCGTACGGGTTATGACTAGGGGACGGGTTAGGGTAAGGATTCGGGGAACGGATAGGGTTTGGGTTCGGGCTAGGGTCAGGGTTAGGGGAGGGGACGCTGTAGGGTCCAGGTGAGGGTACGACAACGATTTAGGGGGAGTGTACGTGTGAGGGCAAGGGTTAGTGTTAGCGTACGTGTTAGGATTAGGGAACGGGTTAGAGTAAGGCTTCGGGGAAGTGTTAGGATTAGTGTTTGGGCTACGGTTAGGGTTACGGGACGGGGACTGTTTAGGGTCCATGTGAGGGTACGACCAAGGTTTAGGGAGAGCGTACATGTGAGAGCGCGTGTTAGAGTTAGCGTACGGGTTAGGATTAGGGGACGGTTTAGGGGAAGCCTTCTGGGAAGAGTGAGGGTTAGGGTTCGGGCTAGGGTTAGGGTTAGGGGACGGGGACGGTTTAGGGTCCCCGTGAGGGTATGACAACGGTTTAGAAGGAGCGTACCTGTGAGGGCACGGGTTAGTGTTAGCAAATGGTTTAGGATTAGGGGACGGGTTAGGGTAACGCTTCGGTGAAGGGTTACGGTTAGGGTTCGGGCTAGGGTTAGGGTTAGGGGACGGGGACTGTTTAGGGTTCAGGTGAGGGTATGACAATGGTTGAGGGGGAGCGTACATGTGAGGGCACGGGTTAGTGATAGCGTACGGGTTAGGATTAGGGGAAAGGTTAAGGTAAGGCTTTGGGGAAGGGTTAGGGTTAGGGTTCGGGCTAGTGTTACGGTTGAGGGACGGGGACACTTTAGGGTCCAGGTGAGGGTACGACAATGGTTTAGGGGGAGTGGACGTGTGAGGGCACGGGTTAGTGTTAGCGTACGGGTTAGGATTAGGGGACGGGATAGGGTAAGGCCTCGGGGAAGGGTTAGGGTTAGGGTTCACGCTAGGGTTAGGGTTAGGGGACGGGGATGGTTTAGGGTCCAGGTGAGGGTACGACAAAGTTTTAGGGGGAGCGTACAAGTGAGGGCACGGGTTAGTTTTAGCGTAAGGGTTAGGATTAGGGGATGGATTAGGGTAAGGCTTCGGGGAAGGGTTAGAGTTCGGGTTCGAGCTAGGGTTAGGGTTAGGGTTTGGGGAAGGTTTAAGGTGCAGGTGAGGGTACGACAACGGTTTAGGGGGAGTGTACGTGTGACGGCACCGGTTAGTGTTAGCGTACGGGTTAGGATTAGGGGACGGGTTAGGGTAAGGCTTCGGGGAAGGTTTAGGGTTAGGGTTCGGTTTAGGGTTAGTGTTAGAGGATGGGGATGTTTTAGGGTCCAGGTGAGTGTACGACAACGGTTTAGGTGGAGTGTACGTTTGAGGTCACGGGTTACTGTTAGCGTACGGGTTAGGATTAGGGTACGGATTAGGTTAAGGCTTCGGGAAAGGGTTAGGGTTAGGTTTCGGGCTAGG
The DNA here is from genome assembly GCF_039906515.1 of Pseudorca crassidens. Classification (NCBI taxonomy): domain Eukaryota; kingdom Metazoa; phylum Chordata; class Mammalia; order Artiodactyla; family Delphinidae; genus Pseudorca; species Pseudorca crassidens. The sequence goes on from NC_090296.1 coordinate 155,836,828, forward strand.
GTTAGGGTTAGAGGACAGGGACGGTTTAGGGTCCACGTGAGGGTACGACAACGGTTTAGAGGGAGCGTACGTGTGAGGTCACATGTTAGTGTTAGCGTACGGGTTAGGATTAGGGGACGGGTTAGGGTAAGGCTTCGGGGAAGGGTTAGGGTTAGGGTTCGGGCTAGGGTTAGGGTTAGGGTCCGGGGACGCTTTAGGTTCCAGGTGAGGGTACGATAACGGTTTAGATGGAGCGTACGTGTGAGGGCACGGGTTAGTGTTAGCGTATGGTTTAGGATTAGGGGACGGGTTAGGGTAAGGCTTCGGGGAAGTGTTAGGGTTAGGGTTCAGGCTAGGGGTAGGGTTAGGGAATGGGGACGGTTCAGGGTCCAGGTGAGGGTACGACAACGGTTTCGGGGGATCGTACGTGTGCGGGCACGTGTTAGTGTTAGCGTACGGGTTAGGATTAGGGGACGGGTTTGGGTAAGGCTTCGGGGAAGGGTTAGGGTTAGGGTTTGGGCTAGGGTTGGGGTTAGGGGACGGGGACAGTTTAGGGTCCAGGTGAGGGTACTACAACGGTTTAGAGGGAGCGTACGTGTGAGGACACGGGATAGTGTTTGCGTAAGTGTAAGGATTAGGGGAAGGGTTAGGGTAAGGCTTCGGGGAAGGGTTAGGTTTAGGGTTTGGGCTAGGGTTAGGGTTAGGGGACGGGGACGGTTTAGGGTCCAGGTGAGGGTAGGACAACTGTTTAGGGGTAGCGTACGTGTGAGGGCATGGGTTAGTGTTAGTGTACGGGTTAGGATTAGGGGACGTTTTAGGGTAAGGCTTCGGGGAAGGGTTAGCTGTAGAGTTCGGGCTAAGGTTAGGGTTAGGGTACGGGGACGGATTAGGGTCTAGGTGAGGGTACGACAATTGTTTAGGAGGAGCGTACGTGTGAGGGCACGGGTTAGTGTTAGTGTGCGGGTTACGATTAGGGGAAGGGTTAGGGTAAGACTTCGCAGAAGGGTTATTGTTATGGGACATGGATGGTTCAGGGTCCAGGTGAGGGTATAACAACGTTTGAGGGGGAGCGTACGAGGGAAGGCATGGGTTAGAGTTAGCGTACGGGTTAGGATTAGGGGACGGGTTACGTTAAGGCTTCGGGGAAGGGTTAGGGTTAGGGTTCGGGCTAGGATTAGGGTTAGGGGACGGGGACAGTTTAGGGTCCAGGTGAGCGTATGAGAACGGTTTAGGGGGAGCGTATGAGTGATGGCACGGGTTAGTGTTAGCGTACGAATTAGGATTCCGGGATGGATTAGGGTAAGGCTTCGGGGAAGGGTTAGGGTTAGGTTTCGTGCAAGGGTTAGGGTTAGGGTACAGGGACGGTTTAGGGTCCAGGTGAGGGTACGACAACGGTTTAGGGGGAGCGTACGTGTGAGGGCATGGGTTAGTGTTAGAGTATGTGTTAGGATTAGGAAACGGGTTAGGGTAAGGCTTCGGGGAAGGGTTAGGGTTCGGGCTAGGGATAGGGTTAGGGTTAGGGGACGGGAACGGTTTAGGGCACAGTTGAGGGTACGACAACGATTTAGGGGGAGCGTACGTGTGAGGGCAGGGGTTAGTGTTAGCGTACGGGTTAGGATTAGGGGACGGGTTAGGGTAAGGCTTCGGGGAAGGGTTACGGTTAGGGTTCGGTCTAGAATTAGTGTTAGGGGACGGGGGACGGATTAGGGTCCAGGTGAGGGTACGACAACGTTTTAGGGGAAGCGTATGTGTGAGGGCATGGGTTAGTGTTAGCGTACGGGTTAGTATTAGGGTACGTGTTAGGGTAAGGCTTTGGGGAAGGGTTAGGGTTACGGTTCGGGCTAGGGTTAGGTTTAGGGGATGGGGATGGTTTAGGGTGCAGGTGACGGTATGACAATGGTTTAGGGGGAGCATACGTGTGAGGGCACGGGTTAGTGTTGGCGTAAGGGTTAGGATTAGGGGACGGGTTAGGGTAAGGTTTCGGGGAAGGGTTATGGTTAGGGTTCGGGGTAGGGTTAGGCTTAGAGGACGGGGACGGTTTATGTCCAGGTGAAGGTACGACAACGGTTTAGGGGGAGCGTACGTGTGAGGGCACGGGTTAGTGTTAGCGTACGAGTTAGTATTAGGAGACGTGTTAGGGTAAGGCTTCGGAGAAGTGTTTGGGTTAGGGTTCGGGTAGGGTTAGGGTTATGGGGACGGGGACGGTGTAGGGTCCAGGTGAGAGTATGACAACGGTTTAGGGGGAGCGTACGTGTGAGGGCACGGGTTAGTGTTAGCGTACGTGTTAGGATTAGGGGACAGGTTAGGTTAAGGCTTCTGGGAAGTGTTAAGGTAAGGGTTCGGGCTAGGGTTAGGGTTAGGGGACGTGGACGGTTCAGGGTCCAGGTGATTGTCCGACAACGGTTTAGGGGGAGCGTACGTGTGAGGCACGTGTTAGTGTTAGCATACGGCTTAGGATTAGGGGAAGGGTTAGTGTAAGGCTTCGGGGAAGGGTTAGGGTTCGGGTTCGGGCTAGGGTTAGGGTTAGGGGACGGGGACGGTTTAGGGTCCATGGGAGGGTACGACAGCGGTTTAGCGGGAGCGTACGAGTGAGGGCATGGGTTAGTGTTAGCGTACGGGTTAGGATTAGGGGACAGGTTAGGGTAAGGCTTCGGGGAAGGGTTAGTTTTACGGTTCGGTCTTGGGTTAGGGTTAGGGGACGGGGACGGTTTAGGGTCCAGGTGAGGGTACGACAATGGTTTAGGGGGAGCGTACATGTGAGGGCATGGGTTAGTGTTAGCGTATGGGTTAGGATTATGGGACAGGTTAGCGTAAGGCTTCTGGGAAGTGTTAGGGTTTGGGTTCGGGCTAGCGTTAGGGTTAGTGGACGGGGACAGATTAGGGTCCAGGTGAGCGTATTAGAACGGTTGAGGGGGAGCGTATGTGTGAGAACATGGGTTATTGTTTGCGTACGCGTAAGGATTAGGGGACGGGTTAGTGTAAGGTTTCGGGGAAGGGTTAGTGTTTGGGTTCGGGCTAGGGTTAGGGTTGGGGGATGGGGACGGTTTAGGGTCCAGGTGAGGGTACGACAACGGTTTAGGGGGTGCGTACGTGGGAGGGCACAGGTTAGTGTTAGCGTACGGGTTAGGATTAGAGGACGGGTTAGTGTAAGGATTCGGAAAGGGTTAGGGTTAGAGTTCGGGCTAGCGTTAGGGTTAGGGGACGGGGACGCTATAGGCTACAGGTGAGGGTATGACAACGGTTTAGATGGAGCGTACGTGTGAGGGCACGGGTTAGTGTTAGCGTACGGGTTAGGATTATGGGACAGGTTAGGGTAAGGCTTCGGGGAAGGGTTAGGTTTAGGGTTCGGGTTAGGGTTAGGGTTAGGGGACGGGGACTATTTAGGGTCCAGGTGAGGGTAGGACAACTGTTTAGGGGGAGCGTATGTGTGAGGGTACGGGTTAGTGTTAGCGTGAGTGTTAGGATTAGGGGACAGGTTAGGGTAAGGCTTTGGGGAAGTGTTAGTGTTAGGGTTCGGGCTAGGGTTAGGCTTACGTGACGGGGATGGTTTAGGGTTCAGGTGAGGGTACGACAAAGGTATAGGGGGAGCGTACGTGTGAGGGCACGGGTTAGTGTTAGCGTATGGGTTAGGATTAGGGGACGGGTTAGGGTAAGGCTTCGGGGAACTTTTAGGGTTATGGTTTGGGCTAGGGTTAGGGTTAGGGGATGGGGACGCCTTAGGGTCTAGTTGAGGGTACGACAATGGTTTAGGGGGAGTGTACGTTTGAGGGCACGGGTTACTGTTAGCGTACGGTTTAGGATTAGGGGACGGGCTAGGGTAAGGCTTCGGGGAAGGGTTAGGGTTAGGGTTTGGGCTAGGGTTAGGGTTAGGGGATGGGGCCTGTTTAGGGTTCAGGTGAGGGTACGGCAACGGTTTAGGGGGAGTGTACGTGTGAGGGTATGGGTTAGTGTTAGCGTACGGGTTAGGATTAGGGAACGGGTTAGGGTAAGGCTTCGGGGAAGTGTTAGGTTTAGGGATCGGGCTAGGGTTAGGTTTAGGTGACGGGGACGGTTTAGGGTCCAGGTGAGGGTACGCCAACGTTTTAGGGGGAGCGTACGTGTGAGGGCACGGGTTAGTGTTAGCGTACGGGTTAGGACTGGGGACGGGTTTGGGTAAGGCTTCGGGGAAGGGTTAGGGTTAGGTTTCGGGCTAGAGTTAGGGTTAGGGTATGGGGACGGTGTAGGGTACAGGTGAGGGTATGAGAACGGTTTAGTGGGTGCGTTCGTGTGAAGGCATGGCTTAGTGTTAGCGTACAGGTTAGGATTAGGGGTCGCGTTATGGTAAGGCTGCCGGGAAGGGTTAGGGTTAGGGTTCGGGCTAGGTTTAGGGTTAGGGGACGGGGACGGTTTAAGGTCAAGGTGAGGGCATGAGAAAGGTTTAGGGGGAGCGTACGTGTGAGGGCACGAGTTAGTGTTAGCGTACGGGTTAGGACTAGGGGACGGGTTAGGGTAAGGATTCGGGGAAGAGTTAGGATTTGGGTTCGGGCTAGGGTTAGGGTTAGGGGACGGGGACAGTTTAGGTTCCAGATGAGGGTAAGACAATGGTTTAGGGGTGCGTACGTGTGAGGGCACGGGTTAGTGTTAGCGTACGGGTTAGGATTAGGGTACATGTTAGGGTAAGGCTTCGGGGAATGGTTAGGGTTAGGGTTCGGGCTAGGGTTAGGGTTAGGGGATGGGGACGGTGTAGGGTCCAGGTGAGGGTACGGCAACGGTTTAGGTGGAGTGTACGTGTGAGGGCATGGGTTATTGTTAGCGTACGGGTTAGGATTAGGGAACGGGTTAGGGTAAGGCTTCGGGGAAGTGTTAGATTTAGGGTTCGGGCTAGGGTTAGGTTTAGGGGACGCGGACGGTTTAGGGTCCATGTGAGAGTTCGACAATGGTTTAGGGAGAGCGTAGGTGTGAGAGCCTGGGTTAGTGTTAGCGTACGGGTAGGATTAGGGGACGGGTTAGTGTAAGGCTTTGAGGAAGTGTTAGGGTTAGGTTTCGGGCTAGGGTTAGGGTTAGGGGACGGGGAAGGATTAGGGTCCAGTTGAGGGTACGTCAATGGTTTAGGGGGAGTGCACGTTACAGGGCACGGGTTATTGTTAGCGTACGGGTTAGGATTAGGGGACAGGTTAGGGTAAGGCATGGGGGAAGGGTTAGTGTTAGGCTTTGGGCTAAGGTTAGGGTTATGGGACGGGGACGGTTTAGGGTCCAGGTGAGGGTATGACAACGGTTTAGGGGGAGCGTATATGTGAAGGCACTGTTTAGTGTTAGCGTACGCGTTAGGATTAGGGGACGTGTTAGGGTAAGGCTTCGGGGAAGGGTTAGGGTTAGGGTTCCTGCTAGGGTTAGTGTTAGGGGATGGGGACGGTTAAGGGTCCAGGTGAGGGTACGACAACGGTGTAGGGGGAGCGTATGTGTGAGGGCACGGGTTAGTGTTAGGGTACGGGTTAGGATTAGGGGACGGGTTAGAGTAAGGCTTCGGGGCAGTGTTAGGGTTAGGGTTCGGGCTAGGGTTAGGGTTAGGGGACGTGGACGCTTTAGGGTCCAGGTGAGGGTTCGACAACGGTTTAGGGGGAGTGTACGTTTGAGGGCACGGGTTACTGTTAGCGTAAGGGTTTGGATTAGTGGATGGGTTAGGGTAAGGCTTCGGGGAAGGGTTAGGGTTAGGGTTCGGGCTAGGTTTAGGGTTAGGGGACGGGGACGGTTTAGGGTCCAGGTGAGGGTATGGCAACGGTTTAGGGGGAGCGTACGTGTGAGGGCACGGGTTAGTGTTAGCGTACGGGTTAGCATTAGGGGACGGGTTAGGGTAAGGCTTCGGGGAAGTGTTAGGGTTAGGTTTCCGGTAGGGTGAGGTTTAGGGGCGAGGACGGTTTAGGGTCCAGGTGAGGTACGACAACGGTTTAGGGGGATCGTACGTGTGAGAGCACGGGAAAGTGTTAGCGTATGGGTTATGATTAGGAGACGGGTTACTGTAAGGCTTCGGGGAAGGGATGGAGTTAGGGTTTGGGCTAGGGTTAGGGTAAGGGGACGGGGACGGTTTAGGGTCTAGTTGAGGGTACGACAACGGTTTAGGGGGAGCGTACGTGTGAGGGCATGGGTTAGTATTAGCGTACGGGATAGGATTAGGGGACGGGTTATGGTAAGGCTTCGGGGAAGGGTTCGGGTTAGGGTTCGGGCTAGGGTTAGTGTTAGGGGACGAAGACGGTTTAGGGTCCAGGTGAGGGTACGACAACGGTTTAGGGGGCGCGTACGTGTGAGGGCACGGGTTAGTGTTAGCATACGGGTTAGGATTAGGGGACGTCTTAAGGTAAGGCTTCGGGTAAGTGTTAGGGTTAGGGTTCGGGCTAGGGTTAGGGTTAGGGGACGGGGACGGTTTAGGGTCCAGGTGAGCATACGAGAACGGTTTAGGGGGAGCGTACGTGTGAGGGCACGTGTTAGTGTTAGCGTTCGGGTTAGGATTAGGGGACGGGTTAGGGTAAGGCTTCTGGGAAGGGTTAGTGTTAGGGTTCGGTTTAGGGTTAGGGTTAGAGGACGGGGGCGCTTTAGGGTCCAGTTGAGGGTACGACAACGGTTTAGGGGGAGTGTACGTGTGAGGACATGGATTAGTGTTAGCGTACGGGTTACGATTAGGGGTGCGTTAGAGTAAGGCTTCGGGGAAGGGTTACGGTTAGGGTTAGTGTTAGGGGACGTGGACTCTTTAGGGTCCAGGTGAGGGTACAACTACGGTTTAGGGGGAGCGTACGTGTGAGGGCATGGGTTAGTGTTAGCATACGGGTTAGGATTAGCGGATGGGTTAGGGTAAGGCTTCGGGGAAGGGTTAGGGTTAGGTTTCGGGCTAGGGTTTGGGTTAGGGGACGGGGAAGCTTGAGGGTCCAGGTGAGGGTACAACAACGGTTTAGGGGGAGCGGACGTGTGAGGGCACGGGTTAGTGTTAGCGTACGCATTAGGATTAGGGAACGGGTTAGTGTAAGGCTTCGGGGAAGGGTTAGGGTTAGGATTCCGGTAGGTTGAGGGTTAGGGTACGAGGACGGTTTTGGTTCCAGGTGAGGGTACGACAACGGTTTATGGGGCGCGTACGTGTGAGGGCACGGGTTAGTATTATCCTACGGGTTAGGATTAGGGGACGGGTTAGGGTAAGGCTTCGGGGAAGGGTTAGGGTTAGGGTTCGGGCTAGGGTTAGGGTTAGGGGTCGGGGATGGTTTAGGGTCCAGGTGAGTGTACGACAAAAGTTTAGGGGGAGCGTACATGTGAGGGCACGGGTTAGTGTTAGCGTAAGTGTTAGGTTTAGGGTACGGATTAGGGTGTGGCTTCGGGGAAGAGTTAGGGTTAGGGTTCGGGCTAGGGTTAGGGTTAGGGTTTGGGGAAGGTTAAGGGTCCAGGTGAGGGTACGACAACGGTTTCGGGGGAGTGTACGTGTGACGGCACCGGTTAGTGTTAGCGTACGGGTTAGGATTAGGGGACGGGTTAGGGTAAGGCTTCAGGGAAGGGTTAGGGTTAGGGTTCAGTTTAGGGTTAGGGTTAGAGGACGGGGACGCTTTAGGGTACAGGTGAGGGTACGACAATGGTTTAGGGGGAGTGTACGTGTGAGGGCATGGGTCAGTGTTAGCGTACGGGTTAGGACTAGGGGACGAGTTAGGGTAAGGCTTCAGGGAAGGGTTAGGGTTAGGGTTCGGGCTAGGGTTAGGGTTAGGGGATGGAGACGGTTTAGGGTCCAGGTGAGGGTACGACAACGGTTTAGGGGGAGCGTATGTGTGAGGGCACGGGTTAGTGTTAGCGTACGGGTTAGGATTAGGGGACGGGTTAGGGTAAGGCTTCGGGGAAGGGTTAGCGTTAGGGTTCGGGCTAGGGTTAGGGTTAGGTACGGGGGACGGTTAGGGTCCAAGTGAGAGTACGACAACGGTTTAGGGGGAGTGTACATTTGAGGGCACTGGTTACTGTTAGCGTAAGGGTTAGGATTAGGGGACAGGTTAGGGTAAGGCTTCGGGGAAGGGTTAGGGATAGTGTTCGCGCTAGGGTTAGGCTTAGGGGACGGGTACGGTTTAGGGTCCAGGTGAGCGTACGACAACGGTTTAGGGGGAGTGTACATGTGAGGGCACGGGTTAGTGTTAGCGTACTGGTAAGGATTAGGGTACGGGTTAGGGTAAGGCTTTGGGGAAGTGTTAGGGTAAGTGTTCGGGCTACGGTTAGGGTTAAGGGACGGGGACGGTTTAGGGTCCATGTGAGGGTACGACAACGGTTTAGGGAGAGCGTAGGCGTGAGAGCTCGGGTTAGTGTTAGCGTACGGCTTAGGATTATGGGACGGGTTACGGTAAGGCTTCGGGAAAGGTTTAGGGTTAGGGTTCGGGCTAAGGTTAGGGTTAGGGGACGGGGATGGTTTAGGGTCCAGGTGAGGGTACGACAACGGTTTAGGGGGAGCGTATATGTGCGGGCACGGGTTAGTGTTAGCGTAAGGGTTAGAATTAGGGGATGGGTTATGGTAAGGCTTCGGGTAAGGGTTAGGGTTAGGGTTCGGGCTAGGTTTAGGGTTAGGGGATGGGGAGGGTTTAGGGTCCAGTTGAGGGTACAACAATGGTTTACGGGGAGGGTACGTGTGAGGGCACGGGTTAGTGTTAGCATACGGGTTAGGATTAGGTGATGGGTTAGGGTAAGGCTTTGGGGAAGGGTTAGGTTTAGGGTTCGGCCAGGGTTAGGGTTAGGGGACGGGTACGGTTTAGTGTTCAGGTGAGGTTACGACAACAGTTTAGGGGGAACGTACGTGTGAGGGCACGGGTTAGTGTTGGCGTACGGGTTAGGACTAGGTGATGGGTTAGGGTAAGGCTTCGGGAAAAGGTTAGGGTTAGGGTTCAGACTAGGGTTACGGTTAGGGGACGGGGATGGATTAGGGTCCAGGTGAGTGTACGAAAACGGTTTGGGGGAGCGTACGTGTGAGGGCATGGGTTATTGTTAGGGTACGGTTTAGGACTAGGGTACGGGTTAGGGTAAGGCTTCGGGGAAGGGTTAGGGCTCGAGGTAGGGTTAGGGTTAGGGGACGGGGACGGTTTAGGCTCCAGGTGAGGGTACGACAACGGTTTAGGGGGATCGTACGTGTGAGGGCACAGGTTAGTGTTAGCGTTCGGGTTAGGATTAGGGGACGGTTTAGGGTAAGGCTTCGGGGAAGGGTTAGGGTTAGGGTTCGGGCTAAGCTTAGGGTTAGGGGACGTGGACCGTTTCTAGTCCAGGTGAGGGTACGACATCGGTTTAGGCGGAGCGTACGTGTGAGGGCATGGGTTAGTGTTAGCGTAAGGGTTAGGATTAGGGGATGAGTTAGAGTAAGGCTTCAGGGAAAGGTCAGGGTTAGGGTTTGGGCTAGGGTTAGAGTTGGGGACGGGGACGGTTTAGGTCCAGGTGAGTGTACAACGGTTTAGGGGGAGCGTACGTGTGAGGGCATGGGTTAGTGTTAGCGTATGGGTTAGGATTAGGGGACGGGTTAAGGTAAAGCTTCGGGGAATGGTTAGGGTTAGGTTTCGGGCTAGGGTGAGGGTTAGGGGACGGGGACTGTTTAGGGTCCAAGTGAGGGTACGACAACGATTTATGGGGATCGTACGTGTGAGAGCACGGGCAAGTGTTAGCGTACGGTTTAGGATTAGGGGACGGGTTAGTGTAAGGTTTCGGAGAAGTGTTAGTGTTAGGGTTCGGGCTAGTGTTAGGGTAAGCGGACGGGGACGGTTTAGGGTTCAGGTGAGGGTATGACAACAGTTTATGGGGAGCCTACATGTGAGGGCACGGGTTAGTGTTAGCGTACGGGTTAGGATTAGGGGAATGGTTTGGGTAAGGCTTCGAGGAAGGGTTAGGGTTAGGGTTCGGGCTAGGGTTAGGGTTAGGGGACGGGAACCGTTTAGAGTCCAGGTGAGTGTACGACAACGGTTTAGGGGAAGCGTACGTTTGAGGGCACGGGTTAGTGTTAGCGTTCGGGTTAGGATTAGGGGACGGGTTAGGGTAAGTCTTCGGGGAAGGGTTAGGGTTAGGGTTCGGGCTAGGGATAGAGTTAGGGGACGTGAACCGTTTAGAGTCCAGGTGAGGGTACGTCAACGGTTTAGGGGGACGGTACGTGTGCGGGCACGGGTTAGTGTTAGCGTACAGGTTAGGATTAGGGGACGGGTTAGGGTAATTCTTCGGGGAAGTGTTAAGGTTAGGCTTCGGGCTAGGGTTAGGGTTAGGGGACGGGGACGCTTTAGGGTCCAGGTGAGCGTACGACAGCGGTATAGGGGGAATGTATGTGTGAGGGCATGTGTTAGTGTTACCGTACAGGTTAAGATTAGGGGACGGGTTAGGGTAAGGCTTCGGGGAAGGGATAGGGTTAGGGTTCGGGCTAGGGTTAGGGTTAGGGGACGGGGACGGTTTAGAGTCCAGGTGAGGGTACGACAGTGGTTTAGCGGAAGCGTATGTGTGAGGGCACGGGTTAGTATTAGCGTACGCTTTGGGATTAGGGGACGGGTTAGTGTAAGGCTTTGGGGAAGGGTTAGGGTTAGGGTTCGGTCTAGGGTTAGGGTTAGGGGACGGGGACGGTTTAGGGTCCAGGTGAGGGTACGTCAATGGTTTAGGGGGAGTGTACGTGTGAGGGCACGAGTTAGTGTTAGCCTATGGGTTAACATTGGGAAACGGATTAGGGTAAGGCTTTGGGGAAGTGTTAGGGTTACGGTTCGGGCTAGGGTTAGGGTTAGGGGACAGGGATGGTTTAGGGTGCAGGTGACGGTATGACAATGGTTTAGGGGGTGCGTACGTGTGAGGGCACGGGATAGTGTTAGCGTACGGGTTAGGATTATGGGACGGGTTAGGTTAAGGCTTCGGGGAAGGGTTACGGTTTGGGTTCGAGCTAGGGTCAGGGTTAGGGGACAGGGATGGTTTAGGGTTCAGGGTACGACAACGGTTTAGGGGGAGCGTACGTGTGAGGGCACGGGTTAGTGTTGGCATAAGGGTTAGGATTAGGGGACAGGTTAGGGTAAGTTTTCGGGGAAGGGTTAGAGTTAGGGTTCGGGCTAGGGTTAATGTTAGGGGACGTGGACTGTTTAGGGTCCAGGTGACGGTACGACAACGGTTTAGGGGGAGCATACGTGTTAGGGTAGAGGTTAGTGTTAGCGTACGGGTTAGGATTAGTGGACGGGTTAGGGTAAGGCTTCGGGGAAGTTTTAGGGTTAGGGTTCGGGCTATTGTTAGGGTTAGGGGACAGTGACGGTTTAGGGTCCAGGTGAGTGTACGACAACGGTTTAGGGGGAGCGTATATGTGAGGGCACGGATTAGTGTTAGCATACGGGTTAGGATTAGCGGACTGGTTAGGGTAACGCTTCGGGGAAGGGTTAGTTTTACGGTTCAGTCTAGGGTTAGGGTTAGGGGACGGGGATGGTTTAGGGTCCAGGTGAGGGTACGACAACAGTTTTGGGGGAGCGTACGTGTGAGGGCACGGGTTAGTGTTAGCGTATGGGTTAGGATTATGGGACAGGTTAACGTAAGGCTTCTGGGAAGTGTTAGGGTTTGGGTTCGGGCTAGGGTTAGGGTTAGGGGACGGGGACGGATTAGGGTCCAGGTGAGCGTATGAGAACGGTTTAGGGGTAGCGTACGAGTGAGGGCATCGTTTAGTGTTCGCGTACGAATTAGGATTACGGGACGGATTAGGGTAAGGCTTCGGGGAAGGGTTAGGGTTAGGTTTCGGGCTAGGGTTAGGGTTAGGGTACAGGGATGGTTTAGGGTCCAGGTGAGGGTACGACAACGGTTTAGGGGGAGCGTACGTGTGAGGGCATGGGTTAGTGTTAGCGTACGGGTTAGAATTAGGAAACGGGTTAGTGTAAGGCTTTGGGGAAGGGTTAGGGTTCGGGCTAGGGATAGGGTTAGGGTTAGGATACGGGAACGGTTTAGTGTCCAGGTGAGGGTACGACAACGATTTAGGGGACGCGTACGTGTGAGGGCACGGGTTAGTGTTAGCGTACGGGTTAGCATTAGGGGACGGGTTAAGGTAAGGCTTCGGAGAAGGGTTAGGGTTAGGCTTCGGGTTAGGGTTAGGGTTAGGGGACGGGGACGGATTATGGTCCAGCTGAGGGTACAACAACGATTTAGGGGGAGCGTACGTGTGAGGGCCCGGGTTAGTGTTAGCATATGGGTTAGGTTTAGGGGACGGGTTAGTGTAAGGCTTCGGGGTAGGGTTAGGTTTAGCGTTTGGGCCAGGTTTAGGGTTAGTGGACGGGGAGGGTTTAGGGTCCATGTGAGGGTACGAAAGCGTTTTAGCGGGAGCGTACGTGTGAGGGCATGCGATAGTGTTAGCGTATGGGTTGGGATTAGGGGATAGGTTAGGGTAAGGCTTCGGGTAAGGGTTAGGTTTAGGGTTTGGACTAGGGTTAGGGTTAGGGGATGGGGATGGTTTAGGGTCCAGGTGAGGGCACGACAGCGGTTTAGGGGGAGCGTACGTGTGAGGGCACGGGTTAGTGTTAGTGTACGGGTTAGGATAAGGGGACAGTTTAGGGTAAGGCTTCGGGGAAGTGTTAGGATTAGGCTTAGGGCTAGGGTTAGGGTTAGTGGACAGGGACAGTTTAGGGTACAGGTGAGGATACGACAACGGTTTAGGGGGACTGTACATGTGAGGTCACGGGTTAGTGTTAGCGTACTGATTAGGGTTAGGTGACGTGTTTCGGTAAGGCTTCGCAGAAGGGTTAGTGTTAGGGTTCGGGCTAGGGTTTGTGTTAGGGGACGGGGACGGTTTAGGGTCCAGGTGAGGGTATGACAGTGCTTTAAGGGGAGCGTACATGTGAGGGCACGGGTTAGTGTTAGCGTACGGGTTAGGATTAGGGGACGGGTAAGGGTAAGGCTTCGTGCCAGGGTTAGTGTTAGTGAACAGGGAAGGTTTAGGGTCCAGATGAGGGTATGACAGCGGTTTAGTGGGAGGGTACGTGTGAGGGCACGGGTTACTGTTAGCGTACGGGTTGGGATTAGGGGATAGGTTAGGGTAAGGCTTCTGGTAAGGGTTAGGTTTAGGGTTCGGGCTAGGGTTAGGGTTACGGGACGGGGACGGTTGAGGATCCAGGTGAGGGTACGACAGCGGTTTAGGGGGAGCGTACGTGTGACGGCACAGGTTAGTGTTAGCGTAAGGGTTAGGTTTAGGGGACGGGTTAGGGTAAGGCTTCGGGGAAGTGTTCGGGTTAGGGTTCAGGCTAGGGTTATGGTTAGGGAACGGGGAATTTTTAGGGTCCAGGTGAGGGTACGACAATGATTTAGGGGCCGCATACGTGTGAGGGCACAGGTTAGTGTTAGCGTACGGGTTAGGATTAGGTGACGGGTTAGGGTAAGGCTTCGGGGAAGGGTTAGGGTTAGGGTTCGGGCTAGGGTTAGAGTTAGGGGATGGGGACGGTTTAGGGTCCATTTGAGGGTACAACAACGGTTTAGGGGGAGCGTACGTGTGAGGGTAGGGGTTAGTGTTAGCGTACGGGTTAGGATTATGGGACGCGTTAGGGTAAGGCTTCGGGGAAGGGTTACGGTTAGGGTTCGGGCTAGAATTAGGGTTAGGGTACGGGGGATGGTTTAGGGTCCAGGTGAGGGTAGGACAACAGTTTGGGGGAGCGTACGTGTGAGGACACGTGTGAGTGTTAGCGTACGGGTTAGCATTAGGGGAAGGGTTAGGTTAAGGCTTCGGGGAAGGGTTAGGGTTATGGTTCGGGCTAGGGTTAGGGTTAGGGGATGGGGACAGTTTAGTATCCAGCTGAGTGTACGACAATGATTTAGGGGGAGCATACGTGTGAGGGCACAGTTTAGTGTTAGCGTACGGGTTAGGATTAGGGTACGAGTTAGGGTAACGCTTTGGGGAAGGGTTAGAGTTAGGGTTCGGGCTAGGGTTAGGGTTAGGGGACGGGGATGGTTTAGGGTCCAGTTGAGTGTATGACAATGGTTTAGGGGGAGCGTACGTGTGAGGGCACGGGTTAGTGTTAGCGTACGGGTTAGGATTAGGAGATCGGTTAGGGTAAGGCTTCGGGGAAGGGTTTGGTTAGGGTTTCGGCTAGGGTTAGGGTTAGGGGACGGGTGCGGTTTAGGGTCCAGGTGAGGATAGGACAGCGGTTAAGGGGGAGCGTACGTGTGAGGGCATGGGTAAGTGTTAGCGTACAGGTTAAGATTAGGGGACGGGTTAGGGTAAGGCTTCGGGGAAGGGTTAGGGTTAGGGTTCGGCTAGGGTTAGGGTTAGGGGACGGGGACGGTTTAGGGTCCAGGTGAGTGTACGACAGCAGTTTAGTTGGAGCGTACGTGTGACGGCAGGTGTTAGTGTTAGCGAACGGGTTAGGATTAGGGGACGGTTTAGGTTAAGGTTTCGGGGAAAGGTTAGGGTTAGGGTTCGGGCTAGGGTTATGGATAGGGGATGGGGACGGTTTATTGTCCAGGTGAGGGTACGACAGCGGTTTAGGGGGAGCGTACGTGTGAGAGCACAGTTTAGTGTTTGCGTACGGGTTAGGATTAGGGTACGTGTTAGGGTAACGTTTTGGGGAAGGGTTAGGGTTAGGGTTCGGGCTAGGGTTAGGGTTAGGGGACGGGGATGGTTTAGGGTCCAGTTGAGTGTATGACAATGGTGTAGGGGGAGCGTACGTGTGAGGGCACGGGTTAGTGTTAGCGTACAGGTTAGGATTAGGGGACGGGTGAGGGTAAAGCTTCGGGGAATTGTTAGGGTTAGGGTTCGTCTAGGGTTAGGGATAGGAGACGAGGATGGTGTAGGGTCCAGGTTAGGGTACGAAAGCAGTTTAGTTGGAGCGTACGTGTGAGGGCATGGGTTAGTGTTAGCGTACGGGTTAGGATTAGGGGACGGGTTAGGGTAAGGCTTCGGGGAAGTGTGAGGGTTAGGGTTCGGTCTAGGGTTAGGGTTAGGGGACAGTTTAGGGTCCAGGTGAGGGTACGACAACGGTTGAGGGGCAGCGTACGTGTGAGGGCACGGGTTAGTGTTAACGTACGGGTTAGAATTATGGGACATGTTACGGTAAGGCTTCGGGGAAGGTTTAGGGTTAGGGATTGGGCTAGGGTTAGGGTTAGGGAACGGGGACGGTTTAGGGTCCAGGTGAGGGTACGACAACGGTTTATGGGGAGCGTACGTGTGAGGGCACGGGTTAGTGTTAGCATACAGTTTAGGATTAGGGGACGGGTTAAGGTAAGGCTTCGGGGAAGGGTTAGGTTTAGGGGACGGGGACGGTTTAGGGTCCAGGTGTGGGTACGACAACTCTTTAGGGAGAGCGTATGTGTGAGAGCACGGGTTAGTGTTAGAGTACGGGTTAGGATTACGTGACGGGTTAGGGGAAGGCTTCAGGAAAGGGTTAGGGTTAGGGTTCGGGCTAGGGTTAGCATTAGGTGACGGTTCACTTTAGGGTCCAGGTGAGCGTACGACAATGGTTTAGGGGGAGCGTACGTGTGAGGGCACGGGTTAGTGTTCGCGTACGGGTTAGGATTAGGGGACAGGTTAGGTTAAGGCTTCGGGGAAGGGTTAGGGTTAGGGTTCGGCTTATGGTTAGGGTTAGGGGACGGGGACGGTTTAGGGTCCAGGTGAGGGTACGACAAAGGTTTAGGGGGTGCGTACGTGTGAGGGCATGGGTTAGTGTTAGTGTACTGGTTAGGATTAGGTGAAGGGTTAGGGTAAGGCTTCGGAAAAGGGTTAGGTTTAGGGTTCGGGCTAGGGTTAGGGTTAGGGGATGGGGACGGTGTAGGGTCCAGGTGAATGTACGACAACAGTTTAGGTGGTGCGTACGTGTGAGAGCATGGGAAAGTGTTCGCGTACGGTGTAGGATTAGGGGACGGGTTAGGGTAAGACTTCGGGGTAGGGTTAGGGTTAGGGTTCTGACTAGGGTTAGGGTTAGGGGACGGGGACAGTTTAGGGTCCAGGTGAGTGTATGACAACGGTTTAGGGAGAGCGTAGGTGTGAGGGCCCGGTTTAGTGTTAGCGTACGGGTTAGGATTAGGGGACGGGTTAGGGTAAGTTTTCTGGGAAGGGTTAGGGTTAGGGTTCGGGCTAGGGTTAGGGTTAAGGGACTGGGACGGTTTAGGTTCCAGGTGAGGGTACGACAACGGTTTATGGGGAGCGTACGTGTGAGGGCCCGGGTTAGTGTTAGGGTACGGGTTAGGATTAGTGGACGGGTTAGGGTAAGGCTTCGGGGAAGGGTTACGTTTAGGGGACTGGGACGGTTTAGCGTCCAGGTGAGGGTACGACAGCTGTTTACCGGGAGCGTATGTGTGAGGGCACGGGTTAGTGTTAGCGTACGGGTTGGAATTAAGGGACAGGATAGGGTAAGGCTTCGGGTAAGGGTTAGGTTTAGGGTTCGGGCTAGGGTTAGGTTTAGGGAATGGGGACGGTTTAGGGTCCAGATGATGGTACGACAGCGGTTTAGGGAGAGCGTACATGTGAGGGCACGGGTTAGTGTTAGCGTACGCGTTAAGATTAGTGGACAGTTTAGGATAAGGCTTCCTGGAAAGGTTAGGGTTAGGGTTCACGCTAGGGTTAGGGTTAGGGGACGGGGATGGTTTAGGGTCCAGGTGAGTGTACGACAGCGGTTTAGGGGAGCGTACATGTGAAGACACGGGTTAGTGTTCGCGTACGGGTTAGGATTAGGGGACGGGTTAGTGTAAGGCTTCGGGGAGGGTTAGGGTTAGGGTTGGGGCTAGGGTTATGGTTAGGGGACGGGGACAGTTTAGGGTCCAGGTGAGGGTATGACTACGGTTTAGGGGGAGCGTACGTGTGAGGGCATGGGTTAGAGTTAGCGTACGGGTTAGTAGTAGGGGACGTGTTATGGTAAGGCGTTTAATATGGGGTGTTGAGTCCAATTCGCTGAGGAAGCAGTAGCTCTTGGCTATTATATATTTGGCTTATGGAACGGTATCTGTGCTAATTTCAATCTCTGGTTTTATGCAGCACCCCAACTCACCTTTCCCCTTAAGCAAGCATAAGTTGGTTTTCTACATTTCAGACCCTGTTCTGTTTTGTAATTCAGTTCCTGTGTAGTCAAGTTTACATTCCGTGTAGTAGTGATATCTTATGATGTTTCTTTTTCTGTGTGCCTTATTTCACTTAGAATCATCGTACCTGAATCCACTCATTATGCTGCTACGGGCCTGGTGATGTAGATTTCATTGCTGAGTGATATTGCATTGTACGTAAGTACCACAACTTCTTTATCCATTTTTCGCTTTCTGCGATATTGAACTTGTTCCGTAAACGAGGTTCTTGTAAATAGAGCCGTCCCAGACATTGGGGTGGATGTGTCTTTTTGATTTTAATTTCCCTAAGCTATAGGACCATAAGTGGAAGTGCCCTAGGCTCTGTTGCTTTGTTTTTTAGATGTTTCAGGAAACACCATACACTTCTCCAGAGTGGCTGTTGGCAATTTACATCCCGCCCATCAGCATAACAAGGCTCCCAGTTCTCCATGGCCTCTCCTGTCTTTCTGGATTTTACAATTTTTTCAGATGGCCCTTTTGACTGGGGGGCAGTGAGACTTCATTGTAGTGCAGATTTCCTTTGCATGCTTGTTTGGTTGGCCAAAAAGGGCGTATGCGTTTTTTCCCTGAATATATTCAGGAAAAAAACGCATACGCCCTTTTTGGTCAAGTGCATCATTGTGGACGTTCTGCCACTTTTCCTATGCTTTACATGCAATTCCAGTCTACCTCCTGAAATTGATTTCCTGCAATTCTGCCCCGCTTTCAAGTCCTCTTGGCAGCCTTACTTCAATATATTTTTGGACGATAGCTGTCATTTATAACTCTGCAGGTCTGTGAATGACAGTGCCCCTGAGCTCCTTTCTTCAACTCGCTTTCTTGTGAGCTGGCCGCAACACCGCAGGATTGCTTCAGGCCCTAGTGTGGTTCTGGCACGGCACGCTGAGCCTTTGGTTAATTCCTCTTCGTGGTAGGAAATGAGAGTTAAATTTTCCCGTCCAGAAACCTCCAGCTAGTCTCTCATTGGTTCTCCCTATTCCTGTTCATTTTCCACAGAAATTGCAAACTGGGCCAAACAGGAGGTTAAAGGCACTGACTCTCCAAGTGGGGAGAGTGTTAGTAAAGCGTCTGGAATGTTGCACCCGAGTACCAGGGGACGAAAACAGAGACACATTTAAACACGTTTCCCGATCACACGGTGGATTGTACTCTGGGTTCCACATGCATGTTTTAGCTGAAGGAAAAATCCCTTAAACCTGGAATGTTGAGAACCATGGAATGGGTACCATGCAATATGACTTCAAAGGGTCTGCATTTGCTCACCGAACCTCACCAATCCTATCACTGCTGCATTTATGCCGCTGTACACACGCTTGATTCTCTTTCGGAGACATATAAATCCATAGGTTTTAAGATTCTTACTAGTCAGCTATATTCTTAGGCGTTTAATATGGGGTGTTGAGTCCACTTCATTGAGCAAGGAGTAGCTCTTGTCTATTACACATTTGGCTTATGGAACGGTATCTGTGCTAATTTCAATCTCTGGTTTTACGCAGCACCCCAACGCACCTTTCCTCTTAAGCAAGCATAAGTTGGTTTTCTACATTTGAGACCCTGTTCTGTTTTGTAATTCAGTTCCTGTGTAGCCAAGTTTACATTCCGTGTAGTAGTGATATCTTATGATGTTTCTTTTTCTGTGTGACTTATTTCACTTAGAATCATCGTAACTGAATCCACTCCTTATGTTGCTACGGGCCTGATGACACAGATTTCATTGCTGAGTGATATTGCATTGTACGTAACTACCACAACTTCTTTATCCATTTTTCACTTTCTGCGATATTGAACTTGTACCTTAACGAGGTTCTTGTAAACAGAGCCGTCCCAAACTTTGGGGTGGCTGTGTCTTTTTGATTTTAATTTCCCTATGTTCTAGGACCATAAGTGGAAGTGCCCTAGGCTCTGTTGCTTTGTTTTTTAGATGTTTCAGGAAACACCATACATTTCTCCAGAGTGGCTGTTGGCAATCTACATCCCGCCCATCAGCATAAGAATGTTCCCAGTTCTCCATGGCCTGTCCTGCCTTTCTGGATTTTACACTTTTTTCAGATGGCCCTTTTGACCGGGGGGGCAATGAGATTTCATTGTAGTGCAGATTTCCATTGCAAGCTTGCTTGGTTGGCCAAAAAGGGCGTATGCGTTTTTTCCTGAATATATTCAGGAAAAAACGCATACGCCCTTTTTGGCCAAGTGCATCATTGTGGACGTTCTACCTCTTTTCCTTTGCTTTACATGCAATTCCAGTCTACCTCCTGAAATCGGTTTCCTTCAATTCTGCTCCGGGTTTCAAGTCCTCTTGGCAGCCTTACTTCAATATATATTTGGACGATAGTTGTCATTTATAACTCTGCAGGTTTGTGAATTACAGTGCCCCTGAGCTCCTTTCTTCAACTTGCTTTCCTGTGAGCTGGCCGCAACACCGCAGGTTTGCTTCAAGCCCTAGTGTGGTTCCGGCATGGCATGCTGAGCCTTTGGTTAATTCCTTTTCCTTGTGGGAAATGAGAGTTAAATTTGCCCGTCCACACACCTCCAGCTAGTCTCTCATTTGTTCTCCCTATTCCTGGTCATTTTCTGCAGAAATTGCAAACTGGGCCAAACAGGAGTTTAAAGGCAGTGACTCTCCAAGTAGGGAGAGTGTTAGTAAAGCGTCTGGAATGTTGCACCCGAGTACCAGGGGACGAAAACTGAGACACATTTGAACAGGTTTCCCGATCACACGGTGGATCATACTCTGGGTTCCACATGCATGTTTTAGCTGAAGGAAGAATCCCTTAAACCTGGAGAGTTGAGACCCATGGAATGGGTACCATGCAATATGACTTCAAAGGGTCTGCATTTGTTCACCAAACCTCACCAATCCTATCACTGCTGCGTTTATGCCGCTGTACACAGGCTTGATTCTCTTTCAGAGACATAGAAATCCAAAGGTTTTAAGATTTTTACTAGGCAGGTATATTCTTAGGCGTTTAATATGGGGTGTTGATTCCACTTGGTTGAGCAAGGAGTAGCTCTTGTCTATTACATATTTGGCTTATGGAACGGTATCTGTGCTAATTTCAATCTCTGGTTTTATGCAGCACCCCAACTCACCTTTCCCCTTAAGCAAGCATAAGTTGGTTTTCTACATTTGAGACCCTGTTCTGTTTTGTAATTCAGTTCCTGGGTAGCCAAGATTACATTCCGTGTAGTAGTGATAACTTATGATGTTTCTTTTTCTGTGTGACTTATTTCACTTAGAATCATCGTACCTGAATCCACTCAATATGCTGCTATGGGCCTAATGACATAGATTTCATTGCTGAGTGATATTGCATTGTACGTAAGTACCACAACTTCTTTATCCATTTTTCACTTTCTGTGATATTGAACTTGTACCGTAAACGAGGTTCTTGTAAACAGAGCCGTCCCAAACTTTGGGGTGGCTGTGTCTTTTTGATTTTAATTTCCCTAAGCTATAGGACCATAAGTGGAAGTGCCCTAGGCTCTGTTGCTTTGTTTTTTAGATGTTTCAGGAAACACCATACACTTCTCCAGAGTGGCTGTTGGCAATTTACATCCCGCCCATCAGCATAGCAAGGCTCCCAGTTCTCCATGGCCTGTCCTGCCTTTCTGGATTTTACACTTTTTTCAGATGGCCCTTTTGACCGGGGGGCAGTGAGACTTCATTGTAGTGCAGATTTCCTTTGCAAGCTTGCTTGGTTGGCCAAAAAGGGCATATGCGTTTTTTCCTGAATATATTCAGGAAAAAACGCATACGTCCTTTTTGGCCAAGTGCATCATTCTGGACGATCTGCCTCTTTTCCTATGCTTTACATGCAATTCCAGTCTACCTCCTGAAATCGGTTTCCTGCAATTCTGTCCCGCTTTCACGTCCTCTTGGCAGCCTTACTTCAATGTATTTTTGGACGATAGATGTCATTTATAACTCTGCAGGTTTGTGAATGACAGTACCCCTGAGCTCCTCTCTTCAACTCGCTTTCTTGTGAGCTGGCCACAACACCGTAGCCTTGCTTCAGGCCCTAGTGTGGTTCCGGCATGGCACGCTGAGACTTTGGTTAATTCCTCTTGCTGGTGGGAAATGAGAGTTAAATTTGCCCGTCCAGACACCTCCAGCTAGTCTCTCATTGGTTCTCCCTATTCCTGTTCATTTTCCGCAGAAATTGCAAACTGGGCCAAACAGGAAGTTAAAGGCACTGACTCTCCAAGTGGGGAGAGTGTTAGTAAAGCATCTGGAATGTTGCACCCGAGTACCAGGGGACGAAACGTGAGACACATTTGAACACGTTTCCCGATCACACGGTGGATCATACTCTGGGTTCCACATGCATGTTTTAGCTGAAGGAAGATTCCCTTAAACCTGGAGAGTTGAGACCCATGGAATGGGTACCATGCAATATGACTTCAAAGGGTCTGCATTTGCTCACCGAACCTCACCAATCCTATCACTGCTGCGTTTATGCCGCTGTACACACGCTTGTTTCTCTTTCGGAGACATATAAATCCATAAGTTTTAAGATTCTTACTAGTCAGGTATATTCTTAGGCGTTTAATATGGGGTGTTGTGTCCTCTTCATTTAGCAAGGAGCAGCTCTTGTCTATTACATATTTGGCTTATGGAACGGTATCTGTGCTAATTTCAATCTCTGGTTTTATGCAGCACCCCAACTCACCTTTCCCCTTAAGCAAGCATAAGTTGGTTTTCTACATTTGAGACCCTGTTCTGTTTTGTAATTCAGTTCCTGTGTAGCCAAGTTTACATTCCGTGTAGTAGTGATATCTTATGATGTTTCTTTTTCTCTGTGACTTATCTCACTTACAATCATCGTACCTGAATCCACTCATTATGCTGCTACGGGCCTGATGACATAGATTTCATTGCTGATTGATATTGCATTGTACGTAAGTACCACAACTTCTTTATCCATTTTTCACTTTCTGTGATATTGAACTTGTACAGTAAACGAGGTTCTTGTAAACAGAGCCGTCCCAAACTTTGGGGTGGCTGTGTCTTTTTGATTTTAATTTCCCTAAGCTATAGGACCATAAGTGGAAGTGCCCTAGGCTCTGTTGCTTTGTTTTTTAGATGTTTCAGGAAACAGGATACACTTCTCTAGAGTGGCTGTTGGCAATTTACATGCCGCCCATCAGCATAACAAGGCTCCCAGTTCTCCATGCCCTGTCCTGCCTTTTTGGATTTTACACATTTTTCAGATGGCCCTTTTGACCGCGGGGCAGTGAGACTTCATTGTAGTGCAGATTTCCTTTGCAAGCTTGCTTGGTTGGCCAAAAAGTGCGTATGCGTTTTTTCCTGAATATATTCAGGAAAAAACGCATACGCCCTTTTTGGCCAAGTGCATCATGGTGGACGTTCTGACTCTTTTCCTATGCTTTACATGCAATTCCAGTCTACCTCCTGAAATCGGTTTCCTGCAATTCTGCCCCCCTTTCAAGTCCTCTTGGCAGGCTTACTTCAATATATTTTTGGACGATAGCTGTCATTTATAACTCTGCAGGTTTGTGAATTACAGTGCCCCTGAGCTCCTTTCTTCAACTCGCTTTCTTGTGAGCTGGCCGCAACACCGCAGGATTGCTTCAGGCCCTAGTGTGGTTCCGGCATGGCACGCTGAGCCTTTGGTTAATTCCTCTTCCTGGTGGGAAATGAGAGTTAAATTTGCCCGTCCAGACACCTCCAGCTAGTCTCTCATTGGTTCTCCCTATTCCTGTTCATTTTCCGCAGAAATTGCAAACTGGGCCAAACAGGAGGTTAAAGGCACTGACTCTCCAAGTGGAGAGAGTGTTAGTAAAGCATCTGGAATGTTACACCCGAGTACCAGGGGACCAAAACTGACACATTTGAACACGTTTCCCGATCACACGGTGGATCATACTCTGGGTTCCACATGCATGTTTTAGCTGAAGGAAGAATCCCTTAATCCTGGAGAGTTGAGACCCATGGAATGGGTACCATGCAATATGACTTCAAATGGTCTGTATTTGCTCACCGAACCTCACCAATCCTATCACTGCTGCGTTTATGCCACTGAACACATGCTTGATTCTCTTTCGGAGACATATAAATCCATAGGTTTTAAGATTCTTACTAGTCAGGTATATTCTTAGGCGTTTAATACGGAGTGTAGAGTCCACTTCGTTGAGCAAGGAGTAGCTCTTGTCTATTACATATTTGGCTTATGGAACGGTATCTGTGCTAATTTCAATCTCTGGTTTTATGCAGCACCCCAACTCACCTTTCCCCTTAAGCAAGCATAAGTTGGTTTTCTACATTTGAGACCCTGTTCTGTTTTGTAATTCAGTTCCTGTGTAGCCAGGTTTACATTCCGTATAGTAGTGATATCTTATGATGTTTCTTTTTCTCTGTGACTTATCTCACTTACAATCATCGTACCTGAATCCACTCATTATGTTGCTACGGGCCTGATGACATAGGTTTCATTGCTGAGTGATATTGCATTGTACGTAAGTACCACAACTTCTTTATCCATTTTTCACTTTCTGTGATATTGAATTTGTGCTGTAAACGAGGTTCTTGTAAACAGAGCCGTCCCAAACTTTGGGGTGGCTGTGTCTTTTTGATTTTAATTTCCCTAAGCTATAGGACCATAAGTGGAAGTGCCATAGGCTCTGTTGCTTTGTTTTTTACATGTTTCAGGAAACACCATACACTTCTCCAGAGTGGCTGTTGGCAGTTTACATCTCGCCCATCAGCATAACAAGGCTCCCAGTTCTCCATGGCCTGTCCTGCCTTTCTGGATTTTACACTTTTTTCAGATGGCCCTTTTGACCAGGGGGCAGTGAGACTTCATTGTAGTGCAGATTTCCTTTGCAAGCTTGCTTGGTTGGCCAATAAGGGCGTATGCGTTTTTTCCTGAATATATTAAGGAAAAAACGCATACGCCCTTTTTGGCCAAGTGCATCATTGTGGACGTTCTGCCTCTTTTCCTATGCTTTACATGCAATTCCAGTCTACCTCCTGAAATCGGTTTCTTGCAATTCTGCCCCGCTTTCAAGTCCTCTTGGCAGCCTTACTTCAATATATTTTTGGACGATAGCTGTCATTTATAACTCTGCAAGTTTGTGAATTACAGTGCCCCTGAGCTCCTTTCTTCAACTCGCTTTGTTGTGAGCTGGCGGCAACACCGCAGCATTGCTTCAGGCCCTAGTGTGGTTCCGGCATGGCACACTGAGCCTTTGGTTAATTCCTCTTCCTGGTGGGAAATGAGAGTTAAATTTGCCCGTCCAGACACCTCCAGCTAGTCTCTCATTGGTTCTCCCTATTCCTGTTCATTTTCCGCAGAAATTGCAAACTGGGCCAAACAGGAGGTTAAAGGCACTGACTCTCCAAGTGGGGAGAGTGTTAGTAAAGGGTCTGGAATGTTGCACCCGAGTACCAGGGGACAAAAACTGACACATTTGAACACGTTTCCCGATCACACGGTGGATCATACTCTGGGTTCCACATGCATGTTTTAGCTGAAGGAAGAATCCCTTAAACCTGGAGAGTTGAGACCCATGGAATGGGTACCATGCAATATGACTTCAAAGGGTCTGCATTTGTTCACCGAACCTCACCAATCCTATCACTGCTGCGTTTATGCCACTGTACACACGCTTGATTCTCTTTCAGAGGCATAGAAATCCAAAGGTTTTAAGATTTTTACTAGGCAGGTATATTCTTAGGCGTTTAATATGGGGTGTTGATTCCACTTTGTTGAGCAAGGAGTAGCTCTTGTCTATTACATATTTGGCTTATGGAACGGTATCTGTGCTAATTTCAATCTCTGGTTTTATGCAGCACCCCAACTCACCTTTCCCCTTAAGCAAGCATAAGTTGGTTTTCTACATTTGAGACCCTGTTCTGTTTTGTAATTCAGTTCCTGGGTAGCCAAGATTACATTCCGTGTAGTAGTGATAACTTATGATGTTTCTTTTTCTGTGTGACTTATTTCACTTAGAATCATCGTACCTGAATCCACTCAATATGCTGCTATGGGCCTAATGACATAGATTTCATTGCTGAGTGATATTGCATTTTACGTAAGTACCACAACTTCTTTATCCATTTTTCACTTTCTGTGATATTGAACTTGTACCGTAAACGAGGTTCTTGTAAACAGAGCCGTCCCAAATTTTGGGGTGGCTGTGTCTTTTTGATTTTAATTTCCCTAAGCTATAGGACCATAAGTGGAAGTGCCCTAGGCTCTGTTGCTTTGTTTTTTAGATGTTTCAGGAAACACCATACACTTCTCCAGA
This sequence comes from Pseudorca crassidens, assembly GCF_039906515.1. Classification (NCBI taxonomy): domain Eukaryota; kingdom Metazoa; phylum Chordata; class Mammalia; order Artiodactyla; family Delphinidae; genus Pseudorca; species Pseudorca crassidens. Next base: position 155,862,082 of record NC_090296.1, read on the forward strand.
GTGGCTGTTGGCAATTTACATCCCGCCCATCAGCATAACAAGGCTCCCAGTTCTCCATGGCCTGTCCGGCCTTTCTGGATTTTACAGTTTTTTCAGATGACCCTTTTGACCGGGGGGCAGTGAGACTTCATTGTAGTGTAGATTTCATTTGCAAGCTTGCTAGGTTGGCCAAAAAGGGCGTATACGTTTTTTCCTGAATATATTCAGGAAAAAACGCATACGCCCTTTTTGGCCAAGTGCATCATTGTGGACGTTCTGCCTCTTTTCCTATGCTTTACATGCAATTCCAGTCTACCTCCTGAAATTGGTTTCCTGCAATTCTGACCCGCTTTCAAGTCCTCTTGGCAGCCTTACTTCAATATATTTTTGGACGATAGCTGTCATTTATAACTCTGCAGGTTTGTGAATTACAGTGCCCCTGAGCACCTTTCTTCAACTCGCTTTCTTCTGAGCTGGCCACAACACCGCAGCATTGCTTCAGGCCCTAGTGTGGTTCCGGCATGGCACGCTGAGACTTTGGTTAATTCCTCTTCCTGGTGGGAAATGAGAGTTAAATTTGCCCGTCCAGACACCTCCAGCTAGTCTCTCATTGGTTCTCCCTATTCCTGTTCATTTTCCGCAGAAATTGCAAACTGGGCCAAACAGGAGGTTAAAGGCACTAACTCTCCAAGTGGGGAGAGTGTCAGTAAAGCGTCTGGAATGTTTCCCCCGAGTACCAGGGGACGAAAACTGAGACACATTTGAACACGTTTCCCGATCACACAGTGGATCATACTCTCGGTTCCACATGCATGTTTTAGCTGAAGGAAGAATCCCTTAAACCTGGACAGTTGAGACCCATGGAATGGGTACCATGCAATATGACTTCAAAGGGTCTGCATTTGCTCACCGAACCTCACCAATCCTATCACTGCTGCGTTTATGCCGCTGTACACACGCTTGATTCTCTTTCGGAGACATATAAATCCATAGGTTTTAAGATTCTTACTAGTCAGGTATACTCTTAGGCGTTTAATATGGGACGTTGAGTCCACTTTGTTGAGCAAGGAGTAGCTCTTGTCTATTACATATTTGGCTTATGGAATGGTATCTGTGCTAATTTCAATCTCTGGTTTTATGCAGCACCCCAACTCACCTTTCCCCTTAAGCAAGCATAAGTTGGTTTTCTACATTTGAGACCCTGTTCTGTTTTGTAATTCAGTTCCTGGGTAGCCACGTTTACATTCCGTGTAGTAGTGATAACTTATGATGTTTCTTTTTCTGTGTGACTTATTTCACTTAGAATCATCGTACCTGAATCCACTCATTATGCTGCTATGGTCCTGATGACATAGATTTCATTGCTGAGTGATATTGCATTGTACGTAAGTACCACAACATCTTTATCCATTTTTCACTTTCTGTGATATTGAACTTGTACTTTAAACGAGGTTCTTGTAAACAGAGCAGTCCCAAACTTTGGGGTGGCTGTGTCTTTTTGATTTTAATTTCCCTAATCTATAGGACCATAAGTGGAAGTGCCCTAGGCTCTGTTGCTTTGTTTTTTAGATGTTTCAGGAAACACCATACACTTCTCCAGAGTGGCTGTTGGCAATTTACATCCCGCCCATCAGCATAACAAGGCTCCCAGTTCTCCATGGCCTGTCCTGCCTTTCTGGATTTTATACTTTTTTCAGATTGCCGTTTTGACTGTGGGGCAGTGAGACTTCATTGTAGTGTAGATTTCCTTTGCAAGCTTGCTTGGTTGGCCGAAAAGTGCGTATGCGTTTTTTCCTGAATATATTCAGGAAAAAACGCATACGCCCTTTTTGGCCAAGTGCATCATTGTGGACGTTCTGCCTCTTTTCCTATGCTTTACATGCAATTCCAGTCTACCTCCTGAAATCGGTTTCCTGCAATTCTGACCCGCTTTGAAGTCCTCTTGGCAGCCTTACTTCAATATATTTTTGGACGATAGCTGTCATTTATAACTCTGCAGGTTTGTGAATTACAGTGCCCCTGAGCTCCTTTCTTCAACTCGCTTTCTTGTGAGCTGGCCGCAACACCGCAGCCTTGCTTCAGGCCCTAGTGTGGTTCCGGCATGGCACGCTGAGCCTTTGGTTAATTCCTCTTCCTGGTGGGAAATGAGAGTTAAATTTGCCCGTCCAGACACCTCCAGCTAGTCTCTCATTGGTTCTCCCTATTCCTGTTCATTTTCCGCAGAAATTGCAAACTGGGCCAAACAGGAGGTTAAAGGCACTGACTCTCCAAGTGGGGAGAGTGTTAGTAAAGCGTCTGGAATGTTGCACCCGAGTACCAGGGGACGAAAACTGACACATTTGAACACGTTTCCCGATCACATGGTGAATCATACTCTGGGTTCCACATGCATGTTTTAGCTGAAGGAAGAATCCCTTAAACCTGGAGAGTTGAGACCCATGGAATGGGTACCATGCAATATGACTTCAAAGGGTCTGCATTTGTTCACCGCACCTCACCAATCCTATCACTGCTGTGTTTATGCCGCTGTACACACACTTGATTCTCTTTTGGAGACATATAAATCCATAACTTTTAAGATTCTTACTAGTCAGGTATATTCTTAGGCGTTTAATATGGGGTGTAGAGTCCACTTCGTTGAGCAAGGAGTAGCTCTTGTCTATTACATATTTGGCTTATGGAACGGTATCTGTGCTAATTTCAATCTCTGGTTTTATGCAGCACCCCAACTCACCTTTCCCCTTAAGCAAGCATAAGTTGGTTTTCTACATTTGAGACCCTGTTCTGTTTTGTAATTCAGTTCCTGTGTAGCCAAGTTTACATTCCGTATAGTCGTGATATCTTATGATGTTTCTTTTTCTGTGTGACTTATTTCACTTAGAATCATCGTACTTGAATCCACTCATTATGCTGCTATGGTCCTGATGACATAGATTTCATTGCTGAGTGACATTGCATTGTACGTAAGTACCACAACTTCTTTATCCATTTTTCACTTTCTGTGATATTGAACTTGTACCGTAAACGAGGTTCTTGTAAACAGAGCCGTCCCAAACTTTGGGGTGGCTGTGTCTTTTTGATTTTAATTTCCCTAAGCTATAGGACCATAAGTGGAAGTGCCCTAGGCTCTGTTGCTTTGTTTTGTAGATGTTTCAGGAAACACCATACACTTCTCCAGAGTGGCTGTTGGCAATTTACATCCCGCCCATCAGCATAACAAGGCTCCCAGTTCTCCATGGCCTGTCCTGCCTTTCTGGATTTTACACTTTTTTCAGATGGCCCTTTTGACCGGGGGGCAGTGAGACTTCCTTGTAGTGCAGATTTCCTTTGCAAGCTTGCTTGGTTGGCCAAAAAGGGCGTATGCGTTTTTTCCTGAATATATTCAGGAAAAAACGCATACGCCCTTTTTGGCCAAGTGCATCATTGTGCACGTTCTGCCTCTTTTCCTATGCTTTACATGCAATTCCAGTCTACCTCCTGAAATAGGTTTCCTGCAATTGTGCCCCACTTTCAAGTCCTCTTGGCAGCCTTACTTCAACATATTTTTGGACGATAGTTGTCATTTATAACTCTGCAGGTTTGTGAATTACAGTGCCCCTGAGCTCCTTTCTTCAACTCGTTTTCTTGTGAGCTGGCGGCAACACCGCAGCATTGCTTCAGGCCCTAGTGTGGTTCCGGCATTGCATGCTGAGCCTTTGGTTAAAAACTCTTTCTGGTGGGAAATGAGCGTTAAATTTGCCCGTCCAGACACCTCCAGCTAGTCTCTCATTGGTTCTCCCTATTCCTGTTCATTTTCCGCAGAAATTGCAATCTGGGCCAAACAGGAGGATAAAGACACTGACTCTCCAAGTGGGGAGAGTGTTAGTAAAGTGTCTGGAATGTTGCACCCAAGTAACAGCAGACGAAAAGTGAGACACATTTGAACACGTTTCCCGATCACACGGTGGATCATACTCTGGGTTCCACATGTATGTTTTAGCTGAAGGAAGAATCACTTAAACCTGGAGAGTTGAGACCCATGGAATGGGTACCATGCAATATGACTTCAAAGGGTCTGCATTTGCTCACCGAACCTCACCAATCCTATCACTGCTGCGTTTATGCCGCTGTACGCACGCTTGATTCTCTTTCGGAGACATATAAATCCATAGGTTTTAAGATTCTTACTAGTCAGGTATATTCTTAGGCGTTTAATATGGGGTGTTGAGTCCATTTCGTTGAGCAAGGAGTAGCTCTTGTCTATTACATATTTGGCTTATGGAACGGTATCTGTGCTAATTTCAATCTCTGGTTTTATGCAGCACCCTAACACACCTTTCTCCTTAAGCAAGCATATGTTGGTTTTCTACATTTGAGACCCTGTTCTGTTTTGTAATTCAGTTCCTGTGTAGCCAAGTTTACATTCCGTGTAGTAGTGATATCTTGTGATGTTTCTTTTTCTGTGTCACTTATTTCACTTAGAATCATCGTACCTGAATCCACTCATTATGTTGCTACGGGCCTGATGACATAGATTTCATTGCTGAGTGATATTGCATTGTACGTAAGTACCACAACTTCTTTATCCATTTTTCGCTTTCTGTGATATTGAACTTCTACCATAAACGAGGTTCTTGTAAACAAAGCCATCCCAGACTTTGGGGTGGCTGTGTCTTTTTGATTTTAATTTCCCTAAGCTATAGGACCATAAGTGGAAGTGCCCTAGGCTCTGTTGCTTTGTTTTTTAGATGTTTCAGGAAACACCATACACTTCTCCAGAGTGGCTGTTGGCAATTTACATCCCGCCCATCAGCATAACAAGGCTCCCAGTTCTCCATGGCCTGTCCTGCCTTTCTGGATTTTACACTTTTTTCAGATGGCCCTTTTGACCAGGGGGCAGTGAAACTTCATTGTAGTGCAGATTTCCTTTGCAAGCTTGCTTGGTTGGCCAAAAAGTGCGTATGCGTTTTTTCCTGAATATATTCAGGAAAAAACGCATACGCCCTTTTTGGCCAAGTGCATCATTGTGGACGTTCTGCATCTTTTCCTATGCTTTACATGCAATTCCAGTCTACCTCCTGAAATCGGTTTCCTGCAATTATGCCATGCTTTCAAGTCCTCTTGGCAGTCTTACTTCAATATATTTTTGGACGATAGCTGTCATTTATAACTCTGCCGGTTTGTGAATGACAGTGCCCCTGAGCTCCTTTCTTCAACTCGCTTTCTTGTGAGCTGGCCGCAACACCACAGGATTGCTTCAGACCCTAGTGTGGTTCCGGCATGGCACGCTGAGCCTTTGGTTAATTCCTCTTCCTGGTGGGAAATGAGTTAAATTTGCCCATCCAGACACCTCAAGCTCTTCTCTCATTGGTTCTCCCTATTCCTGTTCATTTTCCACAGAAATTGCAAACTGGGCCAAACAGGAGATTAAAGGCACTGACTCTCCAAGTGGGGAGAGTGTTAGTAAAGCATCTGGAATGTTGCACCCGAGTACCAGGGGACGAAAACTGAGACACATTTGAACACGTTTCCCGATCACATGGTGGATCATACTCTGGGGTCCAAATGCATGTTTTAGCTGAAGGAAGAATCCCTTAAACCTGGAGAGTTGAGACCCATGGAATGGGTACCATGCAATATGACTTCAAAGGGTCTGCATTTGCTCACCAAACCTCACCAATCCTATCACTGCTGCATTTATGCCACTGTACACACGCTTGTTTCTCTTTCGGAGACATATAAATCCATAGGTTTTAAGATTCTTACTAGTCAGGTATATACTTAGGCATTTAATATGGGGTGTTGAGTCCACTTCGTTGAGCAAGGAGTAGCTCTTGTCTATTACATATTTGGCTTATGGAATGGTATCGGTGCTAATTTCAATCTCTGGTTTTATGCAGCACCCCAACTCACCTTTCCCCTTAAGCAAGCATAAGTTGGTTTTCTACATTTGAGACCCTGTTCTGTTTTGTAATTCAGTTCCTGTGTATCCAAGTTTACATTCCGTGTAGTAGTGATATCTTATGATGTTTCTTTTTCTGTGTGACTTATTTCACTTAGAATCATCGTATCTGAATCCACTCATTATGCTGCTACGGGCCTGATGAAATAGATTTCATTGCTGAGTGATATTGCATTGTACCTAAGTACCACAACTTCTTTATCCATTTTCTGCTTTCTGTGATATTGAACTTGTACCGTAAATGAGGTTCTTGTAAACAGAGCTGTCCCAAACTTTGGCTTGGCGGTGTCTTTTTTATTTTAATTTCCCTAAGCTATAGGACCATATGTGGAACTGCCCTAGGCTCTGTTGCTTTGTTTTTTAGATGTTTCAGGAAACACAATACACTTCTCCAGAGTGGCTGTTGGCAATTTACATGCCGCCCATCAGCATAACAAGGCTCCCAGTTCTCCATGGCCTGTCCTGCCTTTCTGGATTTTACACTTTTTTCAGATGGCCCTTTTGACCGGGGGGCAGTGAGACTTCATTGTAGTGCAGATTTCCTTTGCAAGCTTGCTTGGTTGGCCAAAAAGGGCGTATGCGTTTTTTCCTGAATATATTCAGGAAAAAACGCATACGCCCTTTTTGGCCAAGTGCATCATTGTGGACGTTCTGCCTCTTTTCCTTTGCTTTACATGCAATTCCAGTCTACCTCCTGAAATCGGTTTCCTGCAATTCTGCCCCGCTTTCAAGTCCTCTTCGCAGCCTTACTTCAATATATTTTTGGACGATAGCTGTCATTTATAACTCTGCAGGTTTGTGAATTACAGTGCCCCTAAGCTCCTTTCTTCAACTTGCTTTCTTGTGAGCTGGCCGCAACACCGCAGCATTGCTTCAGGCCCTAGTGTGGTTCCGGCATGGCACGCTGAGCTTTTGGTTAATTCCTCTTCCTTTTCGGAAATGAGAGTTAAATTTGCCTGTCCAGACACCTCCAGCTACTCTCTCATTGGTTCTCCCTATTCCTGTTCATTTTCCGCAGAAATTGCAAACTGGGCCAAACAGGAGGATAAAGGCACTGACTCTCCAAGTGGGGAGAGTGGTAGTAAAGTGTCTGGAATGTTGCACCCGAGTACCAGGGGACGAAAACTGAGACACATTTGAACACGTTTCCCGATCACACGGTGGATCATACTCTGGGTTCCACATGCATGTTTTAGCTGAAGGAAGAATCCGTTAAACCTGGAGAGTTGAGACCCATGGAATGGGTACCATGCAATATGACTTCAAAGGGTCTGCATTTGCTCACCGAACCTCACCAATGCTATCACTGCTGCGTTTATGCCGCTGTACACACGCTTGATTCTCTTTCGGAGACATATAAATCCAGAGGTTTTAAGATTCTTACTAGTCAGGTATATTCTTAGGCGTTTAATATGGGGTGTTGAGTCCATTACGTTGAGCAAGGAGTTGCTCTTGTCTATTACATATTTGGCTTATGGAACGGTATCTGTGCTAATTTCAATCTCTGGTTTTATGCAGCACCCCAACTCACCTTTCCCCTTAAGCAAGCATAAGTTGGTTTTCTACATTTGAGACCCTGTTCTGTTTTGTAATTCAGTTCCTGTGTAGCCAAGTTTACATTCCGTGTAGTAGTGATATCTTATGATGTTTCTTTTTCTGTGTGACTTATTGCACTTAGAATCATCGTACCTGAATCCACTCATTATGCTGCTATGGGCCTGATGACATAGATTTCATTGCTGAGTGATATTGCATTGTACGTAAGTACCACAACTTCTTTATCCATTTTTCGCTTTCTGTGATAATTGAACTTGTACCGTAAACGAGGTTCTTGTAAACAAAGACATCCCAGACTTTGGGATGCCTGCGTCTTTTTGATTTTAATTTCCTTAAGCTATAGGACCATAAGTGGAAGTTCCCTAGGCTCTGTTGTTTTGTTTTTTAGATGTTTCAGGAAACACCATACACTTCTCCAGAGTGGCTGTTGGCAATTTACATCCCGCCCATCAGCATAACAAGGCTCCCAGTTCTCCATGGCCTGTCCTGCCTTTCTGGATTTTACACTTTTTTCAGATGGCCCTTTTGACCGGGGGGCAGTGAGACTTCATTGTAGTGCAGATTTCCTTTGCAAGCTTGCTTGGTTGGCCAAAAAGTGCGTATGCGTTTTTTCCTGAATATATTCAGGAAAAAACGCATACGCCCTTTTTGGCCAAGTGCATCATTGTGGACGTTCTGCCTCTTTTCCTATGCTTTACATGTAATTCCAGTCTACCTCCTGAAATCAGTTTCCTGTAATTCTGCCCCGCTTTCAAGTCCTCTTCGCAGCCTTACTTCAATATATTTGTGGACGATAGCTGTCATTTATAACTCTGCAGGTTTTTGAATTACAGTTCCCCAGAGCTCCTTTCTTCAACTCGCTTTCTTGTGAGCTGGCCGCAAACCCGCAAGACTGCTTCAGGCCCTAATCTGCTTCTGGCAGGGCATGCTGAGCCTTTGGTTAATTCCTCTTCCTGGTGGGAAATGAGAGTTAAATATGCCCGTCCAGACACCTACCTCACTCTCAACCCCTTGGTGATGTGGGTCCTCTGGTTTGTGGCCACCTTTATGGGTTCCTCACCTTTCGATGATGTGGCCCCACTAGTGTGAGGATGCTCCTGCCTGGTTCTCATCCACGTGGTTATGTGGACCCCCTGGTGAGAGTCTGTTCCTGGCTGTGTTCCTCACCCTTCTGTGAGGGAGACCCTCTGCTGATAAGTCACTCCTGCATGGCTGGCACACATTGCCTTGGTGAAGTCAGCCGTGTGGTGGCAGTTGGAGCGTGCTGGGAATCTCCTCCCCCCGGTGATGAGGGCCCTCTTGCGTCAGGCCCTAACTTCTGGGCTCACCAAATTTTCTTAGTGAGCCTAGTGATGCTTGGGCACTCCTCTTAGGATCCCATCTCCATGGGGATGTGGGCCTTCTGCTCTGAGGTCCCAACGGCTGGGTTGTTCACATTTTCATGATGTGGGCTCTCTGGTGTTAGTTCACAGAGGCCTGGATCCCATAGCCTCTGTGTTCTTGGCCGCCTGCTGGGAGGTTCCAACTGCTGAATTCCTCACTTTTTTAATTTTTTGGGCCCTCTGTTGTGAGGATCCTCTTGCCTGCCTCACTCCCAGCCCCGTCGTGATGTGTGTCCTCTGGTTTGAGGCCACATGTGCTGGGTTCCTCACCTTTCGATGATGTGGGACCAATGGTCTTAGGAGACTCCTGCCTGGTTCACATCCCCTTGGTGATGTGGGCCCTCTGTTGAGAGTCTGATCCTGGCTGGGTTCCTCACCCATCTGTGAGGTGGGCCGTCTGCTGTGAGGTCACTCCTGCCTGGCTTGCTCACCTCGCCTTGTGGACATGAGCCCTCTGGTGGCACTTGGAGCCTGCTGGGAGCCTCCTCCCCTCGGTGATGAGGGCCCTCTTGCCTTAGGCCATAACTGCTGGGCTCCCCACATTTTCTGATGTGCGCCAAGTGAGTGAGGACACTCTTGCCAGGTTCCCATCCCCATGGGGATATGGGCCTTCTGCTCTGAGGTCAAAACAGCTGGCTTGCTCACAGTACCATGATGTGGGCCCTCTGCTATGAGTTCACTCTGGCAAGGATCCCTTATCATCGGTGCTCTGAGCCGCCTGCTGGGAGGTTCCAACTGCTGGATTCCTCAAATTTTTTATTCTATGTGCCCTCTGTTGTGAGGCTCCTCCTGCCTGCCTCGCTGCCAGCCCCTTGGTGATGACTGTCCTATGGCTTGAGGCCACATGTGCTGCGTTCCTCACCTTTCGATGATGTGGCCCCACTCGTGTGAGGACACTCCTGCCTGGTTCCCATCCCCTTGGTGAGGTGGGCCCTCTGGCGAGAGTCTAATCCTGGCTGGGTCCCTCAACGTTCTGTGAGGTAGTCCCTCTGCTGTGAGGTCACTCCTGCCTGGCTGGCACACGTCACCTTGGAGATGTGAGACATCTGGTGGCAGTTGGAGCAGGCAGGGTGCCTCCTCCTCTCGGTGATGACGGCCCTCTGGCGTCAGGCACTAAATGGTGGGCTCCCCACATTTTCTGATGTGCGCCCAGTGGTGCGAGGACAGTCCAGCCAGGTTCCCATTCCCATGGGGATGTGGGCCTTCTGCACTGAGGTCCCAACGCCTGGGTTGCTCACAGTTTTATGATGTGGGCCCTCTGCTGTGAGTTCACTGCGGCCTGGATCCCATAGCCTCGGTGTTCTGAGCTGCCTGCTGGAAGGTCTAAATGCTGGAATCCTCACGTTTTTTATATTATGTGCCCTGTGTTGTGAGGCTACTCCTGCCTGCCTCACTCCAAGGCCCTTGGTGATGTGGGTCCTCTGGTTTGAGGACACATGTGCTGGGTTCCTCACCTTAAGATGATGAGGCCCCACTGGTGTGAGGATACTCCTGCCTGGTTCCAATCCATTTGGTGATGTGGGCCCTCTGGTGCGAGTCTGATCCTGACTGGGTTCGTCACACTTCTCTGAGGTGGGCCCTCTGCTGTGAGATCATTCGTGCCTGGTTGGCACACATCGCCTTGGTGACGTCAGCCCTCTGGTGGCAGTTGGAGCCTGCTGGGAGCCTCCTTCCCTTGGTGATGAGGGTCCTCTGGCGTCAGGCCCTAACTGCTGGTCGCCCAAAATTTTCTGATACGTTCTCAGTGGTGCGAGGACACTCCTACCAGATTTATATCCCCATGGGGATGTGGGCCTCCTGCTCTGAGGTCCCAATGGCTGGGTGGCTCAGTTTCATGACATGGGCCCTCTTCTGTGAGTTCACTGTGGCCTGGATCTCAGAGCCTCGGTGCTCTGGGCCGCCTGCTGGGAGGTTCCAACTGCTGGATTCCTCACTTTTTTATTCTATGGGTCCAGTGTTGTGAGGCTACTCCTGCCTGCCTCACTCCGAGGCCCTTGGTGATGTGGGTCCTCTGGTTTGAGGACACATGTGCTGAGTACCTCACCTTTCGATGATGTGGCCCCACTGGTGTGAAGACACTCCTGCCTGGTTGCAGTTGGAGCCTGCTGGGAATCTCCTCCCCTCGGTTATGAGAGCTCTGGATAAAACACATATGCCCCTTTTTGCCAAGTGCATTATTTTCCAAGTTCTGTCTCTTTTCCTATGCTTTAAGAGCAACTCCCGTGTACCTTCTGAAATCGGTTTCCTGCAATTCTGCCCCGCATTCAAGTGCTCTTCTCAGCCTTACTTCAGTAAAATTTTGGATGATAGCTGTCATTTATAACTCTGCAGGTTTGTGAATTACAGTGCCCCTGAGCTCTTTTCTTCAACTCGCTTTCTTGTGAGCTGGCCGCAAAACCACAGGATCTCTTCAGGTCCTAATATGATTCCAGCATGGCACGCGGAGCCTTTGGTTCATTCGTATTCCTGGTGGTAAATGAGAGTTAAATTTGCCCGTCCAGACACCTACATATAGTCTCTCATTGGTTCTCCGTATTCCTGTTCATCTTCCGCAGAAATTGCAAACTGGGCCACACAGGAGGTTAAAGGCACTGACTCTCCAAGTGGGGAGAGTGTTAGTAAAGCGCCTGGAAAGTTGCACCAAGCACCAGGGGATGAAAAATGAGATACATTTAAAAACGTTTCCCGATCATACGGCGGATCATACTCTGGGTTCCACATGCATGTTTTAGCTGAAGGAAGAATCCCTTGCACCGGGAGACTTGGGACCCATGGAATGGGTACCATGCAGTATGACTTCAAAGGGTCTGCATTTGCTCACCGAACATCACCAATCCTATCACTGCTGCATTTATGCCGCTGTACACACGCTTGATTCTCTTTCAGAGACATATAAATCCATAGGTTTTAAGATTCTTACTAGTCAGGTATATTCTTAGGCGTTTAATATGTCGTGTAGAGTCCACTTCGTTGAGCAAGGAGTAGCTCTTGTCTATTACATATTTGGCTTATGGAACGGTATCTGTGCTAATTTCAATCTCTGCTTTTTTGCAGCACCCAAACTCACCTTTCCCTTAAGCAAGCATAAGTTGGTTTTCTACATTTGAGACCCTTTTCTGTTTTGTAATTCAGTTCCTGTGTAGCCAAGTTTACATTCCGTGTATTAGTGATATCTTATGATGTTTCTTTTTCTGTGTGACTTATTTCACTTAGAATCATCATACCTGAATCCACTAATTATGCTGCTACAGGCCTGATGACATAGATTTCATTGCTGAGTGATATTGCATTGTACGTAAGTACCACAACTTCTTTATCCATTTTTCGCTTTCTGTGATAATGAACATGTACCGTAAATGAGGTTCTTGTAAAGAGAGCCATCCCAAACTTTGGGTGGCTGTGTCTTTTTGATTTTAATTTCCCTAAGCTATAGGACCATAAGTGGAAGTGTCCTAGGCTCTGTTGCTTTGTTTTTTAGATGTTTCAGGAAACACCATACACTTCTCCAGAGTGGCTGTTGGCAATTTACATCCCGCCCATCAGCATAGCAAGGCTCCCAGTTCTCCATGGCCTGTCCGGCCTTTCTGGATTTTACACTTTTTTCAGATGGCCCTTTTGACCGGGGGGCAGTGAGACTTCATTGTAGTGCAGATTTCCTTTGCAAGCTTGCTTGGTTGGCCAAAAAGGGCGTATGCGTTTTTTCCTGAATATATTCAGGAATAAACTAATATGCCCTTTTTGGCCAAGTGCATCATTGTGGACGTTCTGCCTCTTTCCGATGCTTTACATGCAATTCCAGTCTACCTCCTGAAATCGGTTTCCTGCAATTCTGCCCCGATTTCAAGTCCTCTTGGCAGCCTTACTTCAATATATTTTTGGACGATAGCTGTCATTTATAACTCTGCCGGTTTGTGCATTACAGTGACCCTGAGCTCCTTTCTTCAACTCGCTTTCTTGTGAGCTGGCCGCAACACCGCAGGATTGCTTCAGGCCCTAGTGTGGTTCCGGCATGGCACGCTGAGCCTTTGGTTAATTCCTCTTCCTGGTGGGAAATGAGAGTTAAATTTGCCCGTCCAGATACCTCCAGCTAGTCTCTCATTGGTTCTCCCTATTCCTGTTCATTTTCCGCAGAAATTGCAAACTGGGCCAAACAGGAGGTTAAAGGCACTGACTCTCCAAGTGGAGAGAGTGTTAGTAAAGCGTCTGGAAAGTTGCACCCGAGTACCAGGGGACGAAAACTGAGACACATTTGAACACGTTTCCCGATCACATGGTGGATCATACTCTGGGTTCCACATGCATGTTTTAGCTAAAGGAAGGATCCCTTAAACATGGAGAGTTGAGACCTATGGAATGGGTACCATGCAATATGACTTCAAAGGGTCTGCATTTGCTCACCGAACCTCACCAATCCTATCACTGCTGCGTTTATGCCGCTGTACACATGCTTGATTCTCTTTCGGAGACATATAAATCCATAGGTTTTAAGATTCTTACTAGTCAGGTATATTCTTAGGCGTTTAACATGGGGTGTGGAGTCCACTTCGTTGAGCAAGCAGTAGCCCTTGTCTATTACATATTTGGCTTATGGAACGGTATCTGTGCTAATTTCAATCTCTGGTTTTATGCAGCAACCCAACTCACCTTTCCCCTTTAGCAAGCATAAGTTGGTTTTGTACATATGAGACCCTGTTCTGTTTTGTAATTCAGTTCCTGTGTAGCCAAGTTTACATTCCATGTAGTAGTGATATCTTATGATGTTTCTTTTTCTGTGTGACTTATTTCACTTAGAATCATCGTACCTGAATCCACTCATTATGCTGCTATGGGCCTGATGACATAGATTACATTGCTGAGTGATATTACATTGTACGTAAGTACCACAACTTCTTTATCCATTTTTCGCTTTCTGTGATATTGAACTTGTACCGTAAACGAGGTTCTTGTAAACAGAGCCGTCCCAAACTTTGGGGTGGCTGTGTCTTTTTTATTTTAATTTCCCTATGCTCTAGGACCATAAGTGGAAGTGCCCTAGGCTCTGTTGCTTTGTTTTTTAGATGTTTCAGGAAACACCATACACTTCTCCAGAGTGGCTGTTGGCAATTTACATCCCGCCCATCAGCATAACAAGGCTCCCAGTTCTCCATGGCCTGTCCTGCCTTTCTGGATTTTACACTTTTTTCAGATGGCCCTTTTGACCGGGGGTCAGTGAGACTTCATTGTAGTGCAGATTTCCTTTGCAAGCTTGCTTGGTTGGCCAAAAAGGGCGTATGCGTTTTTTCCTGAATATATTCAGGAAAAAACGCATACGCCCTTTTTGGCCAAGTGCATTATTGTGCACGTTCTGCCTCTTTTCCTATGCTTTACATGCAATTCCAGTCTACCTCCTGAAATCGGTTTCCTGCAATTCTGCCACGCTTTCAAGTCCTCTTGGCAGTCTTACTTCAATATATTTTTGGACAATAGCTGTCATTTATAACTCTGCCGGTTGGTGAATGACAGTGCCCCTGAGCTCCTTTCTTCAACTCGCTTTCTTGTGAGCTGGCCGCAACACCACAGGATCGCTTCAGACCCTAGTGTGGTTCTGGCATGGCACGCTGAGCCTTTGGGTAATTCCTCTTCCTGGTGGGAAATGAGAGTTAAATTTGCCCGTCCAGACACCTCCAGCTCTTCTCTCATTGGTTCTCCCTATTCCTGTTCATTTTCCGCAGAAATTGCAAACTGGGGCAAACAGGAGATTAAAGGCAGTGACTCTCCAAGTGGGGAGAGTGTTAGTAAAGCGTCTGGAATGTTGCACATGAGAACCAGGGGACGAAAACTGAGACACATTTGAACACGTTTCGCGATCACATGGTGAATCATACTCTGGGTTCCAAATGCATGTTTTAGCTGAAGGAAGAATCCCTTAAACCTGGAGAGTTGAGACACATGAAATGGGTACCATGCAATATGACTTCAAAGGGTCTGCATTTGCTCACCGAACCTCACCATCCTATCACTGCTGCATTTATGCCACTGTACACATGCTTGATTCTCTTTCTGAGACATATCTATCCATAGCTTTTAAGATTCTTACTAGTCAGGTATATACTTAGACATTTAATATGGGATGTTTGGTCCATTTCGTTAAGCAAGGAGTAGCTCTTGTCTATTACATATTTGGCTTATGGAACGGTATCTGTGCTAATTTCAATCTCTGGTTTTATGCAGCACCCCAACTCACCTTTCGCCTTAAGCAAGCATAAGTTGGTTTTCTACATTTGAGACCCTGTTCTGTTTTGTAATTCTGTTCCTGTGTAGCCAGGTTTACATTCCGTGTAGTAGTGATATCTTATGATGTTTCTTTTTCTGTGTGACTTATTTCACTTAGAATCATCGTACCTGAATGCACTCATTATGCTGCTACGGGCCTGATGACATAGATTTCATTGCTTAGTGATATTGCATTGTACGTAAGTACCACAACTTCTTTATCCATTTTTCACTTTCTGTGATATTGAACTTGTACCGTAAACGAGGTTCTTGTAAACAGAGCCGTCCCAAACTTTGGGGTGGCTGTGTCTTTTTGATTTTAATTTCCCTAAGCTATAGGACCATAAGTGGAAGTGCCCTAGGCTCTGTTGCTTTGTTTTTTAGATGTTTCAGGAAACACCATACACTTCTCAGAGTGGCTGTTGGCAATTTACATCCCGCCCATCAGCATAACAAGGCTCCCAGTTCTCCATGGCCTGTCCCGCCTTTCTGGATTTTACACTTTTTTCAGATGGCCCTTTTGACCAGGGGGCAGTGAGACTTCATTGTAGTGCAGATTTCCTTTGCAAGCTTGCTTGGTTGGCCAAAAAGGGCGTATGCGTTTTTTCCTGAATGTATTCAGGAAAAAACGCATTCGCTCTTTTTGGCCAAGTGCATCATTGTGGACGTTCTGCCTCTTTTCCTATGCTTTACATGCAATTCCAGTCTACCTCCTGAAATCGGTTTCCTGCAATTCTGCCCCACTTTCAAGTCCTCTTGGCAGCCTTAATTCAATATATTTTTGGACAAAAGCTGTCATTTATAACTCTGCAGGTTTGTGAATGACAGTGCCCCTGGGCTCCTTTCTTCAACTCGCTTTCTTGTGAGCTGGCCGCAACACCACAGGATCGCTTCAGACCCTAGTGTGGTTCTGGCATGGCACGCTGAACCTTTGGTTAATTCCTCTTCCTGGTGGGAAATGAGAGTTTAATTTGCCCGTCCAGACACCTCCAGCTAGTCTCTCATTGGTTCTCCCTATTCCTGTTCATTTTCTGCAGAAATTGCAAACTGGGCCAAACAGGAGGTTAAAGGCACTGACTCTCCAAGTGAGGAGAGTGTTAGTAAAGTGTCTGGAATGTTGCACCTGAGTACCAGGGGACGAAAACTGAGACACATTTGAACATGTTTCCCGAACACACGGTGGATCATAATCTGGGTTCCACATGCATGTTTTAGCTGAAGGAAGAATCCCTTAAACCTGGAGAGTTGAGAACCATGGAATGGGTACCATGCAATATGACTTCAAAGGGTCTGCATTTGCTCACCGAACCTCACCAATCCTATCACTGCTGCGTTTATGCTGCTGTACACATGCTTGATTCTCTTTCGAAGACATATAAATCCATAGGTTTTCAGATTCTTACTAGTCAGGTATATTCTTAGGCGTTTAATATGGGGTGTTGAGTCCACTTCGTTGAGCAAGGAGTAGCTCTTGTCTATTACATATTTGCCTTATGGAATGGTATCTGTGCTAATTTCAATCTCTGGTTTTATGCAGCACCCCAACTCACCTTTCCCCTTAAGCAAGCATAAGTTGGTTTTCTACATTTGAGACCCTGTTCTCTTTTGTAATTCAGTTCCTGTGTAGCCAAGTTTACATTCCGTGTAGTAGTGATATCTTATGATGTTTCTTTTTCTCTGTGACTTATTGCACTTAGAATCATCGTACCTGAATCCACTCATTATGCTGCTATGGGCCAGATGACATAGATTTCATTGCTGAGTGATATTGCATTGTACGTAAGTACCACAACTTCTTTATCCATTTTGCGCTTTCTGCGATATTGAACTTGTACCGTAAACGAGGTTCTTGTAAACAGAGCCGTCCCAAACTTTGGGGTGGCTGTGTCTTTTTGATTTTAATTTCCCTAAGCTATAGGACCATAAGTGGAAGTGCCCTAGGCTCTGTTGCTTTGTTTTTTAGATGTTTCAGGAAACACCATACACTTCTCCAGAGTGGCTGTTGGCAATTTACATCCCGCCCATCAGCATAACAAGGCTCCCAGTTCTCCATGGCCTGTCCTGCCTTTCTGGATTTTACACTTTTTTCAGATGGCCCTTTTGACCGGGGGGCAGTGAGACTTCATTGTAGTGCAGATTTCCTTTGCAAGTTTGCTTGGTTGGCCGGAAAGTGCATATGCGTTTCTTCCTGAATATATTCAGGAAAAAACGCATACGCACTTTTTGGTCAAGTGCATCATTGTCGACGTTCTGAGTCTGTTCATGTTTTCAATGCAATTCCAGTCTACCTCTTGAAATCGGTTTCCTGCAATTCTGCCTTGCTGTCAGTGCCTCTTCATAGCCTCACCTCAATATACTTTTGGAAAATAGTTGGCCTGTATAACTCTGCAGGTTTTTGAATTGCAGTGGCCCTTAGCTCCATTTTTCAGCTCTTATATTTGTGATCTTGCCTCATATCCACAGGATTTCTTCAGGCCCTATTCTTCTTCTGGGGCGCCTTGCTCTGCCTTTGGTTAATTCTTCTTCCTGATGTGAAATTAGAGTGACATGTGCCCATTGAAACCGCTACAGCTATTTTCTCACTGGTTCCCCCTATTCCCATTCATCCTCCGCACTAACTGCAGACTGTGCGATACCGGAACTTAAAGGCATTGACTCTCCATGTGGGGATGTTGTTAGTAAAGTGGCTGGAATGTTGATCCGGAGCCCCAGGAGAGGAAAATGAGGTGCGTTTTAGAAACCTTTCCCGATCATATGGTATACCATCCGCTGGATTTCCCATGCATGGTTTAGCTGTAGGAAGATTCCCTTCAACCTGGAGTGTTGGGACCCTTGGAATGAGTAGCATGAAGTATTGCATTAAACTTTCGGCAGTTGCTCACCAAAGCTCACCAATCCTCTCAGCCCCAAGTGTCCAGCCTTATGTCTTATCCAGCTGTGGGTTTATATGTGGTCATTCCAGGTTGCATCACAGCCCCTGAGCGAATTTTGTAAGAATTTTTCTCTCTTTCATTGTTTCTGCGTTTTGGTTTTAAAATTTATTTCTATAATGGGGTTTAGCTCATTTTCACTGCTGTGTTTGGCCGCTCTGCACACACTTGATTCCCTTATGGAGATATATCAATACATGGGTTTTAAGATTCTTATTACTCAGATATATTTCTCTGCGGTGTATAGGGTGTGTTGAGGCCAGTTCATTGAGCAAGGTGTAGATCTTGTCTAATACCTATTTGGTTTATTGAACGGTAGCTGTGCTAATTTCAAACTCTGGTTTTATGCATCACCCCACCTCTCCTTTCCCCTTAAGCTGACATAAGTGTGTTTTCTAAATGTGAGACACTGTTCTGTTTTGTAATTCATTTTTTGTGCAGCCATATTTATCCTCCCTCTATAAGTGATATCTTATGATATGTTTCTTTTTCTGTTTGACTTGTTTCAAGTAGTATTATCGGACCTAAATCCACTCTTTATCCTTCTACTAGCCTTATTACATTGATTTCATGGTGAAGAGATATTCCATTGTACATAAGTACCACATTTTCTTTATCCATTGTTCTCTTTCCTGGGATATTTAAGGTGTACTGAAGTTGAGGTTCTTGTAAACAGAGTAGCCCTAAACTGTGGTGTGCTTGTGTCTTGTTGATTTTTAGACTTCCCTAGATATACTTCCGTGATTGGAAGTGCCCTATGCTCTGTAGCTCTGTTTTTTAGATGATTTAGGAACCACCATACACTTCTCCAGAGTGGCTCTTGGCAGTTCACACACTGTCCATCAGCGTATAAAGGCTCCCTGTTCTCCATGGCCTGTCCTGCATTTCTGGTTTTTACAATTTTTTCGGATGGCCCTTTTGACCGGTGGGAAATGAGACTTCTTTGTTGTGCACATTTGCATTGCTTGCTTGCTTGGTTGCCCATAAAGTGCGTATGCGTTTTTTCCTGGATATATTCAGGAAAAAACGCATACTCCCTTTTGGGCCAACTGCATCATTGTCGAAATTCTGCCGCTTTTCATGTGCTTTAAAGACGAGTCCAATCTATCTCTTGAAATCTGTTTCTTGCAATTCTGTCTTGCATTCAGATCCTCTTCTTTGCCTTACCTCAACATATTTTTGGACGTTAGTTTTCATTTATAACTCTGCAGGTTTGTGAATTGCAGTGACCCTGAGCTCCATTTTTTAAGTTGCTCTTTTGTGAGCTGGCCTCAAAGCTGCAGGATTGCTTCAAGCCCTATTTTGGCTCTGGCGAGGCAGGCTGAGCCTTTTTTTAATTCTTATTCTTAATGGGAAATTAGAGTGACATGTGCCCGTCCAAACCCCTACAACTATTCTCTCATTGGTTCCCCCTCTTCCCGTTCATCCTCCTCACAATTTGCAAAATGTGTGAAACAGAGGTTTAAATGTGCTGATTCTCTAAGTGGGGAGATTCTAAGTAACGTGGCTGGAATGATGAACAGGAGCACCAGGAGAGGATAAATGAGGTGCATTTTAGACACATCTCCCGATCACATGGTGTACAGTCCTCTGGGTTTTCCATGCATGTTTTCGCTGTAGGAAGATCCCTTGAACCTGCAGATTTGGGACCCATTGAATGGGTACCAGGTAGTATTACTTTAAAGGGTGTGCATTTCCTCACCCAACCTCATATTTCTCTTAGCACGAACGGTTTCCAGCCTTATGTCTCATCCTGCTGTGGGTCTAGATGTGTTCAATCCATGTTGCATCACCGTCCCTGAGGAAAAGTTGTAAGAGGTTTTCTCTTTCTCTCTGTCGTTTATTTTTTTCAATTTATTACTATATTGGTTACAGCTGATTTTCAAAGCTCTGTTTCTTGCTGCTGTACATCCACTTGATTCACATACAGAGAGACATCAATAAATTCTTTTTCAGATTCTTACCAGTCATATATATTCTTTTCCGGTGACTTGAGTGTGCTGAGTGCAGTTCTTTTAGCTACCGTGTAGGCCTTGTTGATTATCAGTTTGGTATTTGGAATGGTATCTTTGCTAATTTCAACCTCCTGGATGATGCCTCACCCCTCCCCACCTTTCCCGTTTAGCAGCCTTATGCGTGTTGTCTACATATTTGACTATGTTTTTGTTTTGTAATTTATTTCATGTGTAGCCATTTTGGATTCCACCTTTAAGTGATATCTTATGATATGTGTCTTTTTCTTTTTGAATTATGTCACTTAGAATGATCATACGTAACTCCTCCGGAGTTGTTACAACTGGCCATATTTCATTGATTTCCAGGCTGAGTAATATTCCACTCTACATAAGTACCACATCTCTATCCATTTTTTCCCTCCAGAGACATTTAAGTTATATCCTAGTCGAGGATCTTTTAAACAGAGAGGCAGTAAACATTGGGGTGCCTGTGTCCTCTCGATTTTTGTTTTTCCCAAGACATAGGCCCATGAGTGCAAGTGCCCTATGCTCTGTAGCTCATTTTTTAGATGCTTTAGTAAACACAATACACTTCTCCAGAATGGCCATTGGCAATATACATTTCCACTATAAGCCTCACAGGGCTCCCTCTTCTCCTTGCCCTGTCCTGCATTTCTGGTGTTTACACTTTATGAGGATGGCTCTTCTGACTGATGCGAAGTGATATCTTTTGTAGTATTGATTTCCAGTGCCCACCTGTTTGGTTGGCTAAAAAAGTGTATGCCCTTTTCTTGAATATATACAGAAAAAAACGCATACAGCCTTTTTGGCCAACTGCAATGTTGGCAATGTTCAGCCCCTTTTCTTGTGCTTAATGGCGAGTCCTTTCTACCTCCTCAAATCCCTTTCCTGCCATTCTCCCTTGCTTACCAATCCTTTTCTCTGACTTTCCTCAAGACATTTTTCAGTGATAGATATTTTCAACTCTGCAGTTTCGTGAATTTTACTGCCCCTGAGTTCCATTGTTCAACTTGTGTTTATGGGAACTGGCCACAAAGCAGTGGGATTTCCTCAAGCCCTATACTGTTTCCATGGGCAACCCTAGCCTTTGGTCAATTCGTCTTCCTGATTGGAAATTAGAGTGACATGTGCCTGTCTGAACACCTAGGACTTGTCTCTCATTGTTCCTCATCCTTCCGCTTCATCCTCTGGACAAATTCCAAACTGTACGCAACAGGATGTTGACAGTGCTGACATCTCCAAGTGGGGAGACTGTTAGTAAAGACGCTGGAGGGGTGAACCCGAGCACCAGGAGATGAGGAGATGAGATGCCTTTTCCAAACTCTTCCCGATCAGACGGTATACCATCCTCTGGGTGTGACAGACATGTTTTAGCAGTAGGAAGAGTCCCATTCATGTAAGGAGAACACCAGGGCTTTTTCAAAATCAGTGTCTCCCCGAAACCCAAACTGGGGAATTTTTTAAGCTACGGCTACACATATGTTCATTAAGGGCCTTGGGAAGTAGGCAGAGTCCAAACTTTAGATGATTGAAGTCTTCAGGGTCAGAAGCACTCACCACCGGCTTCCCTTAGGTTACACTTTAACTGTCATTGATAGATGATGTCAATAAAAATATCTATTCTTTTTCCGATTATTTCCCCTTATAGGTTATTGCAAAATATTGAGTGTAGTTCCCTGTGCTATACAGTGGTTCCTTGTTGATGATCTATTTTATACATAGCAGTGTGTATGTGTTAATTCCAAACTGTTAATTTATCCCTCCTCCCAACTTTCCCCTTTGGTAATAATAAATTATAAGATTTTATACTTCTCAGAAATGGGGGAGCTGAAAGAGAGGTATCATTTTCAATGGAAAAGCATTTAAAACAAGATTGAAGCTTTAACCAAGATTATTAGATGTACATCCTTGGAAAGAAATCACTTCATTTCTCTAATATTGACCTGACAAATAAGACAAACCTTTTCACTGAACTTGCTTATAATAAAGTGATGGAAATATCAAATGGAAGTGTTAGAAACATCTTATTTTACCCGAGCCTTATAAACTGTTCTATGTTAACTACAGTTTGGCTCACACATCTGTTCATTGAAGTTACAATAGTCTCAATTTCTGTTACTGATCCTCCAGAGTGGACCCCAACAAGTGTCCCCCTGCCCAGTGTCATTGGGGCCAACAGATCGAGACTGAGTTTGGTTCACAAGCAAAGGAAACTTTATATTTTGATCAGAGAATGGAGAGGTGAGAGCATGCACTACCCCATGGGCTGTGGGCTGGGCTGCTGTGTAGAGATCCTGTCAGAGTCAGTGGGAGGGAGGGGGCGGAGCTCTCGAGGGCCGGGTTGGCTGCAGCTCAGGCTCTATATCTCGGAGTCTGCACTGGGCCCCAGGAGCTGAGGTGTCGACCCAGCCATTCTGCACTAGGAAATCTGGTCTGAAGTGCCGGGTGTGGAACCTCTGCATGCGGGACCCTAGGAGCACGTGAAATTAGACAAAGGATAAAAAAGGTCAGACTTGACTTTATTGCCCAGATTCTATTTTTATCTCCCAGGGATTTTTAATGGGCTTTGCTGGGGACAAACCCCTCCTCTGCCTTTTGTCCCTTTCCTCATTCTTGGAGTGCTGAGGGTGCAGACCCTTCTTCTGTAACCGCTGAGTGCTGAGTTGGGAGCCCTCATACTAGGGGACGAGGGTCAGAACTTCTCCCCAGCAGCCTCCAGGTGACGTTGATTGGCCCCAGGACCCCTGCCTCCCTGCTCATCTGCCTGAGCACCAGCATTGGAAGTGTTATAGATTCTAATGACCTTTAAGGGTCCAGGAAAGAGATGTGCAGAGACGCTGTGAGGGCCGGTTTCACCCCGCCCCACATTTGTTCGGCCACCTTAGGCTGACTGTTTCTGCCAGCCTAGATGCTCTGACCAGTAGTCTGCTCTTTCTTCAATTAGGCCCGTGAATTAACGTAAAGACAGCACCAGGTGTCAGAGCCCTGCCCGCTCAACTCCCAGACAGTCCAGGGTCAGTGGTGATCAAGGACCATGATGGCCACTGAGTCAACAGCCTTTTGAAGTAAACAGGAGTCCAGCCGGTCTTATTGGCCACCATCATCACGGTGTCTGTAGGCTTTTCTATGGTGACAGTGTGATATACGTTTCCCCCGCCAAGATTATTAGCTCCCCTCTGGGTGCAGTAAGTCCTGCAAGCAGTAGTCTACTCCTTCGGGACACACTATTGTTGTTTTATGAGAGAAACTCCAGGTCAAGTGATGTTCACACGAGTCATCATGGTGCCCTGTTGCCCCCGGTTATCTCTCTGGATGTTGGAGTTGGAGGGCCTCCTCACTCGAGGTCGGTGTGCCCACGGATCGAACCCTGCAACTTCAGGGCATGGTTGGTGATTAGGATCACCACGTGGGGTCCTTTTCCCTTAGGAGGGAGGTGGCCTTTTGGGCTGCTGATTTCCAGGTTTTTAGATACCGCCAGTATCTTGGCCAGATGTGGCAGTGGGCCAAGCCCCTTGGTGACTGTAGTTTATCCTACCTGGATGGCATTCTTGCATTGTTCCATTTCAAGTGGTCCCAGTTTTTGCACTAATTCTCCAATGGCGATTCACCTTTCACCGGGAATGGAAAGGTCAAAGGGTTTAGCTCAATTAGGGAGTTCCAGGGCAAGGGTCTGAATTGACTGCTCTTTCCATTCTTGAAAGGCCACTTCTGGATTCTGTTCAAAAGGATCATCATCTTTTCCTTTCAGTGTTTCATATAGAGGCCCAGCTAGTAGACTGTAGTTAGGGATCCAGAAGCAGCAAACCCTGGCCTCCCCAGGAACCCCTAAGCTGTCTTCTAGTTTTAGAAAGGGGTAAGGCTGCAAATGGTTTCTTCCCTTTCCTGGGATGGGCTTCTCCGACCTTCTGTGAGAATGAAGCCCAGGCAGGTCACCGCAGTCTGTGATATTTGAGCTTTTTCTTGGACAACTTCTATCCTTTATTGGCTTAGTAGTTCACAGGCCTCCTTAGTAGGGCTGGCGTTCAGAATGTCATCTGCGTACTGAAGGAGGGTTTCCTTTTCCAGAGGTAGAACTTTTCGGTCTTTAGCTAAGCTTTCCCCAAAGATGGTGTGGGAATTTTTGAACCCTTGGGGCAAGACGGCCCGGAAGTATTGTTTTAGTTGTATGTTGAGTCCTGCCACTCACAAGCCAAAATTTCTTGTGACTCTGGGACTAATGGAATACAAAAGAAGGCATCATTGAAGACTAATACAGAATACCATGTCCTGGTGGTTGGTAGAATGACCAGCAGGGTGTAGGAATTAGGAGCAACTGGAGGTATATCCTCGGTGGCTTCACTGACTGTCCTGACATCCTTTACCAGGTCCCCAGCAGCCCATGGGGCTCTCGTGGTCAGGCCAATCCCAGGATATGGAGCTCTCCTGGGCAGGTACCCCACCCCCAACCCAGCCCACGGGGCTCTCGTGGTCAGGCCTCTCCCAGGATACAGAGCTACCCTTGCAGGTACCGTGGCAGGGCTGGGCACACAGGAACCGTGCACATAGCCCTCATTGAAGAGCACCCCCATCTCACCTGTTGCTCAGAGCTGACACAGAGCACCTCAGAGCAGGACTTGAACTAACAAACAGCAGCTCTGACAGGTCTGTGACCCTGGGCATCACTCTGTGTGGCCTCCCTCCACCTGGTCTTCCAGAGACTTCCACTGCACCCGGGGCACCAGGCCTCTGTCTCCAACCACCACCCACCCCTCCTCTCCCTGACTCCTGGGTTCCTCTCATTAGGAGAGGGTTTTCTTGAAGTTGTCTCCCACTCATGGGCCAGATAAAATGATTAGAAAACAAGCCAAAGCTGCAGCCCCTTGTCTATCCTGACTCTCAGGAGCCCACACCTGTTCCTTGGACCTGGCCGGTTCAGCAAGTTCCATTTTCTGCAACTGTGGGCCCCTGAGGGGTGATGATTGGCTGACCTGGGCAGCCTTACCGTGCCAGCCAGCCCTCCCCAGGTGTGTCTGGGTTGAGATCAATATAAATACCACTCCAGACAGCAAGAGCCCCTGCAGCTGTGCCTGACGCCATTTTCTCTGCCCTGTCAGCAGTCTCGGGGCTGGGCTGGTGGGAAGGAGTGAGAGGCCACGGCTTTGTGGGTGGCCCAGTGTGAGTGGGGCTCTGCTGGACTTTCTGCAGCAGTTGCCAGGCTGCCACCTGCTAAAGAAGAGGATGTGTCACCCATACCTGCTGCTGGAATTTCTCCCTGGGCAGAGATGAGGAAGGAAAAAAGCAGTGGGGGCAGGGACAGGACGGGTATCTCAGGCAGGGAAATGGAAATCTTCCAGAAGAGCACCCAGGGCCAGGACCATCCTGGCTGGCCTGCAGGCACCAAGTCAGCTGGTATGCTGTCACTCGTGTGGCTCCATGGCCCTTCCTCTAGGCTTTCAAGTCCTTGTATATATTCAGGTGTTTTACCTGGGAAGGGTGGGAACAGTTCAGCAGCAACTGGCCTGGGGCTCAGCTCACGTTCACTCACAGATGCCTCGGCACGGTGCCCCAGCTTTGCAATGAGGACGCTTGTTGTGTGGGGGCTGCTGGCTGAATGGGAGACGATTCCCCACCACTGACCAACTTCAGAATTGTTTACAACTGGAGCAAGTGCCCTGATACGGTTTTCCTCTGAGTAACTGGTGGGTTCTGTTTTTTTTTTCTCTTTTTCGTTTTTGGTTCAAGGTAGATTTTATTCCTCTTTTTTGTATTTACAGATATAAGCATGGAAATAATTTATTCATATAAATACATGTATGTGAAGGGAATAATTGTTTTTTCTGTTTTATTTTTTAAATTTTATTTCTTTTTAATTTTGAATTTTATTTTATATTTTTATACAGCAGGTTCTTATTGGTTATCTATTTTATACATATAAATGTTTACATGCCAATCCCAATCTCTCAACTCCTCTCACCACCACCCCCCAAGAGCTTTCCCCTCTTGTTGTCCATACGATTGTTGTCTACATCTGTTGCTGTATTTATGCCTTGCAAAACGGTTAATCTGTACAGTTTTTCTAGGTTCCACATATATGCATGAATATACAAGATTTGTTTTTCTCTTTCTGACTTACTTCACTCTGTATGACAGTCTCTAGATCCATCGACGTCTCTACAAATGACCCAATTTCATTCCTTTCATGGCTTAGTAATATTCCATTTTATATATGTACCACATCTTTATGCATTCGTCTGTCTGTGGGCATTTAGGTTGCTTCCATTACCTCGATATTGTAAATAGTGATGCAATGAACATTGCGGTGAATGTCTCTTTTTGATTTATGGTTTTGTCTGGGTATATGTCCAGTACTGGGATTGCTGTATCGTATGGTAATTCTATTATTAGTTTCTTAAGAAACTCCATATTGTTCTCCATAGTGACTGTATCAATTTATATGCCCAACAATAGTGGAAGAGGCTTCCTTTTCCCCACACCCTTTCCAGCATTTGTTGTTTGTAGATTTTCAGATGATGCCCATTCTAACAGGTGTGAGGTGATACCTCATTGTTGAGTCCATTTCGTTGAGCAAGGGGTAGGTCTTGTCTATTACATATTTGGCTTATGGAACGGTATCTGTGCTAATTTCAATCTCTGGTTTTATGCAGAACCCCAACTCACCTTTCCCCTTAAGCAAGCATAAGTTGGTTTTCTAAACTTGAGACCCTGTTCTGTTTTGTAATTCAGTTCATGTGTAGCCAAGTTTACATTCCGTGTAGTAGTGATACCTTATGATGTTTCTTTTTCTGTGTGACTTATTTCACTTAGAATCATCGTGCCTCAATCCACTCATTATGCTGGTACAGGCCTGGTGACACAGATTTCATTGCTGAGTGGTATTCTGTTGTACGTTAAGTACCGCAACTTCTTTATCAATTATTTGCTCTCTGGGATACTTAACTTGTACCGTAGAAGAGGTTCCTGTAAACAGAGCCGTCCCAAATTTTGGGGTGACTGTGTCTTTTTGATTTTAATTTCCCTAAGCTATAGGACCATAAGTGGAAATGCCCTAGACTCTGTTGCTTTGTTTTTCAGATGTATCAGGAAACACCATACACTTCTCCAGAGTGGCTGTTGGCAATTTACATCCCGCCCATCAGCATAACAAGGCTCCCAGTTCTCCATGGCCTGTCCTGCCTTTCTGGATTTTACACTTTTTTCAGATGGCCCTTTTGACCAGGGGGCAGTGAGACTTCATTGTAGTGCAGATTTCCTTTGCAAGCTTGCTTGGTTGGCCAAAAAGGGCGTATGCATTTTTTCCTGAATATATTCAGGAAAAAACGCATACGCCCTTTTTGGCCAAGTGCATTATTGTGCACGTTCTGCCTCTTTTCCTATGCTTTACATGCAATTCCAGTCTACCTCCTGAAATCGGTTTCCTGCAATTCTGCCCCGCTTTCAAATCCTCTTGGCAGCCTTACTTCAATATATTTTTGGACGATAGCTGTCATTTATAACTCTGCAGGTTTGTGAATTACAGTGTCCCTGAGCTCCTTTCTTCAACTCGTTTTCTTGTGAGCTGGCCGCAACACCGCAGCATTGCTTCAGGCCCTAGTGTGGTTCCGGCATGGCACGCTGAGCCTTTGGTTAATTCCTCTTCCTGGTGGGAAATGAGAGGTAAATTTGCCCGTCCAGACACCTCCAGCTAGTCTCTCATTGGTTCTCCGTATTCCTGTTCATTTACCGCAGAAATTGCAAACTGGGCCAAACAGGAGGTTAAAGGCAATGACTCTCCAAGTGGGGAGAGTGTTAGTAAAGCGTCTGGAATGTTGCACCCGAGTACCAGGAGATGAAACGTGAGACACATTTGAACACGTTTCCCGATCACACGGTGGATCATACTCTGGGTTCCACATGCATGTTTTAGCTGAAGGAAGAATCCCTTAAACCTGGACAGTTGAGACCCATGGAATGGGTACCATGCAATATGACTTCAAAGGGTCTGCATTTGCTCACCAAACCTCACCAATCCTATCACTGCTGCGTTTATTCCGCTGTACACACGCTTGATTCTCTTTCGGAGACATAGAAATCCATAGGTTTTAAGATTATTACTAGGCAGGTATATTCTTAGGCGTTTAATATGGGGTGTTGAGTCCACTTGGTTGAGCAAGGAGTAGCTCTTGTCTATTACATATTTGGCTTATGGAATGGTATCTGTGCTAATTTCAATCTCTGGTTTTATGCAGCACCCCAACTCACCTTTCCCCTTAAGCAAGCATAAGTTGGTTTTCTACATTTGAGACCCTGTTCTGTTTTGTAATTCAGTTCCTGTGTAGCCAAGTTTACATTCCGTGTAGTAGTGATATCTTATGATGTTTCTTTTTCTGTGTGACTTATTTCACTTAGAATCATCGTACCTGAATCCACTCATTATGCTGCTATGGGCCTGATGACATAGATTTCATTGCTGAGTGATATTGCATTGTACGTAAGTACCACAACTTCTTTATCCATTTTTCACTTTCTGTGATATTGAACTTGTACTGTAAACGAGGTTCTTGTAAACAGAGCAGTCCCAAACTTAGGGGTGGCTGTGTCTTTTTGATTTTAATTTTCCTAAGTTATAGGACCACAAGTGGAAGTGCCCTAGGCTCTGTTGCTTTGTTTTTTAGATGTTTCAGGAAACACCATACACTTCTCCATAGTGGCTGTTGGCAATTTACATCCCGCCCATCAGCATAACAAGGCTCCCAGTTCTCCATGGCCTCTCCTGCCTTTCTGGATTTTACACTTTTTTCAGATGGCCCTTTTGACCGGGGGTCAGTGAGACTTCATTGTAGTGCAGATTTCCTTTGCAAGCTTGCTTGGTTGGCCAAAAAGTGTGTATGTGTTTTTTCCTGAATACGCCCTTTTTGGCCAAGTGTATCATTGTGAACGTTCTGCCTCTTTTCCTATGCTTTACATGCAATTCCAGTCTACCTCCTGAAATCGGTTTCCTGCAATTCTGCCCCGATTTCAAGTCCTCTTCGCAGCCTTACTTCAATATATTTTTAGACGATAGCTGTCATTTATAACTCTGCACGTTTGTGAATGACAGTGCCCCTGAGCTCCTTTCTTCAAGTCGCTTTCTTGTGAGCTGGCCGCAACACCGCCGGATTACTTCAGGCCCTAGTGTGGTTCCGGCATGGCTCGCTGAGCCTTTGGTTAATTTCTCTTCCTGGTGGGAAGTGAGAGTTAAATTTGCCCGTCCAGACACCTCCAGCTAGTCTCTCATTGGTTCTCCCTATTCCTGTTCATTTTCCGCAGAAATTGCAAACTGGGCCAAACAGGAGGTTAAAGGCACTGACTCTCCAAGTGGGGAGAGTGTCAGTAAAGCGTCTGGAATGTTGCACCCGAGTACCAGGGTTCGAAATCTGAGACCCATTTGAACACGTTTCCCGATCACACGGTGGATCATACTCTGGGTTCCACATGCATGTTTTAGCTGAAGGAAGAATCCCTTAAACCTGGAGATTTGAGACCCATGGAGTGGGTACCATGCAATATGACTTCAAAGGGTGTGCATTTGCTCACCGAACCTCACCAATCCTATCACTGCTGCGTTTATGCCGCTGTACACACTCTTGATTCTCTTTCGGAGACATAAATCCATAGGTTTTAAGATTCTTACTAATCAGGTATATTCTTAGGCGTTTAATATGGGGTGTTGAGTCCACTTCGTTGAGCAAGGAGTAGCTCTTGTCTATTACATATTTGCCTTATGGAACGGTATCTGTGCTAATTTCAATCTCTGGTTTTATGCAGCACCCCAACTCATCTTTCCCCTTAAGCAAGCATAAGTTGGTTTTCTACATTTGAGACCCTGTTCTGTTTTGTAATTCAGTTCCTGTGTAGCCAAGTTTACATTCCGTGTAGTAGTGATATCTTATGATGTTTCTTTTTCTGTGTGACTTATTTCACTTAGAATCATCATACCTGAATCCACTCATTATGCTGCTACCGGCCTGATGACATAGATTTCATTGATGAGTGATATTGCATTGTATGTAAATACCACTTCTTCTTTATCCATTTATCGCTTTCTGTGATATCGAACTTGTACCATAAACGAGGTTCTTGTAAACAGAGCCATCCCAAACTTTAGGGTGGCTGTGTCTTTTTGATTTTAATTTTCCTAAGTTATAGGACCACAAGTGGAAGTGCCCTAGGCTCTGTTGCTTTGTTTTTTAGATGTTTCAGGAAACACCATACACTTCTCCAGAGTGGCTGTTGGCAATTTACATCCCGCCCATCAGCATAACAAGGCTCCCAGTTCTCCATGGCCTCTCCTGCCTTTCTGGATTTTACACTTTTTTCAGATGGCCCTTTTGACCGGGGGGCAGTGAGACTTCATTGTAGTGCAGATTTCCTTTGCAAGTTTGCTTGGTTGGCCAGAAAGTGCGTATGCGTTTCTTCCTGAATATATTCAGGAAAAAACGCATACGCACTGTTTGGCCAAGTGCATCATTGTCGAAGTTCTGAGTCTGTTCATGTTTTCAATGCAATTCCAGTCTACCTCTTGAAATCGGTTTCCTGCAATTCTGCCTTGCTGTCAGTGCCTCTTCATAGCCTTACCTCAATATACTTTTGGAAAATAGTTGGCCTGTATAACTCTGCAGGTTTTTGAATTGCAGTGGCCCTTAGCTCCATTTTTCAGCTCTTATATTTGTGATCTTGTCTCATATCCACAGGATTTCTTCAGGCCCTATTCTTCTTCTGGGGCGCCTTGCTCTGCCTTTGGTTAATTCTTCTTCCTGATGTGAAATTAGAGTGACATGTGCCCATTGAAACCGCTACAGCTATTTTCTCACTGGTTCCCCCTATTCCCATTCATCCTCCGCACTAACTGCAGACTGTGCGATACCGGAACTTAAAGGCATTGACTCTCCATGTGGGGATGTTGTTAGTAAAGTGGCTGGAATGTTGATCCGGAGCCCCAGGAGAGGAAAATGAGGTGCGTTTTAGAAACCTTTCCCGATCATATGGTATACCATCCGCTGGATTTCCCATGCATGGTTTAGCTGTAGGAAGATTCCCTTCAACCTGGAGTGTTGGGACCCTTGGAATGAGTAGCATGAAGTATTGCATTAAACTTTCGGCAGTTGCTCACCAAAGCTCACCAATCCTCTCAGCC
This sequence comes from Pseudorca crassidens, assembly GCF_039906515.1. Lineage (NCBI taxonomy): Eukaryota > Metazoa > Chordata > Mammalia > Artiodactyla > Delphinidae > Pseudorca > Pseudorca crassidens. The sequence goes on from NC_090296.1 coordinate 155,893,251, forward strand.
CCAAGTGTCCAGCCTTATGTCTTATCCAGCTGTGGGTTTATATGTGGTCATTCCAGGTTGCATCACAGCCCCTGAGCGAATTTTGTAAGAATTTTTCTCTCTTTCATTGTTTCTGCGTTTTGGTTTTAAAATTTATTTCTATAATGGGGTTTAGCTCATTTTCACTGCTGTGTTTGGCCGCTCTGCACACACTTGATTCCCTTATGGAGATATATCAATACATGGGTTTTAAGATTCTTATTACTCAGATATATTTCTCTGCGGTGTATAGGGTGTGTTGAGGCCAGTTCATTGAGCAAGGTGTAGATCTTGTCTAATACCTATTTGGTTTATTGAACGGTAGCTGTGCTAATTTCAAACTCTGGTTTTATGCATCACCCCACCTCTCCTTTCCCCTTAAGCTGACATAAGTGTGTTTTCTAAATGTGAGACACTGTTCTGTTTTGTAATTCATTTTTTGTGCAGCCATATTTATCCTCCCTCTATAAGTGATATCTTATGATATGTTTCTTTTTCTGTTTGACTTATTTCAAGTAGTATTATCGGACCTAAATCCACTCTTTATCCTTCTACTAGCCTTATTACATTGATTTCATGGTGAAGAGATATTCCATTGTACATAAGTACCACATTTTCTTTATCCATTGTTCTCTTTCCTGGGATATTTAAGGTGTACTGAAGTTGAGGTTCTTGTAAACAGAGTAGCCCTAAACTGTGGTGTGCTTGTGTCTTGTTGATTTTTAGACTTCCCTAGATATACTTCCGTGATTGGAAGTGCCCTATGCTCTGTAGCTCTGTTTTTTAGATGATTTAGGAACCACCATACACTTCTCCAGAGTGGCTCTCGGCAGTTCACACACTGTCCATCAGCGTATAAAAGCTCCCTGTTCTCCATGGCCTGTCCTGCATTTCTGGTTTTTACAATTTTTTCGGATGGCCCTTTTGACCGGTGGGAAATGAGACTTCTTTGTTGTGCACATTTGCATTGCTTGCTTGCTTGGTTGCCCATAAAGTGCGTATGCGTTTTTTCCTGGATATATTCAGGAAAAAACGCATACTCCCTTTTGGGCCAACTGCATCATTGTCGAAATTCTGCCGCTTTTCATGTGCTTTAAAGACGAGTCCAATCTATCTCTTGAAATCTGTTTCTTGCAATTCTGTCTTGCATTCAGATCCTCTTCTTTGCCTTACATCAACATATTTTTGGACGTTAGTTTTCATTTATAACTCTGCAGGTTTGTGAATTGCAGTGACCCTGAGCTCCATTTTTTAAGTTGCTCTTTTGTGAGCTGGCCTCAAAGCTGCAGGATTGCTTCAGGCCCTATTTTGGCTCCGGCGAGGCGGGCTGAGCCTTTTTTTAATTCTTATTCTTAATGGGAAATTAGAGTGACATGTGCCCGTCCAAACCCCTACAACTATTCTCTCATTGGTTCCCCCTCTTCCCGTTCATCCTCCTCACAATTTGCAAAATGTGTGAAACAGAAGTTTAAATGTGCTGATTCTCTAAGTGGGGAGATTCTAAGTAACGTGGCTTGAATGATGAACAGGAGCACCAGGAGAGGATAAATGAGGTGCATTTTAGACACATCTCCCGATCACATGGTGTACAGTCCTCTGGGTTTTCCATGCATGTTTTAGCTGTAGGAAGATCCCTTGAACCTGCAGATTTGGGACCCATTGAATGGGTACCAGGTAGTATTACTTTAAAGGGTGTGCATTTCCTCACCCAACCTCATATTTCTCTTAGCACGAACGGTTTCCAGCCTTATGTCTCATCCTGCTGTGGGTCTAGATGTGTTCAATCCATGTTGCATCACCGTCCCTGAGGAAAAGTTGTAAGAGGTTTTCTCTTTCTCTCTGTCGTTTATTTTTTTCAATTTATTACTATATTGGTTACAGCTGATTTTCAAAGCTCTGTTTCTTGCTGCTGTACATCCACTTGATTCACATACAGAGAGACATCAATAAATTCTTTTTCAGATTCTTACCAGTCATATATATTCTTTTCCGGTGACTTGAGTGTGCTGAGTGCAGTTCTTTTAGCTACCGTGTAGGCCTTGTTGATTATCAGTTTGGTATTTGGAATGGTATCTTTGCTAATTTCAACCTCCTGGATGATGCCTCACCCCTCCCCACCTTTCCCGTTTAGCAGCCTTATGCGTGTTGTCTACATATTTGACTATGTTTTTGTTTTGTAATTTATTTCATGTGTAGCCATTTTGGATTCCACCTTTAAGTGATATCTTATGATATGTGTCTTTTTCTTTTTGAATTATGTCACTTAGAATGATCATACGTAACTCCTCCGGAGTTGTTACAACTGGCCATATTTCATTGATTTCCAGGCTGAGTAATATTCCACTCTACATAAGTACCACATCTCTATCCATTTTTTCCCTCCAGAGACATTTAAGTTATATCCTAGTCGAGGATCTTTTAAACAGAGAGGCAGTAAACATTGGGGTGCCTGTGTCCTCTCGATTTTTGTTTTTCCCAAGACATAGGCCCATGAGTGCAAGTGCCCTATGCTCTGTAGCTCATTTTTTAGATGCTTTAGTAAACACAATACACTTCTCCAGAATGGCCATTGGCAATATACATTTCCACTATAAGCCTCACAGGGCTCCCTCTTCTCCTTGCCCTGTCCTGCATTTCTGGTGTTTACACTTTATGAGGATGGCTCTTCTGACTGATGCGAAGTGATATCTTTTGTAGTATTGATTTCCAGTGCCCACCTGTTTGGTTGGCTAAAAAAGTGTATGCCCTTTTCTTGAATATATACAGAAAAAAACGCATACAGCCTTTTTGGCCAACTGCAATGTTGGCAATGTTCAGCCCCTTTTCTTGTGCTTAATGGCGAGTCCTTTCTACCTCCTCAAATCCCTTTCCTGCCATTCTCCCTTGCTTACCAATCCTTTTCTCTGACTTTCCTCAAGACATTTTTCAGTGATAGATATTTTCAACTCTGCAGTTTCGTGAATTTTACTGCCCCTGAGTTCCATTGTTCAACTTGTGTTTATGGGAACTGGCCACAAAGCAGTGGGATTTCCTCAAGCCCTATACTGTTTCCATGGGCAACCCTAGCCTTTGGTCAATTCGTCTTCCTGATTGGAAATTAGAGTGACATGTGCCTGTCTGAACACCTAGGACTTGTCTCTCATTGTTCCTCATCCTTCCGCTTCATCCTCTGGACAAATTCCAAACTGTACGCAACAGGATGTTGACAGTGCTGACATCTCCAAGTGGGGAGACTGTTAGTAAAGACGCTGGAGGGGTGAACCCGAGCACCAGGAGATGAGGAGATGAGATGCCTTTTCCAAACTCTTCCCGATCAGACGGTATACCATCCTCTGGGTGTGACAGACATGTTTTAGCAGTAGGAAGAGTCCCATTCATGTAAGGAGAACACCAGGGCTTTTTCAAAATCAGTGTCTCCCCGAAACCCAAACTGGGGAATTTTTTAAGCTACGGCTACACATATGTTCATTAAGGGCCTTGGGAAGTAGGCAGAGTCCAAACTTTAGATGATTGAAGTCTTCAGGGTCAGAAGCACTCACCACCGGCTTCCCTTAGGTTACACTTTAACTGTCATTGATAGATGATGTCAATAAAAATATCTATTCTTTTTCCGATTATTTCCCCTTATAGGTTATTGCAAAATATTGAGTGTAGTTCCCTGTGCTATACAGTGGTTCCTTGTTGATGATCTATTTTATACATAGCAGTGTGTATGTGTTAATTCCAAACTGTTAATTTATCCCTCCTCCCAACTTTCCCCTTTGGTAATAATAAATTATAAGATTTTATACTTCTCAGAAATGGGGGAGCTGAAAGAGAGGTATCATTTTCAATGGAAAAGCATTTAAAACAAGATTGAAGCTTTAACCAAGATTATTAGATGTACATCCTTGGAAAGAAATCACTTCATTTCTCTAATATTGACCTGACAAATAAGACAAACCTTTTCACTGAACTTGCTTATAATAAAGTGATGGAAATATCAAATGGAAGTGTTAGAAACATCTTATTTTACCCGAGCCTTATAAACTGTTCTATGTTAACTACAGTTTGGCTCACACATCTGTTCATTGAAGTTACAATAGTCTCAATTTCTGTTACTGATCCTCCAGAGTGGACCCCAACAAGTGTCCCCCTGCCCAGTGTCATTGGGGCCAACAGATCGAGACTGAGTTTGGTTCACAAGCAAAGGAAACTTTATATTTTAAACAGAGAATGGAGAGGTGAGAGCATGCACTACCCCGTGGGCTGTGGGCTGGGCTGCTGTGTAGAGATCCTGTCAGAGTCAGTGGGAGGGAGGGGGCGGAGCTCTCGAGGGCCGGGTTGGCTGCAGCTCAGGCTCTATATCTCGGAGTCTGCACTGGGCCCCAGGAGCTGAGGTGTCGACCCAGCCATTCTGCACTAGGAAATCTGGTCTGAAGTGCTGGGTGTGGAACCTCTGCATGCGGGACCCTAGGAGCACGTGAAATTAGACAAAGGATAAAAAAGGTCAGACTTGACTTTATTGCCCAGATTCTATTTTTATCTCCCAGGGATTTTTAATGGGCTTTGCTGGGGACAAACCCCTCCTCTGCCTTTTGTCCCTTTCCTCATTCTTGGAGTGCTGAGGGTGCAGACCCTTCTTCTGTAACCGCTGAGTGCTGAGTTGGGAGCCCTCATACTAGGGGACGAGGGTCAGAACTTCTCCCCAGCAGCCTCCAGGTGACGTTGATTGGCCCCAGGACCCCTGCCTCCCTGCTCATCTGCCTGAGCACCAGCATTGGAAGTGTTATAGATTCTAATGACCTTTAAGGGTCCAGGAAAGAGATGTGCAGAGACGCTGTGAGGGCCGGTTTCACCCCGCCCCACATTTGTTCGGCCACCTTAGGCTGACTGTTTCTGCCAGCCTAGATGCTCTGACCAGTAGTCTGCTCTTTCTTCAATTAGGCCCGTGAATTAACGTAAAGACAGCACCAGGTGTCAGAGCCCTGCCCGCTCAACTCCCAGACAGTCCAGGGTCAGTGGTGATCAAGGACCATGATGGCCACTGAGTCAACAGCCTTTTGAAGTAAACAGGAGTCCAGCCGGTCTTATTGGCCACCATCATCACAGTGTCTGTAGGCTTTTCTATGGTGACAGTGTGATATACGTTTCCCTCGCCAAGATTATTAGCTCCCCTCTGGGTGCAGTAAGTCCTGCAAGCAGTAGTCTACTCCTTCGGGACACACTATTGTTGTTTTATGAGAGAAACTCCAGGTCAAGTGATGTTCACACGAGTCATCATAGTGCCCTGTTGCCCCCGGTTATCTCTCTGGATGTTGGAGTTGGAGGGCCTCCTCACTCGAGGTCGGTGTGCCCACGGAGCGAACCCTGCAACTTCAGGGCATGGTTGGTGATTAGGATCACCACGTGGGGTCCTTTTCCCTTAGGAGGGAGGTGGCCTTTTGGGCTGCTGATTTCCAGGTTTTTAGATACCGCCAGTATCTTGGCCAGATGTGGCAGTGGGCCAAGCCCCTTGGTGACTGTAGTTTATCCTACCTGGATGGCATTCTTGCATTGTTCCATTTCAAGTGGTCCCAGTTTTTGCACTAATTCTCCAATGGCGATTCACCTTTCACCGGGAATGGAAAGGTCAAAGGGTTTAGCTCAATTAGGGAGTTCCAGGGCAAGGGTCTGAATTGACTGCTCTTTCCATTCTTGAAAGGCCACTTCTGGATTCTGTTCAAAAGGATCATCATCTTTTCCTTTCAGTGTTTCATATAGAGGCCCAGCTAGTAGACTGTAGTTAGGGATCCAGAAGCAGCAAATCCTGGCCTCCCCAGGAACCCCTAAGCTGTCTTCTAGTTTTAGAAAGGGGTAAGGCTGCAAATGGTTTCTTCCCTTTCCTGGGATGGGCTTCTCCGACCTTCTGTGAGAATGAAGCCCAGGCAGGTCACCGCAGTCTGTGATATTTGAGCTTTTTCTTGGACAACTTCTATCCTTTATTGGCTTGGTAGTTCAGAGGCCTCCTTAGAAGGGCTGGCGATCAGAATGTCATCTGCATATTGAAGGAGGGTTTCCTTTTCCAGAGGTAGAACTTTTTGGTCTTTAGCTAAGCTTTCCCCAAAGATGGTGTGGGAATTTTTGAACCCTTGGGGCAAGACGGCCCGGAAGTATTGTTTTAGTTGTATGTTGAGTCCTGCCACTCACAAGCCAAAATTTCTTGTGACTCTGGGACTAATGGAATACAAAAGAAGGCATCATTGAAGACTAATACAGAATACCATGTCCTGGTGGTTGGTAGAATGACCAGCAGGGTGTAGGAATTAGGAGCAACTGGAGGTATATCCTCGGTGGCTTCACTGACTGTCCTGACATCCTTTACCAGGTCCCCAGCAGCCCATGGGGCTCTCGTGGTCAGGCCAATCCCAGGATATGGAGCTCTCCTGGGCAGGTACCCCACCCCCAACCCAGCCCACGGGGCTCTCGTGGTCAGGCCTCTCCCAGGATACAGAGCTACCCTTGCAGGTACCGTGGCAGGGCTGGGCACACAGGAACCGTGCACATAGCCCTCATTGAAGAGCACCCCCATCTCACCTGTTGCTCAGAGCTGACACAGAGCACCTCAGAGCAGGACTTGAACTAACAAACAGCAGCTCTGACAGGTCTGTGACCCTGGGCATCACTCTGTGTGGCCTCCCTCCACCTGGTCTTCCAGAGACTTCCACTGCACCCGGGGCACCAGGCCTCTGTCTCCAACCACCACCCACCCCTCCTCTCCCTGACTCCTGGGTTCCTCTCATTAGGAGAGGGTTTTCTTGAAGTTGTCTCCCACTCATGGGCCAGATAAAATGATTAGAAAACAAGCCAAAGCTGCAGCCCCTTGTCTATCCTGACTCTCAGGAGCCCACACCTGTTCCTTGGACCTGGCCGGTTCAGCAAGTTCCATTTTCTGCAACTGTGAGCCCCTGAGGGGTGATGATTGGCTGACCTGGGCAGCCTTACCGTGCCGGCCAGCCCTCCCCAGGTGTGCCTGGGTTGAGATCAATATAAATACCACTCCAGGCAGCAAGAGCCCCTGCAGCTGTGCCTGACGCCATTTTCTCTGCCCTGTCAGCAGTCTCGGGGCTGGGCTGGTGGGAAGGAGTGAGAGGCCACGGCTTTGTGGGTGGCCCAGTGTGAGTGGGGCTCTGCTGGACTTTCTGCAGCAGTTGCCAGGCTGCCACCTGCTAAAGAAGAGGATGTGTCACCCATACCTGCTGCTGGAATTTCTCCCTGGGCAGAGGTGAGGAAGGAAAAAAGCAGTGGGGGCAGGGACAGGACGGGTATCTCAGGCAAGGAAATGGAAATCTTCCAGAAGAGCACCCAGGGCCAGGACCATCCTGGCTGGCCTGCAGGCACCAAGTCAGCTGGTATGCTGTCACTCGTGTGGCTCCATGGCCCTTCCTCTAGGCTTTCAAGTCCTTGTATATATTCAGGTGTTTTACCTGGGAAGGGTGGGAACAGTTCAGCAGCAACTGGCCTGGGGCTCAGCTCACGTTCACTCACAGATGCCTCGGCACGGTGCCCCAGCTTTGCAATGAGGACGCTTGTTGTGTGGGGGCTGCTGGCTGAATGGGAGACGATTCCCCACCACTGACCAACTTCAGAATTGTTTACAACTGGAGCAAGTGCCCTGATACGGTTTTCCTCTGAGTAACTGGTGGGTTCTGTTTTTTTTTTCTCTTTTTCGTTTTTGGTTCAAGGTAGATTTTATTCCTCTTTTTTGTATTTACAGATATAAGCATGGAAATAATTTATTCATATAAATACATGTATGTGAAGGGAATAATTGTTTTTTCTGTTTTATTTTTTAAATTTTATTTCTTTTTAATTTTGAATTTTATTTTATATTTTTATACAGCAGGTTCTTATTGGTTATCTATTTTATACATATAAATGTTTACATGCCAATCCCAATCTCTCAACTCCTCTCACCACCCCCCCCCAAGAGCTTTCCCCTCTTGTTGTCCATACGATTGTTGTCTACATCTGTTGCTGTATTTATGCCTTGCAAAACGGTTAATCTGTACAGTTTTTCTAGGTTCCACATATATGCATGAATATACAAGATTTGTTTTTCTCTTTCTGACTTACTTCACTCTGTATGACAGTCTCTAGATCCATCGACGTCTCTACAAATGACCCAATTTCATTCCTTTCATGGCTTAGTAATATTCCATTTTATATATGTACCACATCTTTATGCATTCGTCTGTCTGTGGGCATTTAGGTTGCTTCCATTACCTCGATATTGTAAATAGTGATGCAATGAACATTGCGGTGAATGTCTCTTTTTGATTTATGGTTTTGTCTGGGTATATGTCCAGTACTGGGATTGCTGTATCATATGGTAATTCTATTATTAGTTTCTTAAGAAACTCCATATTGTTCTCCATAGTGACTGTATCAATTTATATGCCCAACAATAGTGGAAGAGGCTTCCTTTTCCCCACACCCTTTCCAGCATTTGTTGTTTGTAGATTTTCAGATGATGCCCATTCTAACAGGTGTGAGGTGATACCTCATTGTTGAGTCCATTTCGTTGAGCAAGGGGTAGGTCTTGTCTATTACATATTTGGCTTATGGAACGGTATCTGTGCTAATTTCAATCTCTGGTTTTATGCAGCACCCCAACTCACCTTTCCCCTTAAGCAAGCATAAGTTGGTTTTCTAAACTTGAGACCCTGTTCTGTTTTGTAATTCAGTTCATGTGTAGCCAAGTTTACATTCCGTGTAGTAGTGATACCTTATGATGTTTCTTTTTCTGTGTGACTTATTTCACTTAGAATCATCGTGCCTCAATCCACTCATTATGCTGGTACAGGCCTGGTGACACAGATTTCATTGCTGAGTGGTATTCTGTTGTACGTTAAGTACCGCAACTTCTTTATCAATTATTTGCTCTCTGGGATACTTAACTTGTACCGTAGAAGAGGTTCCTGTAAACAGAGCCGTCCCAAATTTTGGGGTGACTGTGTCTTTTTGATTGTAATTTCCCTAAGCTATAGGACCATAAGTGGAAATGCCCTAGACTCTGTTGCTTTGTTTTTCAGATGTATCAGGAAACACCATACACTTCTCCAGAGTGGCTGTTGGCAATTTACATCCCGCCCATCAGCATAACAAGGCTCCTTTATCCCCATGGCCTGTCTTGCCTTTCTGCATTTTACACTTTTTTCAGATGGCCCTTTAGACCGGGGGGAAGTGACACTTCATAGTATTTCGGATTTCCATTGCAAGCTTGCTTGGTTTGCCAAAAAGGGCATATGTGTTTTTTCCTGAATATATTCAGGAACAAACTCATACGCCCTTTTTTGCCAAGTGCATCATTGTCGATGTTCTGCCTCTTTTCCTATGCTTCAAATGCAAATCCAGTCTACCTCCTGAAATCGGTTTCCTGAAATTCTGCCCTGCTTTCAAGTCCTCTTCGCAGCCTTACTTCAATATATTTTTGGACGTTATCTGTCATTTATAACTCTGCAGGTTTGTGAATTACAGGGCCCCTGAGCTCCTTTCTTCAACTCGCTTTCTTGTGAGCTGGCCGCAAACCCGCAAGACTGCTTCAGACCCTAATCTGCTTCTGGCAGGGCATGCTGAGCCTTTGGTTAATTCCTCTTCCTGGTGGGAAATGAGAGTTAAATATGCCCGTCCAGACACCTACCTCACTCTCAACCCCTTGGTGATGTGGGTCCTCTGGTTTGTGGCCACCTTTATGGGTTCCTCACCTTTCGATGATGTGGCCCCACTAGTGTGAGGACGCTCCTGCCTGGTTCTCATCCACGTGGTTATGTGGACCCCCTGGTGAGAGTCTGTTCCTGGCTGTGTTCCTCACCCTTCTGTGAGGGAGACCCTCTGCTGATAAGTCACTCCTGCATGGCTGGCACACATTGCCTTGGTGAAGTCAGCCGTGTGGTGGCAGTTGGAGCGTGCTGGGAATCTCCTCCCCCCGGTGATGAGGGCCCTCTTGCGTCAGGCCCTAACTTCTGGGCTCACCAAATTTTCTTAGTGAGCCTAGTGATGCTTGGGCACTCCTCTTAGGATCCCATCTCCATGGGGATGTGGGCCTTCTGCTCTGAGGTCCCAACGGCTGGGTTGTTCACATTTTCATGATGTGGGCTCTCTGGTGTTAGTTCACAGAGGTCTGGATCCCATAGCCTCTGTGTTCTTGGCTGCCTGCTGGGAGGTTCCAACTGCTGAATTCCTCACTTTTTTAATTTTTTGGGCCCTCTGTTGTGAGGATCCTCCTGCCTGCCTCACTCCCAGCCCCTTCGTGATGTGTGTCCTCTGGTTTGAGGCCACATGTGCTGGGTTCCTCACCTTTCGATGTTGTGGGACCAATGGTCTTAGGAGATTCCTGCCTGGTTCACATCCCCTTGGTGATGTGGGCCCTCTGTTGAGAGTCTGATCCTGGCTGGGTTCCTCACCCATCTGTGAGGTGGGCCGTCTGCTGTGAGGTCACTCCTGCCTGGCTTGCTCACCTCGCCTTGTGGACATGAGCCCTCTGGTGGCACTTGGAGCCTGCTGGGAGCCTCCTCCCCTCGGTGATGAGGGCCCTCTGGCGTCAGGCCCTAACTGCTGGGCTCCCCACATTTTGTGATGTGCGCCCAGTGGTGCGAGGACACTCCAGCCAGGTTCACATCCCCATTGGGATGTGGGCCTTCTGCTCTGAGGTCCCAATGCCTGGGTTGCTCACAGTTTCATGATGTGGGCTCTCTGCTGTTAGTTCACTCCTGCCTGCATCCCATAGCTTCTGTGCTCTCGGCCGCCTGCTGGGAGGTTCCAACTGCTGGATTCCTCACCTTTCTTATTCTTTGGGCCCTCTGTTTTTAGGCTATTCCTGCCTGCCTCACTCCCATTCCCTTTGTGATATGTGTCCTCTGATTTGAGGCCACATATGCTGGGTTCCGCACCTTTCGATGATGTGGCCCCACTGGAGGGAAGACAGTCCTGACTGGTTCCCATCCCCTTGCTGATGTGGGCCCTCAGGTGAGAGTCTGATCCTGGCTGGGTTCCTCACCCTTCTGTGAGGTGGGCCCTCTGCTGTGAGGTCAAACATGCCTGTCTGGCACACGTCACCTTGGCGACGTGGGCCCTCTGGTGGCAGTTGGAGTGTGCTGGGATCCTCCTCCCCTCGGTGATGAGGGCCCTCTTGCCTTAGGCCATAACTGCTGGGCTCCCCACATTTTCTGATGTGCGCCAAGTGAGTGAGGACACTCTTGCCAGGTTCCCATCCCCATGGGGATATGGGCCTTCTGCTCTGAGGTCAAAACAGCTGGCTTGCTCACAGTACCATGATGTGGGCCCTCTGCTATGAGTTCACTCTGGCAAGGATCCCTTATCATCGGTGCTCTGAGCCGCCTGCTGGGAGGTTCCAACTGCTGGATTCCTCAAATTTTTTATTCTATGTGCCCTCTTTTGTGAGGCTCCTCCTGCCTGCCTCGCTGCCAGCACCTTGGTGATGACTGTCCTATGGCTTGAGGCCACATGTGCTGCGTTCCTCACCTTTCGATGATGTGGCCCCACTCGTGTGAGGACATTCCTGCCTGGTTCCCATCCCCTTGGTGAGGTGGGCCCTCTGGCGAGAGTCTAATCCTGGCTGGGTCCCTCAACGTTCTGTGAGGTAGTCCCTCTGCTGTGAGGTCACTCCTGCCTGGCTGGCACACGTCACCTTGGAGATGTGAGACATCTGGTGGCAGTTGGAGCAGGCAGGGTGCCTCCTCCTCTCGGTGATGACGGCCCTCTGGCGTCAGGCACTAAATGGTGGGCTCCCCACATTTTCTGATGTGCACCCAGTGGTGCGAGGACAGTCCAGCCAGGTTCCCATTCCCATGGGGATGTGGGCCTTCTGCACTGAGGTCCCAACGCCTGGGTTGCTCACAGTTTTATGATGTGGGCCCTCTGCTGTGAGTTCACTGCGGCCTGGATCCCATAGCCTCGGTGTTCTGAGCTACCTGCTGGAAGGTCTAAATGCTGGAATCCTCACGTTTTTTATATTATGTGCCCTGTGTTGTGAGGCTACTCCTGCCTGCCTCACTCCAAGGCCCTTGGTGATGTGGGTCCTCTGGTTTGAGGACACATGTGCTGGGTTCCTCACCTTAAGATGATGAGGCCCCACTGGTGTGAGGATACTCCTGCCTGGTTCCAATCCATTTGGTGATGTGGGCCCTCTGGTGCGAGTCTGATCCTGACTGGGTTCGTCACACTTCTCTGAGGTGGGCCCTCTGCTGTGAGATCATTCGTGCCTGGTTGGCACACATCGCCTTGGTGACATCAGCCCTCTGGTGGCAGTTGGAGCCTGCTGGGAGCCTCCTTCCCTTGGTGATGAGGGTCCTCTGGCGTCAGACCCTAACTGCTGGTCGCCCAAAATTTTCTGATACGTTCTCAGTGGTGCGAGGACACTCCTACCAGATTTATATCCCCATGGGGATATGGGCCTCCTGCTCTGAGGTCCCAATGGCTGGGTGGCTCAGTTTCATGACATGGGCCCTCTTCTGTGAGTTCACTGTGGCCTGGATCTCAGAGCCTCGGTGCTCTGGGCCGCCTGCTGGGAGGTTCCAACTGCTGGATTCCTCACATTTTTATTCTATGGGTCCAGTGTTGTGAGGCTACTCCTGCCTGCCTCACTCCGAGGCCCTTGGTGATGTGGGTCCTCTGGTTTGAGGACACATGTGCTGAGTACCTCACCTTTCGATGATGTGGCCCCACTGGTGTGAAGACACTCCTGCCTGGTTGCAGTTGGAGCCTGCTGGGAATCTCCTCCCCTCGGTTATGAGAGCTCTGGATAAAACACATATGCCCCTTTTTGCCAAGTGCATTATTTTCCAAGTTCTGTCTCTTTTCCTATGCTTTAAGAGCAACTCCCGTGTACCTTCTGAAATCGGTTTCCTGCAATTCTGCCCCGCATTCAAGTGCTCTTCTCAGCCTTACTTCAGTAAAATTTTGGATGATAGCTGTCATTTATAACTCTGCAGGTTTGTGAATTACAGTGCCCCTGAGCTCTTTTCTTCAACTCGCTTTCTTGTGAGCTGGCCGCAAAACCACAGGATCTCTTCAGGTCCTAATATGGTTCCAGCATGGCACGTGGAGCCTTTGGTTCATTCGTATTCCTGGTGGTAAATGAGAGTTAAATTTGCCCGTCCAGACACCTACATATAGTCTCTCAATGGTTCTCCGTATTCCTGTTCATCTTCCGCAGAAATTGCAAACTGGGCCACACAGGAGGTTAAAGGCACTGACTCTCCAAGTGGGGAGAGTGTTAGTAAAGCGTCTGGAAAGTTGCACCGAGCACCAGGGGATGAAAAATTAGATACATTTAAAAACGTTTCCCGATCATACGGCGGATCATACTCTGGGTTCCACATGCATGTTTTAGCTGAAGGAAGAATCCCTTGCACCGGGAGACTTGGGACCCATGGAATGGGTACCATGCAATATGACTTCAAAGGGTCTGCATTTGCTCACCGAACATCACCAATCCTATCACTGCTGCATTTATGCCGCTGTACACACGCTTGATTCTCTTTCAGAGACATATAAATCCATAGGTTTTAAGATTCTTACTAGTCAGGTATATTCTTAGGCGTTTAATATGTCGTGTAGAGTCCACTTCGTTGAGCAAGGAGTAGCTCTTGTCTATTACATATTTGGCTTATGGAATGGTATCTGTGCTAATTTCAATCTCTGCTTTTTTGCAGCACCCAAACTCACCTTTCCCTTAAGCAAGCATAAGTTGGTTTTCTACATTTGAGACCCTGTTCTGTTTTGTAATTCAGTTCCTGTGTAGCCAAGTTTACATTCCGTGTATTAGTGATATCTTATGATGTTTCTTTTTCTGTGTGACTTATTTCACTTAGAATCATCATACCTGAATCCACTAATTATGCTGCTACAGGCCTGATGACATAGATTTCATTGCTGAGTGATATTGCATTGTACGTAAGTACCACAACTTCTTTATCCATTTTTCGCTTTCTGTGATAATGAACTTGTACCGTAAATGAGGTTCTTGTAAAGAGAGCCATCCCAAACTTTGGGTGGCTGTGTCTTTTTGATTTCAATTTCCCTAAGCTATAGGACCATAAGTGGAAGTGTCCTAGGCTCTGTTGCTTTGTTTTTTAGATGTTTCAGGAAACACCATACTTCTCCAGAGTGGCTGTTGGCAATTTACATCCCGCCCATCAGCATAGCAAGGCTCCCAGTTCTCCATGGCCTGTCCGGCCTTTCTGGATTTTACACTTTTTTCAGATGGCCCTTTTGACCGGGGGGCAGTGAGACTTCATTGTAGTGCAGATTTCCTTTGCAAGCTTGCTTGGTTGGCCAAAAAGGGCGTATGCGTTTTTTCCTGAATATATTCAGGAATAAACTAATATGCCCTTTTTGGCCAAGTGCATCATTGTGGACGTTCTGCCTCTTTTCCGATGCTTTACATGCAATTCCAGTCTACCTCCTGAAATCGGTTTCCTGCAATTCTGCCCCGCTTTCAAGTCCTCTTGGCAGCCTTACTTCAATATATTTTTGGACGATAGCTGTCATTTATAACTCTGCCGGTTTGTGCATTACAGTGACCCTGAGCTCCTTTCTTCAACTCGCTTTCTTGTGAGCTGGCCGCATCACCGCAGGATTGCTTCAGGCCCTAGTGTGGTTCCGGCATGGCACGCTGAGACTTTGGTTAATTCCTCTTCCTGGTGGGAAATGAGAGTTAAATTTGCCCGTCCAGATACCTCCAGCTAGTCTCTCATTGGTTCTCCCTATTCCTGTTCATTTTCCGCAGAAATTGCAAACTGGGCCAAACAGGAGGTTAAAGGCACTGACTCTCCAAGTGGAGAGAGTGTTAGTAAAGCGTCTGGAATGTTGCACCCGAGTACCAGGGGACGAAAACTGAGACACATTTGAACACGTTTCCCGATCACACGGTGGATCATACTCTGGGTTCCACATGCATGTTTTAGCTAAAGGAAGGATCCCTTAAACATGGAGAGTTGAGACCTATGGAATGGGTACCATGCAATATGACTTCAAAGGGTCTGCATTTGCTCACCGAACCTCACCAATCCTATCACTGCTGCGTTTATGCCGCTGTACACACGCTTGATTCTCTTTCGGAGACATATAAATCCATAGGTTTTAAGATTCTTACTAGTCAGGTATATTCTTAGGCGTTTAATATGGGGTGTTGAGTCCACTTCGTTGAGCAAGCAGTAGCCCTTGTCTATTACATATTTGGTTTATGGAATGGAATCTGTGCTAATTTCAATCTCTGGTTTTATGCAGCACCCCAACTCACCTTTCCCCTTAAGGAAGCATAAGTTGGTTTTCTACATTTGAGACCCTGTTCTGTTTTGTAATTCAGTTCTTGTGTAGCCAAGTTTACATTCCGTGTAGTAGTGATATCTTATGATGTTTCTTTATCTGTGTGACTTATTTCACTTAGAATCATCGTACCTGAATCCACTCATTATGCTGCTATGGGCCCGATGACATAGATTTCATTGCTGATTGATATTGCATTGTACGTAAGTACCACACCTTCTTTATCCATTTTTCGCTTTCTGTGATAATGAACTTGTACTGTAAATGAGGTTCTTGTAAACAGAGCTATCCCAAACTTTGTGTGGCTGTGTCTTTTTGATTTTAATTTCCCTAAGCTATAGGACCATAAGTGGAAGTGCCGTAGGCTCTGTTGCTTTGTTTTTAGATGTTTCAGGAAACACCATACACTTCTCCAGAGTGGCTGTTGTCAATTTACATCCCGCCCATCAGCATAACAAGGCTCCCAGTTCTCCATGGCCTGTCCTGCCTTTCTGGATTTTACACTTTTTTCAGATGGCCATTTTGACCGGGGGGTATTGAGACTTCATTGTAGTGCAGATTTCCTTTGCAAGCTTGCTTGGTTGTCCAAAAAGGGCGTATGCGTTTTTTCCTGAATATATTCAGGAAAAAACGCATACGTCCTTTTTGGCCAAGTGCATCATTGTGGACGTTCTGCCTCTTTTCCTATGCTTTACATGCAATTCCAGTCTACCTCCTGAAATCGGTTTCCTGCAACTCTGTCCCGCTTTCACGTCCTCTTGGCAGCCTTACTTCAATATATTTTTGGACGATAGATGTCATTTATAACTCTTCAGGTTTGTGAATGACAGTACCCCTGAGCTCCTCTCTTCAACTCGCTTTCTTGTGAGCTGGCCACAACACCGTAGCCTTGCTTCAGGCCCTAGTGTGGTTCCGGCATGGCACGCTGAGACTTTGGTTAATTCCTCTTCCTGGTGGGAAATGAGAGTTAAATTTGCCCGTCCAGACACCTCCAGCTAGTCTCTCATTGGTTCTCCCTATTCCTGTTCATTTTCCGCAGAAATTGCAAACTGGGCCAAACAGGAAGTTAAAGGCACTGACTCTCCAAGTGGGGACAGTGTTAGTAAAGCGTCTGGAATGTTGCACCCGAGTACCAGGGGACGAAACGTGAGACACATTTGAACACGTTTCCCGATCACATGGTGGATCATACTCTGGGTTCCACATGCATGTTTTAGCTGAAGGAAGATTCCCTTAAACCTGGAGAGTTGAGACCCATGGAATGGGTACCATGCAATATGACTTCAAAGGGTCTGCATTTGCTCACCGAACCTCACCAATCCTATCACTGCTGCGTTTATGCCGCTGTACACACGCTTGTTTCTCTTTCGGAGACATATAAATCCATAGGTTTTAAGATTCTTACTAGTCAGGTATATTCTTAGGCGTTTAATATGGGGTGTTGGGTCCTCTTCATTTAGCAAGGAGTAGCTCTTGTCTATTACATATTTGGCTTATGGAACGGTATCTGTGCTAATTTCAATCTCTGGTTTTATGCAGCACCCCAACTCACCTTTCCCCTTAAGCAAGCATAAGTTGGTTTTCTACATTTGAGACCCTGTTCTGTTTTGTAATTCAGTTCCTGTGTAGCCAAGTTTACATTCCGTGTAGTAGTGATATCTTATGATGTTTCTTTTTCTCTGTGACTTATCTCACTTACAATCATCGTACCTGAATCCACTCATTATGCTGCTACGGGCCTGATGACATAGATTTCATTGCTGAGTGATATTGCATTGTACGTAAGTACCACAACTTCTTTATCCATTTTTCACTTTCTGTGATATTGAACTTGTACAGTAAACGAGGTTCTTGTAAACAGAGCCGTCCCAAACTTTGGGGTGGCTGTGTCTTTTTGATTTTAATTTCCCTAAGCTATAGGACCATAAGTGGAAGTGCCCTAGGCGATGTTGCTTTGTTTTTTAGATGTTTCAGGAAACAGGAAACACTTCTCTAGAGTGGCTGTTGGCAATTTACATCCCGCCCATCAGCATAACAAGGCTCCCAGTTCTCCATGCCCTGTCCTGCCTTTTTGGATTTTACACATTTTTCAGATGGCCCTCTTGACCAGGGGGCAGTGAGACTTCATTGTAGTGCAGATTTCCTTTGCAAGCTTGCTTGGTTGGCCAAAAAGTGCGTATGCGTTTTTTCCTGAATATATTCAGGAAAAAACGCATACGCCCTTTTTGGCCAAGTGCATCATTGTGGACGTTCTGACTCTTTTCCTATGCTTTACATGCAATTCCAGTCTACCTCCTGAAATCGGTTTCCTGCAATTCTGCCCCGCTTTCAAGTCCTCTTGGCAGCCTTACTTCAATATATTTTTGGACGATAGCTGTCATTTATAACTCTGCAGGTTTGTGAATGACAGTGCCCCTGAGCTCCTTTCTTCAACTCGCTTTCTTGTGAGTTGGCCGCAACACCGCAGCCTTGCTTCAGGCCCTAGTGTGGTTCCGGCATGGCACGCTGAGCCTTTGGTTAATTCCTCTTCCTGGTGGGAAATGAGAGTTAAATTTGCCCGTCCAGACACCTCCAGCTAGTCTCTCATTGGTTCTCCCTATTCCTGTTCATTTTCCGCAGAAATTGCAAACTGGGCCAAACAGGAGCTTAAAGGCACTGACTCTCCAAGTGGAGAGAGTGTTAGTAAAGCATCTGGAATGTTACACCCGAGTACCAGGGGACCAAAACTGACACATTTGAACACGTTTCCCGATCACACGGTGTATCATACTCTGGGTTCCACATGCATGTTTTAGCTGAAGGAAGAATCCCTTAATCCTGGAGAGTTGAGACCCATGGAATGGGTACCATGCAATATGACTTCAAATGGTCTGTATTTGCTCACCGAACCTCACCAATCCTATCACTGCTGCGTTTATGCCGCTGAACACATGCTTGATTCTCTTTCGGAGACATATAAATCCATAGGTTTTAAGATTCTTACTAGTCAGGTATATTCTTAGGCGTTTAATACGGAGTGTAGAGTCCACTTCGTTGAGCAAGGAGTAGCTCTTGTCTATTACATATTTGGCTTATGGAACGGTATCTGTGCTAATTTCAATCTCTGGTTTTATGCAGCACCCCAACTCACCTTTCCCCTTAAGCAAGCATAAGTTGGTTTTCTACATTTGAGACCCTGTTCTGTTTTGTAATTCAGTTCCTGTGTAGCCAGGTTTACATTCCGTGTAGTCGTGATATCTTATGATGTTTCTTTTCTCTGTGACTTATCTCACTTAGAATCATCGTACCTGAATCCACTCATTATGCTGCTACGGGCCTGATGACATAGGTTTCATTGCTGAGTGATATTGCATTGTACGTAAGTACCACAACTTCTTTATCCATTTTTCACTTTCTGTGATATTGAATTTGTACCGTAAACGAGGTTCTTGTAAACAGAGCCGTCCCAAACTTTGGGGTGGCTGTGTCTTTTTTATTTTAATTTCCCTAAGCTATAGGACCATAAGTGGAAGTGCCCTAGGCTCTGTTGCTTTGTTTTTTAGATGTTTCAGGAAACACCATACACTTCTCCAGAGTGGCTGTTGGCAGTTTACATCTCGCCCATCAGCATAACAAGGCTCCCAGTTCTCCATGGCCTGTCCTGCCTTTCTGGATTTTACACTTTTTTCAGATGGCCCTTTTGACCGGGGGGCAGTGAGACTTCATTGTAGTGCAGATTTCCTTTGCAAGCTTGCTTGGTTGGCCAATAAGGGCGTATGCGTTTTTTCCTGAATATATTAAGGAAAAAACGCATGCGCCCTTTTTGGCCAAGTGCATCATTGTGGACGTTCTGCCTCTTTTCCTATTCTTTACATGCAATTCCAGTCTACCTCCTGAAATCGGTTTCCTGCAATTCTGTCCCGCATTCACGTCCTCTTGGCAGCCTTACTTCAATATATTTTTGGACGATAGCTGTCATTTATAACTCTGCAGGTTTGTGAATTACAGTGCCCCTGAGCTCCTTTCTTCAACTCGCTTTCTTGTGAGCTGGCCGCAACACCGCAGCATTGCTTCAGGCCCTAGTGTGGTTCCGGCATGGCATGCTGAGCCTTTGGTTAATTCCTCTTCCTGGTGGGAAATGAGAGTTAAATTTGCCCGTCCAGACACCTCCAGCTAGTCTCTCATTGGTTCTCCCTATTCCTGTTCATTTTCCGCAGAAATTGCAAACTGGGCCAAACAGGAGGTTAAAGGCACTGACTCTCCAAGTGCGGAGAGTGTTAGTAAAGCGTCTGGAATGTTGCACCCGAGTACCAGGGGACGAAACCTGAGACACATTTGAACACGTTTCCCGATCACATGGTGGATCATATTCTGGGTTCCACATGCATGTTTTAGCTGAAGGAAGAATCCCTTAAACCTGGAGAGTTGAGACCAATGGAATGGGTACCATGCAATATGACTTCAAAGGGTCTGCATTTGCTCACCGAACCTCACCAATCCTATCACTGCTGCGTTTATGCCTCTGTACACACGCTTGATTCTCTTTCGGAGACATAGAAATCCATAGGTTTTAAGATTCTTACTAGTCAGGTATATTCTTAGCCGTTTAATATGGGGTGTTGAGTCCATTTCGTTGAGCAAGGAGTAGCTCATGTCTATTACATATTTGGCTTATGGAACGGTATCTGTGCTAATTTCAATCTCTGGTTTTATGCAGCACCCCAACTCACCTTTCCCCTTAAGCAAGCATAAGTTGGTTTTCTACATTTGAGACCCTGTTCTGTTTTGTAATTCAGTTCCTGTGTAGCCAAGTTTACATTCCGTGTAGTAGTGATATCTTATGATGTTTCTTTTTCTGTGTGACTTATTTCACTTAGAATCATCGTACCTGAATCCACTCATTATGCTGCTACGGGCCTGATGACATAGATTTCATTGCTGAGTGATATTGCATTGTACGTAAGTACCACAACTTCTTTATCCATTTTTCGCTTTCTGTGATATTGAACTTGTACCGTAAACGAGGTTCTTGTAAACACAGCTGTCCCAAACTTTGGGGTGGCTGTGTCTTTTTGATTTTAATTTCCCTAAGCTATAGGACTATAAGTGGAAGTGCCCTAGGCTCTGTTGCTTTGTTTTTTAGATGTTTCAGGAAACACCATACACTTCTCCAGAGTGGCTGTGGGCAATTTACATCCCGCCCATCAGCATAACAAGGCTCCCAGTTCTCCATGGCCTGTCCTGCCTTTCTGGATTTTACAGTTTTTTCAGATGGCCCTTTTGACCGGGGGGCAGTGAGACTTCATTGTAGTGCAGATTTCCTTTGCAAGCTTGCTTGGTTGGCCAAAAAGGGCGTATGCGTTTTTTCCTGAATATATTCAGGAAAAAACGCATACGCCCTTTTTGGCCAAGTGCATCATTGTGGACGTTCTGACTCTTTTCCTATGCTTTACATGCAATTCCAGTCTACCTCCTGAAATCGGTTTCCTGCAATTCTGCCCCGCTTTCAAGTCCTCTTGGCAGCCTTACTTCAATATATTTTTGGACGATAGCTGTCATTTATAACTCTGCAAGTTTGTGAATTACAGTGCCCCTGAGCTCCTTTCTTCAACTCGCTTTGTTGTGAGCTGGCGGCAACACCGCAGCATTGCTTCAGGCCCTAGTGTGGTTCCGGCATGGCACGCTGAGCCTTTGGTTAATTCCTCTTCCTGGTGGGAAATGAGAGTTAAATTTGCCCGTCCAGACACCTCCAGCTAGTCTCTCATTGGTTCTCCCTATTCCTGTTCATTTTCCGCAGAAATTGCAAACTGGGCCAAACAGGAGGTTAAAGGCACTGACTCTGCAAGTGCGGAGAGTGTTAGTAAAGCGTCTGGAATGTTGCACCCGAGTACCAGGGCACGAAACCTGAGACACATTTGAACACGTTTCCCGATCACATGGTGGATCATATTCTGGGTTCCACATGCATGTTTTAGCTGAAGGAAGAATCCCTTAAACCTGGAGAGTTGAGACCCATGGAATGGGTACCATGCAATATGACTTCAAAGGGTCTGCATTTGCTCACCGAACCTCACCAATCCTATCACTGCTGCGTTTATGCCTCTGTACACACGCTTGATTCTCTTTCGGAGACATAGAAATCCATAGGTTTTAAGATTCTTACTAGTCAGGTATATACTTAGCCGTTTAATATGGGGTGTTGAGTCCATTTCGTTGAGCAAGGAGTAGCTCATGTCTATTACATATTTGGCTTATGGAACGGTATCTGTGCTAATTTCAATCTCTGGTTTTATGCAGCACCCCAACTCACCTTTCCCCTTAAGCAAGCATAAGTTGGTTTTCTACATTTGAGACCCTGTTCTGTTTTGTAATTCAGTTCCTGTGTAGCCAAGTTTACATTCCGTGTAGTAGTGATATCTTATGATGTTTCTTTTTCTGTGTGACTTATTTCACTTAGAATCATCGTACCTGAATCCACTCATTATGCTGCTACGGGCCTGATGACATAGATTTCATTGCTGAGTGATATTGCATTGTACGTAAGTACCACAACTTCTTTATCCATTTTTCGCTTTCTGTGATATTGAACTTGTACCGTAAACGAGGTTCTTGTAAACACAGCTGTCCCAAACTTTGGGGTGGCTGTGTCTTTTTGATTTTAATTTCCCTAAGCTATAGGACCATAAGTGGAAGTGCCCTAGGCTCTGTTGCTTTGTTTTTTAGATGTTTTAGGAAACACGATACACTTCTCCAGAGTGGCTGTGGGCAATTTACATCCCGCCCATCAGCATAACAAGGCTCCCCATTCACCATGGCCTGTCCTGCCTTTCTGGATTTTACAGTTTTTTCAGATGGCCCTTTTGACCGGGGGGCAGTGAGACTTCATTGTAGTGCAGATTTCCTTTGCAAGCTTGCTTGGTTGGCCAAAAAGGGCGTATGCGTTTTTTCCTGAATATATTCAGGAAAAAACGCATACGCCCTTTTTGGCCAAGTGCATCATTGTGGACGTTCTGCCTCTTTTCCTATGCTTTACATGCAATTCCAGTCTACCTCCTGAAATCGGTTTCCTGCAATTCTGCCCCACTTTCAAGTCCTCTTGGCAGCCTTACTTCAATATATTTTTGGACGATAGCTGTCATTTATAACTCTGCAAGTTTGTGAATTACAGTGCCCCTGAGCTCCTTTCTTCAACTCACTTTGTTGTGAGCTGGCGGCAACACCGCAGCATTGCTTCAGGCCCTAGTGTGGTTCTGGCATGGCACACTGAGCCTTTGGTTAATTCCTCTTCCTGGTGGGAAATGAGAGTTAAATTTGCCCGTCCAGACACCTCCAGCTAGTCTCTCATTGGTTCTCCCTATTCCTGTTCATTTTCCGCAGAAATTGCAAACTGGGCCAAACAGGAGGTTAAAGGCACTGACTCTCCAAGTGGGGAGAGTGTTAGTAAAGCGTCTGGAATGTTGCACCCGAGTACCAGGAGACGAAAACTGACACATTTGAACACGTTTCCCGATCACACAGTGGATCATACTCTGGGTTCCACATGCATGTTTTAGCTGAAGGAAGAATCCCTTAAACCTGGAGAGTTGAGACCCATGGAATGGGTACCATGCAATATGACTTCAAAGGTTCTGCATTTGTTCACCAAACCTCACCAATCCTATCACTGCTGCGTTTATGCCGCTGTACACACGCTTGATTCTCTTTCAGAGACATAGAAATCCAAAGGTTTTAAGATTTTTACTAGGCAGGTATATTCTTAGGCGTTTAATATGGGGTGTTGATTCCACTTGGTTGAGCAAGGAGTAGCTCTTGTCTATTACATATTTGGCTTATGGAACGGTATCTGTGCTAATTTCAATCTCTGGTTTTATGCAGCACCCCAACTCACCTTTCCCCTTAAGCAAGCATAAGTTGGTTTTCTACATTTGAGACCCTGTTCTGTTTTGTAATTCAGTTCCTGGGTAGCCAAGATTACATTCCGTGTAGTAGTGATAACTTATGATGTTTCTTTTTCTGTGTGACTTATTTCACTTAGAATCATCGTACCTGAATCCACTCAATATGCTGCTATGGGCCTAATGACATAGATTTCATTGCTGAGTGATATTGCATTGTACGTAAGTACCACAACTTCTTTATCCATTTTTCACTTTCTGTGATATTGAACTTGTACCGTAAACGAGGTTCTTGTAAACAGAGCCGTCCCAAACTTTGGGGTGGCTGTGTCTTTTTGATTTTAATTTCCCTAAGTTATAGGACCACAAGTGGAAGTGCCCTAGGCTCTGTTGCTTTGTTTTTTAGATGTTTCAGGAAACACCATACACTTCTCCATAGTGGCTGTGGGCAATTTACATCCCGCCCATCAGCATAACAAGGCTCCCAGTTCTCCATGGCCTCTCCTGCCTTTCTGGATTTTACACTTTTTTCAGATGGCCCTTTTGACCGGGGGTCAGTGAGACTTCATTGTAGTGCAGATTTCCTTTGCAAGCTTGCTTGGTTGGCCAAAAAGTGTGTATGCGTTTTTTCCTGAATACGCCCTTTTTGGCCAAGTGTATCATTGTGAACGTTCTGCCTCTTTTCCTATGCTTTACATGCAATTCCAGTCTACCTCCTGAAATCGGTTTCCTGCAATTCTGCCCCGATTTCAAGTCCTCTTCGCAGCCTTACTTCAATATACTTTTAGACGATAGCTGTCATTTATAACTCTGCACGTTTGTGAAGTGACAGTGCCCCTGAGCTCCTTTCTTCAAGTCGCTTTCTTGTGAGCTGGCCGCAACACCGCCGGATTACTTCAGGCCCTAGTGTGGTTCCGGCATGGCTCGCTGAGCCTTTGGTTAATTTCTCTTCCTGGTGGGAAGTGAGAGTTAAATTTGCCCGTCCAGACACCTCCAGCTAGTCTCTCATTGGTTCTCCCTATTCCTGTTCATTTTCCGCAGAAATTGCAAACTGGGCCAAACAGGAGGTTAAAGGCACTGACTCTCCAAGTGGGGAGAGTGTTAGTAAAGCGTCTGGAATGTTGCACCCGAGTACCAGGGTTCGAAATCTGAGACCCATTTGAACACGTTTCCCGATCACACGGTGGATCATACTCTGGGTTCCACATGCATGTTTTAGCTGAAGGAAGAATCCCTTAAACCTGGAGAGTTGAGACCCATGGAATGGGTACCATGCAATATGACTTCAAAGGGTGTGCATTTGCTCACCGAACCTCACCAATCCTATCACTGCTGCGTTTATGCCGCTGTACACACGCTTGATTCTCTTTTGGAGACATAAATCCATAGGTTTTAAGATTCTTACTAATCAGGTATATTCTTAGGCGTTTAATATGGGGTGTTGAGTCCACTTCGTTGAGCAAGGAGTAGCTCTTGTCTATTACATATTTGCCTTATGGAACGGTATCTGTGCTAATTTCAATCTCTGGTTTTATGCAGCACCCCAACTCATCTTTCCCCTTAAGCAAGCATAAGTTGGTTTTCTACATTTGAGACCCTGTTCTGTTTTGTAATTCAGTTCCTGTGTAGCCAAGTTTACATTCCGTGTAGTAGTGATATCTTATGATGTTTCTTTTTCTGTGTGACTTATTTCACTTAGAATCATCATACCTGAATCCACTCATTATGCTGCTACGGGCCTGATGACATAGATTTCATTGATGAGTGATATTGCATTGTATGTAAATACCACTTCTTCTTTATCCATTTATCGCTTTCTGTGATATCGAACTTGTACCATAAACGAGGTTCTTGTAAACAGAGCCATCCCAAACTTTAGGGTGGCTGTGTCTTTTTGATTTTAATTTTCCTAAGTTATAGGACCACAAGTGGAAGTGCCCTAGGCTCTGTTGCTTTGTTTTTTAGATGTTTCAGGAAACACCATACACTTCTCCAGAGTGGCTGTTGGCAATTTACATCCCGCCCATCAGCATAACAAGGCTCCCAGTTCTCCATGCCCTGTCCTGCCTTTCTGGATTTTACACTTTTTTCAGATGGCCCTTTTGACCGGGGGGCAGTGAGACTTCATTGTAGTGCAGATTTCCTTTGCAAGTTTGCTTGGTTGGCCAGAAAGTGCGTATGCGTTTCTTCCTGAATATATTCAGGAAAAAACGCATACGCACTGTTTGGCCAAGTGCATCATTGTCGAAGTTCTGAGTCTGTTCATGTTTTCAATGCAATTCCAGTCTACCTCTTGAAATCGGTTTCCTGCAATTCTGCCTTGCTGTCAGTGCCTCTTCAGAGCCTTACCTCAATATACTTTTGGAAAATAGTTGGCCTGTATAACTCTGCAGGTTTTTGAATTGCAGTGGCCCTTAGCTCCATTTTTCAGCTCTTATATTTGTGATCTTGCCTCATATCCACAGGATTTCTTCAGGCCCTATTCTTCTTCTGGGGCGCCTTGCTCTGCCTTTGGTTAATTCTTCTTCCTGATGTGAAATTAGAGTGACATGTGCCCATTGAAACCGCTACAGCTATTTTCTCACTGGTTCCCCCTATTCCCATTCATCCTCCGCACTAACTGCAGACTGTGCGATACCGGAACTTAAAGGCATTGACTCTCCATGTGGGGATGTTGTTAGTAAAGTGGCTGGAATGTTGATCCGGAGCCCCAGGAGAGGAAAATGAGGTGCGTTTTAGAAACCTTTCCCGATCATATGGTATACCATCCGCTGGATTTCCCATGCATGGTTTAGCTGTAGGAAGATTCCCTTCAACCTGGAGTGTTGGGACCCTTGGAATGAGTAGCATGAAGTATTGCATTAAACTTTCGGCAGTTGCTCACCAAAGCTCACCAATCCTCTCAGCCCCAAGTGTCCAGCCTTATGTCTTATCCAGCTGTGGGTTTATATGTGGTCATTCCAGGTTGCATCACAGCCCCTGAGCGAATTTTGTAAGAATTTTTCTCTCTTTCATTGTTTCTGCGTTTTGGTTTTAAAATTTATTTCTATAATGGGGTTTAGCTCATTTTCACTGCTGTGTTTGGCCGCTCTGCACACACTTGATTCCCTTATGGAGATATATCAATACATGGGTTTTAAGATTCTTATTACTCAGATATATTTCTCTGCGGTGTATAGGGTGTGTTGAGGCCAGTTCATTGAGCAAGGTGTAGATCTTGTCTAATACCTATTTGGTTTATTGAACGGTAGCTGTGCTAATTTCAAACTCTGGTTTTATGCATCACCCCACCTCTCCTTTCCCCTTAAGCTGACATAAGTGTGTTTTCTAAATGTGAGACACTGTTCTGTTTTGTAATTCATTTTTTGTGCAGCCATATTTATCCTCCCTCTATAAGTGATATCTTATGATATGTTTCTTTTTCTGTTTGACTTATTTCAAGTAGTATTATCGGACCTAAATCCACTCTTTATCCTTCTACTAGCCTTATTACATTGATTTCATGGTGAAGAGATATTCCATTGTACATAAGTACCACATTTTCTTTATCCATTGTTCTCTTTCCTGGGATATTTAAGGTGTACTGAAGTTGAGGTTCTTGTAAACAGAGTAGCCCTAAACTGTGGTGTGCTTGTGTCTTGTTGATTTTTAGACTTCCCTAGATATACTTCCGTGATTGGAAGTGCCCTATGCTCTGTAGCTCTGTTTTTTAGATGATTTAGGAACCACCATACACTTCTCCAGAGTGGCTCTTGGCAGTTCACACACTGTCCATCAGCGTATAAAAGCTCCCTGTTCTCCATGGCCTGTCCTGCATTTCTGGTTTTTACAATTTTTTCGGATGGCCCTTTTGACCGGTGGGAAATGAGACTTCTTTGTTTTGCACATTTGCATTGCTTGCTTGCTTGGTTGCCCATAAAGTGCGTATGCGTTTTTTCCTGGATATATTCAGGAAAAAACGCATACTCCCTTTTGGGCCAACTGCATCATTGTCGAAATTCTGCCGCTTTTCATGTGCTTTAAAGACGAGTCCAATCTATCTCTTGAAATCTGTTTCTTGCAATTCTGTCTTGCATTCAGATCCTCTTCTTTGCCTTACATCAACATATTTTTGGACGTTAGTTTTCATTTATAACTCTGCAGGTTTGTGAATTGCAGTGACCCTGAGCTCCATTTTTTAAGTTGCTCTTTTGTGAGCTGGCCTCAAAGCTGCAGGATTGCTTCAGGCCCTATTTTGGCTCCGGCGAGGCGGGCTGAGCCTTTTTTTAATTCTTATTCTTAATGGGAAATTAGAGTGACATGTGCCCGTCCAAACCCCTACAACTATTCTCTCATTGGTTCCCCCTCTTCCCGTTCATCCTCCTCACAATTTGCAAAATGTGTGAAACAGAAGTTTAAATGTGCTGATTCTCTAAGTGGGGAGATTCTAAGTAACGTGGCTTGAATGATGAACAGGAGCACCAGGAGAGGATAAATGAGGTGCATTTTAGACACATCTCCCGATCACATGGTGTACAGTCCTCTGGGTTTTCCATGCATGTTTTAGCTGTAGGAAGATCCCTTGAACCTGCAGATTTGGGACCCATTGAATGGGTACCAGGTAGTATTACTTTAAAGGGTGTGCATTTCCTCACCCAACCTCATATTTCTCTTAGCACGAACAGTTTCCAGCCTTATGTCTCATCCTGCTGTGGGTCTAGATGTGTTCAATCCATGTTGCATCACCGTCCCTGAGGAAAAGTTGTAAGAGGTTTTCTCTTTCTCTCTGTCGTTTATTTTTTTCAATTTATTACTATATTGGTTACAGCTGATTTTCAAAGCTCTGTTTCTTGCTGCTGTACATCCACTTGATTCACATACAGAGAGACATCAATAAATTCTTTTTCAGATTCTTACCAGTCATATATATTCTTTTCCGGTGACTTGAGTGTGCTGAGTGCAGTTCTTTTAGCTACCGTGTAGGCCTTGTTGATTATCAGTTTGGTATTTGGAATGGTATCTTTGCTAATTTCAACCTCCTGGATGATGCCTCACCCCTCCCCACCTTTCCCGTTTAGCAGCCTTATGCGTGTTGTCTACATATTTGACTATGTTTTTGTTTTGTAATTTATTTCATGTGTAGCCATTTTGGATTCCACCTTTAAGTGATATCTTATGATATGTGTCTTTTTCTTTTTGAATTATGTCACTTAGAATGATCATACGTAACTCCTCCGGAGTTGTTACAACTGGCCATATTTCATTGATTTCCAGGCTGAGTAATATTCCACTCTACATAAGTACCACATCTCTATCCATTTTTTCCCTCCAGAGACATTTAAGTTATATCCTAGTTGAGGATCTTTTAAACAGAGAGGCAGTAAACATTGGGGTGCCTGTGTCCTCTCGATTTTTGTTTTTCCCAAGACATAGGCCCATGAGTGCAAGTGCCCTATGCTCTGTAGCTCATTTTTTAGATGCTTTAGTAAACACAATACACTTCTCCAGAATGGCCATTGGCAATATACATTTCCACTATAAGCCTCACAGGGCTCCCTCTTCTCCTTGCCCTGTCCTGCATTTCTGGTGTTTACACTTTATGAGGATGGCTCTTCTGACTGATGCGAAGTGATATCTTTTGTAGTATTGATTTCCAGTGCCCACCTGTTTGGTTGGCTAAAAAAGTGTATGCCCTTTTCTTGAATATATACAGAAAAAAACGCATACAGCCTTTTTGGCCAACTGCAATGTTGGCAATGTTCAGCCCCTTTTCTTGTGCTTAATGGCGAGTCCTTTCTACCTCCTCAAATCCCTTTCCTGCCATTCTCCCTTGCTTACCAATCCTTTTCTCTGACTTTCCTCAAGACATTTTTCAGTGATAGATATTTTCAACTCTGCAGTTTCGTGAATTTTACTGCCCCTGAGTTCCATTGTTCAACTTGTGTTTATGGGAACTGGCCACAAAGCAGTGGGATTTCCTCAAGCCCTATACTGTTTCCATGGGCAACCCTAGCCTTTGGTCAATTCGTCTTCCTGATTGGAAATTAGAGTGACATGTGCCTGTCTGAACACCTAGGACTTGTCTCTCATTGTTCCTCATCCTTCCGCTTCATCCTCTGGACAAATTCCAAACTGTACGCAACAGGATGTTGACAGTGCTGACATCTCCAAGTGGGGAGACTGTTAGTAAAGACGCTGGAGGGGTGAACCCGAGCACCAGGAGATGAGGAGATGAGATGCCTTTTCCAAACTCTTCCCGATCAGACGGTATACCATCCTCTGGGTGTGACAGACATGTTTTAGCAGTAGGAAGAGTCCCATTCATGTAAGGAGAACACCAGGGCTTTTTCAAAATCAGTGTCTCCCCGAAACCCAAACTGGGGAATTTTTTAAGCTACGGCTACACATATGTTCATTAAGGGCCTTGGGAAGTAGGCAGAGTCCAAACTTTAGATGATTGAAGTCTTCAGGGTCAGAAGCACTCACCACCGGCTTCCCTTAGGTTACACTTTAACTGTCATTGATAGATGATGTCAATAAAAATATCTATTCTTTTTCCGATTATTTCCCCTTATAGGTTATTGCAAAATATTGAGTGTAGTTCCCTGTGCTATACAGTGGTTCCTTGTTGATGATCTATTTTATACATAGCAGTGTGTATGTGTTAATTCCAAACTGTTAATTTATCCCTCCTCCCAACTTTCCCCTTTGGTAATAATAAATTATAAGATTTTATACTTCTCAGAAATGGGGGAGCTGAAAGAGAGGTATCATTTTCAATGGAAAAGCATTTAAAACAAGATTGAAGCTTTAACCAAGATTATTAGATGTACATCCTTGGAAAGAAATCACTTCATTTCTCTAATATTGACCTGACAAATAAGACAAACCTTTTCACTGAACTTGCTTATAATAAAGTGATGGAAATATCAAATGGAAGTGTTAGAAACATCTTATTTTACCCGAGCCTTATAAACTGTTCTATGTTAACTACAGTTTGGCTCACACATCTGTTCATTGAAGTTACAATAGTCTCAATTTCTGTTACTGATCCTCCAGAGTGGACCCCAACAAGTGTCCCCCTGCCCAGTGTCATTGGGGCCAACAGATCGAGACTGAGTTTGGTTCACAAGCAAAGGAAACTTTATATTTTAAACAGAGAATGGAGAGGTGAGAGCATGCACTACCCCGTGGGCTGTGGGCTGGGCTGCTGTGTAGAGATCCTGTCAGAGTCAGTGGGAGGGAGGGGGCGGAGCTCTCGAGGGCCGGGTTGGCTGCAGCTCAGGCTCTATATCTCGGAGTCTGCACTGGGCCCCAGGAGCTGAGGTGTCGACCCAGCCATTCTGCACTAGGAAATCTGGTCTGAAGTGCCGGGTGTGGAACCTCTGCATGCGGGACCCTAGGAGCACGTGAAATTAGACAAAGGATAAAAAAGGTCAGACTTGACTTTATTGCCCAGATTCTATTTTTATCTCCCAGGGATTTTTAATGGGCTTTGCTGGGGACAAACCCCTCCTCTGCCTTTTGTCCCTTTCCTCATTCTTGGAGTGCTGAGGGTGCAGACCCTTCTTCTGTAACCGCTGAGTGCTGAGTTGGGAGCCCTCATACTAGGGGACGAGGGTCAGAACTTCTCCCCAGCAGCCTCCAGGTGACGTTGATTGGCCCCAGGACCCCTGCCTCCCTGCTCATCTGCCTGAGCACCAGCATTGGAAGTGTTATAGATTCTAATGACCTTTAAGGGTCCAGGAAAGAGATGTGCAGAGACGCTGTGAGGGCCGGTTTCACCCCGCCCCACATTTGTTCGGCCACCTTAGGCTGACTGTTTCTGCCAGCCTAGATGCTCTGACCAGTAGTCTGCTCTTTCTTCAATTAGGCCCGTGAATTAACGTAAAGACAGCACCAGGTGTCAGAGCCCTGCCCGCTCAACTCCCAGACAGTCCAGGGTCAGTGGTGATCAAGGACCATGATGGCCACTGAGTCAACAGCCTTTTGAAGTAAACAGGAGTCCAGCCGGTCTTATTGGCCACCATCATCACGGTGTCTGTAGGCTTTTCTATGGTGACAGTGTGATATACGTTTCCCCCGCCAAGATTATTAGCTCCCCTCTGGGTGCAGTAAGTCCTGCAAGCAGTAGTCTACTCCTTCGGGACACACTATTGTTGTTTTATGAGAGAAACTCCAGGTCAAGTGATGTTCACACGAGTCATCATGGTGCCCTGTTGCCCCCGGTTATCTCTCTGGATGTTGGAGTTGGAGGGCCTCCTCACTCGAGGTCGGTGTGCCCACGGATCGAACCCTGCAACTTCAGGGCATGGTTGGTGATTAGGATCACCACGTGGGGTCCTTTTCCCTTAGGAGGGAGGTGGCCTTTTGGGCTGCTGATTTCCAGGTTTTTAGATACCGCCAGTATCTTGGCCAGATGTGGCAGTGGGCCAAGCCCCTTGGTGACTGTAGTTTATCCTACCTGGATGGCATTCTTGCATTGTTCCATTTCAAGTGGTCCCAGTTTTTGCACTAATTCTCCAATGGCGATTCACCTTTCACCGGGAATGGAAAGGTCAAAGGGTTTAGCTCAATTAGGGAGTTCCAGGGCAAGGGTCTGAATTGACTGCTCTTTCCATTCTTGAAAGGCCACTTCTGGATTCTGTTCAAAAGGATCATCATCTTTTCCTTTCAGTGTTTCATATAGAGGCCCAGCTAGTAGACTGTAGTTAGGGATCCAGAAGCAGCAAATCCTGGCCTCCCCAGGAACCCCTAAGCTGTCTTCTAGTTTTAGAAAGGGGTAAGGCTGCAAATGGTTTCTTCCCTTTACTGGGATGGGCTTCTCCGACCTTCTGTGAGAATGAAGCCCAGGCAGGTCACCGCAGTCTGTGATATTTGAGCTTTTTCTTGGACAACTTCTATCCTTTATTGGCTTGGTAGTTCAGAGGCCTCCTTAGAAGGGCTGGCGATCAGAATGTCATCTGCATATTGAAGGAGGGTTTCCTTTTCCAGAGGTAGAACTTTTTGGTCTTTAGCTAAGCTTTCCTCAAAGATGGTGTGGGAATTTTTGAACCCTTGGGGCAAGACGGCCCGGAAGTATTGTTTTAGTTGTATGTTGAGTCCTGCCACTCACAAGCCAAAATTTCTTGTGACTCTGGGACTAATGGAATACAAAAGAAGGCATCATTGAAGACTAATACAGAATACCATGTCCTGGTGGTTGGTAGAATGACCAGCAGGGTGTAGGAATTAGGAGCAACTGGAGGTATATCCTCGGTGGCTTCACTGACTGTCCTGACATCCTTTACCAGGTCCCCAGCAGCCCATGGGGCTCTCGTGGTCAGGCCAATCCCAGGATATGGAGCTCTCCTGGGCAGGTACCCCACCCCCAACCCAGCCCACGGGGCTCTCGTGGTCAGGCCTCTCCCAGGATACAGAGCTACCCTTGCAGGTACCGTGGCAGGGCTGGGCACACAGGAACCGTGCACATAGCCCTCATTGAAGAGCACCCCCATCTCACCTGTTGCTCAGAGCTGACACAGAGCACCTCAGAGCAGGACTTGAACTAACAAACAGCAGCTCTGACAGGTCTGTGACCCTGGGCATCACTCTGTGTGGCCTCCCTCCACCTGGTCTTCCAGAGACTTCCACTGCACCCGGGGCACCAGGCCTCTGTCTCCAACCACCACCCACCCCTCCTCTCCCTGACTCCTGGGTTCCTCTCATTAGGAGAGGGTTTTCTTGAAGTTGTCTCCCACTCATGGGCCAGATAAAATGATTAGAAAACAAGCCAAAGCTGCAGCCCCTTGTCTATCCTGACTCTCAGGAGCCCACACCTGTTCCTTGGACCTGGCCGGTTCAGCAAGTTCCATTTTCTGCAACTGTGAGCCCCTGAGGGGTGATGATTGGCTGACCTGGGCAGCCTTACCATGCCGGCCAGCCCTCCCCAGGTGTGCCTGGGTTGAGATCAATATAAATACCACTCCAGGCAGCAAGAGCCCCTGCAGCTGTGCCTGACGCCATTTTCTCTGCCCTGTCAGCAGTCTCGGGGCTGGGCTGGTGGGAAGGAGTGAGAGGCCACGGCTTTGTGGGTGGCCCAGTGTGAGTGGGGCTCTGCTGGACTTTCTGCAGCAGTTGCCAGGCTGCCACCTGCTAAAGAAGAGGATGTGTCACCCATACCTGCTGCTGGAATTTCTCCCTGGGCAGAGGTGAGGAAGGAAAAAAGCAGTGGGGGCAGGGACAGGACGGGTATCTCAGGCAGGGAAATGGAAATCTTCCAGAAGAGCACCCAGGGCCAGGACCATCCTGGCTGGCCTGCAGGCACCAAGTCAGCTGGTATGCTGTCACTCGTGTGGCTCCATGGCCCTTCCTCTAGGCTTTCAAGTCCTTGTATATATTCAGGTGTTTTACCTGGGAAGGGTGGGAACAGTTCAGCAGCAACTGGCCTGGGGCTCAGCTCACGTTCACTCACAGATGCCTCGGCACGGTGCCCCAGCTTTGCAATGAGGACGCTTGTTGTGTGGGGGCTGCTGGCTGAATGGGAGACGATTCCCCACCACTGACCAACTTCAGAATTGTTTACAACTGGAGCAAGTGCCCTGATACGGTTTTCCTCTGAGTAACTGGTGGGTTCTGTTTTTTTTTTCTCTTTTTCGTTTTTGGTTCAAGGTAGATTTTATTCCTCTTTTTTGTATTTACAGATATAAGCATGGAAATAATTTATTCATATAAATACATGTATGTGAAGGGAATAATTGTTTTTTCTGTTTTATTTTTTAAATTTTATTTCTTTTTAATTTTTAATTTTATTTTATATTTTTATACAGCAGGTTCTTATTGGTTATCTATTTTATACATATAAATGTTTACATGCCAATCCCAATCTCTCAACTCCTCTCACCACCACTCCCCCAAGAGCTTTCCCCTCTTGTTGTCCATACGATTGTTGTCTACATCTGTTGCTGTATTTATGCCTTGCAAAACGGTTAATCTGTACAGTTTTTCTAGGTTCCACATATATGCATGAATATACAAGATTTGTTTTTCTCTTTCTGACTTACTTCACTCTGTATGACAGTCTCTAGATCCATCGACGTCTCTACAAATGACCCAATTTCATTCCTTTCATGGCTTAGTAATATTCCATTTTATATATGTACCACATCTTTATGCATTCGTCTGTCTGTGGGCATTTAGGTTGCTTCCATTACCTCGATATTGTAAATAGTGATGCAATGAACATTGCGGTGAATGTCTCTTTTTGATTTATGGTTTTGTCTGGGTATATGTCCAGTACTGGGATTGCTGTATCATATGGTAATTCTATTATTAGTTTCTTAAGAAACTCCATATTGTTCTCCATAGTGACTGTATCAATTTATATGCCCAACAATAGTGGAAGAGGCTTCCTTTTCCCCACACCCTTTCCAGCATTTGTTGTTTGTAGATTTTCAGATGATGCCCATTCTAACAGGTGTGAGGTGATACCTCATTGTTGAGTCCATTTCGTTGAGCAAGGGGTAGGTCTTGTCTATTACATATTTGGCTTATGGAACGGTATCTGTGCTAATTTCAATCTCTGGTTTTATGCAGCACCCCAACTCACCTTTCCCCTTAAGCAAGCATAAGTTGGTTTTCTAAACTTGAGACCCTGTTCTGTTTTGTAATTCAGTTCATGTGTAGCCAAGTTTACATTCCGTGTAGTAGTGATAGCTTATGATGTTTCTTTTTCTGTGTGACTTATTTCACTTAGAATCATCGTGCCTCAATCCACTCATTATGCTGGTACAGGCCTGGTGACACAGATTTCATTGCTGAGTGGTATTCTGTTGTACGTTAAGTACCGCAACTTCTTTATCAATTATTTGCTCTCTGGGATACTTAACTTGTACCGTAGAAGAGGTTCCTGTAAACAGAGCCGTCCCAAATTTTGGGGTGACTGTGTCTTTTTGATTTTAATTTCCCTAAGCTATAGGACCATAAGTGGAAATGCCCTAGACTCTGTTGCTTTGTTTTTCAGATGTATCAGGAAACACCATACACTTCTCCAGAGTGGCTGTTGGCAATTTACATCCCGCCCATCAGCATAACAAGGCTCCTTTATCCCCATGGCCTGTCTTGCCTTTCTGCATTTTACACTTTTTTCAGATGGCCCTTTAGACCGGGGGGAAGTGACACTTCATAGTATTTCGGATTTCCATTGCAAGCTTGCTTGGTTTGCCAAAAAGGGCATATGTGTTTTTTCCTGAATATATTCAGGAACAAACTCATACGCCCTTTTTTGCCAAGTGCATCATTGTCGATGTTCTGCCTCTTTTCCTATGCTTCAAATGCAAATCCAGTCTACCTCCTGAAATCGGTTTCCTGAAATTCTGCCCCGCTTTCAAGTCCTCTTCGCAGCCTTACTTCAATATATTTTTGGACGTTATCTGTCATTTATAACTCTGCAGGTTTGTGAATTACAGGGCCCCTGAGCTCCTTTCTTCAACTCGCTTTCTTGTGAGCTGGCCGCAAACCCGCAAGACTGCTTCAGGCCCTAATCTGCTTCTGGCAGGGCATGCTGAGCCTTTGGTTAATTCCTCTTCCTGGTGGGAAATGAGAGTTAAATATGCCCGTCCAGACACCTACCTCACTCTCAACCCCTTGGTGATGTGGGTCCTCTGGTTTGTGGCCACCTTTATGGGTTCCTCACCTTTCGATGATGTGGCCCCACTAGTGTGAGGACGCTCCTGCCTGGTTCTCATCCACGTGGTTATGTGGACCCCCTGGTGAGAGTCTGTTCCTGGCTGTGTTCCTCACCCTTCTGTGAGGGAGACCCTCTGCTGATAAGTCACTCCTGCATGGCTGGCACACATTGCCTTGGTGAAGTCAGCCGTGTGGTGGCAGTTGGAGCGTGCTGGGAATCTCCTCCCCCCGGTGATGAGGGCCCTCTTGCGTCAGGCCCTAACTTCTGGGCTCACCAAATTTTCTTAGTGAGCCTAGTGATGCTTGGGCACTCCTCTTAGGATCCCATCTCCATGGGGATGTGGGCCTTCTGCTCTGAGGTCCCAACGGCTGGGTTGTTCACATTTTCATGATGTGGGCTCTCTGGTGTTAGTTCACAGAGGCCTGGATCCCATAGCCTCTGTGTTCTTGGCCGCCTGCTGGGAGGTTCCAACTGCTGAATTCCTCACTTTTTTAATTTTTTGGGCCCTCTGTTGTGAGGATCCTCTTGCCTGCCTCACTCCCAGCCCCTTCGTGATGTGTGTCCTCTGGTTTGAGGCCACATGTGCTGGGTTCCTCACCTTTCGATGATGTGGGACCAATGGTCTTAGGAGACTCCTGCCTGGTTCACATCCCCTTGGTGATGTGGGCCCTCTGTTGAGAGTCTGATCCTGGCTGGGTTCCTCACCCATCTGTGAGGTGGGCCGTCTGCTGTGAGGTCACTCCTGCCTGGCTTGCTCACCTCGCCTTGTGGACATGAGCCCTCTGGTGGCACTTGGAGCCTGCTGGGAGCCTCCTCCCCTCGGTGATGAGGGTCCTCTGGCGTCAGGCCCTAACTGCTGGGCTCCCCACATTTTGTGATGTGCGCCCAGTGGTGCGAGGACACTCCAGCCAGGTTCACATCCCCATTGGGATGTGGGCCTTCTGCTCTGAGGTCCCAATGCCTGGGTTGCTCACAGTTTCATGATGTGGGCTCTCTGCTGTTAGTTCACTCCTGCCTGCATCCCATAGCTTCTGTGCTCTCGGCCGCCTGCTGGGAGGTTCCAACTGCTGGATTCCTCTCCTTTCTTATTCTTTGGGCCCTCTGTTTTTAGGCTATTCCTGCCTGCCTCACTCTCATTCCCTTTGTGATATGTGTCCTCTGATTTGAGGCCACATGTGCTGGGTTCCGCACCTTTCGATGATGTGGCCCCACTGGAGGGAAGACAGTCCTGACTGGTTCCCATCCCCTTGCTGATGTGGGCCCTCAGGTGAGAGTCTGATCCTGGCTGGGTTCCTCACCCTTCTGTGAGGTGGGCCCTCTGCTGTGAGGTCAATCATGCCTGTCTGGCACACGTCACCTTCGCGACGTGGGCCCTCTGGTGGCAGTTGGAGTGTGCTGGGATCCTCCTCCCCTCGGTGATGAGGGCCCTCTTGCCTTAGGCCATAACTGCTGGGCTCCCCACATTTTCTGATGTGCGCCAAGTGAGTGAGGACACTCTTGCCAGGTTCCCATCCCCATGGGGATATGGGCCTTCTGCTCTGAGGTCAAAACGGCTGGCTTGCTCACAGTACCATGATGTGGGCCCTCTGCTATGAGTTCACTCTGGCAAGGATCCCTTATCATCGGTGCTCTGAGCCGCCTGCTGGGAGGTTCCAACTGCTGGATTCCTCAAATTTTTTATTCTATGTGCCCTCTGTTGTGAGGCTCCTCCTGCCTGCCTCGCTGCCAGCCCCTTGGTGATGACTGTCCTATGGCTTGAGGCCACATGTGCTGCGTTCCTCACCTTTCGATGATGTGGCCCCACTCGTGTGAGGACACTCCTGCCTGGTTCCCATCCCCTTGGTGAGGTGGGCCCTCTGGCGAGAGTCTAATCCTGGCTGGGTCCCTCAACGTTCTGTGAGGTAGTCCCTCTGCTGTGAGGTCACTCCTGCCTGGCTGGCACACGTCACCTTGGAGATGTGAGACATCTGGTGGCAGTTGGAGCAGGCAGGGTGCCTCCTCCTCTCGGTGATGACGGCCCTCTGGCGTCAGGCACTAAATGGTGGGCTCCCCACATTTTCTGATGTGCGCCCAGTGGTGCGAGGACAGTCCAGCCAGGTTCCCATTCCCATGGGGATGTGGGCCTTCTGCACTGAGGTCCCAACGCCTGGGTTGCTCACAGTTTTATGATGTGGGCCCTCTGCTGTGAGTTCACTGCGGCCTGGATCCCATAGCCTCGGTGTTCTGAGCTGCCTGCTGGAAGGTCTAAATGCTGGAATCCTCACGTTTTTTATATTATGTGCCCTGTGTTGTGAGGCTACTCCTGCCTGCCTCACTCCAAGGCCCTTGGTGATGTGGGTCCTCTGGTTTGAGGACACATGTGCTGGGTTCCTCACCTTAAGATGATGAGGCCCCACTGGTGTGAGGATACTCCTGCCTGGTTCCAATCCATTTGGTGATGTGGGCCCTCTGGTGCGAGTCTGATCCTGACTGGGTTCGTCACACTTCTCTGAGGTGGGCCCTCTGCTGTGAGATCATTCGTGCCTGGTTGGCACACATCGCCTTGGTGACGTCAGCCCTCTGGTGGCAGTTGGAGCCTGCTGGGAGCCTCCTTCCCTTGGTGATGAGGGTCCTCTGGCGTCAGGCCCTAACTGCTGGTCGCCCAAAATTTTCTGATACGTTCTCAGTGGTGCGAGGACACTCCTACCAGATTTATATCCCCATGGGGATGTGGGCCTCCTGCTCTGAGGTCCCAATGGCTGGGTGGCTCAGTTTCATGACATGGGCCCTCTTCTGTGAGTTCACTGTGGCCTGGATCTCAGAGCCTCGGTGCTCTGGGCCGCCTGCTGGGAGGTTCCAACTGCTGGATTCCTCACTTTTTTATTCTATGGGTCCAGTGTTGTGAGGCTACTCCTGCCTGCCTCACTCTGAGGCCCTTGGTGATGTGGGTCCTCTGGTTTGAGGACACATGTGCTGAGTACCTCACCTTTCGATGATGTGGCCCCACTGGTGTGAAGACACTCCTGCCTGGTTGCAGTTGGAGCCTGCTGGGAATCTCCTCCCCTCGGTTATGAGAGCTCTGGATAAAACACATATGCCCCTTTTTGCCAAGTGCATTATTTTCCAAGTTCTGTCTCTTTTCCTATGCTTTAAGAGCAACTCCCGTGTACCTTCTGAAATCGGTTTCCTGCAATTCTGCCCCGCATTCAAGTGCTCTTCTCAGCCTTACTTCAGTAAAATTTTGGATGATAGCTGTCATTTATAACTCTGCAGGTTTGTGAATTACAGTGCCCCTGAGCTCTTTTCTTCAACTCGCTTTCTTGTGAGCTGGCCGCAAAACCACAGGATCTCTTCAGGTCCTAATATGGTTCCAGCATGGCACGCGGAGCCTTTGGTTCATTCGTATTCCTGGTGGTAAATGAGAGTTAAATTTGCCCGTCCAGACACCTACATATAGTCTCTCATTGGTTCTCCGTATTCCTGTTCATCTTCCGCAGAAATTGCAAACTGGGCCACACAGGAGGTTAAAGGCACTGACTCTCCAAGTGGGGAGAGTGTTAGTAAAGCGTCTGGAAAGTTGCACCGAGCACCAGGGGATGAAAAATGAGATACATTTAAAAACGTTTCCCGATCATACGGCGGATCATACTCTGGGTTCCACATGCATGTTTTAGCTGAAGGAAGAATCCCTTGCACCGGGAGACTTGGGACCCATGGAATGGGTACCATGCAGTATGACTTCAAAGGGTCTGCATTTGCTCACCGAACATCACCAATCCTATCACTGCTGCATTTATGCCGCTGTACACACGCTTGATTCTCTTTCAGAGACATATAAATCCATAGGTTTTAAGATTCTTACTAGTCAGGTATATTCTTAGGCGTTTAATATGTCGTGTAGAGTCCACTTCGTTGAGCAAGGAGTAGCTCTTGTCTATTACATATTTGGCTTATGGAACGGTATCTGTGCTAATTTCAATCTCTGCTTTTTTGCAGCACCCAAACTCACCTTTCCCTTAAGCAAGCATAAGTTGGTTTTCTACATTTGAGACCCTGTTCTGTTTTGTAATTCAGTTCCTGTGTAGCCAAGTTTACATTCCGTGTATTAGTGATATCTTATGATGTTTCTTTTTCTGTGTGACTTATTTCACTTAGAATCATCATACCTGAATCCACTAATTATGCTGCTACAGGCCTGATGACATAGATTTCATTGCTGAGTGATATTGCATTGTACGTAAGTACCACAACTTCTTTATCCATTTTTCGCTTTCTGTGATAATGAACTTGTACCGTAAATGAGGTTCTTGTAAAGAGAGCCATCCCAAACTTTGGGTGGCTGTGTCTTTTTTATTTTAATTTCCCTAAGCTATAGGACCATAAGTGGAAGTGTTCTAGGCTCTGTTGCTTTGTTTTTTAGATGTTTCAGGAAACACCATACTTCTCCAGAGTGGCTGTTGGCAATTTACATCCCGCCCATCAGCATAGCAAGGCTCCCAGTTCTCCATGGCCTGTCCGGCCTTTCTGGATTTTACACTTTTTTCAGATGGCCGTTTTGACCGGGGGGCAGTGAGACTTCATTGTAGTGCAGATTTCCTTTGCAAGCTTGGTTGGTTGGCCAAAAAGGGCGTATGCGTTTTTTCCTGAATATATTCAGGAATAAACTAATATGACCTTTTTGGCCAAGTGCATCATTGTGGACGTTCTGCCTCTTTTCCGATGCTTTACATGCAATTCCAGTCTACCTCCTGAAATCGGTTTCCTGCAATTCTGCCCCGCTTTCAAGTCCTCTTGGCAGCCTTACTTCAATATATTTTTGGACGATAGCTGTCATTTATAACTCTGCCGGTTTGTGCATTACAGTGACCCTGAGCTCCTTTCTTTAACTCGCTTTCTTGTGAGCTGGCCGCAACACCGCAGGATTGCTTCAGGCCCTAGTGTGGTTCCGGCATGGCACGCTGAGACTTTGGTTAATTCCTCTTCCTGGTGGGAAATGAGAGTTAAATTTGCCCGTCCAGATACCTCCAGCTAGTCTCTCATTGGTTCTCCCTATTCCTGTTCATTTTCCGCAGAAATTGCAAACTGGGCCAAACAGGAGGTTAAAGGCACTGACTCTCCAAGTGGAGAGAGTGTTAGTAAAGCGTCTGGAATGTTGCACCCGAGTACCAGGGGACGAAAACTGAGACACATTTGAACACGTTTCCCGATCACACGGTGGATCATACTCTGGGTTCCACATGCATGTTTTACCTAAAGGAAGGATCCCTTAAACATGGAGAGTTGAGACCTATGGAATGGGTACCATGCAATATGACTTCAAAGGGTCTGCATTTGCTCACCGAACCTCACCAATCCTATCACTGCTGCGTTTATGCCGCTGTACACACGCTTGATTCTCTTTCGGAGACATATAAATCCATAGGTTTTAAGATTCTTACTAGTCAGGTATATTCTTAGGCGTTTAACATGGGGTGTTGAGTCCACTTCGTTGAGCAAGCAGTAGCCCTTGTCTATTACATATTTGGCTTATGGAACGGTATCTGTGCTAATTTCAATCTCTGGTTTTATGCAGCACCCCAACTCACCTTTCCCCTTTAGCAAGCATAAGTTGGTTTTGTACATATGAGACCCTGTTCTGTTTTGTAATTCAGTTCCTGTGTAGCCAAGTTTACATTCCATGTAGTAGTGATATCTTATGATGTTTCTTTTTCTGTGTGACTTATTTCACTTAGAATCATCGTACCTGAATCCACTCATTATGCTGCTATGGGCCTGATGACATAGATTACATTGCTGAGTGATATTGCATTGTACGTAAGTACCACAACTTCTTTATCCATTTTTCGCTTTCTGTGATATTGAACTTGTACCGTAAACGAGGTTCTTGTAAACAGAGCCGTCCCAAACTTTGGGGTGGCTGTGTCTTTTTTATTTTAATTTCCCTATGCTCTAGGACCATAAGTGGAAGTGCCCTAGGCTCTGTTGCTTTGTTTTTTAGATGTTTCAGGAAACACCATACACTTCTCCAGAGTGGCTGTTGGCAATTTACATCCCGCCCATCAGCATAACAAGGCTCCCAGTTCTCCATGGCCTGTCCTGCCTTTCTGGATTTTACACTTTTTTCAGATGGCCCTTTTGACCGGGGGGCAGTGAGACTTCATTGTAGTGCAGATTTCCTTTGCAAGCTTGCTTGGTTGGCCAAAAAGGGCGTATGCGTTTTTTCCTGAATATATTCAGGAAAAAACGCATACGCCCTTTTTGGCCAAGTGCATCATTGTGGACGTTCTGCCTCTTTTCCTATGCTTTACATGCAATTCCAGTCTACCTCCTGAAATCGGTTTCCTGCAATT
Source organism: Pseudorca crassidens (assembly GCF_039906515.1). Taxonomy (NCBI): domain Eukaryota; kingdom Metazoa; phylum Chordata; class Mammalia; order Artiodactyla; family Delphinidae; genus Pseudorca; species Pseudorca crassidens. The sequence goes on from NC_090296.1 coordinate 155,935,427, forward strand.
CTGCCCCACTTTCAAGTCCTCTTGGCAGCCTTAATTCAATATATTTTTGGACAATAGCTGTCATTTATAACTCTGCCGGTTTGTGAATGACAGTGCCCCTGAGCTCCTTTCTTCAACTCGCTTTCTTGTGAGCTGGCCGCAACACCACAGGATCGCTTCAGACCCTAGTGTGGTTCTGGCATGGCACGCTGAGCCTTTGGGTAATTCCTCTTCCTGGTGGGAAATGAGAGTTAAATTTGCCCGTCCAGACACCTCCAGCTAGTCTCTCATTGGTTCTCCCTATTCCTGTTCATTTTCCGCAGAAATTGCAAACTGGGGCAAACAGGAGATTAAAGGCAGTGACTCTCCAAGTGGGGAGAGTGTTAGTAAAGCGTCTGGAATGTTGCACTCGAGTACCAGGGGACGAAAACTGAGACACATTTGAACACGTTTCGCGATCACATGGTGAATCATACTCTGGGTTCCAAATGCATGTTTTAGCTGAAGGAAGAATCCCTTAAACCTGGAGAGTTGAGACACATGAAATGGGTACCATGCAATATGACTTCAAAGGGTCTGCATTTGCTCACCGAACCTCACCATCCTATCACTGCTGCATTTATGCCACTGTACACATGCTTGATTCTCTTTCTGAGACATATCTATCCATAGGTTTTAAGATTCTTACTAGTCAGGTATATACTTAGACATTTAATATGGGGTGTTTGGTCCATTTCGTTGAGCAAGGAGTAGCTCTTGTCTATTACATATTTGGCTTATGGAACGGTATCTGTGCTAATTTCAATCTCTGGTTTTATGCAGCACCCCAACTCACCTTTCGCCTTAAGCAAGCATAAGTTGGTTTTCTACATTTGAGACCCTGTTCTGTTTTGTAATTCTGTTCCTGTGTAGCCAGGTTTACATTCCGTGTAGTAGTGATATCTTATGATGTTTCTTTTTCTGTGTGACTTATTTCACTTAGAATCATCGTACCTGAATGCACTCATTATGCTGCTACAGGCCTGATGACATAGATTTCATTGCTTAGTGATATTGCATTGTACGTAAGTACCACAACTTCTTTATCCATTTTTCACTTTCTGTGATATTGAACTTGTACCGTAAACGAAGTTCTTGTAAACAGAGCAGTCCCAAACTTTGGGGTGGCTGTGTCTTTTTGATTTTAATTTCCCTAAGCTATAGGACCATAAGTGGAAGTGCCCTAGGCTCTGTTGCTTTGTTTTTTAGATGTTTCAGGAAACACCATACACTTCTCAGAGTGGCTGTTGGCAATTTACATCCCGCCCATCAGCATAACAAGGCTCCCAGTTCTCCATGGCCTGTCCCGCCTTTCTGGATTTTACACTTTTTTCAGATGGCCCTTTTGACCAGGGGGCAGTGAGACTTCATTGTAGTGCAGATTTCCTTTGCAAGCTTGCTTGGTTGGCCAAAAAGGGCGTATGCGTTTTTTCCTGAATGTATTCAGGAAAAAACGCATTCGCTCTTTTTGGCCAAGTGCATCATTGTGGACGTTCTGCCTCTTTTCCTATGCTTTACATGCAATTCCAGTCTACCTCCTGAAATCGGTTTCCTGCAATTCTGCCCCACTTTCAAGTCCTCTTGGCAGCCTTAATTCAATATATTTTTGGACAAAAGCTGTCATTTATAACTCTGCAGGTTTGTGAATGACAGTGCCCCTGGGCTCCTTTCTTCAACTTGCTTTCTTGTGAGCTGGCCGCAACACCACAGGATCGCTTCAGACCCTAGTGTGGTTCTGGCATGGCACGCTGAACCTTTGGTTAATTCCTCTTCCTGGTGGGAAATGAGAGTTAAATTTGCCCGTCCAGACACCTCCAGCTAGTCTCTCATTGGTTCTCCCTATTCCTGTTCATTTTCCGCAGAAATTGCAATCTGGGCCAAATAGGAGGATAAAGGCACTGACTCTCCAAGTGGGGAGAGTGTTAGTAAAGTGTCTGGAATGTTGCACCCAAGTAACAGCGGACGAAAAGTGAGACACATTTGAACACGTTTCCCGATCACACGGTGGATCATACTCTGGGTTCCACATGTATGTTTTAGGTGAAGGAAGAATCACTTAAACCTGGAGAGTTGAGACCCATGGAATGGGTACCATGCAATATGACTTCAAAGGGTCTGCATTTGCTCACCGAACCTCACCAATCCTATCACTGCTGCGTTTATGCCGCTGTACGCACGCTTGATTCTCTTTCGGAGACATATAAATCCATAGGTTTTAAGATTCTTACTAGTCAGGTATATTCTTAGGCGTTTAATATGGGGTGTTGAGTCCATTTCGTTGAGCAAGGAGTAGCTCTTGTCTATTATATATTTGGCTTATGGAACGGTATCTGTGCTAATTTCAATCTCTGGTTTTATGCAGCACCCCAACTCACCTTTCCCCTTAAGCAAGCATATGTTGGTTTTCTACATTTGAGACCCTGTTCTGTTTTGTAATTCAGTTCCTGTGTAGCCAAGTTTACATTCCGTGTAGTAGTGATATCTTGTGATGTTTCTTTTTCTGTGTCACTTATTTCACTTAGAATCATCGTACCTGAATCCACTCATTATGTTGCTACGGGCCTGATGACATAGATTTCATTGCTGAGTGATATTGCATTGTACGTAAGTACCACAACTTCTTTATCCATTTTTCGCTTTCTGTGATATTGAACTTCTACCATAAACGAGGTTCTTGTAAACAAAGCCATCCCAGACTTTGGGGTGCCTGTGTCTTTTTGATTTTAATTTCCCTAAGCTATAGGACCATAAGTGGAAGTGCCCTAGGCTCTGTTGCTTTGTTTTTTAGATGTTTCAGGAAACACCATACACTTCTCCAGAGTGGCTGTTGGCAATTTACATCCCGCCCATCAGCATAACAAGGCTCCCAGTTCTCCATGGCCTGTCCTGCCTTTCTGGATTTTACACTTTTTTCAGATGGCCCTTTTGACCAGGGGGCAGTGAGACTTCATTGTAGTGCAGATTTCCTTTGCAAGCTTGCTTGGTTGGCCAAAAAGTGCGTATGCGTTTTTTCCTGAATATATTCAGGAAAAAACGCATACGCCCTTTTTGGCCAAGTGCATCATTGTGGACGTTCTGCCTCTTTTCCGATGCTTTACATGCAATTCCAGTCTACCTCCTGAAATCGGTTTCCTGCAATTCTGCCATGCTTTCAAGTCCTCTTGGCAGTCTTACTTCAATATATTTTTGGACGATAGCTGTCATTTATAACTCTGCCGGTTTGTGAATGACAGTGCCCCTGAGCTCCTTTCTTCAACTCACTTTCTTGTGAGCTGGCCGCAACACCACAGGATTGCTTCAGACCCTAGTGTGGTTCCGGCATGGCACGCTGAGCCTTTGGTTAATTCCTCTTCCTGGTGGGAAATGAGTTAAATTTGCCCATCCAGACACCTCAAGCTCTTCTCTCATTGGTTCTCCCTATTCCTGTTCATTTTCCGCAGAAATTGCAAACTGGGCCAAACAGGAGATTAAAGGCACTGACTCTCCAAGTGGGGAGAGTGTTAGTAAAGCATCTGGAATGTTGCAACCGAGTACCAGGGGACGAAAACTGAGACACATTTGAACACGTTTCCCGATCACATGGTGGATCATACTCTGGGGTCCAAATGCATGTTTTAGCTGAAGGAAGAATCCCTTAAACCTGGAGAGTTGAGACCCATGGAATGGGTACCATGCAATATGACTTCAAAGGGTCTGCATTTGCTCACCGAACCTCACCAATCCTATCACTGCTGCGTTTATGCCGCTGTATAAACGCTTGATTCTCTTTCGGAGACATATAAATCCATAGGTTTTAAGATTCTTACTAGTCAGGTATATTCTTAGGCGTTTAATATGGGGTGTAGAGTCCACTTCGTTGAGCAAGGAGTAGCTCTTGTCTATTACATATTTGGCTTATGGAACGGTATCTGTGCTAATTTCAATCTCTGGTTTTATGCAGCACCCCAACTCACCTTTCCCCTTAAGCAAGCATAAGTTGGTTTTCTACATTTGAGACCCTGTTCTGTTTTGTAATTCAGTTCCTGTGTAGCCAAGTTTACATTCCGTATAGTCGTGATATCTTATGATGTTTCTTTTTCTGTGTGACTTATTTCACTTAGAATCATCGTACCTGAATCCACTCTTTATGCTGCTATGGTCCTGATGACATAGATTTCATTGCTGAGTGACATTGCATTGTACGTAAGTACCACAACTTCTTTATCCATTTTTCACTTTCTGTGATATTGAACTTGTACCGTAAACGAGGTTCTTGTAAACAGAGCCGTCCCAAACTTTGGGGTGGCTGTGTCTTTTTGATTTTAATTTCCCTAAGCTATAGGACCATAAGTGGAAGTGCCCTAGGCTCTGTTGCTTTGTTTTTTAGATGTTTCAGGAAACACCATACACTTCTCCAGAGTGGCTGTTGGCAATTTACATCCCGCCCATCAGCATAACAAGGCTCCCAGTTCTCCATGGCCTGTCCTGCCTTTCTGGATTTTACACTTTTTTCAGATGGCCCTTTTCACCGGGGGGCAGTGAGACTTCCTTGTAGTGCAGATTTCCTTTGCAAGCTTGCTTGGTTGGCCAAAAAGGGCGTATGCGTTTTTTCCTGAATATATTCAGGAAAAAACGCATACGCCCTTTTTGGCCAAGTGCATCATTGTGCACGTTCTGCCTCTTTTCCTATGCTTTACATGCAATTCCAGTCTACCTCCTGAAATAGGTTTCCTGCAATTGTGCCCCACTTTCAAGTCCTCTTGGCAGCCTTACTTCAACATATTTTTGGACGATAGCTGTCATTTATAACTCTGCAGGTTTGTGAATTACAGTGCCCCTGAGCTCCTTTCTTCAACTCGTTTTCTTGTGAGCTGGCCCCAACACCGCAGCATTGCTTCAGGCCCTAGTGTGGTTCCGGCATTGCATGTTGAGCCTTTGGTTAAAAACTCTTCCTGGTGGGAAATGAGAGTTAAATTTGCCCGTCCAGACACCTCCAGCTAGTCTCTCATTGGTTCTCCTTATTCCTGTTCATTTTCCGCAGAAATTGCAATCTGGGCCAAACAGGAGGATAAAGGCACTGACTCTCCAAGTGGGGAGAGTGTTAGTAAAGCATCTGGAATGTTGCACCCGAGTACCAGGGGACGAAAACTGAGACACATTTGAACACGTTTCCCGATCACATGGTGGATCATACTCTGGGGTCCAAATGCATGTTTTAGCTGAAGGAAGAATCCCTTAAACCTGGAGAGTTGAGACCCATGGAATGGGTACCATGCAATATGACTTCAAAGGGTCTGCATTTGCTCACCAAACCTCACCAATCCTATCACTGCTGCATTTATGCCACTGTACACACGCTTGTTTCTCTTTCGGAGACATATAAATCCATAGGTTTTAGGATTCTTACTAGTCAGGTATATACTTAGGCATTTAATATGGGGTGTTGAGTCCACTTCGTTGAGCAAGGAGTAGCTCTTGTCTATTACATATTTGGCTTATGGAATGGTATCGGTGCTAATTTCAATCTCTGGTTTTATGCAGCACCCCAACTCACCTTTCCCCTTAAGCAAGCATAAGTTGGTTTTCTACATTTGAGACCCTGTTCTGTTTTGTAATTCAGTTCCTGTGTATCCAAGTTTACATTCCGTGTAGTAGTGATATCTTATGATGTTTCTTTTTCTGTGTGACTTATTTCACTTAGAATCATCGTATCTGAATCCACTCATTATGCTGCTACGGGCCTGATGAAATAGATTTCATTGCTGAGTGATATTGCATTGTACCTAAGTACCACAACTTCTTTATCCATTTTCCGCTTTCTGTGATATTGAACTTGTACCGTAAACGAGGTTCTTGTAAACAGAGCCGTCCCAAACTTTGGCTTGGCGGTGTCTTTTTGATTTTAATTTCCCTAAGCTATAGGACCATATGTGGAACTGCCCTAGGCTCTGTTGCTTTGTTTTTTAGATGTTTCAGGAAACACAATACACTTCTCCAGAGTGGCTGTTGGCAATTTACATGCCGCCCATCAGCATAACAAGGCTCCCAGTTCTCCATGGCCTGTCCTGCCTTTCTGGATTTTACACTTTTTTCAGATGGCCCTTTTGACCGGGGGGCAGTGAGACTTCATTGTAGTGCAGATTTCCTTTGCAAGCTTGCTTGGTTGGCCAAAAAGGGCGTATGCGTTTTTTCCTGAATATATTCAGGAAAAAACGCATACGCCCTTTTTGGCCAAGTGCATCATTGTGGACGTTCTGCCTCTTTTCCTTTGCTTTACATGCAATTCCAGTCTACCTCCTGAAATCGGTTTCCTGCAATTCTGCCCCGCTTTCAAGTCCTCTTCGCAGCCTTACTTCAATATATTTTTGGACGATAGCTGTCATTTATAACTCTGCAGGTTTGTGAATTACAGTGCCCCTAAGCTCCTTTCTTCAACTTGCTTTCTTGTGAGCTGGCCGCAACACCGCAGCATTGCTTCAGGCCCTAGTGTGGTTCCGGCATGGCACGCTGAGCTTTTGGTTAATTCCTCTTCCTTTTCGGAAATGAGAGTTAAATTTGCCTGTCCAGACACCTCCAGCTACTCTCTCATTGGTTCTCCCTATTCCTGTTCATTTTCCGCAGAAATTGCAAACTGGGCCAAACAGGAGGATAAAGGCACTGACTCTCCAAGTGGGGAGAGTGGTAGTAAAGTGTCTGGAATGTTGCACCCGAGTACCAGGGGACGAAAACTGAGACACATTTGAACACGTTTCCCTATCACACGGTGGATCATACTCTGGGTTCCACATGCATGTTTTAGCTGAAGGAAGAATCCGTTAAACCTGGAGAGTTGAGACCCATGGAATGGGTACCATGCAATATGACTTCAAAGGGTCTACATTTGCTCACCGAACCTCACCAATCCTATCACTGCTGCGTTTATGCCACTGTACACACGCTTGATTCTCTTTCGGAGACATATAAATCCAGAGGTTTTAAGATTCTTACTAGTCAGGTATATTCTTAGGCGTTTAATATGGGGTGTTGAGTCCATTACGTTGAGCAAGGAGTTGCTCTTGTCTATTACATATTTGGCTTATGGAACGGTATCTGTGCTAATTTCAATCTCTGGTTTTATGCAGCACCCCAACTCACCTTTCCCCTTAAGCAAGCATAAGTTGGTTTTCTACATTTGAGACCCTGTTCTCTTTTGTAATTCAGTTCCTGTGTAGCCAAGTTTACATTCCGTGTAGTAGTGATATCTTATGATGTTTCTTTTTCTGTGTGACTTATTGCACTTAGAATCATCGTACCTGAATCCACTCATTATGTTGCTACGGGCCTGATGACATAGATTTCATTGCTGAGTGATATTGCATTGTACCTAAGTACCACAACTTCTTTATCCATTTTTCGCTTTCTGTGATATTGAACTTGTACCGTAAACGAGGTTCTTGTAAACAGAGCCATCCCAAACATTGGGGTGGCTGCGTCTTTTTGATTTTAATTTCCCTAAGCTATAGGACCATAAGTGGAAGTGCCCTAGGCTCTGTTGCTTTGTTTTTTAGATGTTTTAGGAAACACCATACACTTCTCCAGAGTGGCTGTTGGCAATTTACATCCCGCCCATCAGCATAGCAAGGCTCCCAGTTCTCCATGGCCTGTCCAGGTTTTCTGGATTTTATACTTTTTTCAGATGGCCCTTTTGACCGGGGGGCAGTGAGACTTCATTGTAGTGCAGATTTCCTTTGCAAGCTTGCTTGGTTGGCCAAAAAGTGCGTATGCATTTTTTCCTGAATATATTCAGGAAAAAACGCATATGCCCTTTTTAGCCAAGTGCATTATTGTGGACGTTCTGCCTCTTTTCGTATGTTTTACATGCAATTCCAGTCTACCTCCTGAAATCGGTTTCCTGCAATTCTGCCCCGCTTTCAAGTCCTCTTGGCAGCCTTACTTCAATATATTTTTGGACGATAGCTGTCATTTATAACACTGCAGGTTTGTGAATTACAGTGCCCCTGAGCTCCTTTCTTCAACTCGCTTTCTTGTGAGCTGGCCGCAACACCGCTGGATTGCTTCAGGCCCTAGTGTGGTTCCGGCATGGCACGCTGAGCCTTTTGTTAATTCCTCTTCCTGGTGGGAAATGAGAGTTAAATTTGCCCGTCCAGACACCTCCAGCTAGTCTCTCATTGGTTCTCCCTATTCCGGTTCTTCTTCCGCGGAAATTGCAAACTGTACCAAACAGGAGGATAAAGGCACTGACTCTCCAAGTGAGGAGAGTGTTCGTAAAGTGTCTGGAATGTTGCACCCGAGTACCAGGGGACGAAAACAGAGACACATTTGAACACATTTCCCGAACACACGGTGGATCATACTCTGGGTTCCACATGCATGTTTTAGCTGAAGGAAGAATCCGTTAAACCTGGAGAGTTGAGACCCATGGAATGGGTACCATGCAATATGACTTCAAAGGGTCTGCATTTGCTCACCGAACCTAACCAAGCCTATCACTGCTGCGTTTATGCCGCTGTACACACGCTTGATTCTCTTTCGGAGACATATAAATCCATAGGTTTTAAGATTCTTACTAGTCAGGTATATTCTTAGGCATTTAATATGGGTTGTTGAGTCCATTTCATTGAGCAAGGAGTAGCTCTTGTCTATTACATATTTGGCTTATGGAACGGTATCTGTGCTAATTTCAATCTCTGGTTTTATGCAGCACCCCAACTCACCTTTCCCCTTAAGCAAGCATAAGTTGGTTTTCTAAACTTGAGACCCTGTTCTGTTTTGTAATTCAGTTCATGTGTAGCCAAGTTTACATTCCGTGTAGTAGTGATACCTTATGATGTTTCTTTTTCTGTGTGACTTATTTCACTTAGAATCATCGTGCCTCAATCCACTCATTATGCTGGTACAGGCCTGGTGACACAGATTTCATTGCTGAGTGGTATTCTGTTGTACGTTAAGTACCGCAACTTCTTTATCAATTATTTGCTCTCTGGGATACTTAACTTGTACCGTAGAAGAGGTTCCTGTAAACAGAGCCGTCCCAAATTTTGGGGTGACTGTGTCTTTTTGATTTTAATTTCCCTAAGCTATAGGACCATAAGTGGAAATGCCCTAGACTCTGTTGCTTTGTTTTTCAGATGTATCAGGAAACACCATACACTTCTCCAGAGTGGCTGTTGGCAATTTACATCCCGCCCATCAGCATAACAAGGCTCCTTTATCCCCATGGCCTGTCTTGCCTTTCTGCATTTTACACTTTTTTCAGATGGCCCTTTAGACCGGGGGGAAGTGACACTTCATAGTATTTCGGATTTCCATTGCAAGCTTGCTTGGTTTGCCAAAAAGGGCATATGTGTTTTTTCCTGAATATATTCAGGAACAAACTCATACGCCCTTTTTTGCCAAGTGCATCATTGTCGATGTTCTGCCTCTTTTCCTATGCTTCAAATGCAAATCCAGTCTACCTCCTGAAATCGGTTTCCTGAAATTCTGCCGTGCTTTCAAGTCCTCTTCGCAGCCTTACTTCAATATATTTTTGGACGTTATCTGTCATTTATAACTCTGCAGGTTTGTGAATTACAGGGCCCCTGAGCTCCTTTCTTCAACTCGCTTTCTTGTGAGCTGGCCGCAAACCCGCAAGACTGCTTCAGGCCCTAATCTGCTTCTGGCAGGGCATGCTGAGCCTTTGGTTAATTCCTCTTCCTGGTGGGAAATGAGAGTTAAATATGCCCGTCCAGACACCTACCTCACTCTCAACCCCTTGGTGATGTGGGTCCTCTGGTTTGTGGCCACCTTTATGGGTTCCTCACCTTTCGATGATGTGGTCCCACTAGTGTGAGGACGCTCCTGCCTGGTTCTCATCCACGTGGTTATGTGGACCCCCTGGTGAGAGTCTGTTCCTGGCTGTGTTCCTCACCCTTCTGTGAGGGAGACCCTCTGCTGATAAGTCACTCCTGCATGGCTGGCACACATTGCCTTGGTGAAGTCAGCCGTGTGGTGGCAGTTGGAGCGTGCTGGGAATCTCCTCCCCCCGGTGATGAGGGCCCTCTTGCGTCAGGCCCTAACTTCTGGGCTCACCAAATTTTCTTAGTGAGCCTAGTGATGCTTGGGCACTCCTCTTAGGATCCCATCTCCATGGGGATGTGGGCCTTCTGCTCTGAGGTCCCAACGGCTGGGTTGTTCACATTTTCATGATGTGGGCTCTCTGGTGTTAGTTCACAGAGGCCTGGATCCCATAGCCTCTGTGTTCTTGGCCGCCTGCTGGGAGGTTCCAACTGCTGAATTCCTCACTTTTTTAATTTTTTGGGCCCTCTGTTGTGAGGATCCTCTTGCCTGCCTCACTCCCAGCCCCTTCGTGATGTGTGTCCTCTGGTTTGAGGCCACATGTGCTGGGTTCCTCACCTTTCGATGATGTGGGACCAATGGTCTTAGGAGACTCCTGCCTGGTTCACATCCCCTTGGTGATGTGGGCCCTCTGTTGAGAGTCTGATCCTGGCTGGGTTCCTCACCCATCTGTGAGGTGGGCCGTCTGCTGTGAGGTCACTCCTGCCTGGCTTGCTCACCTCGCCTTGTGGACATGAGCCCTCTGGTGGCACTTGGAGCCTGCTGGGAGCCTCCTCCCCTCGGTGATGAGGGTCCTCTGGCGTCAGGCCCTAACTGCTGGGCTCCCCACATTTTGTGATGTGCGCCCAGTGGTGCGAGGACACTCCAGCCAGGTTCACATCCCCATTGGGATGTGGGCCTTCTGCTCTGAGGTCCCAATGCCTGGGTTGCTCACAGTTTCATGATGTGGGCTCTCTGCTGTTAGTTCACTCCTGCCTGCATCCCATAGCTTCTGTGCTCTCGGCCGCCTGCTGGGAGGTTCCAACTGCTGGATTCCTCTCCTTTCTTATTCTTTGGGCCCTCTGTTTTTAGGCTATTCCTGCCTGCCTCACTCCCATTCCCTTTGTGATATGTGTCCTCTGATTTGAGGAAACATGTGCTGGGTTCCGCACCTTTCGATGATGTGGCCCCACTGGAGGGAAGACAGTCCTGACTGGTTCCCATCCCCTTGCTGATGTGGGCCCTCAGGTGAGAGTCTGATCCTGGCTGGGCTCCTCACCCTTCTGTGAGGTGGGCCCTCTGCTGTGAGGTCAATCATGCCTGTCTGGCACACGTCACCTTGGCGACGTGGGCCCTCTGGTGGCAGTTGGAGTGTGCTGGGATCCTCCTCCCCTCGGTGATGAGGGCCCTCTTGCCTTAGGCCATAACTGCTGGGCTCCCCACATTTTCTGATGTGCGCCAAGTGAGTGAGGACACTCTTGCCAGGTTCCCATCCCCATGGGGATATGGGCCTTCTGCTCTGAGGTCAAAACGGCTGGCTTGCTCACAGTACCATGATGTGGGCCCTCTGCTATGAGTTCACTCTGGCAAGGATCCCTTATCATCGGTGCTCTGAGCCGCCTGCTGGGAGGTTCCAACTGCTGGATTCCTCAAATTTTTTATTCTATGTGCCCTCTGTTGTGAGGCTCCTCCTGCCTGCCTCGCTGCCAGCCCCTTGGTGATGACTGTCCTATGGCTTGAGGCCACATGTGCTGCGTTCCTCACCTTTCGATGATGTGGCCCCACTCGTGTGAGGACACTCCTGCCTGGTTCCCATCCCCTTGGTGAGGTGGGCCCTCTGGCGAGAGTCTAATCCTGGCTGGGTCCCTCAACGTTCTGTGAGGTAGTCCCTCTGCTGTGAGGTCACTCCTGCCTGGCTGGCACACGTCACCTTGGAGATGTGAGACATCTGGTGGCAGTTGGAGCAGGCAGGGTGACTCCTCCTCTCGGTGATGACGGCCCTCTGGCGTCAGGCACTAAATGGTGGGCTCCCCACATTTTCTGATGTGCGCCCAGTGGTGCGAGGACAGTCCAGCCAGGTTCCCATTCCCATGGGGATGTGGGCCTTCTGCACTGAGGTCCCAACGCCTGGGTTGCTCACAGTTTTATGATGTGGGCCCTCTGCTGTGAGTTCACTGCGGCCTGGATCCCATAGCCTCGGTGTTCTGAGCTGCCTGCTGGAAGGTCTAAATGCTGGAATCCTCACGTTTTTTATATTATGTGCCCTGTGTTGTGAGGCTACTCCTGCCTGCCTCACTCCAAGGCCCTTGGTGATGTGGGTCCTCTGGTTTGAGGACACATGTGCTGGGTTCCTCACCTTAAGATGATGAGGCCCCACTGGTGTGAGGATACTCCTGCCTGGTTCCAATCCATTTGGTGATGTGGGCCCTCTGGTGCGAGTCTGATCCTGACTGGGTTCGTCACACTTCTCTGAGGTGGGCCCTCTGCTGTGAGATCATTCGTGCCTGGTTGGCACACATCGCCTTGGTGACGTCAGCCCTCTGGTGGCAGTTGGAGCCTGCTGGGAGCCTCCTTCCCTTGGTGATGAGGGTCCTCTGGCGTCAGGCCCTAACTGCTGGTCGCCCAAAATTTTCTGATACGTTCTCAGTGGTGCGAGGACACTCCTACCAGATTTATATCCCCATGGGGATGTGGGCCTCCTGCTCTGAGGTCCCAATGGCTGGGTGGCTCAGTTTCATGACATGGGCCCTCTTCTGTGAGTTCACTGTGGCCTGGATCTCAGAGCCTCGGTGCTCTGGGCCGCCTGCTGGGAGGTTCCAACTGCTGGATTCCTCACTTTTTTATTCTATGGGTCCAGTGTTGTGAGGCTACTCCTGCCTGCCTCACTCCGAGGCCCTTGGTGATGTGGGTCCTCTGGTTTGAGGACACATGTGCTGAGTACCTCACCTTTCGATGATGTGGCCCCACTGGTGTGAAGACACTCCTGCCTGGTTGCAGTTGGAGCCTGCTGGGAATCTCCTCCCCTCGGTTATGAGAGCTCTGGATAAAACACATATGCCCCTTTTTGCCAAGTGCATTATTTTCCAAGTTCTGTCTCTTTTCCTATGCTTTAAGAGCAACTCCCGTGTACCTTCTGAAATCGGTTTCCTGCAATTCTGCCCCGCATTCAAGTGCTCTTCTCAGCCTTACTTCAGTAAAATTTTGGATGATAGCTGTCATTTATAACTCTGCAGGTTTGTGAATTACAGTGCCCCTGAGCTCTTTTCTTCAACTCGCTTTCTTGTGAGCTGGCCGCAAAACCACAGGATCTCTTCAGGTCCTAATATGGTTCCAGCATGGCACGCGGAGCCTTTGGTTCATTCGTATTCCTGGTGGTAAATGAGAGTTAAATTTGCCCGTCCAGACACCTACATATAGTCTCTCATTGGTTCTCCGTATTCCTGTTCATCTTCCGCAGAAATTGCAAACTGGGCCACACAGGAGGTTAAAGGCACTGACTCTCCAAGTGGGGAGAGTGTTAGTAAAGCGTCTGGAAAGTTGCACCGAGCACCAGGGGATGAAAAATGAGATACATTTAAAAACGTTTCCCGATCATACGGCGGATCATACTCTGGGTTCCACATGCATGTTTTAGCTGAAGGAAGAATCCCTTGCACCGGGAGACTTGGGACCCATGGAATGGGTACCATGCAGTATGACTTCAAAGGGTCTGCATTTGCTCACCGAACATCACCAATCCTATCACTGCTGCATTTCTGCCGCTGTACACACGCTTGATTCTCTTTCAGAGACATATAAATCCATAGGTTTTAAGATTCTTACTAGTCAGGTATATTCTTAGGCGTTTAATATGTCGTGTAGAGTCCACTTCGTTGAGCAAGGAGTAGCTCTTGTCTATTACATATTTGGCTTATGGAACGGTATCTGTGCTAATTTCAATCTCTGCTTTTTTGCAGCACCCAAACTCACCTTTCCCTTAAGCAAGCATAAGTTGGTTTTCTACATTTGAGACCCTGTTCTGTTTTGTAATTCAGTTCCTGTGTAGCCAAGTTTACATTCCATGTATTAGTGATATCTTATGATGTTTCTTTTTCTGTGTGACTTATTTCACTTAGAATCATCATACCTGAATCCACTAATTATGCTGCTACAGGCCTGATGACATAGATTTGATTGCTGAGTGATATTGCATTGTACGTAAGTACCACAACTTCTTTATCCATTTTTCGCTTTCTGTGATAATGAACTTGTACCGTAAATGAGGTTCTTGTAAAGAGAGCCATCCCAAACTTTGGGTGGCTGTGTCTTTTTTATTTTAATTTCCCTAAGCTATAGGACCATAAGTGGAAGTGTCCTAGGCTCTGTTGCTTTGTTTTTTAGATGTTTCAGGAAACACCATACTTCTCCAGAGTGGCTGTTGGCAATTTACATCCCGCCCATCAGCATAGCAAGGCTCCCAGTTCTCCATGGCCTGTCCGGCCTTTCTGGATTTTACACTTTTTTCAGATGGCCCTTTTGACCGGGGGGCAGTGAGACTTCATTGTAGTGCAGATTTCCTTTGCAAGCTTGCTTGGTTGGCCAAAAAGGGCGTATGCGTTTTTTCCTGAATATATTCAGGAATAAACTAATATGCCCTTTTTGGCCAAGTGCATCATTGTGGACGTTCTGCCTCTTTTCCGATGCTTTACATGCAATTCCAGTCTACCTCCTGAAATCGGTTTCCTGCAATTCTGCCCCGCTTTCAAGTCCTCTTGGCAGCCTTACTTCAATATATTTTTGGACGATAGCTGTCATTTATAACTCTGCTGGTTTGTGCATTACAGTGACCCTGAGCTCCTTTCTTTAACTCGCTTTCTTGTGAGCTGGCCGCAACACCGCAGGATTGCTTCAGGCCCTAGTGTGGTTCCGGCATGGCACGCTGAGACTTTGGTTAATTCCTCTTCCTGGTGGGAAATGAGAGTTAAATTTGCCCGTCCAGATACCTCCAGCTAGTCTCTCATTGGTTCTCCCTATTCCTGTTCATTTTCCGCAGAAATTGCAAACTGGGCCAAACAGGAGGTTAAAGGCACTGACTCTCCAAGTGGAGAGAGTGTTAGTAAAGCGTCTGGAATGTTGCACCCGAGTACCAGGGGACGAAAACTGAGACACATTTGAACACGTTTCCCGATCACACGGTGGATCATACTCTGGGTTCCACATGCATGTTTTACCTAAAGGAAGGATCCCTTAAACATGGAGAGTTGAGACCTATGGAATGGGTACCATGCAATATGACTTCAAAGGGTCTGCATTTGCTCACCGAACCTCACCAATCCTATCACTGCTGCGTTTATGCCGCTGTACACACGCTTGATTCTCTTTCGGAGACATATAAATCCATAGGTTTTAAGATTCTTACTAGTCAGGTATATTCTTAGGCGTTTAACATGGGGTGTTGAGTCCACTTCGTTGAGCAAGCAGTAGCCCTTGTCTATTACATATTTGGCTTATGGAACGGTATCTGTGCTAATTTCAATCTCTGGTTTTATGCAGCACCCCAACTCACCTTTCCCCTTTAGCAAGCATAAGTTGGTTTTGTACATATGAGACCCTGTTCTGTTTTGTAATTCAGTTCCTGTGTAGCCAAGTTTACATTCCATGTAGTAGTGATATCTTATGATGTTTCTTTTTCTGTGTGACTTATTTCACTTAGAATCATCGTACCTGAATCCACTCATTATGCTGCTATGGGCCTGATGACATAGATTACATTGCTGAGTGATATTGCATTGTACGTAAGTACCACAACTTCTTTATCCATTTTTCGCTTTCTGTGATATTGAACTTGTACCGTAAACGAGGTTCTTGTAAACAGAGCCGTCCCAAACTTTGGGGTGGCTGTGTCTTTTTTATTTTAATTTCCCTATGTTCTAGGACCATAAGTGGAAGTGCACTAGGCTCTGTTGCTTTGTTTTTTAGATGTTTCAGGAAACACCATACACTTCTCCAGAGTGGCTGTTGGCAATTTACATCCCGCCCATCAGCATAACAAGGCTCCCAGTTCTCCATGGCCTGTCCTGCCTTTCTGGATTTTACACTTTTTTCAGATGGCCCTTTTGACCGGGGGGCAGTGAGACTTCATTGTAGTGCAGATTTCCTTTGCAAGCTTGCTTGGTTGGCCAAAAAGGGCGTATGCGTTTTTTCCTGAATATATTCAGGAAAAAACGCATACGCCCTTTTTGGCCAAGTGCATCATTGTGGACGTTCTGCCTCTTTTCCTATGCTTTACATGCAATTCCAGTCTACCTCCTGAAATCGGTTTCCTGCAATTCTGCCCCACTTTCAAGTCCTCTTGGCAGCCTTAATTCAATATATTTTTGGACAATAGCTGTCATTTATAACTCTGCCGGTTTGTGAATGACAGTGCCCCTGAGCTCCTTTCTTCAACTCGCTTTCTTGTGAGCTGGCCGCAACACCACAGGATCGCTTCAGACCCTAGTGTGGTTCTGGCATGGCACGCTGAGCCTTTGGGTAATTCCTCTTCCTGGTGGGAAATGAGAGTTAAATTTGCCCGTCCAGACACCTCCAGCTAGTCTCTCATTGGTTCTCCCTATTCCTGTTCATTTTCCGCAGAAATTGCAAACTGGGGCAAACAGGAGATTAAAGGCAGTGACTCTCCAAGTGGGGAGAGTGTTAGTAAAGCGTCTGGAATGTTGCACTCGAGTACCAGGGGACGAAAACTGAGACACATTTGAACACGTTTCGCGATCACATGGTGAATCATACTCTGGGTTCCAAATGCATGTTTTAGCTGAAGGAAGAATCCCTTAAACCTGGAGAGTTGAGACACATGAAATGGGTACCATGCAATATGACTTCAAAGGGTCTGCATTTGCTCACCGAACCTCACCATCCTATCACTGCTGCATTTATGCCACTGTACACATGCTTGATTCTCTTTCTGAGACATATCTATCCATAGGTTTTAAGATTCTTACTAGTCAGGTATATACTTAGACATTTAATATGGGGTGTTTGGTCCATTTCGTTGAGCAAGGAGTAGCTCTTGTCTATTACATATTTGGCTTATGGAACGGTATCTGTGCTAATTTCAATCTCTGGTTTTATGCAGCACCCCAACTCACCTTTCGCCTTAAGCAAGCATAAGTTGGTTTTCTACATTTGAGACCCTGTTCTGTTTTGTAATTCTGTTCCTGTGTAGCCAGGTTTACATTCCGTGTAGTAGTGATATCTTATGATGTTTCTTTTTCTGTGTGACTTATTTCACTTAGAATCATCGTACCTGAATGCACTCATTATGCTGCTACAGGCCTGATGACATAGATTTCATTGCTTAGTGATATTGCATTGTACGTAAGTACCACAACTTCTTTATCCATTTTTCACTTTCTGTGATATTGAACTTGTACCGTAAACGAAGTTCTTGTAAACAGAGCAGTCCCAAACTTTGGGGTGGCTGTGTCTTTTTGATTTTAATTTCCCTAAGCTATAGGACCATAAGTGGAAGTGCCCTAGGCTCTGTTGCTTTGTTTTTTAGATGTTTCAGGAAACACCATACACTTCTCAGAGTGGCTGTTGGCAATTTACATCCCGCCCATCAGCATAACAAGGCTCCCAGTTCTCCATGGCCTGTCCCGCCTTTCTGGATTTTACACTTTTTTCAGATGGCCCTTTTGACCAGGGGGCAGTGAGACTTCATTGTAGTGCAGATTTCCTTTGCAAGCTTGCTTGGTTGGCCAAAAAGGGCGTATGCGTTTTTTCCTGAATGTATTCAGGAAAAAACGCATTCGCTCTTTTTGGCCAAGTGCATCATTGTGGACGTTCTGCCTCTTTTCCTATGCTTTACATGCAATTCCAGTCTACCTCCTGAAATCGGTTTCCTGCAATTCTGCCCCACTTTCAAGTCCTCTTGGCAGCCTTAATTCAATATATTTTTGGACAAAAGCTGTCATTTATAACTCTGCAGGTTTGTGAATGACAGTGCCCCTGGGCTCCTTTCTTCAACTTGCTTTCTTGTGAGCTGGCCGCAACACCACAGGATCGCTTCAGACCCTAGTGTGGTTCTGGCATGGCACGCTGAACCTTTGGTTAATTCCTCTTCCTGGTGGGAAATGAGAGTTAAATTTGCCCGTCCAGACACCTCCAGCTAGTCTCTCATTGGTTCTCCCTATTCCTGTTCATTTTCCGCAGAAATTGCAATCTGGGCCAAATAGGAGGATAAAGGCACTGACTCTCCAAGTGGGGAGAGTGTTAGTAAAGTGTCTGGAATGTTGCACCCAAGTAACAGCGGACGAAAAGTGAGACACATTTGAACACGTTTCCCGATCACACGGTGGATCATACTCTGGGTTCCACATGTATGTTTTAGGTGAAGGAAGAATCACTTAAACCTGGAGAGTTGAGACCCATGGAATGGGTACCATGCAATATGACTTCAAAGGGTCTGCATTTGCTCACCGAACCTCACCAATCCTATCACTGCTGCGTTTATGCCGCTGTACGCACGCTTGATTCTCTTTCGGAGACATATAAATCCATAGGTTTTAAGATTCTTACTAGTCAGGTATATTCTTAGGCGTTTAATATGGGGTGTTGAGTCCATTTCGTTGAGCAAGGAGTAGCTCTTGTCTATTATATATTTGGCTTATGGAACGGTATCTGTGCTAATTTCAATCTCTGGTTTTATGCAGCACCCCAACTCACCTTTCCCCTTAAGCAAGCATATGTTGGTTTTCTACATTTGAGACCCTGTTCTGTTTTGTAATTCAGTTCCTGTGTAGCCAAGTTTACATTCCGTGTAGTAGTGATATCTTGTGATGTTTCTTTTTCTGTGTCACTTATTTCACTTAGAATCATCGTACCTGAATCCACTCATTATGTTGCTACGGGCCTGATGACATAGATTTCATTGCTGAGTGATATTGCATTGTACGTAAGTACCACAACTTCTTTATCCATTTTTCGCTTTCTGTGATATTGAACTTCTACCATAAACGAGGTTCTTGTAAACAAAGCCATCCCAGACTTTGGGGTGCCTGTGTCTTTTTGATTTTAATTTCCCTAAGCTATAGGACCATAAGTGGAAGTGCCCTAGGCTCTGTTGCTTTGTTTTTTAGATGTTTCAGGAAACACCATACACTTCTCCAGAGTGGCTGTTGGCAATTTACATCCCGCCCATCAGCATAACAAGGCTCCCAGTTCTCCATGGCCTGTCCTGCCTTTCTGGATTTTACACTTTTTTCAGATGGCCCTTTTGACCAGGGGGCAGTGAGACTTCATTGTAGTGCAGATTTCCTTTGCAAGCTTGCTTGGTTGGCCAAAAAGGGCGTATGCGTTTTTTCCTGAATATATTCAGGAAAAAACGCATACGCCCTTTTTGGCCAAGTGCATCATTGTGGACGTTCTGCCTCTTTTCCGATGCTTTACATGCAATTCCAGTCTACCTCCTGAAATCGGTTTCCTGCAATTCTGCCATGCTTTCAAGTCCTCTTGGCAGTCTTACTTCAATATATTTTTGGACGATAGCTGTCATTTATAACTCCGCCGGTTTGTGAATGACAGTGCCCCTGAGCTCCTTTCTTCAACTCACTTTCTTGTGAGCTGGCCGCAACACCACAGGATTGCTTCAGACCCTAGTGTGGTTCCGGCATGGCACGCTGAGCCTTTGGTTAATTCCTCTTCCTGGTGGGAAATGAGTTAAATTTGCCCATCCAGACACCTCAAGCTCTTCTCTCATTGGTTCTCCCTATTCCTGTTCATTTTCCGCAGAAATTGCAAACTGGGCCAAACAGGAGATTAAAGGCACTGACTCTCCAAGTGGGGAGAGTGTTAGTAAAGCATCTGGAATGTTGCAACCGAGTACCAGGGGACGAAAACTGAGACACATTTGAACACGTTTCCCGATCACATGGTGGATCATACTCTGGGGTCCAAATGCATGTTTTAGCTGAAGGAAGAATCCCTTAAACCTGGAGAGTTGAGACCCATGGAATGGGTACCATGCAATATGACTTCAAAGGGTCTGCATTTGCTCACCGAACCTCACCAATCCTATCACTGCTGCGTTTATGCCGCTGTACAAACGCTTGATTCTCTTTCGGAGACATATAAATCCATAGGTTTTAAGATTCTTACTAGTCAGGTATATTCTTAGGCGTTTAATATGGGGTGTAGAGTCCACTTCGTTGAGCAAGGAGTAGCTCTTGTCTATTACATATTTGGCTTATGGAACGGTATCTGTGCTAATTTCAATCTCTGGTTTTATGCAGCACCCCAACTCACCTTTCCCCTTAAGCAAGCATAAGTTGGTTTTCTACATTTGAGACCCTGTTCTGTTTTGTAATTCAGTTCCTGTGTAGCCAAGTTTACATTCCGTATAGTCGTGATATCTTATGATGTTTCTTTTTCTGTGTGACTTATTTCACTTAGAATCATCGTACCTGAATCCACTCTTTATGCTGCTATGGTCCTGATGACATAGATTTCATTGCTGAGTGACATTGCATTGTACGTAAGTACCACAACTTCTTTATCCATTTTTCACTTTCTGTGATATTGAACTTGTACCGTAAACGAGGTTCTTGTAAACAGAGCCGTCCCAAACTTTGGGGTGGCTGTGTCTTTTTGATTTTAATTTCCCTAAGCTATAGGACCATAAGTGGAAGTGCCCTAGGCTCTGTTGCTTTGTTTTTTAGATGTTTCAGGAAACACCATACACTTCTCCAGAGTGGCTGTTGGCAATTTACATCCCGCCCATCAGCATAACAAGGCTCCCAGTTCTCCATGGCCTGTCCTGCCTTTCTGGATTTTACACTTTTTTCAGATGGCCCTTTTCACCGGGGGGCAGTGAGACTTCCTTGTAGTGCAGATTTCCTTTGCAAGCTTGCTTGGTTGGCCAAAAAGGGCGTATGCGTTTTTTCCTGAATATATTCAGGAAAAAACGCATACGCCCTTTTTGGCCAAGTGCATCATTGTGCACGTTCTGCCTCTTTTCCTATGCTTTACATGCAATTCCAGTCTACCTCCTGAAATAGGTTTCCTGCAATTGTGCCCCACTTTCAAGTCCTCTTGGCAGCCTTACTTCAACATATTTTTGGACGATAGCTGTCATTTATAACTCTGCAGGTTTGTGAATTACAGTGCCCCTGAGCTCCTTTCTTCAACTCGTTTTCTTGTGAGCTGGCCACAACACCGCAGCATTGCTTCAGGCCCTAGTGTGGTTCCGGCATTGCATGTTGAGCCTTTGGTTAAAAACTCTTCCTGGTGGGAAATGAGAGTTAAATTTGCCCGTCCAGACACCTCCAGCTAGTCTCTCATTGGTTCTCCTTATTCCTGTTCATTTTCCGCAGAAATTGCAATCTGGGCCAAACAGGAGGATAAAGGCACTGACTCTCCAAGTGGGGAGAGTGTTAGTAAAGCATCTGGAATGTTGCACCCGAGTACCAGGGGACGAAAACTGAGACACATTTGAACACGTTTCCCGATCACATGGTGGATCATACTCTGGGGTCCAAATGCATGTTTTAGCTGAAGGAAGAATCCCTTAAACCTGGAGAGTTGAGACCCATGGAATGGGTACCATGCAATATGACTTCAAAGGGTCTGCATTTGCTCACCAAACCTCACCAATCCTATCACTGCTGCATTTATGCCACTGTACACACGCTTGTTTCTCTTTCGGAGACATATAAATCCATAGGTTTTAGGATTCTTACTAGTCAGGTATATACTTAGGCATTTAATATGGGGTGTTGAGTCCACTTCGTTGAGCAAGGAGTAGCTCTTGTCTATTACATATTTGGCTTATGGAATGGTATCGGTGCTAATTTCAATCTCTGGTTTTATGCAGCACCCCAACTCACCTTTCCCCTTAGGCAAGCATAAGTTGGTTTTCTACATTTGAGACCCTGTTCTGTTTTGTAATTCAGTTCCTGTGTATCCAAGTTTACATTCCGTGTAGTAGTGATATCTTATGATGTTTCTTTTTCTGTGTGACTTATTTCACTTAGAATCATCGTATCTGAATCCACTCATTATGCTGCTACGGGCCTGATGAAATAGATTTCATTGCTGAGTGATATTGCATTGTACCTAAGTACCACAACTTCTTTATCCATTTTCCGCTTTCTGTGATATTGAACTTGTACCGTAAACGAGGTTCTTGTAAACAGAGCCGTCCCAAACTTTGGCTTGGCGGTGTCTTTTTGATTTTAATTTCCCTAAGCTATAGGACCATATGTGGAACTGCCCTAGGCTCTGTTGCTTTGTTTTTTAGATGTTTCAGGAAACACAATACACTTCTCCAGAGTGGCTGTTGGCAATTTACATGCCGCCCATCAGCATAACAAGGCTCCCAGTTCTCCATGGCCTGTCCTGCCTTTCTGGATTTTACACTTTTTTCAGATGGCCCTTTTGACCGGGGGGCAGTGAGACTTCATTGTAGTGCAGATTTCCTTTGCAAGCTTGCTTGGTTGGCCAAAAAGGGCGTATGCGTTTTTTCCTGAATATATTCAGGAAAAAACGCATACGCCCTTTTTGGCCAAGTGCATCATTGTGGACGTTCTGCCTCTTTTCCTTTGCTTTACATGCAATTCCAGTCTACCTCCTGAAATCGGTTTCCTGCAATTCTGCCCCGCTTTCAAGTCCTCTTCGCAGCCTTACTTCAATATATTTTTGGACGATAGCTGTCATTTATAACTCTGCAGGTTTGTGAATTACAGTGCCCCTAAGCTCCTTTCTTCAACTTGCTTTCTTGTGAGCTGGCCGCAACACCGCAGCATTGCTTCAGGCCCTAGTGTGGTTCCGGCATGGCACGCTGAGCTTTTGGTTAATTCCTCTTCCTTTTCGGAAATGAGAGTTAAATTTGCCTGTCCAGACACCTCCAGCTACTCTCTCATTGGTTCTCCCTATTCCTGTTCATTTTCCGCAGAAATTGCAAACTGGGCCAAACAGGAGGATAAAGGCACTGACTCTCCAAGTGGGGAGAGTGGTAGTAAAGTGTCTGGAATGTTGCACCCGAGTACCAGGGGACGAAAACTGAGACACATTTGAACACGTTTCCCTATCACACGGTGGATCATACTCTGGGTTCCACATGCATGTTTTAGCTGAAGGAAGAATCCGTTAAACCTGGAGAGTTGAGACCCATGGAATGGGTACCATGCAATATGACTTCAAAGGGTCTACATTTGCTCACCGAACCTCACCAATCCTATCACTGCTGCGTTTATGCCACTGTACACACGCTTGATTCTCTTTCGGAGACATATAAATCCAGAGGTTTTAAGATTCTTACTAGTCAGGTATATTCTTAGGCGTTTAATATGGGGTGTTGAGTCCATTACGTTGAGCAAGGAGTTGCTCTTGTCTATTACATATTTGGCTTATGGAACGGTATCTGTGCTAATTTCAATCTCTGGTTTTATGCAGCACCCCAACTCACCTTTCCCCTTAAGCAAGCATAAGTTGGTTTTCTACATTTGAGACCCTGTTCTCTTTTGTAATTCAGTTCCTGTGTAGCCAAGTTTACATTCCGTGTAGTAGTGATATCTTATGATGTTTCTTTTTCTGTGTGACTTATTGCACTTAGAATCATCGTACCTGAATCCACTCATTATGTTGCTACGGGCCTGATGACATAGATTTCATTGCTGAGTGATATTGCATTGTACCTAAGTACCACAACTTCTTTATCCATTTTTCGCTTTCTGTGATATTGAACTTGTACCGTAAACGAGGTTCTTGTAAACAGAGCCATCCCAAACATTGGGGTGGCTGCGTCTTTTTGATTTTAATTTCCCTAAGCTATAGGACCATAAGTGGAAGTGCCCTAGGCTCTGTTGCTTTGTTTTTTAGATGTTTTAGGAAACACCATACACTTCTCCAGAGTGGCTGTTGGCAATTTACATCCCGCCCATCAGCATAGCAAGGCTCCCAGTTCTCCATGGCCTGTCCAGGTTTTCTGGATTTTATACTTTTTTCAGATGGCCCTTTTGACCGGGGGGCAGTGAGACTTCATTGTAGTGCAGATTTCCTTTGCAAGCTTGCTTGGTTGGCCAAAAAGTGCGTATGCATTTTTTCCTGAATATATTCAGGAAAAAACGCATATGCCCTTTTTAGCCAAGTGCATTATTGTGGACGTTCTGCCTCTTTTCGTATGCTTTACATGCAATTCCAGTCTACCTCCTGAAATCGGTTTCCTGCAATTCTGCCCCGCTTTCAAGTCCTCTTGGCAGCCTTACTTCAATATATTTTTGGACGATAGCTGTCATTTATAACACTGCAGGTTTGTGAATTACAGTGCCCCTGAGCTCCTTTCTTCAACTCGCTTTCTTGTGAGCTGGCCGCAACACCGCTGGATTGCTTCAGGCCCTAGTGTGGTTCCGGCATGGCACGCTGAGCCTTTTGTTAATTCCTCTTCCTGGTGGGAAATGAGAGTTAAATTTGCCCGTCCAGACACCTCCAGCTAGTCTCTCATTGGTTCTCCCTATTCCGGTTCTTCTTCCGCGGAAATTGCAAACTGTACCAAACAGGAGGATAAAGGCACTGACTCTCCAAGTGAGGAGAGTGTTCGTAAAGTGTCTGGAATGTTGCACCCGAGTACCAGGGGACGAAAACAGAGACACATTTGAACACATTTCCCGAACACACGGTGGATCATACTCTGGGTTCCACATGCATGTTTTAGCTGAAGGAAGAATCCGTTAAACCTGGAGAGTTGAGACCCATGGAATGGGTACCATGCAATATGACTTCAAAGGGTCTGCATTTGCTCACCGAACCTCACCAATCCTATCACTGCTGCGTTTATGCCGCTGTACACACGCTTGATTCTCTTTCGGAGACATATAAATCCATAGGTTTTAAGATTCTTACTAGTCAGGTATATTCTTAGGCATTTAATATGGGTTGTTGAGTCCATTTCATTGAGCAAGGAGTAGCTCTTGTCTATTACATATTTGGCTTATGGAACGGTATCTGTGCTAATTTCAATCTCTGGTTTTATGCAGCACCCCAACTCACCTTTCCCCTTAAGCAAGCATAAGTTGGTTTTCTAAACTTGAGACCCTGTTCTGTTTTGTAATTCAGTTCATGTGTAGCCAAGTTTACATTCCGTGTAGTAGTGATACCTTATGATGTTTCTTTTTCTGTGTGACTTATTTCACTTAGAATCATCGTGCCTCAATCCACTCATTATGCTGGTACAGGCCTGGTGACACAGATTTCATTGCTGAGTGGTATTCTGTTGTACGTTAAGTACCGCAACTTCTTTATCAATTATTTGCTCTCTGGGATACTTAACTTGTACCGTAGAAGAGGTTCCTGTAAACAGAGCCGTCCCAAATTTTGGGGTGACTGTGTCTTTTTGATTTTAATTTCCCTAAGCTATAGGACCATAAGTGGAAATGCCCTAGACTCTGTTGCTTTGTTTTTCAGATGTATCAGGAAACACCATACACTTCTCCAGAGTGGCTGTTGGCAATTTACATCCCGCCCATCAGCATAACAAGGCTCCTTTATCCCCATGGCCTGTCTTGCCTTTCTGCATTTTACACTTTTTTCAGATGGCCCTTTAGACTGGGGGGAAGTGACACTTCATAGTATTTCGGATTTCCATTGCAAGCTTGCTTGGTTTGCCAAAAAGGGCATATGTGTTTTTTCCTGAATATATTCAGGAACAAACTCATACGCCCTTTTTTGCCAAGTGCATCATTGTCGATGTTCTGCCTCTTTTCCTATGCTTCAAATGCAAATCCAGTCTACCTCCTGAAATCGGTTTCCTGAAATTCTGCCGTGCTTTCAAGTCCTCTTCGCAGCCTTACTTCAATATATTTTTGGACGTTATCTGTCATTTATAACTCTGCAGGTTTGTGAATTACAGGGCCCCTGAGCTCCTTTCTTCAACTCGCTTTCTTGTGAGCTGGCCGCAAACCCGCAAGACTGCTTCAGGCCCTAATCTGCTTCTGGCAGGGCATGCTGAGCCTTTGGTTAATTCCTCTTCCTGGTGGGAAATGAGAGTTAAATATGCCCGTCCAGACACCTACCTCACTCTCAACCCCTTGGTGATGTGGGTCCTCTGGTTTGTGGCCACCTTTATGGGTTCCTCACCTTTCGATGATGTGGCCCCACTAGTGTGAGGATGCTCCTGCCTGGTTCTCATCCACGTGGTTATGTGGACCCCCTGGTGAGAGTCTGTTCCTGGCTGTGTTCCTCACCCTTCTGTGAGGGAGACCCTCTGCTGATAAGTCACTCCTGCATGGCTGGCACACATTGCCTTGGTGAAGTCAGCCGTGTGGTGGCAGTTGGAGCGTGCTGGGAATCTCCTCCCCCCGGTGATGAGGGCCCTCTTGCGTCAGGCCCTAACTTCTGGGCTCACCAAATTTTCTTAGTGAGCCTAGTGATGCTTGGGCACTCCTCTTAGGATCCCATCTCCATGGGGATGTGGGCCTTCTGCTCTGAGGTCCCAACGGCTGGGTTGTTCACATTTTCATGATGTGGGCTCTCTGGTGTTAGTTCACAGAGGCCTGGATCCCATAGCCTCTGTGTTCTTGGCCGCCTGCTGGGAGGTTCCAACTGCTGAATTCCTCACTTTTTTAATTTTTTGGGCCCTCTGTTGTGAGGATCCTCTTGCCTGCCTCACTCCCAGCCCCTTCGTGATGTGTGTCCTCTGGTTTGAGGCCACATGTGCTGGGTTCCTCACCTTTCGATGATGTGGGACCAATGGTCTTAGGAGACTCCTGCCTGGTTCACATCCCCTTGGTGATGTGGGCCCTCTGTTGAGAGTCTGATCCTGGCTGGGTTCCTCACCCATCTGTGAGGTGGGCCGTCTGCTGTGAGGTCACTCCTGCCTGGCTTGCTCACCTCGCCTTGTGGACATGAGCCCTCTGGTGGCACTTGGAGCCTGCTGGGAGCCTCCTCCCCTCGGTGATGAGGGTCCTCTGGCGTCAGGCCCTAACTGCTGGGCTCCCCACATTTTGTGATGTGCGCCCAGTGGTGCGAGGACACTCCAGCCAGGTTCACATCCCCATTGGGATGTGGGCCTTCTGCTCTGAGGTCCCAATGCCTGGGTTGCTCACAGTTTCATGATGTGGGCTCTCTGCTGTTAGTTCACTCCTGCCTGCATCCCATAGCTTCTGTGCTCTCGGCCGCCTGCTGGGAGGTTCCAACTGCTGGATTCCTCTCCTTTCTTATTCTTTGGGCCCTCTGTTTTTAGGCTATTCCTGCCTGCCTCACTCCCATTCCCTTTGTGATATGTGTCCTCTGATTTGAGGAAACATGTGCTGGGTTCCGCACCTTTCGATGATGTGGCCCCACTGGAGGGAAGACAGTCCTGACTGGTTCCCATCCCCTTGCTGATGTGGGCCCTCAGGTGAGAGTCTGATCCTGGCTGGGCTCCTCACCCTTCTGTGAGGTGGGCCCTCTGCTGTGAGGTCAATCATGCCTGTCTGGCACACGTCACCTTGGCGACGTGGGCCCTCTGGTGGCAGTTGGAGTGTGCTGGGATCCTCCTCCCCTCGGTGATGAGGGCCCTCTTGCCTTAGGCCATAACTGCTGGGCTCCCCACATTTTCTGATGTGCGCCAAGTGAGTGAGGACACTCTTGCCAGGTTCCCATCCCCATGGGGATATGGGCCTTCTGCTCTGAGGTCAAAACGGCTGGCTTGCTCACAGTACCATGATGTGGGCCCTCTGCTATGAGTTCACTCTGGCAAGGATCCCTTATCATCGGTGCTCTGAGCCGCCTGCTGGGAGGTTCCAACTGCTGGATTCCTCAAATTTTTTATTCTATGTGCCCTCTGTTGTGAGGCTCCTCCTGCCTGCCTCGCTGCCAGCCCCTTGGTGATGACTGTCCTATGGCTTGAGGCCACATGTGCTGCGTTCCTCACCTTTCGATGATGTGGCCCCACTCGTGTGAGGACACTCCTGCCTGGTTCCCATCCCCTTGGTGAGGTGGGCCCTCTGGCGAGAGTCTAATCCTGGCTGGGTCCCTCAACGTTCTGTGAGGTAGTCCCTCTGCTGTGAGGTCACTCCTGCCTGGCTGGCACACGTCACCTTGGAGATGTGAGACATCTGGTGGCAGTTGGAGCAGGCAGGGTGACTCCTCCTCTCGGTGATGACGGCCCTCTGGCGTCAGGCACTAAATGGTGGGCTCCCCACATTTTCTGATGTGCGCCCAGTGGTGCGAGGACAGTCCAGCCAGGTTCCCATTCCCATGGGGATGTGGGCCTTCTGCACTGAGGTCCCAACGCCTGGGTTGCTCACAGTTTTATGATGTGGGCCCTCTGCTGTGAGTTCACTGCGGCCTGGATCCCATAGCCTCGGTGTTCTGAGCTGCCTGCTGGAAGGTCTAAATGCTGGAATCCTCACGTTTTTTATATTATGTGCCCTGTGTTGTGAGGCTACTCCTGCCTGCCTCACTCCAAGGCCCTTGGTGATGTGGGTCCTCTGGTTTGAGGACACATGTGCTGGGTTCCTCACCTTAAGATGATGAGGCCCCACTGGTGTGAGGATACTCCTGCCTGGTTCCAATCCATTTGGTGATGTGGGCCCTCTGGTGCGAGTCTGATCCTGACTGGGTTCGTCACACTTCTCTGAGGTGGGCCCTCTGCTGTGAGATCATTCGTGCCTGGTTGGCACACATCGCCTTGGTGACGTCAGCCCTCTGGTGGCAGTTGGAGCCTGCTGGGAGCCTCCTTCCCTTGGTGATGAGGGTCCTCTGGCGTCAGGCCCTAACTGCTGGTCGCCCAAAATTTTCTGATACGTTCTCAGTGGTGCGAGGACACTCCTACCAGATTTATATCCCCATGGGGATGTGGGCCTCCTGCTCTGAGGTCCCAATGGCTGGGTGGCTCAGTTTCATGACATGGGCCCTCTTCTGTGAGTTCACTGTGGCCTGGATCTCAGAGCCTCGGTGCTCTGGGCCGCCTGCTGGGAGGTTCCAACTGCTGGATTCCTCACTTTTTTATTCTATGGGTCCAGTGTTGTGAGGCTACTCCTGCCTGCCTCACTCCGAGGCCCTTGGTGATGTGGGTCCTCTGGTTTGAGGACACATGTGCTGAGTACCTCACCTTTCGATGATGTGGCCCCACTGGTGTGAAGACACTCCTGCCTGGTTGCAGTTGGAGCCTGCTGGGAATCTCCTCCCCTCGGTTATGAGAGCTCTGGATAAAACACATATGCCCCTTTTTGCCAAGTGCATTATTTTCCAAGTTCTGTCTCTTTTCCTATGCTTTAAGAGCAACTCCCGTGTACCTTCTGAAATCGGTTTCCTGCAATTCTGCCCCGCATTCAAGTGCTCTTCTCAGCCTTACTTCAGTAAAATTTTGGATGATAGCTGTCATTTATAACTCTGCAGGTTTGTGAATTACAGTGCCCCTGAGCTCTTTTCTTCAACTCGCTTTCTTGTGAGCTGGCCGCAAAACCACAGGATCTCTTCAGGTCCTAATATGGTTCCAGCATGGCACGCGGAGCCTTTGGTTCATTCGTATTCCTGGTGGTAAATGAGAGTTAAATTTGCCCGTCCAGACACCTACATATAGTCTCTCATTGGTTCTCCGTATTCCTGTTCATCTTCCGCAGAAATTGCAAACTGGGCCACACAGGAGGTTAAAGGCACTGACTCTCCAAGTGGGGAGAGTGTTAGTAAAGCGTCTGGAAAGTTGCACCGAGCACCAGGGGATGAAAAATGAGATACATTTAAAAACGTTTCCCGATCATACGGCGGATCATACTCTGGGTTCCACATGCATGTTTTAGCTGAAGGAAGAATCCCTTGCACCGGGAGACTTGGGACCCATGGAATGGGTACCATGCAGTATGACTTCAAAGGGTCTGCATTTGCTCACCGAACATCACCAATCCTATCACTGCTGCATTTCTGCCGCTGTACACACGCTTGATTCTCTTTCAGAGACATATAAATCCATAGGTTTTAAGATTCTTACTAGTCAGGTATATTCTTAGGCGTTTAATATGTCGTGTAGAGTCCACTTCGTTGAGCAAGGAGTAGCTCTTGTCTATTACATATTTGGCTTATGGAACGGTATCTGTGCTAATTTCAATCTCTGCTTTTTTGCAGCACCCAAACTCACCTTTCCCTTAAGCAAGCATAAGTTGGTTTTCTACATTTGAGACCCTGTTCTGTTTTGTAATTCAGTTCCTGTGTAGCCAAGTTTACATTCCGTGTATTAGTGATATCTTATGATGTTTCTTTTTCTGTGTGACTTATTTCACTTAGAATCATCATACCTGAATCCACTAATTATGCTGCTACAGGCCTGATGACATAGATTTCATTGCTGAGTGATATTGCATTGTACGTAAGTACCACAACTTCTTTATCCATTTTTCGCTTTCTGTGATAATGAACTTGTACCGTAAATGAGGTTCTTGTAAAGAGAGCCATCCCAAACTTTGGGTGGCTGTGTCTTTTTTATTTTAATTTCCCTAAGTTATAGGACCATAAGTGGAAGTGTCCTAGGCTCTGTTGCTTTGTTTTTTAGATGTTTCAGGAAACACCATACTTCTCCAGAGTGGCTGTTGGCAATTTACATCCCGCCCATCAGCATAACAAGGCTCCCAGTTCTCCATGG
Source organism: Pseudorca crassidens (assembly GCF_039906515.1). Lineage (NCBI taxonomy): Eukaryota > Metazoa > Chordata > Mammalia > Artiodactyla > Delphinidae > Pseudorca > Pseudorca crassidens. Next base: position 155,965,827 of record NC_090296.1, read on the forward strand.
CCTGTCCGGCCTTTCTGGATTTTACACTTTTTTCAGATGGCCCTTTTGACCGGGGTGCAGTGAGACTTCATTGTAGTGCAGATTTCCTTTGCAAGCTTGCTTGGTTGGCCAAAAAGGGTGTATGCGTTTTTTCCTGAATATATTCAGGAATAAACTAATATGCCCTTTTTGGCCAAGTGCATCATTGTGGACGTTCTGCCTCTTTTCCGATGCTTTACATGCAATTCCAGTCTACCTCCTGAAATCGGTTTCCTGCAATTCTGCCCCGCTTTCAAGTCCTCTTGGCAGCCTTACTTCAATATATTTTTGGACGATAGCTGTCATTTATAACTCTGCCGGTTTGTGCATTACAGTGACCCTGAGCTCCTTTCTTTAACTCGCTTTCTTGTGAGCTGGCCGCAACACCGCAGGATTGCTTCAGGCCCTAGTGTGGTTCCGGCATGGCACGCTGAGACTTTGGTTAATTCCTCTTCCTGGTGGGAAATGAGAGTTAAATTTGCCCGTCCAGATACCTCCAGCTAGTCTCTCATTGGTTCTCCCTATTCCTGTTCATTTTCCGCAGAAATTGCAAACTGGGCCAAACAGGAGGTTAAAGGCACTGACTCTCCAAGTGGAGAGAGTGTTAGTAAAGCGTCTGGAATATTGCACCCGAGTACCAGGGGACGAAAACTGAGACACATTTGAACACGTTTCCCGATCACACGGTGGATCATACTCTGGGTTCCACATGCATGTTTTAGCTAAAGGAAGGATCCCTTAAACATGGAGAGTTGAGACCTATGGAAAGGGTACCATGCAATATGACTTCAAAGGGTCTGCATTTGCTCACCGAACCTCACCAATGCTATCACTGCTGCGTTTATGCCGCTGTACACACGCTTGATTCTCTTTCGGAGACATATAAATCCATAGGTTTTAAGATTCTTACTAGTCAGGTATATACTTAGACATTTAATATGGGGTGTTTGGTCCATTTCGTTGAGCAAGGAGTAGCTCTTGTCTATTACATATTTGGCTTATGGAACGGTATCTGTGCTAATTTCAATCTCTGGTTTTATGCAGCACCCCAACTCACCTTTCGCCTTAAGCAAGCATAAGTTGGTTTTCTACATTTGAGACCCTGTTCTGTTTTGTAATTCTGTTCCTGTGTAGCCAGGTTTACATTCCGTGTAGTAGTGATATCTTATGATGTTTCTTTTTCTGTGTGACTTATTTCACTTAGAATCATCGTACCTGAATGCACTCATTATGCTGCTACGGGCCTGATGACATAGATTTCATTGCTTAGTGATATTGCATTGTACGTAAGTACCACAACTTCTTTATCCATTTTTCACTTTCTGTGATATTGAACTTGTACCGTAAACGAGGTTCTTGTAAACAGAGCAGTCCCAAACTTTGGGGTGGCTGTGTCTTTTTGATTTTAATTTCCCTAAGCTATAGGACCATAAGTGGAAGTGCCCTAGGCTCTGTTGCTTTGTTTTTTAGATGTTTCAGGAAACACCATACACTTCTCAGAGTGGCTGTTGGCAATTTACATCCCGCCCATCAGCATAACAAGGCTCCCAGTTCTCCATGGCCTGTCCCGCCTTTCTGGATTTTACACTTTTTTCAGATGGCCCTTTTGACCAGGGGGCAGTGAGACTTCATTGTAGTGCAGATTTCCTTTGCAAGCTTGCTTGGTTGGCCAAAAAGGGCGTATGCGTTTTTTCCTGAATGTATTCAGGAAAAAACGCATTCGCTCTTTTTGGCCAAGTGCATCATTGTGGACGTTCTGCCTCTTTTCCTATGCTTTACATGCAATTCCAGTCTACCTCCTGAAATCGGTTTCCTGCAATTCTGCCCCACTTTCAAGTCCTCTTGGCAGCCTTAATTCAATATATTTTTGGACAAAAGCTGTCATTTATAACTCTGCAGGTTTGTGAATGACAGTGCCCCTGAGCTCCTTTCTTCAACTCGCTTTCTTGTGAGCTGGCCGCAACACCACAGGATCGCTTCAGACCCTAGTGTGGTTCTGGCATGGCACGCTGAACCTTTGGTTAATTCCTCTTCCTGGTGGGAAATGAGAGTTAAATTTGCCCGTCCAGACACCTCCAGCTAGTCTCTCATTGGTTCTCCCTATTCCTGTTCATTTTCCGCAGAAATTGCAATCTGGGCCAAACAGGAGGATAAAGGCACTGACTCTCCAAGTGGGGAGAGTGTTAGTAAAGTGTCTGGAATGTTGCACCCAAGTAACAGCGGACGAAAAGTGAGACACATTTGAACACGTTTCCCGATCACACGGTGGATCATACTCTGGGTTCCACATGTATGTTTTAGCTGAAGGAAGAATCTCTTAAACCTGGAGAGTTGAGACCCATGGAATGGGTACCATGCAATATGACTTCAAAGGGTCTGCATTTGCTCACCGAACCTCACCAATCCTATCACTGCTGCGTTTATGCCGCTGTACGCACGCTTGATTCTCTTTCGGAGACATATAAATCCATAGGTTTTAAGATTCTTACTAGTCAGGTATATTCTTAGGCGTTTAATATGTCGTGTAGAGTCCATTTCGTTGAGCAAGGAGTAGCTCTTGTCTATTACATATTTGGCTTATGGAACGGTATCTGTGCTAATTTCAATCTCTGGTTTTATGCAGCACCCCAACTCACCTTTCCCCTTAAGCAAGCATATGTTGGTTTTCTACATTTGAGACCCTGTTCTGTTTTGTAATTCAGTTCCTGTGTAGCCAAGTTTACATTCCGTGTAGTAGTGATATCTTGTGATGTTTCTTTTTCTGTGTCACTTATTTCACTTAGAATCATCGTACCTGAATCCACTCATTATGTTGCTACGGGCCTGATGACATAGATTTCATTGCTGAGTGATATTGCATTGTACGTAAATACCACAACTTCTTTATCCATTTTTCGCTTTCTGTGATATTGAACTTCTACCATAAACGAGGTTCTTGTAAACAAAGCCATCCCAGACTTTGGGGTGCCTGTGTCTTTTTGATTTTAATTTCCCTAAGCTATAGGACCATAAGTGGAAGTGCCCTAGGCTCTGTTGCTTTGTTTTTTAGATGTTTCAGGAAACACCATACACTTCTCCAGAGTGGCTGTTGGCAATTTACATCCCGCCCATCAGCATAACAAGGCTCCCAGTTCTCCATGGCCTGTCCTGCCTTTCTGGATTTTACACTTTTTTCAGATGGCCCTTTTGACCAGGGGGCAGTGAGACTTCATTGTAGTGCAGATTTCCTTTGCAAGCTTGCTTGGTTGGCCAAAAAGGGCGTATGCGTTTTTTCCTGAATATATTCAGGAAAAAACGCATACGCCCTTTTTGGCCAAGTGCATCATTGTGGACGTTCTGCCTCTTTTCCTATGCTTTACATGCAATTCCAGTCTACCTCCTGAAATTGGTTTCCTGCAATTCTGCCATGCTTTCAAGTCCTCTTGGCAGTCTTACTTCAATATATTTTTGGACGATAGCTGTCATTTATAACTCTGCCGGTTTGTGAATGACAGTGCCCCTGAGCTCCTTTCTTCAACTCGCTTTCTTGTGAGCTGGCCGCAACACCACAGGATTGCTTCAGACCCTAGTGTGGTTCCGGCATGGCACGCTGAGCCTTTGGTTAATTCCTCTTCCTGGTGGGAAATGAGTTAAATTTGCCCATCCAGACACCTCAAGCTCTTCTCTCATTGGTTCTCCCTATTCCTGTTCATTTTCCGCAGAAATTGCAAACTGGGCCAAACAGGAGATTAAAGGCACTGACTCTCCAAGTGGGGAGAGTGTTAGTAAAGCATCTGGAATGTTGCACCCGAGTACCAGGGGACGAAAACTGAGACACATTTGAACACGTTTCCCGATCACATGGTGGATCATACTCTGGGGTCCAAATGCATGTTTTAGCTGAAGGAAGAATCCCTTAAACCTGGAGAGTTGAGACCCATGGAATGGGTACCATGCAATATGACTTCAAAGGGTCTGCATTTGCTCACCAAACCTCACCAATCCTATCACTGCTGCATTTATGCCACTGTACACACGCTTGTTTCTCTTTCGGAGACATATAAATCCATAGGTTTTAAGATTCTTACTAGTCAGGTATATACTTAGGCATTTAATATGGGGTGTTGAGTCCACTTCGTTGAGCAAGGAGTAGCTCTTGTCTATTACATATTTGGCTTATGGAATGGTATCGGTGCTAATTTCAATCTCTGGTTTTATGCAGCACCCCAACTCACCTTTCCCCTTAAGCAAGCATAAGTTGGTTTTCTACATTTGAGACCCTGTTCTGTTTTGTAATTCAGTTCCTGTGTATCCAAGTTTACATTCCGTGTAGTAGTGATATCTTATGATTTTCTTTTTCTGTGTGACTTATTTCACTTAGAATCATCGTATCTGAATCCACTCATTATGCTGCTACGGGCCTGATGAAATAGATTTCATTGCTGAGTGATATTGCATTGTACCTAAGTACCACAACTTCTTTATCCATTTTCCGCTTTCTGTGATATTGAACTTGTACCGTAAACGAGGTTCTTGTAAACAGAGCTGTCCCAAACTTTGGCTTGGCGGTGTCTTTTTGATTTTAATTTCCCTAAGCTATAGGACTATATGTGGAACTGCCCTAGGCTCTGTTGCTTTGTTTTTTAGATGTTTTAGGAAACACAATACACTTCTCCAGAGTGGCTGTTGGCAATTTACATCCCGCCCATCAGCATAACAAGGCTCCCAGTTCTCCATGGCCTGTCCTGCCTTTCTGGATTTTACACTTTTTTCAGATGGTCCTTTTGACCGGGGGGCAGTGAGACTTCATTGTAGTGCAGATTTCCTTTGCAAGCTTGCTTGGTTGGCCAAAAAGGGCGTATGCGTTTTTTCCTGAATATATTCAGGAAAAAACGCATACGCCCTTTTTGGCCAAGTGCATCATTGTGGACGTTCTGCCTCTTTTCCTTTGCTTTACATGCAATTCCAGTCTACCTCCTGAAATCGGTTTCCTGCAATTCTACCCCGCTTTCAAGTCCTCTTCGCAGCCTTACTTCAATATATTTTTGGACGATAGCTGTCATTTATAACTCTGCAGGTTTGTGAATTACAGTGCCCCTAAGCTCCTTTCTTCAACTTGCTTTCTTGTGAGCTGGCGGCAACACCGCAGCATTGCTTCAGGCCCTAGTGTGGTACCGGCATGGCACGCTGAGCTTTTGGTTAATTCCTCTTCCTTTTCGGAAATGAGAGTTAAATTTGCCTGTCCAGACACCTCCAGCTACTCTCTCATTGGTTCTCCCTATTCCTGTTCATTTTCCGCAGAAATTGCAAACTGGGCCAAACAGGAGGATAAAGGCACTGACTCTCCAAGTGGGGAGAGTGGTAGTAAAGTGTCTGGAATGTTGCACCCGAGTACCAGGGGACGAAAACTGAGACACATTTGAACACGTTTCCCGATCACACGGTGGATCATACTCTGGGTTCCACATGCATGTTTTAGCTGAAGGAAGAATCCGTTAAACCTGGAGAGTTGAGACCCATGGAATGGGTACCATGCAATATGACTTCAAAGGGTCTGCATTTGCTCACCGAACCTCACCAATGCTATCACTGCTGCGTTTATGCCGCTGTACACACGCTTGATTCTCTTTCGGAGACATATAAATCCAGAGGTTTTAAGATTCTTACTAGTCAGGTATATTCTTAGGCGTTTAATATGGGGTGTTGAGTCCATTACGTTGAGCAAGGAGTTGCTCTTGTCTATTACATATTTGGCTTATGGAACGGTATCTGTGCTAATTTCAATCTCTGGTTTTATGCAGCACCCCAACTCACCTTTCCCCTTAAGCAAGCATAAGTTGGTTTTCTACATTTGAGACCCTGTTCTCTTTTGTAATTCAGTTCCTGTGTAGCCAAGTTTACATTCCGTGTAGTAGTGATATCTTATGATGTTTCTTTTTCTGTGTGACTTATTTCACTTAGAATCATCGTACCTGAATCCACTCATTATGTTGCTACGGGCCTGATGACATAGATTTCATTGCTGAGTGATATTGCATTGTACGTAAGTACCACAACTTCTTTATCCATTTTTCGCTTTCTGTGATAATTGAACTTGTACCGTAAACGAGGTTCTTGTAAACAAAGACATCCCAGACTTTGGGATGCCTGCATCTTTTTGATTTTAATTTCCTTAAGCTATAGGACCATAATTGGAAGTTCCCTAGGCTCTGTTGCTTTGTTTTTTAGATGTTTCAGCAAACACCATACACTTCTCCAGAGTGGCTGTTGGCAATTTACATCCCGCCCATCAGCATAACAAGGCTCCCAGTTCTCCATGGCCTGTCCTGCCTTTCTGGATTTTACACTTTTTTCAGATGGCCCTTTTGACCGGGGGGCAGTGAGACTTCATTGTAGTGCAGATTTCCTTTGCAAGCTTGCTTGGTTGGCCAAAAAGTGCGTATGCGTTTTTTCCTGAATATATTCAGGAAAAAACGCATACGCCCTTTTTGGCCAAGTGCATCATTGTGGACGTTCTGCCTCTTTTCCTATGCTTTACATGCAATTCCAGTCTACCTCCTGAAATCAGTTTCCTGTAATTCTGCCCCACTTTCAAGTCCTCTTGGCAGCCGTACTTCAATATATTTGTGGACAATAGCTGTCATTTATACCTCTGCAGGTTTTAGAATTACAGTTCCCCAGAGCTCCTTTCTTCAACTCGCTTTCTTGTGAGCTGGCCGCAAAACCGCAGGATTGCTTCAGGCCCTAGTGTGGTTCCGGCATGGCAGCTGAGCCTTTGGTTAATTCCTCTTCCTGGTGGGAAATGAGAGTTAAATTTGCCCGTCCAGACACCTCCAGCTAGTCTCTCATTGGTTCTCCCTATTCCTGTTCATGTTCCGCAGAAATTGCAAACTGGGCCAAACAGGAGGATAAAGGCACTGACTCTCCAAGTGGGGAGAGTGTTAGTAAAGTGTCTGGAATGTTGCACCGGAGTACCAGGGGATGAAAACTGAGACACATTTGAACACGTTTCCTGAACACACGGTGGATCATACTCTGGGTTCCACATGCATGTTTTAGCTGAAGGAAGAATCCCTTAAACCTGGAGAGTTGAGACCCATGGAATGGGTACCATGCAATATGACTTCAAAGGGTCTGCATTTGCTCACCGAACCTCACCAATCCTATCACTGCTGCGTTTATGCCGCTGTACAAACGCTTGATTCTCTTTCGGAGACATATAAATCCATAGGTTTTAAGATTCTTACTAGTCAGGTATATTCTTAGGCGTTTAATATGGGGTGTAGAGTCCACTTCGTTGAGCAAGGAGTAGCTCTTGTCTATTACATATTTGGCTTATGGAACGGTATCTGTGCTAATTTCAATCTCTGGTTTTATGCAGCACCCCAACTCACCTTTCCCCTTAAGCAAGCATAAGTTGGTTTTCTACATTTGAGACCCTGTTCTGTTTTGTAATTCAGTTCCTGTGTAGCCAAGTTTACATTCCGTATAGTCGTGATATCTTATGATGTTTCTTTTTCTGTGTGACTTATTTCACTTAGAATCATCGTACCTGAATCCACTCATTATGCTGCTATGGTCCTGATGACATAGATTTCATTGCTGAGTGACATTGCATTGTACGTAAGTACCACAACTTCTTTATCCATTTTTCACTTTCTGTGATATTGAACTTGTACCGTAAACGAGGTTCTTGTAAACAGAGCCGTCCCAAACTTTGGGGTGGCTGTGTCTTTTTGATTTTAATTTCCCTAAGCTATAGGACCATAAGTGGAAGTGCCCTAGGCTCTGTTGCTTTGTTTTTTAGATGTTTCAGGAAACACCATACACTTCTCCAGAGTGGCTGTTGGCAATTTACATCCCGCCCATCAGCATAACAAGGCTCCCAGTTCTCCATGGCCTGTCCTGCCTTTCTGGATTTTACACTTTTTTCAGATGGCCCTTTTCACCGGGGGGCAGTGAGACTTCCTTGTAGTGCAGATTTCCTTTGCAAGCTTGCTTGGTTGGCCAAAAAGGGCGTATGCGTTTTTTCCTGAATATATTCAGGAAAAAACGCATACGCCCTTTTTGGCCAAGTGCATCATTGTGCACGTTCTGCCTCTTTTCCTATGCTTTACATGCAATTCCAGTCTACCTCCTGAAATAGGTTTCCTGCAATTGTGCCCACTTTCAAGTCCTCTTGGCAGCCTTACTTCAATATATTTTTGGACGATAGCTGTCATTTATAACTCTGCAGGTTTGTGAATTACAGTGCCCCTGAGCTCCTTTCTTCAACTCGTTTTCTTGTGAGCTGGCCACAACACCGCAGCATTGCTTCAGGCCCTAGTGTGGTTCCGGCATTGCATGTTGAGCCTTTGGTTAAAAACTCTTCCTGGTGGGAAATGAGAGTTAAATTTGCCCGTCCAGACACCTCCAGCTAGTCTCTCATTGGTTCTCCCTATTCCTGTTCATCTTCCGCAGAAATTGCAATCTGGGCCAAACAGGAGGATAAAGGCACTGACTCTCCAAGTGGGGAGAGTGTTAGTAAAGCATCTGGAATGTTGCACCCGAGTACCAGGGGACGAAAACTGAGACACATTTGAACACGTTTCCCGATCACATGGTGGATCATACTCTGGGGTCCAAATGCATGTTTTAGCTGAAGGAAGAATCCCTTAAACCTGGAGAGTTGAGACCCATGGAATGGGTACCATGCAATATGACTTCAAAGGGTCTGCATTTGCTCACCAAACCTCACCAATCCTATCACTGCTGCATTTATGCCACTGTACACACGCTTGTTTCTCTTTCGGAGACATATAAATCCATAGGTTTTAGGATTCTTACTAGTCAGGTATATACTTAGGCATTTAATATGGGGTGTTGAGTCCACTTCGTTGAGCAAGGAGTAGCTCTTGTCTATTACATATTTGGCTTATGGAATGGTATCGGTGCTAATTTCAATCTCTGGTTTTATGCAGCACCCCAACTCACCTTTCCCCTTAAGCAAGCATAAGTTGGTTTTCTACATTTGAGACCCTGTTCTGTTTTGTAATTCAGTTCCTGTGTATCCAAGTTTACATTCCGTGTAGTAGTGATATCTTATGATGTTTCTTTTTCTGTGTGACTTATTTCACTTAGAATCATCGTATCTGAATCCACTCATTATGCTGCTACGGGCCTGATGAAATAGATTTCATTGCTGAGTGATATTGCATTGTACCTAAGTACCACAACTTCTTTATCCATTTTCCGCTTTCTGTGATATTGAACTTGTACCCTAAACGAGGTTCTTGTAAACAGAGCTGTCCCAAACTTTGGCTTGGCGGTGTCTTTTTGATTTTAATTTCCCTAAGCTATAGGACCATATGTGGAACTGCCCTAGGCTCTGTTGCTTTGTTTTTTAGATGTTTCAGGAAACACAATACACTTCTCCAGAGTGGCTGTTGGCAATTTACATGCCGCACATCAGCATAACAAGGCTCCCAGTTCTCCATGGCCTGTCCTGCCTTTCTGGATTTTACACTTTTTTCAGATGGCCCTTTTGACCGGGGGGCAGTGAGACTTCATTGTAGTGCAGATTTCCTTTGCAAGCTTGCTTGGTTGGCCAAAAAGGGCGTATGCGTTTTTTCCTGAATATATTCAGGAAAAAACGCATACGCCCTTTTTGGCCAAGTGCATCATTGTGCACGTTCTGCCTCTTTTCCTATGCTTTACATGCAATTCCAGTCTACCTCCTGAAATAGGTTTCCTGCAATTCTGCCCCGCTTTCAAGTCCTCTTCGCAGCCTTACTTCAATATATTTTTGGACGATAGCTGTCATTTATAACTCTGCAGGTTTGTGAATTACAGTGCCCCTAAGCTCCTTTCTTCAACTTGCTTTCTTGTGAGCTGGCGGCAACACCGCAGCATTGCTTCAGGCCCTAGTGTGGTTCCGGCATGGCACGCTGAGCTTTTGGTTAATTCCTCTTCCTTTTCGGAAATGAGAGTTAAATTTGCCTGTCCAGACACCTCCAGCTACTCTCTCATTGGTTCTCCCTATTCCTGTTCATTTTCCGCAGAAATTGCAAACTGGGCCAAACAGGAGGATAAAGGCACTGACTCTCCAAGTGGGGAGAGTGGTAGTAAAGTGTCTGGAATGTTGCACCCGAGTACCAGGGGACGAAAACTGAGACACATTTGAACACGTTTCCCGATCACACGGTCGATCATACTCTGGGTTCCACATGCATGTTTTAGCTGAAGGAAGAATCCGTTAAACCTGGAGAGTTGAGACCCATGGAATGGGTACCATGCAATATGACTTCAAAGGGTCTACATTTGCTCACCGAACCTCACCAATCCTATCACTGCTGCGTTTATGCCGCTGTACACACGCTTGATTCTCTTTCGGAGACATATAAATCCAGAGGTTTTAAGATTCTTACTAGTCAGGTATATTCTTAGGCGTTTAATATGGGGTGTTGAGTCCATTACGTTGAGCAAGGAGTTGCTCTTGTCTATTACATATTTGGCTTATGGAACGGTATCTGTGCTAATTTCAATCTCTGGTTTTATGCAGCACCCCAACTCACCTTTCCCCTTAAGCAAGCATAAGTTGGTTTTCTACATTTGAGACCCTGTTCTCTTTTGTAATTCAGTTCCTGTGTAGCCAAGTTTACATTCCGTGTAGTAGTGATATCTTATGATGTTTCTTTTTCTGTGTGACTTATTGCACTTAGAATCATCGTACCTGAATCCACTCATTATGTTGCTACGGGCCTGATGACATAGATTTCATTGCTGAGTGATATTGCATTGTACCTAAGTACCACAACTTCTTTATCCATTTTTCGCTTTCTGTGATATTGAACTTGTACCGTAAACGAGGTTCTTGTAAACAGAGCCATCCCAAACATTGGGGTGGCTGCGTCTTTTTGATTTTAATTTCCCTAAGCTATAGGACCATAAGTGGAAGTGCCCTAGGCTCTGTTGCTTTGTTTTTTAGATGTTTCAGGAAACACCATACACTTCTCCAGAGTGGCTGTTGGCAATTTACATCCCGCCCATCAGCATAGCAAGGCTCCCAGTTCTCCATGGCCTGTCCAGGTTTTCTGGATTTTATACTTTTTTCAGATGGCCCTTTTGACCGGGGGGCAGTGAGACTTCATTGTAGTGCAGATTTCCTTTGCAAGCTTGCTTGGTTGGCCAAAAAGTGCGTATGCATTTTTTCCTGAATATATTCAGGAAAAAACGCATATGCACTTTTTAGCCAAGTGCATTATTGTGGACGTTCTGACTCTTTTCCTATGCTTTACATGCAATTCCAGTCTACCTCCTGAAATCGGTTTCCTGCAATTCTGCCCCGCTTTCAAGTCCTCTTGGCAGCCTTACTTCAATATATTTTTGGACGATAGCTGTCATTTATAACACTGCAGGTTTGTGAATTACAGTGCCCCTGAGCTCCTTTCTTCAACTCGCTTTCTTGTGAGCTGGCCGTAACACCGCTGGATTGCTTCAGGCCCTAGTGTGGTTCCGGCATGGCACGCTGAGCCTTTTGTTAATTCCTCTTCCTGGTGGGAAATGAGAGTTAAATTTGCCCGTCCAGACACCTCCAGCTAGTCTCTCATTGGTTCTCCCTATTCCTGTTCATTTTCCGCAGAAATTGCAAACTGGCCCAAACAGGAGGTTAAAGTCACTGACTCTCCAAGTGGGGAGAGTGTTAGTAAAGCCTCTGGAATGTTGCACCCGAGTACCAGGGGACGAAACCTGAGACACATTTGAACACGTTTCCCGATCTCACGGTGGATCATAATCTGGGTGCCACATGCATGTTTTAGCTGAAGGAAACATCCCTTAAACCAGGAGAGTTGAGACCCATGGAATGGGTACCATGCAATATGACTTCAAAGGGTCTGCATTTGCTCACCGAACCTCACCAATCCTAGCACTGCTGCGTTTATGCCGCTGTACACACGCTTGATTCTCTTTTGGAGACATAGAAATCCATAGGTTTTAAGATTCTTACTAGTCAGGTATATTCTTAGCCGTTTAATATGGGGTGTTGTGTCCATTTCGTTGAGCAAGGAGTAGCTCATGTCTATTACATATTTGGCTTATGGAACGGTATCTGTGCTAATTTCAATCTCTGGTTTTATGCAGCACCCCAACTCACCTTTCCCCTTAAGCAAGCATAAGTTGGTTTTCTACATTTGAGACCCTGTTCTGTTTTGTAATTCAGTTCCTGTGTAGCCAAGTTTACATTCCGTGTAGTAGTGATATCTTATGATGTTTCTTTTTCTGTGTGACTTATTTCACTTAGAATCATCGTACCTGAATCCACTCATTATGCTGCTACGGGCCTGATGACATAGATTTCATTGCTGAGTGATATTGCATTGTACGTAAGTACCACAACTTCTTTATCCATTTTCCGCTTTCTGTGATATTGAACTTGTACCGTAAACGAGGTTCTTGTAAACAGAGCCGTCCCAAACTTTGGGGTGGCTGTGTCTTTTTGATTTTAATTTCCCTAAGCTATAGGACCATAAGTGGAAGTGCCCTAGGCTCTGTTGCTTTGTTTTTTAGATGTTTCAGGAAACACCATACACTTCTCCAGAGTGGCTGTGGGCAATTTACATCCCGCCCATCAGCATAACAAGGCTCCCCGTTCACCATGGCCTGTCCTGCCTTTCTGGATTTTACAGTTTTTTCAGATGGCCCTTTTGACCGGGGGGCAGTGAGACTTCATTGTAGTGCAGATTTCCTTTGCAAGCTTGCTTGGTTGGCCAAAAAGGGCGTATGCGTTTTTTCCTGAATATATTCAGGAAAAAACGCATACGCCCTTTTTGGCCAAGTGCATCATTGTGGACGTTCTGCCTCTTTTCCTATGCTTTACATGCAATTCCAGTCTACCTCCTGAAATAGGTTTCCTGCAACTCTGCCCCACTTTCAAGTCCTCTTGGCAGCCTTACTTCAATATATTTTTGGACGATAGCTGTCATTTATAACTCTGCAGGTCTGTGAATGACAGTGCCCCTGAGCTCCTTTCTTCAACTCGTTTTCTTGTGAGCTGGCTGCAACACCACACGATTGCTTCAGGCCCTAGTGTGGTTCCAGCATGGCATGCTGAGCCTTTGGTTAATTCCTCTTCCTCGTGGGAAATGAGAGTTAAATTTGCCCGTCCAGACACCTCCAGCTACTGTCTTATTGATTCTCCCTATTCCTGTTCTTTTTCCGCAGAAATTGCAAACTGGGCCAAACAGGAGGTTAAAGGCACTGACTCTCCAAGTGGGGAGAGTGTTAGTAAAGCGTCTGGAATGTTGCACCCGAGTACCAGGGGATGAAAACTGAGACACATTTGAACACGTTTCCCGATCACACGGTGGATCATACTCTGGGTTCCACATGCATGTTTTAGCTGAAGGAAGAATCCCTTAAACCTGGAGAGTTGAGACCCATGGAATGGGTACCATGCAATATGACTTCAAAGGGTCTGCATTTGCTCACCGAACCTTACCAATCCTATCACTGCTGCGTTTATGCCGCTGTACACGTGCTTGATTCTCTTTCGGAGACATATAAATCCAGAGGTTTTAAGATTCTTACTAGTCAGGTATATTCTTAGGCTTTTAATATGGGGTGTTGAGTCCACTTCATTGAGCAAGGAGTAGCTCTTGTCTATTACATATTTGGCTTATGGAACGGTATCTGTGCTAATTTCAATCTCTGGTTTTATGCAGCACCCCAACTCATCTTTCCCCTTAAGCAAGCATAAGTTGGTTTTCTACATTTGAGACCCTGTTCTGTTTTGTAATTCAGTTCCTGTGTAGCCAAGTTTACATTCCGTGTAGTAGTGATATCTTATGATGTTTCTTTTTCTCTGTGACTTATTGCACTTAGAATCATCGTACCTGAATCCACTTATTATGATGCTATGGGCCTGATGACATAGATTTCATTGCTGAGTGATATTGCATTGTACGTAAGTACCACAACTTCTTTATCCATTTTTCATTTTCTGTAATATTGAATTTGTACCATAAACGAGGTTCTTGTAAACACAACCGTCTCAAACTTTGGGGTGGCTGAGTTTTTAATTTTAATTTCCCTAAGCTATAGGACCATAAGTGGAAGTGCCCTAGGCTCAGTTGCTTTGTTTTTTAGATGTTTCAGGAAACACCATACACTTCTCCAGAGTGGCTGTTTGCAATTTACATCCCACCCATCAGCATAACAAGGCTCCCAGTTCTCCATGGCCTGTCCTGCCTTTCTGGATTTTACACTTTTTTCAGATGGCCCTTTTGACCGGGGGGCAGTGAGACTTCATTGTAGTGCAGATTTCCTTTGCAAGCTTGCTTGGTTGGCCAAAAAGTGCGTATGCGTTTTTTCCTGAATATATTCAGGAATAAACTAATATGCCCTTTTTGGCCAAGCGCATCATTGTGGATGTTCTGCCTCTTTTCCGATGTTTTACATGCAATTCCAGTCTACCTGCTGAAATTGGTTTCCTTCAATTCTGCCCTGCTTTCAAGTCCACTTGGCAGCCTTACTTCAATATATTTTTGGACGATAGCTGACATTTATAACTCTGCAGGTTTTTGAATTACAGTGCCCCTGAGCTCCTTTCCTCAACTCGCTTTCTTGTGAGCTGGCCGCAACACTGCAGGATTGCTTCAGGCCCTAGTGTGATTCCTGCATGGCACACTGAGCCTTTGGTTAATTCCTCTTCCTGGTGGGAAATGAGAGTTAAATTTGCCCGTCCAGACACCTCCAGCTACTGTCTCATTGGTTCTCCCTATTCCTGTTCATTTTCCGCAGAAATTGCAAACTGGGCCAAACAGGAGGTTAAAGGCACTGTCTCTCCAAGTGGGGAGCGTGTTAGTATAACGTCTGGAATGTTGCACCCGAGTACCAGGGGACGAAAACTGAGACACATTTGAACACGTTTCCCGATCACACGGTGGATCATACTCTGGGTTCCACATGCATGTTTTAGCTGAAGGAAGAATCCCTTAAACCTGGAGAGTTGAGACCCATAGAATGGGTACCATGCAATATGACTTGAAAGGGTCTGCATGTGCTCACCAAACCTCATCAATCCTATCGCTGCTGCGTTTATGCTGCTGTACACACGCTTGATTCTCTTTCGGAGACATATAAATCCATAGGTTTTAAGATTCTTACTAGTCAGGTATATTCTTAGGCGTTTAATATGGGGTGTTGAGTCCACTTCGTTGAGCTAGGAGTAGCTCTTGTCTATTACATATTTGCCTTATGGAACGGTATCTGTGCTAATTTCAATCTCTGGTTTTATGCAACACCCCAACTCATCTTTCCCCTTAAGCAAGCATAAGTTGGTTTTCTACATTTCAGACCCTGTTCTGTTTTGTAATTCAGTTCCTGTGTAGCCAAGTTTACATTCCGTGTAGTAGTGTTATCTTATGATGTTTCTTTTTCTGTGTGACTTATTTCACTTAGAATCATCGTACCTGAATCCACTTATTATGATGCTATGGGCCTGATGACATAGATTTCATTGCTGAGTGATATTGCATTGTACGTAAGTACCACAACTTCTTTATCCATTTTTCACTTTCTGTAATATTGAATTTGTACCATAAACGAGGTTCTTGTAAACACAACCGTCTCAAACTTTGGGGTGGCTGTGTTTTTAATTTTAATTTCCCTAAGCTATAGGACCATAAGTGGAAGTGCCCTAGGCTCAGTTGCTTTGTTTTTTAGATGTTTCAGGAAACACCATACACTTCTCCAGAGTGGCTGTTTGCAATTTACATCCCGCCCATCAGCATAACAAGGCTCCCAGTTCTCCATGGCCTGTCCTGCCTTTCTGGATTTTACACTTTTTTCAGATGGCCCTTTTGACCAGGGGGCAGTGAGACTTCATTGTAGTGCAGATTTCCTTTGCAAGCTTGCTTGGTTGGCCAAAAAGTGCGTATGCGTTTTTTCCTGAATATATTCAGGAATAAACTAATATGCCCTTTTTGGCCAAGTGCATCATTGTGGACGTTCTGCCTCTTTTCCGATGCTTTTCGTGCAATTCCAGTCTACCTGCTGAAATTGGTTTCCTTCAATTCTGCCCTGCTTTCAAGTCCACTTGGCAGCCTTACTTCAATATATTTTTGGACGATAGCTGTCATTTATAACTCTGCAGGTTTTTGAATTACAGTGCCCCTGAGCTCCTTTCCTCAACTCGCTTTCTTGTGAGCTGGCCGCAACACTGCAGGATTGCTTCAGGCCCTAGTGTGATTCCGGCATGGCACACTGAGCCTTTGGTTAATTCCTCTTCCTGGTGGGAAATGAGAGTTAAATTTGCCCGTCCAGACACCTCCAGCTACTCTCTCATTGGTTCTCCCTATTCCTGTTCATTTTCCGCAGAAATTGCAAACTGGGCCAAACAGGAGGTTAAAGGCACTGACTCTCCAAGTCGGGAGCGTGTTAGTAAAGCGTCTGAATGTTGCACCCGAGTATCAGGGGACGAAATCTGAGACACATTGGAACACGTTTCCCGATCACACGGTGGATCATTCTCTGGGTTCCACATGCATGTTTTAGCTGAAGGAAGAATCCCTTAATCCTGGAGAGTTGAGACCCATGGAATGGGTACCATGCAATATGACTTCAAATGGTCTGTATTTGCTCACCGAACCTCACCAATCCTATCACTGCTGCGTTTATGCCGCTGAACACATGCTTGATTCTCTTTCGGAGACATATAAATCCATAGGTTTTAAGATTCTTACTAGTCAGGTATATTCTTAGGTGTTTAATACGGAGTGTAGAGTCCACTTCGTTGAGCAAGGAGTAGCTCTTGTCTATTACATATTTGGCTTATGGAACGGTATCTGTGCTAATTTCAATCTCTGGTTTTATGCAGCACCCCAACTCACCTTTCCCCTTAAGCAAGCATAAGTTGGTTTTCTACATTTGAGACCCTGTTCTGTTTTGTAATTCAGTTCCTGTGTAGCCAGGTTTACATTCCATGTAGTAGTGATATCTTATGATGTTTCTTTTTCTCTGTGACTTATCTCACTTACAATCATCGTACCTGAATCCACTCATTATGCTGCTACGGGCCTGATGACATAGGTTTCATTGCTGAGTGATATTGCATTGTACGTAAGTACCACAACTTCTTTATCCATTTTTCACTTTCTGTGATATTGAATTTGTACTGTAAACGAGGTTCTTGTAAACAGAGCCGTCCCAAACTTTGGGGTGGCTGTGTCTTTTTGATTTTAATTTCCCTAAGCTATAGGACCATAAGTGGAAGTGCCATAGGCTCTGTTGCTTTGTTTTTTAGATGTTTCAGGAAACACCATACACTTCTCCAGAGTGGCTGTTGGCAGTTTTCATCTCGCCCATCAGCATAACAAGGCTCCCAGTTCTCCATGTCCTGTCTTGCCTTTCTGGATTTTACACTTTTTTCAGATGGCCCTTTTGACCGGGGGGCAGTGAGACTTCATTGTAGTGCAGATTTCCTTTGCAAGCTTGCTTGGTTGGCCAATAAGGGCATATGCGTTTTTTCCTGAATATATTAAGGAAAAAACGCATACGCCCTTTTTGGCCAAGTGCATCATTGTGGACGTTCTGCCTCTTTTCCTATGCTTTACATGCAATTCCAGTCTACCTCCTGAAATCGGTTTCCTGCAATTCTGCCCCGCTTTCAAGTCCTCTTGGCAGCCTTACTTCAATATATTTTTGGACGATAGCTGTCATTTATAACTCTGCAGGTTTGTGAATTACAGTGCCCCTGAACTCCTTTCTTCAACTCGCTTTCTTGTGAGCTGGCCGCAACACCGCAGCATTGCTTCAGGCCCTAGTGTGGTTCCGGCATGGCACGCTGAGCCTTTGGTTAATTCCTCTTCCTGGTGGGAAATGAGAGTTAAATTTGCCCGTCCAGACACCTCCAGCTAGTCTCTCATTGGTTC
Source organism: Pseudorca crassidens (assembly GCF_039906515.1). Classification (NCBI taxonomy): domain Eukaryota; kingdom Metazoa; phylum Chordata; class Mammalia; order Artiodactyla; family Delphinidae; genus Pseudorca; species Pseudorca crassidens. The sequence continues at coordinate 155,983,733 of NC_090296.1, forward strand.
TCCCTATTCCTGTTCATTTTCCGCAGAAATTGCAAACTGGCCCAAACAGGAGGTTAAAGTCACTGACTCTCCAAGTGGGGAGAGTGTTAGTAAAGCCTCTGGAATGTTGCACCCGAGTACCAGGGGACGAAACCTGAGACACATTTGAACACGTTTCCCGATCTCACGGTGGATCATAATCTGGGTGCCACATGCATGTTTTAGCTGAAGGAAACATCCCTTAAACCAGGAGAGTTGAGACCCATGGAATGGGTACCATGCAATATGACTTCAAAGGGTCTGCATTTGCTCACCGAACCTCACCAATCCTAGCACTGCTGCGTTTATGCCGCTGTACACACGCTTGATTCTCTTTTGGAGACATAGAAATCCATAGGTTTTAAGATTCTTACTAGTCAGGTATATTCTTAGCCGTTTAATATGGGGTGTTGAGTCCATTTCGTTGAGCAAGGAGTAGCTCATGTCTATTACATATTTGGCTTATGGAACGGTATCTGTGCTAATTTCAATCTCTGGTTTTATGCAGCACCCCAACTCACCTTTCCCCTTAAGCAAGCATAAGTTGGTTTTCTACATTTGAGACCCTGTTCTGTTTTGTAATTCAGTTCCTGTGTAGCCAGGTTTACATTCCATGTAGTAGTGATATCTTATGATGTTTCTTTTTCTCTGTGACTTATCTCACTTACAATCATCGTACCTGAATCCACTCATTATGCTGCTACGGGCCTGATGACATAGGTTTCATTGCTGAGTGATATTGCATTGTACGTAAGTACCACAACTTCTTTATCCATTTTTCACTTTCTGTGATATTGAATTTGTACTGTAAACGAGGTTCTTGTAAACAGAGCCGTCCCAAACTTTGGGGTGGCTGTGTCTTTTTGATTTTAATTTCCCTAAGCTATAGGACCATAAGTGGAAGTGCCATAGGCTCTGTTGCTTTGTTTTTTACATGTTTCAGGAAACACCATACACTTCTCCAGAGTGGCTGTTGGCAGTTTTCATCTCGCCCATCAGCATAACAAGGCTCCCAGTTCTCCATGTCCTGTCTTGCCTTTCTGGATTTTACACTTTTTTCAGATGGCCCTTTTGACCGGGGGGCAGTGAGACTTCATTGTAGTGCAGATTTCCTTTGCAAGCTTGCTTGGTTGGCCAATAAGGGCGTATGCGTTTTTTCCTGAATATATTAAGGAAAAAACGCATACGCCCTTTTTGGCCAAGTGCATCATTGTGGACGTTCTGCCTCTTTTCCTATGCTTTACATGCAATTCCAGTCTACCTCCTGAAATCGGTTTCCTGCAATTCTGCCCCGCTTTCAAGTCCTCTTGGCAGCCTTACTTCAATATATTTTTGGACGATAGCTGTCATTTATAACTCTGCAGGTTTGTGAATTACAGTGCCCCTGAACTCCTTTCTTCAACTCGCTTTCTTGTGAGCTGGCCGCAACACCGCAACATTGCTTCAGGCCCTAGTGTGGTTCCGGCATGGCACGCTGAGCCTTTGGTTAATTCCTCTTCCTGGTGGGAAATGAGAGTTAAATTTGCCCGTCCAGACACCTCCAGCTAGTCTCTCATTGGTTCTCCCTATTCCTGTTCATTTTCCGCAGAAATTGCAAACTGGCCCAAACAGGAGGTTAAAGTCACTGACTCTCCAAGTGGGGAGAGTGTTAGTAAAGCCTTTGGAATGTTGCACCCGAGTACCAGGGGACGAAACCTGAGACACATTTGAACACGTTTCCCGATCTCACGGTGGATCATAATCTGGGTGCCACATGCATGTTTTAGCTGAAGGAAACATCCCTTAAACCAGGAGAGTTGAGACCCATGGAATGGGTACCATGCAATATGACTTCAAAGGGTCTGCATTTGCTCACCGAACCTCACCAATCCTAGCACTGCTGCGTTTATGCCGCTGTACACACGCTTGATTCTCTTTTGGAGACATAGAAATCCATAGGTTTTAAGATTCTTACTAGTCAGGTATATTCTTAGCCGTTTAATAAGGGGTGTTGAGTCCATTTCGTTGAGCAAGGAGTAGCTCATGTCTATTACATATTTGGCTTATGGAACGGTATCTGTGCTAATTTCAATCTCTGGTTTTATGCAGCACCCCAACTCACCTTTCCCCTTAAGCAAGCATAAGTTGGTTTTCTACATTTGAGACCCTGTTCTGTTTTGTAATTCAGTTCCTGTGTAGCCAAGTTTACATTCTGTGTAGTAGTGATATCTTATGATGTTTCTTTTTCTGTGTGACTTATTTCACTTAGAATCATCGTACCTGAATCCACTCATTATGCTGCTACGGGCCTGATGACATAGATTTCATTGCTGAGTGATATTGCATTGTACGTAAGTACCACAACTTCTTTATCCATTTTTCGCTTTCTGTGATATTGAACTTGTACCGTAAACGAGGTTCTTGTAAACAGAGCCATCCCAAACATTGGGGTGGCTGCGTCTTTTTGATTTTAATTTCCCTAAGCTATAGGACCATAAGTGGAAGTGCCCTAGGCTCTGTTGCTTTGTTTTTTAGATGTTTCAGGAAACACCATACACTTCTCCAGAGTGGCTGTTGGCAATTTACATCCCGCCCATCAGCATAGCAAGGCTCCCAGTTCTCCATGGCCTGTCCAGGTTTTCTGGATTTTATACTTTTTTCAGATGGCCCTTTTGACCGGGGGGCAGTGAGACTTCATTGTAGTGCAGATTTCCTTTGCAAGCTTGCTTGGTTGGCCAAAAAGTGCGTATGCATTTTTTCCTGAATATATTCAGGAAAAAACGCATATGCACTTTTTAGCCAAGTGCATTATTGTGGACGTTCTGACTCTTTTCCTATGCTTTACATGCAATTCCAGTCTACCTCCTGAAATCGGTTTCCTGCAATTCTGCCCCGCTTTCAAGTCCTCTTGGCAGCCTTACTTCAATATATTTTTGGACGATAGCTGTCATTTATAACACTGCAGGTTTGTGAATTACAGTGCCCCTGAGCTCCTTTCTTCAACTCGCTTTCTTGTGAGCTGGCCGTAACACCGCTGGATTGCTTCAGGCCCTAGTGTGGTTCCGGCATGTCACGCTGAGCCTTTTGTTAATTCCTCTTCCTGGTGGGAAATGAGAGTTAAATTTGCCCGTCCAGACACCTCCAGCTAGTCTCTCATTGGTTCTCCCTATTCCTGTTCATTTTCCGCAGAAATTGCAAACTGGCCCAAACAGGAGGTTAAAGTCACTGACTCTCCAAGTGGGGAGAGTGTTAGTAAAGCCTCTGGAATGTTGCACCCGAGTACCAGGGGACGAAACCTGAGACACATTTGAACACGTTTCCCGATCTCACGGTGGATCATAATCTGGGTGCCACATGCATGTTTTAGCTGAAGGAAACATCCCTTAAACCAGGAGAGTTGAGACCCATGGAATGGGTACCATGCAATATGACTTCAAAGGGTCTGCATTTGCTCACCGAACCTCACCAATCCTAGCACTGCTGCGTTTATGCCGCTGTACACACGCTTGATTCTCTTTTGGAGACATAGAAATCCATAGGTTTTAAGATTCTTACTAGTCAGGTATATTCTTAGCCGTTTAATATGGGGTGTTGAGTCCATTTCGTTGAGCAAGGAGTAGCTCATGTCTATTACATATTTGGCTTATGGAACGGTATCTGTGCTAATTTCAATCTCTGGTTTTATGCAGCACCCCAACTCACCTTTCCCCTTAAGCAAGCATAAGTTGGTTTTCTACATTTGAGACCCTGTTCTGTTTTGTAATTCAGTTCCTGTGTAGCCAAGTTTACATTCTGTGTAGTAGTGATATCTTATGATGTTTCTTTTTCTGTGTGACTTATTTCACTTAGAATCATCGTACCTGAATCCACTCATTATGCTGCTACGGGCCTGATGACATAGATTTCATTGCTGAGTGATATTGCATTGTACGTAAGTACCACAACTTCTTTATCCATTTTTCGCTTTCTGTGATATTGAACTTGTACCGTAAACGAGGTTCTTGTAAACAGAGCCGTCCCAAACTTTGGGGTGGCTGTGTCTTTTTGATTTTAATTTCCCTAAGCTATAGGACCATAAGTGGAAGTGCCCTAGGCTCTGTTGCTTTGTTTTTTAGATGTTTCAGGAAACACCATACACTTCTCCAGAGTGGCTGTGGGCAATTTACATCCCGCCCATCAGCATAACAAGGCTCCCCGTTCACCATGGCCTGTCCTGCCTTTCTGGATTTTACAGTTTTTTCAGATGGCCCTTTTGACCGGGGGGCAGTGAGACTTCATTGTAGTGCAGATTTCCTTTGCAAGCTTGCTTGGTTGGCCAAAAAGGGCGTATGCGTTTTTTCCTGAATATATTCAGGAAAAAACGCATACGCCCTTTTTGGCCAAGTGCATCATTGTGGACGTTCTGCCTCTTTTCCTATGCTTTACATGCAATTCCAGTCTACCTCCTGAAATAGGTTTCCTGCAACTCTGCCCCACTTTCAAGTCCTCTTGGCAGCCTTACTTCAATATATTTTTGGACGATAGCTGTCATTTATAACTCTGCAGGTCTGTGAATGACAGTGCCCCTGAGCTCCTTTCTTCAACTCGTTTTCTTGTGAGCTGGCTGCAACACCACACGATTGCTTCAGGCCCTAGTGTGGTTCCAGCATGGCATGCTGAGCCTTTGGTTAATTCCTCTTCCTCGTGGGAAATGAGAGTTAAATTTGCCCGTCCAGACACCTCCAGCTACTGTCTTATTGATTCTCCCTATTCCTGTTCTTTTTCCGCAGAAATTGCAAACTGGGCCAAACAGGAGGTTAAAGGCACTGACTCTCCAAGTGGGGAGAGTGTTAGTAAAGCGTCTGGAATGTTGCACCCGAGTACCAGGGGATGAAAACTGAGACACATTTGAACACGTTTCCCGATCACACGGTGGATCATACTCTGGGTTCCACATGCATGTTTTAGCTGAAGGAAGAATCCCTTAAACCTGGAGAGTTGAGACCCATGGAATGGGTACCATGCAATATGACTTCAAAGGGTCTGCATTTGCTCACCGAACCTTACCAATCCTATCACTGCTGCGTTTATGCCGCTGTACACATGCTTGATTCTCTTTCGGAGACATATAAATCCAGAGGTTTTAAGATTCTTACTAGTCAGGTATATTCTTAGGCTTTTAATATGGGGTGTTGAGTCCACTTCATTGAGCAAGGAGTAGCTCTTGTCTATTACATATTTGGCTTATGGAACGGTATCTGTGCTAATTTCAATCTCTGGTTTTATGCAGCACCCCAACTCATCTTTCCCCTTAAGCAAGCATAAGTTGGTTTTCTACATTTGAGACCCTGTTCTGTTTTGTAATTCAGTTCCTGTGTAGCCAAGTTTACATTCCGTGTAGTAGTGATATCTTATGATGTTTCTTTTTCTCTGTGACTTATTGCACTTAGAATCATCGTACCTGAATCCACTTATTATGATGCTATGGGCCTGATGACATAGATTTCATTGCTGAGTGATATTGCATTGTACGTAAGTACCACAACTTCTTTATCCATTTTTCACTTTCTGTAATATTGAATTTGTACCATAAACGAGGTTCTTGTAAACACAACCGTCTCAAACTTTGGGGTGGCTGAGTTTTTAATTTTAATTTCCCTAAGCTATAGGACCATAAGTGGAAGTGCCCTAGGCTCAGTTGCTTTGTTTTTTAGATGTTTCAGGAAACACCATACACTTCTCCAGAGTGGCTGTTTGCAATTTACATCCCACCCATCAGCATAACAAGGCTCCCAGTTCTCCATGGCCTGTCCTGCCTTTCTGGATTTTACACTTTTTTCAGATGGCCCTTTTGACCGGGGGGCAGTGAGACTTCATTGTAGTGCAGATTTCCTTTGCAAGCTTGCTTGGTTGGCCAAAAAGTGCGTATGCGTTTTTTCCTGAATATATTCAGGAATAAACTAATATGCCCTTTTTGGCCAAGCGCATCATTGTGGATGTTCTGCCTCTTTTCCGATGTTTTACATGCAATTCCAGTCTACCTGCTGAAATTGGTTTCCTTCAATTCTGCCCTGCTTTCAAGTCCACTTGGCAGCCTTACTTCAATATATTTTTGGACGATAGCTGACATTTATAACTCTGCAGGTTTTTGAATTACAGTGCCCCTGAGCTCCTTTCCTCAACTCGCTTTCTTGTGAGCTGGCCGCAACACTGCAGGATTGCTTCAGGCCCTAGTGTGATTCCTGCATGGCACACTGAGCCTTTGGTTAATTCCTCTTCCTGGTGGGAAATGAGAGTTAAATTTGCCCGTCCAGACACCTCCAGCTACTGTCTCATTGGTTCTCCCTATTCCTGTTCATTTTCCGCAGAAATTGCAAACTGGGCCAAACAGGAGGTTAAAGGCACTGTCTCTCCAAGTGGGGAGCGTGTTAGTATAACGTCTGGAATGTTGCACCCGAGTACCAGGGGATGAAAACTGAGACACATTTGAACACGTTTCCCGATCACACGGTGGATCATACTCTGGGTTCCACATGCATGTTTTAGCTGAAGGAAGAATCCCTTAAACCTGGAGAGTTGAGACCCATAGAATGGGTACCATGCAATATGACTTGAAAGGGTCTGCATGTGCTCACCAAACCTCATCAATCCTATCGCTGCTGCGTTTATGCTGCTGTACACACGCTTGATTCTCTTTCGGAGACATATAAATCCATAGGTTTTAAGATTCTTACTAGTCAGGTATATTCTTAGGCGTTTAATATGGGGTGTTGAGTCCACTTCGTTGAGCAAGGAGTAGCTCTTGTCTATTACATATTTGCCTTATGGAACGGTATCTGTGCTAATTTCAATCTCTGGTTTTATGCAACACCCCAACTCATCTTTCCCCTTAAGCAAGCATAAGTTGGTTTTCTACATTTCAGACCCTGTTCTGTTTTGTAATTCAGTTCCTGTGTAGCCAAGTTTACATTCCGTGTAGTAGTGTTATCTTATGATGTTTCTTTTTCTGTGTGACTTATTTCACTTAGAATCATCGTACCTGAATCCACTTATTATGATGCTATGGGCCTGATGACATAGATTTCATTGCTGAGTGATATTGCATTGTACGTAAGTACCACAACTTCTTTATCCATTTTTCACTTTCTGTAATATTGAATTTGTACCATAAACGAGGTTCTTGTAAACACAACCGTCTCAAACTTTGGGGTGGCTGTGTTTTTAATTTTAATTTCCCTAAGCTATAGGACCATAAGTGGAAGTGCCCTAGGCTCAGTTGCTTTGTTTTTTAGATGTTTCAGGAAACACCATACACTTCTCCAGAGTGGCTGTTTGCAATTTACATCCCGCCCATCAGCATAACAAGGCTCCCAGTTCTCCATGGCCTGTCCTGCCTTTCTGGATTTTACACTTTTTTCAGATGGCCCTTTTGACCAGGGGGCAGTGAGACTTCATTGTAGTGCAGATTTCCTTTGCAAGCTTGCTTGGTTGGCCAAAAAGTGCGTATGCGTTTTTTCCTGAATATATTCAGGAATAAACTAATATGCCCTTTTTGGCCAAGTGCATCATTGTGGACGTTCTGCCTCTTTTCCGATGCTTTTCGTGCAATTCCAGTCTACCTGCTGAAATTGGTTTCCTTCAATTCTGCCCTGCTTTCAAGTCCACTTGGCAGCCTTACTTCAATATATTTTTGGACGATAGCTGTCATTTATAACTCTGCAGGTTTTTGAATTACAGTGCCCCTGAGCTCCTTTCCTCAACTCGCTTTCTTGTGAGCTGGCCGCAACACTGCAGGATTGCTTCAGGCCCTAGTGTGATTCCGGCATGGCACACTGAGCCTTTGGTTAATTCCTCTTCCTGGTGGGAAATGAGAGTTAAATTTGCCCGTCCAGACACCTCCAGCTACTCTCTCATTGGTTCTCCCTATTCCTGTTCATTTTCCGCAGAAATTGCAAACTGGGCCAAACAGGAGGTTAAAGGCACTGACTCTCCAAGTCGGGAGCGTGTTAGTAAAGCGTCTGAATGTTGCACCCGAGTATCAGGGGACGAAATCTGAGACACATTGGAACACGTTTCCCGATCACACGGTGGATCATTCTCTGGGTTCCACATGCATGTTTTAGCTGAAGGAAGAATCCCTTAATCCTGGAGAGTTGAGACCCATGGAATGGGTACCATGCAATATGACTTCAAATGGTCTGTATTTGCTCACCGAACCTCACCAATCCTATCACTGCTGCGTTTATGCCGCTGAACACATGCTTGATTCTCTTTCGGAGACATATAAATCCATAGGTTTTAAGATTCTTACTAGTCAGGTATATTCTTAGGTGTTTAATACGGAGTGTAGAGTCCACTTCGTTGAGCAAGGAGTAGCTCTTGTCTATTACATATTTGGCTTATGGAACGGTATCTGTGCTAATTTCAATCTCTGGTTTTATGCAGCACCCCAACTCACCTTTCCCCTTAAGCAAGCATAAGTTGGTTTTCTACATTTGAGACCCTGTTCTGTTTTGTAATTCAGTTCCTGTGTAGCCAGGTTTACATTCCATGTAGTAGTGATATCTTATGATGTTTCTTTTTCTCTGTGACTTATCTCACTTACAATCATCGTACCTGAATCCACTCATTATGCTGCTACGGGCCTGATGACATAGGTTTCATTGCTGAGTGATATTGCATTGTACGTAAGTACCACAACTTCTTTATCCATTTTTCACTTTCTGTGATATTGAATTTGTACTGTAAACGAGGTTCTTGTAAACAGAGCCGTCCCAAACTTTGGGGTGGCTGTGTCTTTTTGATTTTAATTTCCCTAAGCTATAGGACCATAAGTGGAAGTGCCATAGGCTCTGTTGCTTTGTTTTTTACATGTTTCAGGAAACACCATACACTTCTCCAGAGTGGCTGTTGGCAGTTTTCATCTCGCCCATCAGCATAACAAGGCTCCCAGTTCTCCATGTCCTGTCTTGCCTTTCTGGATTTTACACTTTTTTCAGATGGCCCTTTTGACCGGGGGGCAGTGAGACTTCATTGTAGTGCAGATTTCCTTTGCAAGCTTGCTTGGTTGGCCAATAAGGGCGTATGCGTTTTTTCCTGAATATATTAAGGAAAAAACGCATACGCCCTTTTTGGCCAAGTGCATCATTGTGGACGTTCTGCCTCTTTTCCTATGCTTTACATGCAATTCCAGTCTACCTCCTGAAATCGGTTTCCTGCAATTCTGCCCCGCTTTCAAGTCCTCTTGGCAGCCTTACTTCAATATATTTTTGGACGATAGCTGTCATTTATAACTCTGCAGGTTTGTGAATTACAGTGCCCCTGAACTCCTTTCTTCAACTCGCTTTCTTGTGAGCTGGCCGCAACACCGCAGCATTGCTTCAGGCCCTAGTGTGGTTCCGGCATGGCACGCTGAGCCTTTGGTTAATTCCTCTTCCTGGTGGGAAATGAGAGTTAAATTTGCCCGTCCAGACACCTCCAGCTAGTCTCTCATTGGTTCTCCCTATTCCTGTTCATTTTCCGCAGAAATTGCAAACTGGCCCAAACAGGAGGTTAAAGTCACTGACTCTCCAAGTGGGGAGAGTGTTAGTAAAGCCTCTGGAATGTTGCACCCGAGTACCAGGGGACGAAACCTGAGACACATTTGAACACGTTTCCCGATCTCACGGTGGATCATAATCTGGGTGCCACATGCATGTTTTAGCTGAAGGAAACATCCCTTAAACCAGGAGAGTTGAGACCCATGGAATGGGTACCATGCAATATGACTTCAAAGGGTCTGCATTTGCTCACCGAACCTCACCAATCCTAGCACTGCTGCGTTTATGCCGCTGTACACACGCTTGATTCTCTTTTGGAGACATAGAAATCCATAGGTTTTAAGATTCTTACTAGTCAGGTATATTCTTAGCCGTTTAATATGGGGTGTTGAGTCCATTTCGTTGAGCAAGGAGTAGCTCATGTCTATTACATATTTGGCTTATGGAACGGTATCTGTGCTAATTTCAATCTCTGGTTTTATGCAGCACCCCAACTCACCTTTCCCCTTAAGCAAGCATAAGTTGGTTTTCTACATTTGAGACCCTGTTCTGTTTTGTAATTCAGTTCCTGTGTAGCCAAGTTTACATTCTGTGTAGTAGTGATATCTTATGATGTTTCTTTTTCTGTGTGACTTATTTCACTTAGAATCATCGTACCTGAATCCACTCATTATGCTGCTACGGGCCTGATGACATAGATTTCATTGCTGAGTGATATTGCATTGTACGTAAGTACCACAACTTCTTTATCCATTTTTCGCTTTCTGTGATATTGAACTTGTACCGTAAACGAGGTTCTTGTAAACAGAGCCGTCCCAAACTTTGGGGTGGCTGTGTCTTTTTGATTTTAATTTCCCTAAGCTATAGGACCATAAGTGGAAGTGCCCTAGGCTCTGTTGCTTTGTTTTTTAGATGTTTCAGGAAACACCATACACTTCTCCAGAGTGGCTGTGGGCAATTTACATCCCGCCCATCAGCATAACAAGGCTCCCCGTTCACCATGGCCTGTCCTGCCTTTCTGGATTTTACAGTTTTTTCAGATGGCCCTTTTGACCGGGGGGCAGTGAGACTTCATTGTAGTGCAGATTTCCTTTGCAAGCTTGCTTGGTTGGCCAAAAAGGGCGTATGCGTTTTTTCCTGAATATATTCAGGAAAAAACGCATACGCCCTTTTTGGCCAAGTGCATCATTGTGGACGTTCTGCCTCTTTTCCTATGCTTTACATGCAATTCCAGTCTACCTCCTGAAATAGGTTTCCTGCAACTCTGCCCCACTTTCAAGTCCTCTTGGCAGCCTTACTTCAATATATTTTTGGACGATAGCTGTCATTTATAACTCTGCAGGTCTGTGAATGACAGTGCCCCTGAGCTCCTTTCTTCAACTCGTTTTCTTGTGAGCTGGCTGCAACACCACACGATTGCTTCAGGCCCTAGTGTGGTTCCAGCATGGCATGCTGAGCCTTTGGTTAATTCCTCTTCCTCGTGGGAAATGAGAGTTAAATTTGCCCGTCCAGACACCTCCAGCTACTGTCTTATTGATTCTCCCTATTCCTGTTCTTTTTCCGCAGAAATTGCAAACTGGGCCAAACAGGAGGATAAAGGCACTGACTCTCCAAGTGGGGAGAGTGTTAGTAAAGCGTCTGGAATGTTGCACCCGAGTACCAGGGGATGAAAACTGAGACACATTTGAACACGTTTCCCGATCACACGGTGGATCATACTCTGGGTTCCACATGCATGTTTTAGCTGAAGGAAGAATCCCTTAAACCTGGAGAGTTGAGACCCATGGAATGGGTACCATGCAATATGACTTCAAAGGGTCTGCATTTGCTCACCGAACCTTACCAATCCTATCACTGCTGCGTTTATGCCGCTGTACACATGCTTGATTCTCTTTCGGAGACATATAAATCCAGAGGTTTTAAGATTCTTACTAGTCAGGTATATTCTTAGGCTTTTAATATGGGGTGTTGAGTCCACTTCATTGAGCAAGGAGTAGCTCTTGTCTATTACATATTTGGCTTATGGAACGGTATCTGTGCTAATTTCAATCTCTGGTTTTATGCAGCACCCCAACTCATCTTTCCCCTTAAGCAAGCATAAGTTGGTTTTCTACATTTGAGACCCTGTTCTGTTTTGTAATTCAGTTCCTGTGTAGCCAAGTTTACATTCCGTGTAGTAGTGATATCTTATGATGTTTCTTTTTCTCTGTGACTTATTGCACTTAGAATCATCGTACCTGAATCCACTTATTATGATGCTATGGGCCTGATGACATAGATTTCATTGCTGAGTGATATTGCATTGTACGTAAGTACCACAACTTCTTTATCCATTTTTCACTTTCTGTAATATTGAATTTGTACCATAAACGAGGTTCTTGTAAACACAACCGTCTCAAACTTTGGGGTGGCTGAGTTTTTAATTTTAATTTCCCTAAGCTATAGGACCATAAGTGGAAGTGCCCTAGGCTCAGTTGCTTTGTTTTTTAGATGTTTCAGGAAACACCATACACTTCTCCAGAGTGGCTGTTTGCAATTTACATCCCACCCATCAGCATAACAAGGCTCCCAGTTCTCCATGGCCTGTCCTGCCTTTCTGGATTTTACACTTTTTTCAGATGGCCCTTTTGACCGGGGGGCAGTGAGACTTCATTGTAGTGCAGATTTCCTTTGCAAGCTTGCTTGGTTGGCCAAAAAGTGCGTATGCGTTTTTTCCTGAATATATTCAGGAATAAACTAATATGCCCTTTTTGGCCAAGCGCATCATTGTGGATGTTCTGCCTCTTTTCCGATGTTTTACATGCAATTCCAGTCTACCTGCTGAAATTGGTTTCCTTCAATTCTGCCCTGCTTTCAAGTCCACTTGGCAGCCTTACTTCAATATATTTTTGGACGATAGCTGACATTTATAACTCTGCAGGTTTTTGAATTACAGTGCCCCTGAGCTCCTTTCCTCAACTCGCTTTCTTGTGAGCTGGCCGCAACACTGCAGGATTGCTTCAGGCCCTAGTGTGATTCCTGCATGGCACACTGAGCCTTTGGTTAATTCCTCTTCCTGGTGGGAAATGAGAGTTAAATTTGCCCGTCCAGACACCTCCAGCTACTGTCTCATTGGTTCTCCCTATTCCTGTTCATTTTCCGCAGAAATTGCAAACTGGGCCAAACAGGAGGTTAAAGGCACTGTCTCTCCAAGTGGGGAGCGTGTTAGTATAACGTCTGGAATGTTGCACCCGAGTACCAGGGGACGAAAACTGAGACACATTTGAACACGTTTCCCGATCACACGGTGGATCATACTCTGGGTTCCACATGCATGTTTTAGCTGAAGGAAGAATCCCTTAAACCTGGAGAGTTGAGACCCATGGAATGGGTACCATGCAATATGACTTGAAAGGGTCTGCATGTGCTCACCAAACCTCATCAATCCTATCGCTGCTGCGTTTATGCTGCTGTACACACGCTTGATTCTCTTTCGGAGACATATAAATCCATAGGTTTTAAGATTCTTACTAGTCAGGTATATTCTTAGGCGTTTAATATGGGGTGTTGAGTCCACTTCGTTGAGCAAGGAGTAGCTCTTGTCTATTACATATTTGCCTTTTGGAACGGTATCTGTGCTAATTTCAATCTCTGGTTTTATGCAACACCCCAACTCATCTTTCCCCTTAAGCAAGCATAAGTTGGTTTTCTACATTTCAGACCCTGTTCTGTTTTGTAATTCAGTTCCTGTGTAGCCAAGTTTACATTCAGTGTAGTAGTGTTATCTTATGATGTTTCTTTTTCTGTGTGACTTATTTCACTTAGAATCATCGTACCTGAATCCACTTATTATGATGCTATGGGCCTGATGACATAGATTTCATTGCTGAGTGATATTGCATTGTACGTAAGTACCACAACTTCTTTATCCATTTTTCACTTTCTGTAATATTGAATTTGTACCATAAACGAGGTTCTTGTAAACACAACCGTCTCAAACTTTGGGGTGGCTGTGTTTTTAATTTTAATTTCCCTAAGCTATAGGACCATAAGTGGAAGTGCCCTAGGCTCAGTTGCTTTGTTTTTTAGATGTTTCAGGAAACACCATACACTTCTCCAGAGTGGCTGTTTGCAATTTACATCCCGCCCATCAGCATAACAAGGCTCCCAGTTCTCCATGGCCTGTCCTGCCTTTCTGGATTTTACACTTTTTTCAGATGGCCCTTTTGACCAGGGGGCAGTGAGACTTCATTGTAGTGCAGATTTCCTTTGCAAGCTTGCTTGGTTGGCCAAAAAGTGCGTATGCGTTTTTTCCTGAATATATTCAGGAATAAACTAATATGCCCTTTTTGGCCAAGTGCATCATTGTGGACGTTCTGCCTCTTTTCCGATGCTTTTCGTGCAATTCCAGTCTACCTGCTGAAATTGGTTTCCTTCAATTCTGCCCTGCTTTCAAGTCCACTTGGCAGCCTTACTTCAATATATTTTTGGACGATAGCTGTCATTTATAACTCTGCAGGTTTTTGAATTACAGTGCCCCTGAGCTCCTTTCCTCAACTCGCTTTCTTGTGAGCTGGCCGCAACACTGCAGGATTGCTTCAGGCCCTAGTGTGATTCCGGCATGGCACACTGAGCCTTTGGTTAATTCCTCTTCCTGGTGGGAAATGAGAGTTAAATTTGCCCGTCCAGACACCTCCAGCTACTGTCTCATTGGTTCTCCCTATTCCTGTTCATTTTCCGCAGAAATTGCAAACTGGGCCAAACAGGAGGTTAAAGGCACTGACTCTCCAAGTCGGGAGCGTGTTAGTAAAGCGTCTGAATGTTGCACCCGAGTATCAGGGGACGAAATCTGAGACACATTGGAACACGTTTCCCGATCACACGGTGGATCATTCTCTGGGTTGCACATGCATGTTTTAACTGAAGGAAGAATCCCTTAAACCTGGAGAGTTGAGACCCATGGAATAGGTACCATGCAATATGACTTCAAAGGGTGTGCATTTGCTCACCGAATCTCACCAACCCTATCACTTCTGCGTTTATGCTGCTGTACACACGCTGATTCTCTTTCGGAGACATATAAATCCATAGGTTTTAAGATTCTTACTAGTCAGGTATATTATTAGGCGTTTAATATGGGGTGTTGAGTCCACTTCGTTGAGCAAGGAGTAGCTCTTGTCTATTACATATTTGGCTTATGGAAAGGTATCTGTGCTAATTTCAATCTCCGGTTTTATGGAGCACAACAACTCACCTTTCCCTTTAAGAAAGTATAAGTTGGTTTTCTACATTTGAGACCCTGTTCTGTTTTGTAATTCAGTTCCTGTGTAGCCAAGTTTACATTCCGTGTAGTAGTGATATCTTATGATGTTTCTTTTTCTCTGTGACTTATTGCACTTAGAATCATCGTACATGAATCCACTCATTATGCTGCTACGGGCCTGATGACATAGATTTCATTGCTGAGTGATATTGCATTGTACGTAAGTACCACAACTTCTTTATCCATTTTTCGCTTTCTGTGATATTGAACTTGTACCGTAAATGAGATTCTTGTAAACAGAGCCATCCGAAACTTCGGGGTGGCTGTGTCTTTTTGATTTTAATTTCCCTAAGCTATAGGACCATAAGTGGAAGTGCCCTAGGCTCTGTTGCTTTGTTTTTTAGATGTTTCAGGAAACACCATACACTTCTCCAGAGTGGCTGTTGGCAATTTACATCCCGCCCATCAGCATAACAAGGCTCCCAGTTCTCCATGGCCTGTCCTGCCTTTCTGGATTTTACACTTTTTTCAGAAGGCCTTTTTGTCTGCGGGGCAGTGAGACTTCATTGTAGTGCAGATTTCCTTTGCAAGCTTGCTTGGTTGACCAAAAAGGGCGTATGCGTTTTTTCCTGAATATATTCAGGAATAAACTAATATGCCCTTTTTGGCCAAGTGCATCATTGTGGACGTTCTGCCTCTTTTCCGATGCTTTTCGTGCAATTCCAGTCTACCTGCTGAAATTGGTTTCCTTCAATTCTGCCCTGCTTTCAAGTCCACTTGGCAGCCTTACTGCAATATATTTTTGGACGATAGCTGTCATTTATAACTCTGCAGGTTTTTGAATTACAGTGCCCCTGAGCTCCGTTCCTCAACTCGCTTTCTTGTGAGCTGGCCGCAACACTGCAGGATTGCTTCAGGCCCTAGTGTGATTCCGGCATGGCACACTGAGCCTTTGGTTAATTCCTCTTCCTGGTGGGAAATGAGAGTTAAATTTGCCCGTCCAGACACCTCCAGCTACTCTCTCATTGGTTCTCCCTATTCCTGTTCATTTTCCGCAGAAATTGCAAAGTGGGCCAAACAGGAGGTTAAAGGCACTGACTCTCCAAGTGGGGAGAGTGTTAGTAAAGCGTCTGGAATGTTGCACCCGAGTACCAGGTTTTGAAAACTGAGACACATTTGAACACGTTTCCCGATCACACGGTGGATCATACTCTGGGTTCCACATGCATGTTTTAGCTGAAGGAAGAATCCCTTAAACCTGGAGTGTTGAGACCCATGGAATGGGTACCATGAAATATGACTTCAAAGGGTCTGCATTTGCTCACCGAACCTCACCAAGCCTATCACTGCTGTGTTTATGCCGCTGTACACAAGCTTGATTCTCTTTCAGAGACATATAAATCCATAGGTTTTAAGATTCTTACTAGTCAGGTATATTCTTCGGCGTTTAATATGGGGTGTTGAGTCCACTTGGTTGAGCAAGGAGTAGCTCTTGTCTATTACATATTTGGCTTATGGAACGGTATCTGTGCTAATTTCAATCTCTGGTTTTATGCAGCACCCAACTCACCTTTCCCCTTAAGCAAGCATAAGTTGGTTTTCTACATTTGAGACCCTGTTCTGTTTTGTAATTCAGTTCCTGTGTAGCCAAGTTTACATTCCGTGTAGTAGTGATATCTTATGATGTTTCTTTTTCTGTGTGACTTATTTCACTTAGAATCATCGTACCTGAATCCACTCATTATGCTGCTATGGGCCCGATGACATAGATTTCATTGCTGAGTGATATTGCATTGTACGTAAGTACCACAACTTCTTTATCCATTTTTCACTTTCTGTGATATTGAACTTGTACTGTAAACGAGGTTCTTGTAAACAGAGCAGTCCCAAACTTTGGGGTGGCTGTGTCTTTTTGATTTTAATTTTCCTAAGTTATAGGACCACAAGTGGAAGTGCCCTAGGCTCTGTTGCTTTGTTTTTTAGATGTTTCAGGAAACACCATACACTTCTCCATAGTGGCTGTTGGCAATTTACATCCCGCCCATCAGCATAACAAGGCTCCCAGTTCTCCATGGCCTCTCCTGCCTTTCTGGATTTTACACTTTTTTCAGATGGCCCGTTTGACCAGGGGTCAGTGAGACTTCATTGTAGTGCAGATTTCCTTTGCAAGCTTGCTTGTTTGGCCAAAAAGTGCGTATGCGTTTTTTCCTGAATACGCCCTTTTTGGCCAAGTGTATCATTGTGAACGTTCTGCCTCTTTTCCTATGCTTTACATGCAATTCCAGTCTACCTCCTGAAATCGGTTTCCTGCAATTCTGCCCCGATTTCAAGTCCTCTTCGCAGCCTTACTTCAATATATTTTTAGACGATAGCTGTCATTTATAACTCTGCACGTTTGTGAATGACAGTGCCCCTGAGCTCCTTTCTTCAAGTCGCTTTCTTGTGAGCTGGCCGCAACACCGCCGGATTGCTTCAGGCCCTAGTGTGGTTCCGGCATGGCTCGCTGAGCCTTTGGTTAATTTCTCTTCCTGGTGGGAAGTGAGAGTTAAATTTGCCCGTCCAGACACCTCCAGCTAGTCTCTCATTGGTTCTCCCTATTCCTGTTCATTTTCCGCAGAAATTGCAAACTTGGCCAAAGAGGAGGTTAAAGGCACTGACTCTCCAAGTGGGGAGAGTGTCAGTAAAGCGTCTGGAATGTTGCACCCGAGTACCAGGGTTCGAAATCTGAGACCCATTTGAACACGTTTCCCGATCACACGGTGGATCATACTCTGGGTTCCACATGCATGTTTTAGCTGAAGGAAGAATCCCTTAAACCTGGAGAGTTGAGACCCATGGAATGGGTACCATGCAATATGACTTCAAAGGGTGTGCATTTGCTCACCGAACCTCACCAATCCTATCACTGCTGCGTTTATGCCGCTGTACACACGCTTGATTCTCTTTCGGAGACATAAATCCATAGGTTTTAAGATTCTTACTAATCAGGTATATTCTTAGGCGTTTAATATGGGGTGTTGAGTCCACTTCGTTGAGCAAGGAGTAGCTCTTGTCTATTACATATTTGCCTTATGGAACGGTATCTGTGCTAATTTCAATCTCTGGTTTTATGCAGCACCCCAACTCATCTTTCCCCTTAAGCAAGCATAAGTTGGTTTTCTACATTTGAGACCCTGTTCTGTTTTGTAATTCAGTTCCTGTGTAGCCAAGTTTACATTCCGTGTAGTAGTGATATCTTATGATGTTTCTTTTTCTGTGTGACTTATTTCACTTAGAATCATCATACCTGAATCCACTCATTATGCTGCTACGGGCCTGATGACATAGATTTCATTGATGAGTGATATTGCATTGTATGTAAATACCACTTCTTCTTTATCCATTTATCGCTTTCTGAATATATTCAGGAAAAAACGCATACGCACTGTTTGGCCAAGTGCATCATTGTCGAAGTTCTGAGTCTGTTCATGTTTTCAATGCAATTCCAGTCTACCTCTTGAAATCGGTTTCCTGCAATTCTGCCTTGCTGTCAGTGCCTCTTCATAGCCTTACCTCAATATACTTTTGGAAAATAGTTGGCCTGTATAACTCTGCAGGTTTTTGAATTGCAGTGGCCCTTAGCTCCATTTTTCAGCTCTTATATTTGTGATCTTGCCTCATATCCACAGGATTTCTTCAGGCCCTATTCTTCTTCTGGGGCGCCTTGCTCTGCCTTTGGTTAATTCTTCTTCCTGATGTGAAATTAGAGTGACATGTGCCCATTGAAACCGCTACAGCTATTTTCTCACTGGTTCCCCCTATTCCCATTCATCCTCCGCACTAACTGCAGACTGTGCGATACCGGAACTTAAAGGCATTGACTCTCCATGTGGGGATGTTGTTAGTAAAGTGGCTGGAATGTTGATCCGGAGCCCCAGGAGAGGAAAATGAGGTGCGTTTTAGAAACCTTTCCCGATCATATGGTATACCATCCGCTGGATTTCCCATGCATGGTTTAGCTGTAGGAAGATTCCCTTCAACCTGGAGTGTTGGGACCCTTGGAATGAGTAGCATGAAGTATTGCATTAAACTTTCGGCAGTTGCTCACCAAAGCTCACCAATCCTCTCAGCCCCAAGTGTCCAGCCTTATGTCTTATCCAGCTGTGGGTTTATATGTGGTCATTCCAGGTTGCATCACAGCCCCTGAGCGAATTTTGTAAGAATTTTTCTCTCTTTCATTGTTTCTGCGTTTTGGTTTTAAAATTTATTTCTATAATGGGGTTTAGCTCATTTTCACTGCTGTGTTTGGCCGCTCTGCACACACTTGATTCCCTTATGGAGATATATCAATACATGGGTTTTAAGATTCTTATTACTCAGATATATTTCTCTGCGGTGTATAGGGTGTGTTGAGGCCAGTTCATTGAGCAAGGTGTAGATCTTGTCTAATACCTATTTGGTTTATTGAACGGTAGCTGTGCTAATTTCAAACTCTGGTTTTATGCATCACCCCACCTCTCCTTTCCCCTTAAGCTGACATAAGTGTGTTTTCTAAATGTGAGACACTGTTCTGTTTTGTAATTCATTTTTTGTGCAGCCATATTTATCCTCCCTCTATAAGTGATATCTTATGATATGTTTCTTTTTCTGTTTGACTTATTTCAAGTAGTATTATCGGACCTAAATCCACTCTTTATCCTTCTACTAGCCTTATTACATTGATTTCATGGTGAAGAGATATTCCATTGTACATAAGTACCACATTTTCTTTATCCATTGTTCTCTTTCCTGGGATATTTAAGGTGTACTGAAGTTGAGGTTCTTGTAAACAGAGTAGCCCTAAACTGTGGTGTGCTTGTGTCTTGTTGATTTTTAGACTTCCCTAGATATACTTCCGTGATTGGAAGTGCCCTATGCTCTGTAGCTCTGTTTTTTAGATGATTTAGGAACCACCATACACTTCTCCAGAGTGGCTCTCGGCAGTTCACACACTGTCCATCAGCGTATAAAAGCTCCCTGTTCTCCATGGCCTGTCCTGCATTTCTGGTTTTTACAATTTTTTCGGATGGCCCTTTTGACCGGTGGGAAATGAGACTTCTTTGTTGTGCACATTTGCATTGCTTGCTTGCTTGGTTGCCCATAAAGTGCGTATGCGTTTTTTCCTGGATATATTCAGGGAAAAACGCATACTCCCTTTTGGGCCAACTGCATCATTGTCGAAATTCTGCCGCTTTTCATGTGCTTTAAAGACGAGTCCAATCTATCTCTTGAAATCTGTTTCTTGCAATTCTGTCTTGCATTCAGATCCTCTTCTTTGCCTTACATCAACATATTTTTGGACGTTAGTTTTCATTTATAACTCTGCAGGTTTGTGAATTGCAGTGACCCTGAGCTCCATTTTTTAAGTTGCTCTTTTGTGAGCTGGCCTCAAAGCTGCAGGATTGCTTCAGGCCCTATTTTGGCTCCGGCGAGGCGGGCTGAGCCTTTTTTTAATTCTTATTCTTAATGGGAAATTAGAGTGACATGTGCCCGTCCAAACCCCTACAACTATTCTCTCATTGGTTCCCCCTCTTCCCGTTCATCCTCCTCACAATTTGCAAAATGTGTGAAACAGAAGTTTAAATGTGCTGATTCTCTAAGTGGGGAGATTCTAAGTAACGTGGCTTGAATGATGAACAGGAGCACCAGGAGAGGATAAATGAGGTGCATTTTAGACACATCTCCCGATCACATGGTGTACAGTCCTCTGGGTTTTCCATGCATGTTTTCGCTGTAGGAAGATCCCTTGAACCTGCAGATTTGGGACCCATTGAATGGGTACCAGGTAGTATTACTTTAAAGGGTGTGCATTTCCTCACCCAACCTCATATTTCTCTTAGCACGAACGGTTTCCAGCCTTATGTCTCATCCTGCTGTGGGTCTAGATGTGTTCAATCCATGTTGCATCACCGTCCCTGAGGAAAAGTTGTAAGAGGTTTTCTCTTTCTCTCTGTCGTTTATTTTTTTCAATTTATTACTATATTGGTTACAGCTGATTTTCAAAGCTCTGTTTCTTGCTGCTGTACATCCACTTGATTCACATACAGAGAGACATC
Source organism: Pseudorca crassidens (assembly GCF_039906515.1). NCBI lineage: Eukaryota > Metazoa > Chordata > Mammalia > Artiodactyla > Delphinidae > Pseudorca > Pseudorca crassidens. Next base: position 156,004,564 of record NC_090296.1, read on the forward strand.
AATAAATTCTTTTTCAGATTCTTACCAGTCATATATATTCTTTTCCGGTGACTTGAGTGTGCTGAGTGCAGTTCTTTTAGCTACCGTGTAGGCCTTGTTGATTATCAGTTTGGTATTTGGAATGGTATCTTTGCTAATTTCAACCTCCTGGATGATGCCTCACCCCTCCCCACCTTTCCCGTTTAGCAGCCTTATGCGTGTTGTCTACATATTTGACTATGTTTTTGTTTTGTAATTTATTTCATGTGTAGCCATTTTGGATTCCACCTTTAAGTGATATCTTATGATATGTGTCTTTTTCTTTTTGAATTATGTCACTTAGAATGATCATACGTAACTCCTCCGGAGTTGTTACAACTGGCCATATTTCATTGATTTCCAGGCTGAGTAATATTCCACTCTACATAAGTACCACATCTCTATCCATTTTTTCCCTCCAGAGACATTTAAGTTATATCCTAGTCGAGGATCTTTTAAACAGAGAGGCAGTAAACATTGGGGTGCCTGTGTCCTCTCGATTTTTGTTTTTCCCAAGACATAGGCCCATGAGTGCAAGTGCCCTATGCTCTGTAGCTCATTTTTTAGATGCTTTAGTAAACACAATACACTTCTCCAGAATGGCCATTGGCAATATACATTTCCACTATAAGCCTCACAGGGCTCCCTCTTCTCCTTGCCCTGTCCTGCATTTCTGGTGTTTACACTTTATGAGGATGGCTCTTCTGACTGATGCGAAGTGATATCTTTTGTAGTATTGATTTCCAGTGCCCACATGTTTGGTTGGCTAAAAAAGTGTATGCCCTTTTCTTGAATATATACAGAAAAAAACGCATACAGCCTTTTTGGCCAACTGCAATGTTGGCAATGTTCAGCCCCTTTTCTTGTGCTTAATGGCGAGTCGTTTCTACCTCCTCAAATCCCTTTCCTGCCATTCTCCCTTGCTTACCAATCCTTTTCTCTGACTTTCCTCAAGACATTTTTCAGTGATAGATATTTTCAACTCTGCAGTTTCGTGAATTTTACTGCCCCTGAGTTCCATTGTTCAACTTGTGTTTATGGGAACTGGCCACAAAGCAGTGGGATTTCCTCAAGCCCTATACTGTTTCCATGGGCAACCCTAGCCTTTGGTCAATTCGTCTTCCTGATTGGAAATTAGAGTGACATGTGCCTGTCTGAACACCTAGGACTTGTCTCTCATTGTTCCTCATCCTTCCGCTTCATCCTCTGGACAAATTCCAAACTGTACGCAACAGGATGTTGACAGTGCTGACATCTCCAAGTGGGGAGACTGTTAGTAAAGACGCTGGAGGGGTGAACCCGAGCACCAGGAGATGAGGAGATGAGATGCCTTTTCCAAACTCTTCCCGATCAGACGGTATACCATCCTCTGGGTGTGACAGACATGTTTTAGCAGTAGGAAGAGTCCCATTCATGTAAGGAGAACACCAGGGCTTTTTCAAAATCAGTGTCTCCCCGAAACCCAAACTGGGGAATTTTTTAAGCTACGGCTACACATATGTTCATTAAGGGCCTTGGGAAGTAGGCAGAGTCCAAACTTTAGATGATTGAAGTCTTCAGGGTCAGAAGCACTCACCACCGGCTTCCCTTAGGTTACACTTTAACTGTCATTGATAGATGATGTCAATAAAAATATCTATTCTTTTTCCGATTATTTCCCCTTATAGGTTATTGCAAAATATTGAGTGTAGTTCCCTGTGCTATACAGTGGTTCCTTGTTGATGATCTATTTTATACATAGCAGTGTGTATGTGTTAATTCCAAACTGTTAATTTATCCCTCCTCCCAACTTTCCCCTTTGGTAATAATAAATTATAAGATTTTATACTTCTCAGAAATGGGGGAGCTGAAAGAGAGGTATCATTTTCAATGGAAAAGCATTTAAAACAAGATTGAAGCTTTAACCAAGATTATTAGATGTACATCCTTGGAAAGAAATCACTTCATTTCTCTAATATTGACCTGACAAATAAGACAAACCTTTTCACTGAACTTGCTTATAATAAAGTGATGGAAATATCAAATGGAAGTGTTAGAAACATCTTATTTTACCCGAGCCTTATAAACTGTTCTATGTTAACTACAGTTTGGCTCACACATCTGTTCATTGAAGTTACAATAGTCTCAATTTCTGTTACTGATCCTCCAGAGTGGACCCCAACAAGTGTCCCCCTGCCCAGTGTCATTGGGGCCAACAGATCGAGACTGAGTTTGGTTCACAAGCAAAGGAAACTTTATATTTTAAACAGAGAATGGAGAGGTGAGAGCATGCACTACCCCGTGGGCTGTGGGCTGGGCTGCTGTGTAGAGATCCTGTCAGAGTCAGTGGGAGGGAGGGGGCGGAGCTCTCGAGGGCCGGGTTGGCTGCAGCTCAGGCTCTATATCTCGGAGTCTGCACTGGGCCCCAGGAGCTGAGGTGTCGACCCAGCCATTCTGCACTAGGAAATCTGGTCTGAAGTGCCGGGTGTGGAACCTCTGCATGCGGGACCCTAGGAGCACGTGAAATTAGACAAAGGATAAAAAAGGTCAGACTTGACTTTATTGCCCAGATTCTATTTTTATCTCCCAGGGATTTTTAATGGGCTTTGCTGGGGACAAACCCCTCCTCTGCCTTTTGTCCCTTTCCTCATTCTTGGAGTGCTGAGGGTGCAGACCCTTCTTCTGTAACCGCTGAGTGCTGAGTTGGGAGCCCTCATACTAGGGGACGAGGGTCAGAACTTCTCCCCAGCAGCCTCCAGGTGACGTTGATTGGCCCCAGGACCCCTGCCTCCCTGCTCATCTGCCTGAGCACCAGCATTGGAAGTGTTATAGATTCTAATGACCTTTAAGGGTCCAGGAAAGAGATGTGCAGAGACGCTGTGAGGGCCGGTTTCACCCCGCCCCACATTTGTTCGGCCACCTTAGGCTGACTGTTTCTGCCAGCCTAGATGCTCTGACCAGTAGTCTGCTCTTTCTTCAATTAGGCCCGTGAATTAACGTAAAGACAGCACCAGGTGTCAGAGCCCTGCCCGCTCAACTCCCAGACAGTCCAGGGTCAGTGGTGATCAAGGACCATGATGGCCACTGAGTCAACAGCCTTTTGAAGTAAACAGGAGTCCAGCCGGTCTTATTGGCCACCATCATCACGGTGTCTGTAGGCTTTTCTATGGTGACAGTGTGATATACGTTTCCCTCGCCAAGATTATTAGCTCCCCTCTGGGTGCAGTAAGTCCTGCAAGCAGTAGTCTACTCCTTCGGGACACACTATTGTTGTTTTATGAGAGAAACTCCAGGTCAAGTGATGTTCACACGAGTCATCATGGTGCCCTGTTGCCCCCGGTTATCTCTCTGGATGTTGGAGTTGGAGGGCCTCCTCACTCGAGGTCGGTGTGCCCACGGAGCGAACCCTGCAACTTCAGGGCATGGTTGGTGATTAGGATCACCACGTGGGGTCCTTTTCCCTTAGGAGGGAGGTGGCCTTTTGGGCTGCTGATTTCCAGGTTTTTAGATACCGCCAGTATCTTGGCCAGATGTGGCAGTGGGCCAAGCCCCTTGGTGACTGTAGTTTATCCTACCTGGATGGCATTCTTGCATTGTTCCATTTCAAGTGGTCCCAGTTTTTGCACTAATTCTCCAGTGGCGATTCACCTTTCACCGGGAATGGAAAGGTCAAAGGGTTTAGCTCAATTAGGGAGTTCCAGGGCAAGGGTCTGAATTGACTGCTCTTTCCATTCTTGAAAGGCCACTTCTGGATTCTGTTCAAAAGGATCATCATCTTTTCCTTTCAGTGTTTCATATAGAGGCCCAGCTAGTAGACTGTAGTTAGGGATCCAGAAGCAGCAAATCCTGGCCTCCCCAGGAACCCCTAAGCTGTCTTCTAGTTTTAGAAAGGGGTAAGGCTGCAAATGGTTTCTTCCCTTTCCTGGGATGGGCTTCTCCGACCTTCTGTGAGAATGAAGCCCAGGCAGGTCACCGCAGTCTGTGATATTTGAGCTTTTTCTTGGACAACTTCTATCCTTTATTGGCTTGGTAGTTCAGAGGCCTCCTTAGAAGGGCTGGTGATCAGAATGTCATCTGCATATTGAAGGAGGGTTTCCTTTTCCAGAGGTAGAACTTTTTGGTCTTTAGCTAAGCTTTCCCCAAAGATGGTGTGGGAATTTTTGAACCCTTGGGGCAAGACGGCCCGGAAGTATTGTTTTAGTTGTATGTTGAGTCCTGCCACTCACAAGCCAAAATTTCTTGTGACTCTGGGACTAATGGAATACAAAAGAAGGCATCATTGAAGACTAATACAGAATACCATGTCCTGGTGGTTGGTAGAATGACCAGCAGGGTGTAGGAATTAGGAGCAACTGGAGGTATATCCTCGGTGGCTTCACTGACTGTCCTGACATCCTTTACCAGGTCCCCAGCAGCCCATGGGGCTCTCGTGGTCAGGCCAATCCCAGGATATGGAGCTCTCCTGGGCAGGTACCCCACCCCCAACCCAGCCCACGGGGCTCTCGTGGTCAGGCCTCTCCCAGGATACAGAGCTACCCTTGCAGGTACCGTGGCAGGGCTGGGCACACAGGAACCGTGCACATAGCCCTCATTGAAGAGCACCCCCATCTCACCTGTTGCTCAGAGCTGACACAGAGCACCTCAGAGCAGGACTTGAACTAACAAACAGCAGCTCTGACAGGTCTGTGACCCTGGGCATCACTCTGTGTGGCCTCCCTCCACCTGGTCTTCCAGAGACTTCCACTGCACCCGGGGCACCAGGCCTCTGTCTCCAACCACCACCCACCCCTCCTCTCCCTGACTCCTGGGTTCCTCTCATTAGGAGAGGGTTTTCTTGAAGTTGTCTCCCACTCATGGGCCAGATAAAATGATTAGAAAACAAGCCAAAGCTGCAGCCCCTTGTCTATCCTGACTCTCAGGAGCCCACACCTGTTCCTTGGACCTGGCCGGTTCAGCAAGTTCCATTTTCTGCAACTGTGAGCCCCTGAGGGGTGATGATTGGCTGACCTGGGCAGCCTTACCGTGCCGGCCAGCCCTCCCCAGGTGTGCCTGGGTTGAGATCAATATAAATACCACTCCAGGCAGCAAGAGCCCCTGCAGCTGTGCCTGACGCCATTTTCTCTGCCCTGTCAGCAGTCTCGGGGCTGGGCTGGTGGGAAGGAGTGAGAGGCCACGGCTTTGTGGGTGGCCCAGTGTGAGTGGGGCTCTGCTGGACTTTCTGCAGCAGTTGCCAGGCTGCCACCTGCTAAAGAAGAGGATGTGTCACCCATACCTGCTGCTGGAATTTCTCCCTGGGCAGAGGTGAGGAAGGAAAAAAGCAGTGGGGGCAGGGACAGGACGGGTATCTCAGGCAGGGAAATGGAAATCTTCCAGAAGAGCACCCAGGGCCAGGACCATCCTGGCTGGCCTGCAGGCACCAAGTCAGCTGGTATGCTGTCACTCGTGTGGCTCCATGGCCCTTCCTCTAGGCTTTCAAGTCCTTGTATATATTCAGGTGTTTTACCTGGGAAGGGTGGGAACAGTTCAGCAGCAACTGGCCTGGGGCTCAGCTCACGTTCACTCACAGATGCCTCGGCACGGTGCCCCAGCTTTGCAATGAGGACGCTTGTTGTGTGGGGGCTGCTGGCTGAATGGGAGACGATTCCCCACCACTGACCAACTTCAGAATTGTTTACAACTGGAGCAAGTGCCCTGATACGGTTTTCCTCTGAGTAACTGGTGGGTTCTGTTTTTTTTTTCTCTTTTTCGTTTTTGGTTCAAGGTAGATTTTATTCCTCTTTTTTGTATTTACAGATATAAGCATGGAAATAATTTATTCATATAAATACATGTATGTGAAGGGAATAATTGTTTTTTCTGTTTTATTTTTTAAATTTTATTTCTTTTTAATTTTGAATTTTATTTTATATTTTTATACAGCAGGTTCTTATTGGTTATCTATTTTATACATATAAATGTTTACATGCCAATCCCAATCTCTCAACTCCTCTCACCACCACCCCCCCAAGAGCTTTCCCCTCTTGTTGTCCATACGATTGTTGTCTACATCTGTTGCTGTATTTATGCCTTGCAAAACGGTTAATCTGTACAGTTTTTCTAGGTTCCACATATATGCATGAATATACAAGATTTGTTTTTCTCTTTCTGACTTACTTCACTCTGTATGACAGTCTCTAGATCCATCGACGTCTCTACAAATGACCCAATTTCATTCCTTTCATGGCTTAGTAATATTCCATTTTATATATGTACCACATCTTTATGCATTCGTCTGTCTGTGGGCATTTAGGTTGCTTCCATTACCTCGATATTGTAAATAGTGATGCAATGAACATTGCGGTGAATGTCTCTTTTTGATTTATGGTTTTGTCTGGGTATATGTCCAGTACTGGGATTGCTGTATCATATGGTAATTCTATTATTAGTTTCTTAAGAAACTCCATATTGTTCTCCATAGTGACTGTATCAATTTATATGCCCAACAATAGTGGAAGAGGCTTCCTTTTCCCCACACCCTTTCCAGCATTTGTTGTTTGTAGATTTTCAGATGATGCCCATTCTAACAGGTGTGAGGTGATACCTCATTGTTGAGTCCATTTCGTTGAGCAAGGGGTAGGTCTTGTCTATTACATATTTGGCTTATGGAACGGTATCTGTGCTAATTTCAATCTCTGGTTTTATGCAGCACCCCAACTCACCTTTCCCCTTAAGCAAGCATAAGTTGGTTTTCTAAACTTGAGACCCTGTTCTGTTTTGTAATTCAGTTCATGTGTAGCCAAGTTTACATTCCGTGTAGTAGTGATAGCTTATGATGTTTCTTTTTCTGTGTGACTTATTTCACTTAGAATCATCGTGCCTCAATCCACTCATTATGCTGGTACAGGCCTGGTGACACAGATTTCATTGCTGAGTGGTATTCTGTTGTACGTTAAGTACCGCAACTTCTTTATCAATTATTTGCTCTCTGGGATACTTAACTTGTACCGTAGAAGAGGTTCCTGTAAACAGAGCCGTCCCAAATTTTGGGGTGACTGTGTCTTTTTGATTTTAATTTCCCTAAGCTATAGGACCATAAGTGGAAATGCCCTAGACTCTGTTGCTTTGTTTTTCAGATGTATCAGGAAACACCATACACTTCTCCAGAGTGGCTGTTGGCAATTTACATCCCGCCCATCAGCATAACAAGGCTCCTTTATCCCCATGGCCTGTCTTGCCTTTGTGCATTTTACACTTTTTTCAGATGGCCCTTTAGACCGGGGGGAAGTGACACTTCATAGTATTTCGGATTTCCATTGCAAGCTTGCTTGGTTTGCCAAAAAGGGCATATGTGTTTTTTCCTGAATATATTCAGGAACAAACTCATACGCCCTTTTTTGCCAAGTGCATCATTGTCGATGTTCTGCCTCTTTTCCTATGCTTCAAATGCAAATCCAGTCTACCTCCTGAAATCGGTTTCCTGAAATTCTGCCCCGCTTTCAAGTCCTCTTCGCAGCCTTACTTCAATATATTTTTGGACGTTATCTGTCATTTATAACTCTGCAGGTTTGTGAATTACAGGGCCCCTGAGCTCCTTTCTTCAACTCGCTTTCTTGTGAGCTGGCCGCAAACCCGCAAGACTGCTTCAGGCCCTAATCTGCTTCTGGCAGGGCATGCTGAGCCTTTGGTTAATTCCTCTTCCTGGTGGGAAATGAGAGTTAAATATGCCCGTCCAGACACCTACCTCACTCTCAACCCCTTGGTGATGTGGGTCCTCTGGTTTGTGGCCACCTTTATGGGTTCCTCACCTTTCGATGATGTGGCCCCACTAGTGTGAGGACGCTCCTGCCTGGTTCTCATCCACGTGGTTATGTGGACCCCCTGGTGAGAGTCTGTTCCTGGCTGTGTTCCTCACCCTTCTGTGAGGGAGACCCTCTGCTGATAAGTCACTCCTGCATGGCTGGCACACATTGCCTTGGTGAAGTCAGCCGTGTGGTGGCAGTTGGAGCGTGCTGGGAATCTCCTCCCCCCGGTGATGAGGGCCCTCTTGCGTCAGGCCCTAACTTCTGGGCTCACCAAATTTTCTTAGTGAGCCTAGTGATGCTTGGGCACTCCTCTTAGGATCCCATCTCCATGGGGATGTGGGCCTTCTGCTCTGAGGTCCCAACGGCTGGGTTGTTCACATTTTCATGATGTGGGCTCTCTGGTGTTAGTTCACAGAGGCCTGGATCCCATAGCCTCTGTGTTCTTGGCCGCCTGCTGGGAGGTTCCAACTGCTGAATTCCTCACTTTTTTAATTTTTTGGGCCCTCTGTTGTGAGGATCCTCTTGCCTGCCTCACTCCCAGCCCCTTCGTGATGTGTGTCCTCTGGTTTGAGGCCACATGTGCTGGGTTCCTCACCTTTCGATGATGTGGGACCAATGGTCTTAGGAGACTCCTGCCTGGTTCACATCCCCTTGGTGATGTGGGCCCTCTGTTGAGAGTCTGATCCTGGCTGGGTTCCTCACCCATCTGTGAGGTGGGCCGTCTGCTGTGAGGTCACTCCTGCCTGGCTTGCTCACCTCGCCTTGTGGACATGAGCCCTCTGGTGGCACTTGGAGCCTGCTGGGAGCCTCCTCCCCTCGGTGATGAGGGTCCTCTGGCGTCAGGCCCTAACTGCTGGGCTCCCCACATTTTGTGATGTGCGCCCAGTGGTGCGAGGACACTCCAGCCAGGTTCACATCCCCATTGGGATGTGGGCCTTCTGCTCTGAGGTCCCAATGCCTGGGTTGCTCACAGTTTCATGATGTGGGCTCTCTGCTGTTAGTTCACTCCTGCCTGCATCCCATAGCTTCTGTGCTCTCGGCCGCCTGCTGGGAGGTTCCAACTGCTGGATTCCTCTCCTTTCTTATTCTTTGGGCCCTCTGTTTTTAGGCTATTCCTGCCTGCCTCACTCCCATTCCCTTTGTGATATGTGTCCTCTGATTTGAGGAAACATGTGCTGGGTTCCGCACCTTTCGATGATGTGGCCCCACTGGAGGGAAGACAGTCCTGACTGGTTCCCATCCCCTTGCTGATGTGGGCCCTCAGGTGAGAGTCTGATCCTGGCTGGGTTCCTCACCCTTCTGTGAGGTGGGCCCTCTGCTGTGAGGTCAATCATGCCTGTCTGGCACACGTCACCTTGGCGACGTGGGCCCTCTGGTGGCAGTTGGAGTGTGCTGGGATCCTCCTCCCCTCGGTGATGAGGGCCCTCTTGCCTTAGGCCATAACTGCTGGGCTCCCCACATTTTCTGATGTGCGCCAAGTGAGTGAGGACACTCTTGCCAGGTTCCCATCCCCATGGGGATATGGGCCTTCTGCTCTGAGGTCAAAACGGCTGGCTTGCTCACAGTACCATGATGTGGGCCCTCTGCTATGAGTTCACTCTGGCAAGGATCCCTTATCATCGGTGCTCTGAGCCGCCTGCTGGGAGGTTCCAACTGCTGGATTCCTCAAATTTTTTATTCTATGTGCCCTCTGTTGTGAGGCTCCTCCTGCCTGCCTCGCTGCCAGCCCCTTGGTGATGACTGTCCTATGGCTTGAGGCCACATGTGCTGCGTTCCTCACCTTTCGATGATGTGGCCCCACTCGTGTGAGGACACTCCTGCCTGGTTCCCATCCCCTTGGTGAGGTGGGCCCTCTGGCGAGAGTCTAATCCTGGCTGGGTCCCTCAACGTTCTGTGAGGTAGTCCCTCTGCTGTGAGGTCACTCCTGCCTGGCTGGCACACGTCACCTTGGAGATGTGAGACATCTGGTGGCAGTTGGAGCAGGCAGGGTGACTCCTCCTCTCGGTGATGACGGCCCTCTGGCGTCAGGCACTAAATGGTGGGCTCCCCACATTTTCTGATGTGCGCCCAGTGGTGCGAGGACAGTCCAGCCAGGTTCCCATTCCCATGGGGATGTGGGCCTTCTGCACTGAGGTCCCAACGCCTGGGTTGCTCACAGTTTTATGATGTGGGCCCTCTGCTGTGAGTTCACTGCGGCCTGGATCCCATAGCCTCGGTGTTCTGAGCTGCCTGCTGGAAGGTCTAAATGCTGGAATCCTCACGTTTTTTATATTATGTGCCCTGTGTTGTGAGGCTACTCCTGCCTGCCTCACTCCAAGGCCCTTGGTGATGTGGGTCCTCTGGTTTGAGGACACATGTGCTGGGTTCCTCACCTTAAGATGATGAGGCCCCACTGGTGTGAGGATACTCCTGCCTGGTTCCAATCCATTTGGTGATGTGGGCCCTCTGGTGCGAGTCTGATCCTGACTGGGTTCGTCACACTTCTCTGAGGTGGGCCCTCTGCTGTGAGATCATTCGTGCCTGGTTGGCACACATCGCCTTGGTGACGTCAGCCCTCTGGTGGCAGTTGGAGCCTGCTGGGAGCCTCCTTCCCTTGGTGATGAGGGTCCTCTGGCGTCAGGCCCTAACTGCTGGTCGCCCAAAATTTTCTGATACGTTCTCAGTGGTGCGAGGACACTCCTACCAGATTTATATCCCCATGGGGATGTGGGCCTCCTGCTCTGAGGTCCCAATGGCTGGGTGGCTCAGTTTCATGACATGGGCCCTCTTCTGTGAGTTCACTGTGGCCTGGATCTCAGAGCCTCGGTGCTCTGGGCCGCCTGCTGGGAGGTTCCAACTGCTGGATTCCTCACATTTTTATTCTATGGGTCCAGTGTTGTGAGGCTACTCCTGCCTGCCTCACTCCGAGGCCCTTGGTGATGTGGGTCCTCTGGTTTGAGGACACATGTGCTGAGTACCTCACCTTTCGATGATGTGGCCCCACTGGTGTGAAGACACTCCTGCCTGGTTGCAGTTGGAGCCTGCTGGGAATCTCCTCCCCTCGGTTATGAGAGCTCTGGATAAAACACATATGCCCCTTTTTGCCAAGTGCATTATTTTCCAAGTTCTGTCTCTTTTCCTATGCTTTAAGAGCAACTCCCGTGTACCTTCTGAAATCAGTTTCCTGCAATTCTGCCCCGCATTCAAGTGCTCTTCTCAGCCTTACTTCAGTAAAATTTTGGATGATAGCTGTCATTTATAACTCTGCAGGTTTGTGAATTACAGTGCCCCTGAGCTCTTTTCTTCAACTCGCTTTCTTGTGAGCTGGCCGCAAAACCACAGGATCTTTTCAGGTCCTAATATGGTTCCAGCATGGCACGCGGAGCCTTTGGTTCATTCGTATTCCTGGTGGTAAATGAGAGTTAAATTTGCCCGTCCAGACACCTACATATAGTCTCTCATTGGTTCTCCGTATTCCTGTTCATCTTCCGCAGAAATTGCAAACTGGGCCACACAGGAGGTTAAAGGCACTGACTCTCCAAGTGGGGAGAGTGTTAGTAAAGCGTCTGGAAAGTTGCACCGAGCACCAGGGGATGAAAAATGAGATACATTTAAAAACGTTTCCCGATCATACGGCGGATCATACTCTGGGTTCCACATGCATGTTTTAGCTGAAGGAAGAATCCCTTGCACCGGGAGACTTGGGACCCATGGAATGGGTACCATGCAGTATGACTTCAAAGGGTCTGCATTTGCTCACCGAACATCACCAATCCTATCACTGCTGCATTTCTGCCGCTGTACACACGCTTGATTCTCTTTCAGAGACATATAAATCCATAGGTTTTAAGATTCTTACTAGTCAGGTATATTCTTAGGCGTTTAATATGTCGTGTAGAGTCCACTTCGTTGAGCAAGGAGTAGCTCTTGTCTATTACATATTTGGCTTATGGAACGGTATCTGTGCTAATTTCAATCTCTGCTTTTTTGCAGCACCCAAACTCACCTTTCCCTTAAGCAAGCATAAGTTGGTTTTCTACATTTGAGACCCTGTTCTGTTTTGTAATTCAGTTCCTGTGTAGCCAAGTTTACATTCCGTGTATTAGTGATATCTTATGATGTTTCTTTTTCTGTGTGACTTATTTCACTTAGAATCATCATACCTGAATCCACTAATTATGCTGCTACAGGCCTGATGACATAGATTTCATTGCTGAGTGATATTGCATTGTACGTAAGTACCACAACTTCTTTATCCATTTTTCGCTTTCTATGATAATGAACTTGTACCGTAAATGAGGTTCTTGTAAAGAGAGCCATCCCAAACTTTGGGTGGCTGTGTCTTTTTGATTTTAATTTCCCTAAGCTATAGGACCATAAGTGGAAGTGTCCTAGGCTCTGTTGCTTTGTTTTTTAGATGTTTCAGGAAACACCATACTTCTCCAGAGTGGCTGTTGGCAATTTACATCCCGCCCATCAGCATAACAAGGCTCCCAGTTCTCCATGGCCTGTCCGGCCTTTCTGGATTTTACACTTTTTTCAGATGGCCCTTTTGAACGGGGGGCAGTGAGACTTCATTGTAGTGCAGATTTCCTTTGCAAGCTTGCTTGGTTGGCCAAAAAGGGCGTATGCATTTTTTCCTGAATGTATTCAGGAAAAAACGCATTCGCTCTTTTTGGCCAAGTGCATCATTGTGGACGTTCTGCCTCTTTTCCTATGCTTTACATGCAATTCCAGTCTACCTCCTGAAATCGGTTTCCTGCAATTCTGCCCCACTTTCAAGTCCTCTTGGCAGCCTTAATTCAATATATTTTTGGACAAAAGCTGTCATTTATAACTCTGCAGGTTTGTGAATGACAGTGCCCCTGGGCTCCTTTCTTCAACTCGCTTTCTTGTGAGCTGGCCGCAACACCACAGGATCGCTTCAGACCCTAGTGTGGTTCCGGCATGGCACGCTGAACCTTTGGTTAATTCCTCTTCCTGGTGGGAAATGAGAGTTAAATTTGCCCGTCCAGACACCTCCAGCTAGTCTCTCATTGGTTCTCCCTATTCCTGTTCATTTTCCGCAGAAATTGCAATCTGGGCCAAACAGGAGGATAAAGGCACTGACTCTCCAAGTGGGGAGAGTGTTAGTAAAGTGTCTGGAATGTTGCACCCAAGTAACAGCGGACGAAAAGTGAGACACATTTGAACACGTTTCCCGATCACACGGTGGATCATACTCTGGGTTCCACATGTATGTTTTAGCTGAAGGAAGAATCACTTAAACCTGGAGAGTTGAGACCCATGGAGTGGGTACTATGCAATATGACTTCAAAGGGTCTGCATTTGCTCACCGAACCTCACCAATCCTATCACTGCTGCGTTTATGCCGCTGTACGCACGCTTGATTCTCTTTCGGAGACATATAAATCCATAGGTTTTAAGATTCTTACTAGTCAGGTATATTCTTAGGCGTTTAATATGGGGTGTTGAGTCCATTTCGTTGAGCAAGGAGTAGCTCTTGTCTATTACATATTTGGCTTATGGAACGGTATCTGTGCTAATTTCAATCTCTGGTTTTATGCAGCACCCCAACTCACCTTTCCCCTTAAGCAAGCATATGTTGGTTTTCTACATTTGAGACCCTGTTCTGTTTTGTAATTCAGTTCCTGTGTAGCCAAGTTTACATTCCGTGTAGTAGTGATATCTTGTGATGTTTCTTTTTCTGTGTGACTTATTTCACTTAGAATCATCGTACCTGAATCCACTCATTATGTTGCTACGGGCCTGATGACATAGATTTCATTGCTGAGTGATATTGCATTGTACGTAAGTACCACAACTTCTTTATCCATTTTTCGCTTTCTGTGATATTGAACTTGTATCGTAAACGAGGTTCTTGTAAACAGAGCTGTCCCAAACTTTGGCTTGGCGGTGTCTTTTTGATTTTAATTTCCCTAAGCTATAGGACCATATGTGGAACTGCCCTAGGCTCTGTTGCTTTGTTTTTTAGATGTTTCAGGAAACACAATACACTTCTCTAGAGTGGCTGTTGGCAATTTACATGCCGCCCATCAGCATAACAAGGCTCCCAGTTCTCCATGGCCTGTCCTGCCTTTCTGGATTTTACACTTTTTTCAGATGGCCCTTTTGACCGGGGGGCAGTGAGACTTCATTGTAGTGCAGATTTCCTTTGCAAGCTTGCTTGGTTGGCCAAAAAGGGCGTATGCGTTTTTTCCTGAATATATTCAGGAAAAAATGCATACGCCCTTTTTGGCCAAGTGCATCATTGTGCACGTTCTGCCTCTTTTCCTTTGCTTTACATGCAATTCCAGTCTACCTCCTGAAATCGGTTTCCTGCAATTCTACCCCGCTTTCAAGTCCTCTTCGCAGCCTTACTTCAATATATTTTTGGACGATAGCTGTCATTTATAACTCTGCAGGTTTGTGAATTACAGTGCCCCTAAGCTCCTTTCTTCAACTTGCTTTCTTGTGAGCTGACGGCAACACCGCAGCATTGCTTCAGGCCCTAGTGTGTTTCCGGCATGGCACACTGAGCTTTTGGTTAATTCCTCTTCCTTTTCGGAAATGAGAGTTAAATTTGCCTGTCCAGACACCTCCAGCTACTCTCTCATTGGTTCTCCCTATTCCTGTTCATTTTCCGCAGAAATTGCAAACTGGGCCAAACAGGAGGATAAAGGCACTGACTCTCCAAGTGGGGAGAGTGGTAGTAAAGTGTCTGGAATGTTGCACCCGAGTACCAGGGGACGAAAACTGAGACACATTTGAACACGTTTCCCGATCACACGGTGGATCATACTCTGGGTTCCACATGCATGTTTTAGCTGAAGGAAGAATCCCTTAAACCTGGAGAGTTGAGACCCATGGAATGGGTACCATGCAATATGACTTCAAAGGGTCTGCATTTGCTCACCGAACCTCACCAATCCTATCACTGCTGCGTTTATGCCGCTGTACACACGCTTGATTCTCTTTCGGAGACATATAAATCCAGAGGTTTTAAGATTCTTACTAGTCAGGTATATTCTTAGGCGTTTAATATGGGGTGTTTAGTCCATTACGTTGAGCAAGGAGTAGCTCTTGTCTATTACATATTTGGCTTATGGAACGGTATCTGTGCTAATTTCAATCTCTGGTTTTATGCAGCACCCCAACTCACCTTTCCCCTTAAGCAAGCATAAGTTGGTTTTCTACATTTGAGACCCTGTTCTGTTTTGTAATTCAGTTCCTGTGTAGCCAAGTTTACATTCCGTGTAGTAGTGAAATCTTATGATGTTTCTTTTTCTGTGTCACTTATTACACTTAGAATCATCGTATCTGAATCCACTCATTATGCTGCTACGGGCCTGATGAAATAGATTTCATTGCTGAGTGATATTGCATTGTACCTAAGTACCACAACTTCTTTATCCATTTTTCGCTTTCTGTGATATTGAACTTGTACCGTAAACGAGGTTCTTGTAAACAGAGCCATCCCAAACATTGGGGTGGCTGCGTCTTTTTGATTTTAATTTCCCTAAGCTATAGGACCATAAGTGGAAGTGCCCGAGGCTCCGTTGCTTTGTTTTTTAGATGTTTCAGGAAACACCATACACTTCTCCAGAGTGGCTGTTGACAATTTACATCCCGCCCATCAGCATAGCAAGGCTCCCAGTTCTCCATGGCCTGTCCTGCCTTTCTGGATTTTACAGTTTTTTCAGATGGCCCTTTTGACCGGGGGGCAGTGAGACTTCATTGTAGTGCAGATTTCCTTTGCAAGCTTGCTTGGTTGGCCAAAAAGTGCGTATGCGTTTTTTCCTGAATATATTCAGGAAAAAACGCATATGCCCTTTTTAGCCAAGTGCATCATTGTGGACGTTCTGCCTCTTTTCCTATGCTTTACATGCAATTCCAGTCTACCTCCTGAAATCGGTTTCCTGCAATTCTACCCCGCTTTCAAGTCCTCTTGGCAGCCTTACTTCAATATATTTTTGGACGATAGCTGTCATTTATAACACTGCAGGTTTGTGAATTACAGTGCCCCTGAGCTCCTTTCTTCAACTCGCTTTCTTGTGAGCTGGCCGCAACACCGCTGGATTGCTTCAGGCCCTAGTGTGGTTCCGGCATGGCACGCTGAGCCTTTTGTTAATTCCTCTTCCTGGTGGGAAATGAGAGTTAAATTTGCCCGTCCAGACACCTCCAGCTAGTCTCTCATTGGTTCTCCCGATTCCTGTTCATTTTCCGCAGAAATTGCAAACTGGGCCAAACAGGAGGTTAAAGGCACTGACTCTCCAAGTGGGGAGAGTGTTAGTAAAGCGTCTGGAATGTTGCACCCGAGTACCAGGTTATGAAAACTGAGACACATTTGAACACGTTTCCCGATCACACGGTGGATCATACTCTGGGTTCCACATGCATGTTTTAGCTGAAGGAAGAATCCCTTAAACCTGGAGTGTTGAGACCCATGGAATGGGTACCATGAAATATGACTTCAAAGGGTCTGCATTTGCTCACCGAACCTCACCAAGCCTATCACTGCTGTGTTTATGCCGCTGTACACAAGCTTGATTCTCTTTCAGAGACATATAAATCCATAGGTTTTAAGATTCTTACTAGTCAGGTATATTCTTCGGCGTTTAATATGGGGTGTTGAGTCCACTTGGTTGAGCAAGGAGTAGCTCTTGTCTATTACATATTTGGCTTATGGAACGGTATCTGTGCTAATTTCAATCTCTGGTTTTATGCAGCACCCCAACTCACCTTTCCCCTTAAGCAAGCATAAGTTGGTTTTCTACATTTGAGACCCTGTTCTGTTTTGTAATTCAGTTCCTGTGTAGCCAAGTTTACATTCCGTGTAGTAGTGATATCTTATGATGTTTCTTTTTCTGTGTGACTTATTTCACTTAGAATCATCGTACCTGAATCCACTCATTATGCTGCTATGGGCCCGATGACATAGATTTCATTGCTGAGTGATATTGCATTGTACGTAAGTACCACAACTTCTTTATCCATTTTTCACTTTCTGTGATATTGAACTTGTACTGTAAACGAGGTTCTTGTAAACAGAGCAGTCCCAAACTTTGGGGTGGCTGTGTCTTTTTGATTTTAATTTTCCTAAGTTATAGGACCACAAGTGGAAGTGCCCTAGGCTCTGTTGCTTTGTTTTTTAGATGTTTCAGGAAACACCATACACTTCTCCATAGTGGCTGTTGGCAATTTACATCCCGCCCATCAGCATAACAAGGCTCCCAGTTCTCCATGGCCTCTCCTGCCTTTCTGGATTTTACACTTTTTTCAGATGGCCCTTTTGACCGGGGGGCAGTGAGACTTCATTGTAGTGCAGATTTCCTTTGCAAGTTTGCTTGGTTGGCCAGAAAGTGCGTATGCGTTTTTTCCTGAATACGCCCTTTTTGGCCAAGTGTATCATTGTGAACGTTCTGCCTCTTTTCCTATGCTTTACATGCAATTCCAGTCTACCTCCTGAAATCGGTTTCCTGCAATTCTGCCCCGATTTCAAGTCCTCTTCGCAGCCTTACTTCAATATATTTTTAGACGATAGCTGTCATTTATAACTCTGCACGTTTGTGAATGACAGTGCCCCTGAGCTCCTTTCTTCAAGTCGCTTTCTTGTGAGCTGGCCGCAACACCGCCGGATTGCTTCAGGCCCTAGTGTGGTTCCGGCATGGCTCGCTGAGCCTTTGGTTAATTTCTCTTCCTGGTGGGAAGTGAGAGTTAAATTTGCCCGTCCAGACACCTCCAGCTAGTCTCTCATTGGTTCTCCCTATTCCTGTTCATTTTCCGCAGAAATTGCAAACTTGGCCAAAGAGGAGGTTAAAGGCACTGACTCTCCAAGTGGGGAGAGTGTCAGTAAAGCGTCTGGAATGTTGCACCCGAGTACCAGGGTTCGAAATCTGAGACCCATTTGAACACGTTTCCCGATCACACAGTGGATCATACTCTGGATTCCACATGCATGTTTTAGCTGAAGGAAGAATCCCTTAAACCTGGAGAGTTGAGACCCATGGAATGGGTACCATGCAATATGACTTCAAAGGGTGTGCATTTGCTCACCGAACCTCACCAATCCTATCACTGCTGCGTTTATGCCGCTGTACACACGCTTGATTCTCTTTCGGAGACATAAATCCATAGGTTTTAAGATTCTTACTAATCAGGTATATTCTTAGGCGTTTAATATGGGGTGTTGAGTCCACTTCGTTGAGCAAGGAGTAGCTCTTGTCTATTACATATTTGCCTTATGGAACGGTATCTGTGCTAATTTCAATCTCTGGTTTTATGCAGCACCCCAACTCATCTTTCCCCTTAAGCAAGCATAAGTTGGTTTTCTACATTTGAGACCCTGTTCTGTTTTGTAATTCAGTTCCTGTGTAGCCAAGTTTACATTCCGTGTAGTAGTGATATCTTATGATGTTTCTTTTTCTGTGTGACTTATTTCACTTAGAATCATCATACCTGAATCCACTCATTATGCTGCTACGGGCCTGATGACATAGATTTCATTGATGAGTGATATTGCATTGTATGTAAATACCACTTCTTCTTTATCCATTTATCGCTTTCTGTGATATCGAACTTGTACCATAAACGAGGTTCTTGTAAACAGAGCCATCCCAAACTTTAGGGTGGCTGTGTCTTTTTGATTTTAATTTTCCTAAGTTATAGGACCACAAGTGGAAGTGCCCTAGGCTCTGTTGCTTTGTTTTTTAGATGTTTCAGGAAACACCATACACTTCTCCAGAGTGGCTGTTGGCAATTTACATCCCGCCCATCAGCATAACAAGGCTCCCAGTTCTCCATGCCCTGTCCTGCCTTTCTGGATTTTACACTTTTTTCAGATGGCCCTTTTGACCGGGGGGCAGTGAGACTTCATTGTAGTGCAGATTTCCTTTGCAAGTTTGCTTGGTTGGCCAGAAAGTGCGTATGCGTTTCTTCCTGAATATATTCAGGAAAAAACGCATACGCACTGTTTGGCCAAGTGCATCATTGTCGAAGTTCTGAGTCTGTTCATGTTTTCAATGCAATTCCAGTCTACCTCTTGAAATCGGTTTCCTGCAATTCTGCCTTGCTGTCAGTGCCTCTTCAGAGCCTTACCTCAATATACTTTTGGAAAATAGTTGGCCTGTATAACTCTGCAGGTTTTTGAATTGCAGTGGCCCTTAGCTCCATTTTTCAGCTCTTATATTTGTGATCTTGCCTCATATCCACAGGATTTCTTCAGGCCCTATTCTTCTTCTGGGGCGCCTTGCTCTGCCTTTGGTTAATTCTTCTTCCTGATGTGAAATTAGAGTGACATGTGCCCATTGAAACCGCTACAGCTATTTTCTCACTGGTTCCCCCTATTCCCATTCATCCTCCGCACTAACTGCAGACTGTGCGATACCGGAACTTAAAGGCATTGACTCTCCATATGGGGATGTTGTTAGTAAAGTGGCTGGAATGTTGATCCGGAGCCCCAGGAGAGGAAAATGAGGTGCGTTTTAGAAACCTTTCCCGATCATATGGTATACCATCCGCTGGATTTCCCATGCATGGTTTAGCTGTAGGAAGATTCCCTTCAACCTGGAGTGTTGGGACCCTTGGAATGAGTAGCATGAAGTATTGCATTAAACTTTCGGCAGTTGCTCACCAAAGCTCACCAATCCTCTCAGCCCCAAGTGTCCAGCCTTATGTCTTATCCAGCTGTGGGTTTATATGTGGTCATTCCAGGTTGCATCACAGCCCCTGAGCGAATTTTGTAAGAATTTTTCTCTCTTTCATTGTTTCTGCGTTTTGGTTTTAAAATTTATTTCTATAATGGGGTTTAGCTCATTTTCACTGCTGTGTTTGGCCGCTCTGCACACACTTGATTCCCTTATGGAGATATATCAATACATGGGTTTTAAGATTCTTATTACTCAGATATATTTCTCTGCGGTGTATAGGGTGTGTTGAGGCCAGTTCATTGAGCAAGGTGTAGATCTTGTCTAATACCTATTTGGTTTATTGAACGGTAGCTGTGCTAATTTCAAACTCTGGTTTTATGCATCACCCCACCTCTCCTTTCCCCTTAAGCTGACATAAGTGTGTTTTCTAAATGTGAGACACTGTTCTGTTTTGTAATTCATTTTTTGTGCAGCCATATTTATCCTCCCTCTATAAGTGATATCTTATGATATGTTTCTTTTTCTGTTTGACTTATTTCAAGTAGTATTATCGGACCTAAATCCACTCTTTATCCTTCTACTAGCCTTATTACATTGATTTCATGGTGAAGAGATATTCCATTGTACATAAGTACCACATTTTCTTTATCCATTGTTCTCTTTCCTGGGATATTTAAGGTGTACTGAAGTTGAGGTTCTTGTAAACAGAGTAGCCCTAAACTGTGGTGTGCTTGTGTCTTGTTGATTTTTAGACTTCCCTAGATATACTTCCGTGATTGGAAGTGCCCTATGCTCTGTAGCTCTGTTTTTTAGATGATTTAGGAACCACCATACACTTCTCCAGAGTGGCTCTCGGCAGTTCACACACTGTCCATCAGCGTATAAAAGCTCCCTGTTCTCCATGGCCTGTCCTGCATTTCTGGTTTTTACAATTTTTTCGGATGGCCCTTTTGACCGGTGGGAAATGAGACTTCTTTGTTGTGCACATTTGCATTGCTTGCTTGCTTGGTTGCCCATAAAGTGCGTATGCGTTTTTTCCTGGATATATTCAGGAAAAAACGCATACTCCCTTTTGGGCCAACTGCATCATTGTCGAAATTCTGCCGCTTTTCATGTGCTTTAAAGACGAGTCCAATCTATCTCTTGAAATCTGTTTCTTGCAATTCTGTCTTGCATTCAGATCCTCTTCTTTGCCTTACATCAACATATTTTTGGACGTTAGTTTTCATTTATAACTCTGCAGGTTTGTGAATTGCAGTGACCCTGAGCTCCATTTTTTAAGTTGCTCTTTTGTGAGCTGGCCTCAAAGCTGCAGGATTGCTTCAGGCCCTATTTTGGCTCCGGCGAGGCGGGCTGAGCCTTTTTCTAATTCTTATTCTTAATGGGAAATTAGAGTGACATGTGCCCGTCCAAACCCCTACAACTATTCTCTCATTGGTTCCCCCTCTTCCCGTTCATCCTCCTCACAATTTGCAAAATGTGTGAAACAGAAGTTTAAATGTGCTGATTCTCTAAGTGGGGAGATTCTAAGTAACGTGGCTTGAATGATGAACAGGAGCACCAGGAGAGGATAAATGAGGTGCATTTTAGACACATCTCCCGATCACATGGTGTACAGTCCTCTGGGTTTTCCATGCATGTTTTCGCTGTAGGAAGATCCCTTGAACCTGCAGATTTGGGACCCATTGAATGGGTACCAGGTAGTATTACTTTAAAGGGTGTGCATTTCCTCACCCAACCTCATATTTCTCTTAGCACGAACGGTTTCCAGCCTTATGTCTCATCCTGCTGTGGGTCTAGATGTGTTCAATCCACGTTGCATCACCGTCCCTGAGGAAAAGTTGTAAGAGGTTTTCTCTTTCTCTCTGTCGTTTATTTTTTTCAATTTATTACTATATTGGTTACAGCTGATTTTCAAAGCTCTGTTTCTTGCTGCTGTACATCCACTTGATTCACATACAGAGAGACATCAATAAATTCTTTTTCAGATTCTTACCAGTCATATATATTCTTTTCCGGTGACTTGAGTGTGCTGAGTGCAGTTCTTTTAGCTACCGTGTAGGCCTTGTTGATTATCAGTTTGGTATTTGGAATGGTATCTTTGCTAATTTCAACCTCCTGGATGATGCCTCACCCCTCCCCACCTTTCCCGTTTAGCAGCCTTATGCGTGTTGTCTACATATTTGACTATGTTTTTGTTTTGTAATTTATTTCATGTGTAGCCATTTTGGATTCCACCTTTAAGTGATATCTTATGATATGTGTCTTTTTCTTTTTGAATTATGTCACTTAGAATGATCATACGTAACTCCTCCGGAGT
Organism: Pseudorca crassidens; assembly: GCF_039906515.1. Classification (NCBI taxonomy): domain Eukaryota; kingdom Metazoa; phylum Chordata; class Mammalia; order Artiodactyla; family Delphinidae; genus Pseudorca; species Pseudorca crassidens. The sequence continues at coordinate 156,026,289 of NC_090296.1, forward strand.
TGTTACAACTGGCCATATTTCATTGATTTCCAGGCTGAGTAATATTCCACTCTACATAAGTACCACATCTCTATCCATTTTTTCCCTCCAGAGACATTTAAGTTATATCCTAGTCGAGGATCTTTTAAACAGAGAGGCAGTAAACATTGGGGTGCCTGTGTCCTCTCGATTTTTGTTTTTCCCAAGACATAGGCCCATGAGTGCAAGTGCCCTATGCTCTGTAGCTCATTTTTTAGATGCTTTAGTAAACACAATACACTTCTCCAGAATGGCCATTGGCAATATACATTTCCACTATAAGCCTCACAGGGCTCCCTCTTCTCCTTGCCCTGTCCTGCATTTCTGGTGTTTACACTTTATGAGGATGGCTCTTCTGACTGATGCGAAGTGATATCTTTTGTAGTATTGATTTCCAGTGCCCACCTGTTTGGTTGGCTAAAAAAGTGTATGCCCTTTTCTTGAATATATACAGAAAAAAACGCATACAGCCTTTTTGGCCAACTGCAATGTTGGCAATGTTCAGCCCCTTTTCTTGTGCTTAATGGCGAGTCCTTTCTACCTCCTCAAATCCCTTTCCTGCCATTCTCCCTTGCTTACCAATCCTTTTCTCTGACTTTCCTCAAGACATTTTTCAGTGATAGATATTTTCAACTCTGCAGTTTCGTGAATTTTACTGCCCCTGAGTTCCATTGTTCAACTTGTGTTTATGGGAACTGGCCACAAAGCAGTGGGATTTCCTCAAGCCCTATACTGTTTCCATGGGCAACCCTAGCCTTTGGTCAATTCGTCTTCCTGATTGGAAATTAGAGTGACATGTGCCTGTCTGAACACCTAGGACTTGTCTCTCATTGTTCCTCATCCTTCCGCTTCATCCTCTGGACAAATTCCAAACTGTACGCAACAGGATGTTGACAGTGCTGACATCTCCAAGTGGGGAGACTGTTAGTAAAGACGCTGGAGGGGTGAACCCGAGCACCAGGAGATGAGGAGATGAGATGCCTTTTCCAAACTCTTCCCGATCAGACGGTATACCATCCTCTGGGTGTGACAGACATGTTTTAGCAGTAGGAAGAGTCCCATTCATGTAAGGAGAACACCAGGGCTTTTTCAAAATCAGTGTCTCCCCGAAACCCAAACTGGGGAATTTTTTAAGCTACGGCTACACATATGTTCATTAAGGGCCTTGGGAAGTAGGCAGAGTCCAAACTTTAGATGATTGAAGTCTTCAGGGTCAGAAGCACTCACCACCGGCTTCCCTTAGGTTACACTTTAACTGTCATTGATAGATGATGTCAATAAAAATATCTATTCTTTTTCCGATTATTTCCCCTTATAGGTTATTGCAAAATATTGAGTGTAGTTCCCTGTGCTATACAGTGGTTCCTTGTTGATGATCTATTTTATACATAGCAGTGTGTATGTGTTAATTCCAAACTGTTAATTTATCCCTCCTCCCAACTTTCCCCTTTGGTAATAATAAATTATAAGATTTTATACTTCTCAGAAATGGGGGAGCTGAAAGAGAGGTATCATTTTCAATGGAAAAGCATTTAAAACAAGATTGAAGCTTTAACCAAGATTATTAGATGTACATCCTTGGAAAGAAATCACTTCATTTCTCTAATATTGACCTGACAAATAAGACAAACCTTTTCACTGAACTTGCTTATAATAAAGTGATGGAAATATCAAATGGAAGTGTTAGAAACATCTTATTTTACCCGAGCCTTATAAACTGTTCTATGTTAACTACAGTTTGGCTCACACATCTGTTCATTGAAGTTACAATAGTCTCAATTTCTGTTACTGATCCTCCAGAGTGGACCCCAACAAGTGTCCCCCTGCCCAGTGTCATTGGGGCCAACAGATCGAGACTGAGTTTGGTTCACAAGCAAAGGAAACTTTATATTTTAAACAGAGAATGGAGAGGTGAGAGCATGCACTACCCCGTGGGCTGTGGGCTGGGCTGCTGTGTAGAGATCCTGTCAGAGTCAGTGGGAGGGAGGGGGCGGAGCTCTCGAGGGCCGGGTTGGCTGCAGCTCAGGCTCTATATCTCGGAGTCTGCACTGGGCCCCAGGAGCTGAGGTGTCGACCCAGCCATTCTGCACTAGGAAATCTGGTCTGAAGTGCCGGGTGTGGAACCTCTGCATGCGGGACCCTAGGAGCACGTGAAATTAGACAAAGGATAAAAAAGGTCAGACTTGACTTTATTGCCCAGATTCTATTTTTATCTCCCAGGGATTTTTAATGGGCTTTGCTGGGGACAAACCCCTCCTCTGCCTTTTGTCCCTTTCCTCATTCTTGGAGTGCTGAGGGTGCAGACCCTTCTTCTGTAACCGCTGAGTGCTGAGTTGGGAGCCCTCATACTAGGGGACGAGGGTCAGAACTTCTCCCCAGCAGCCTCCAGGTGACGTTGATTGGCCCCAGGACCCCTGCCTCCCTGCTCATCTGCCTGAGCACCAGCATTGGAAGTGTTATAGATTCTAATGACCTTTAAGGGTCCAGGAAAGAGATGTGCAGAGACGCTGTGAGGGCCGGTTTCACCCCGCCCCACATTTGTTCGGCCACCTTAGGCTGACTGTTTCTGCCAGCCTAGATGCTCTGACCAGTAGTCTGCTCTTTCTTCAATTAGGCCCGTGAATTAACGTAAAGACAGCACCAGGTGTCAGAGCCCTGCCCGCTCAACTCCCAGACAGTCCAGGGTCAGTGGTGATCAAGGACCATGATGGCCACTGAGTCAACAGCCTTTTGAAGTAAACAGGAGTCCAGCCGGTCTTATTGGCCACCATCATCACGGTGTCTGTAGGCTTTTCTATGGTGACAGTGTGATATACGTTTCCCTCGCCAAGATTATTAGCTCCCCTCTGGGTGCAGTAAGTCCTGCAAGCAGTAGTCTACTCCTTCGGGACACACTATTGTTGTTTTATGAGAGAAACTCCAGGTCAAGTGATGTTCACACGAGTCATCATGGTGCCCTGTTGCCCCCGGTTATCTCTCTGGATGTTGGAGTTGGAGGGCCTCCTCACTCGAGGTCGGTGTGCCCACGGAGCGAACCCTGCAACTTCAGGGCATGGTTGGTGATTAGGATCACCACGTGGGGTCCTTTTCCCTTAGGAGGGAGGTGGCCTTTTGGGCTGCTGATTTCCAGGTTTTTAGATACCGCCAGTATCTTGGCCAGATGTGGCAGTGGGCCAAGCCCCTTGGTGACTGTAGTTTATCCTACCTGGATGGCATTCTTGCATTGTTCCATTTCAAGTGGTCCCAGTTTTTGCACTAATTCTCCAGTGGCGATTCACCTTTCACCGGGAATGGAAAGGTCAAAGGGTTTAGCTCAATTAGGGAGTTCCAGGGCAAGGGTCTGAATTGACTGCTCTTTCCATTCTTGAAAGGCCACTTCTGGATTCTGTTCAAAAGGATCATCATCTTTTCCTTTCAGTGTTTCATATAGAGGCCCAGCTAGTAGACTGTAGTTAGGGATCCAGAAGCAGCAAATCCTGGCCTCCCCAGGAACCCCTAAGCTGTCTTCTAGTTTTAGAAAGGGGTAAGGCTGCAAATGGTTTCTTCCCTTTCCTGGGATGGGCTTCTCCGACCTTCTGTGAGAATGAAGCCCAGGCAGGTCACCGCAGTCTGTGATATTTGAGCTTTTTCTTGGACAACTTCTATCCTTTATTGGCTTGGTAGTTCAGAGGCCTCCTTAGAAGGGCTGGCGATCAGAATGTCATCTGCATATTGAAGGAGGGTTTCCTTTTCCAGAGGTAGAACTTTTTGGTCTTTAGCTAAGCTTTCCCCAAAGATGGTGTGGGAATTTTTGAACCCTTGGGGCAAGACGGCCCGGAAGTATTGTTTTAGTTGTATGTTGAGTCCTGCCACTCACAAGCCAAAATTTCTTGTGACTCTGGGACTAATGGAATACAAAAGAAGGCATCATTGAAGACTAATACAGAATACCATGTCCTGGTGGTTGGTAGAATGACCAGCAGGGTGTAGGAATTAGGAGCAACTGGAGGTATATCCTCGGTGGCTTCACTGACTGTCCTGACATCCTTTACCAGGTCCCCAGCAGCCCATGGGGCTCTCGTGGTCAGGCCAATCCCAGGATATGGAGCTCTCCTGGGCAGGTACCCCACCCCCAACCCAGCCCACGGGGCTCTCGTGGTCAGGCCTCTCCCAGGATACAGAGCTACCCTTGCAGGTACCGTGGCAGGGCTGGGCACACAGGAACCGTGCACATAGCCCTCATTGAAGAGCACCCCCATCTCACCTGTTGCTCAGAGCTGACACAGAGCACCTCAGAGCAGGACTTGAACTAACAAACAGCAGCTCTGACAGGTCTGTGACCCTGGGCATCACTCTGTGTGGCCTCCCTCCACCTGGTCTTCCAGAGACTTCCACTGCACCCGGGGCACCAGGCCTCTGTCTCCAACCACCACCCACCCCTCCTCTCCCTGACTCCTGGGTTCCTCTCATTAGGAGAGGGTTTTCTTGAAGTTGTCTCCCACTCATGGGCCAGATAAAATGATTAGAAAACAAGCCAAAGCTGCAGCCCCTTGTCTATCCTGACTCTCAGGAGCCCACACCTGTTCCTTGGACCTGGCCGGTTCAGCAAGTTCCATTTTCTGCAACTGTGAGACCCTGAGGGGTGATGATTGGCTGACCTGGGCAGCCTTACCGTGCCGGCCAGCCCTCCCCAGGTGTGCCTGGGTTGAGATCAATATAAATACCACTCCAGGCAGCAAGAGCCCCTGCAGCTGTGCCTGACGCCATTTTCTCTGCCCTGTCAGCAGTCTCGGGGCTGGGCTGGTGGGAAGGAGTGAGAGGCCACGGCTTTGTGGGTGGCCCAGTGTGAGTGGGGCTCTGCTGGACTTTCTGCAGCAGTTGCCAGGCTGCCACCTGCTAAAGAAGAGGATGTGTCACCCATACCTGCTGCTGGAATTTCTCCCTGGGCAGAGGTGAGGAAGGAAAAAAGCAGTGGGGGCAGGGACAGGACGGGTATCTCAGGCAGGGAAATGGAAATCTTCCAGAAGAGCACCCAGGGCCAGGACCATCCTGGCTGGCCTGCAGGCACCAAGTCAGCTGGTATGCTGTCACTCGTGTGGCTCCATGGCCCTTCCTCTAGGCTTTCAAGTCCTTGTATATATTCAGGTGTTTTACCTGGGAAGGGTGGGAACAGTTCAGCAGCAACTGGCCTGGGGCTCAGCTCACGTTCACTCACAGATGCCTCGGCACGGTGCCCCAGCTTTGCAATGAGGACGCTTGTTGTGTGGGGGCTGCTGGCTGAATGGGAGACGATTCCCCACCACTGACCAACTTCAGAATTGTTTACAACTGGAGCAAGTGCCCTGATACGGTTTTCCTCTGAGTAACTGGTGGGTTCTGTTTTTTTTTTCTCTTTTTCGTTTTTGGTTCAAGGTAGATTTTATTCCTCTTTTTTGTATTTACAGATATAAGCATGGAAATAATTTATTCATATAAATACATGTATGTGAAGGGAATAATTGTTTTTTCTGTTTTATTTTTTAAATTTTATTTCTTTTTAATTTTTAATTTTATTTTATATTTTTATACAGCAGGTTCTTATTGGTTATCTATTTTATACATATAAATGTTTACATGCCAATCCCAATCTCTCAACTCCTCTCACCACCACTCCCCCAAGAGCTTTCCCCTCTTGTTGTCCATACGATTGTTGTCTACATCTGTTGCTGTATTTATGCCTTGCAAAACGGTTAATCTGTACAGTTTTTCTAGGTTCCACATATATGCATGAATATACAAGATTTGTTTTTCTCTTTCTGACTTACTTCACTCTGTATGACAGTCTCTAGATCCATCGACGTCTCTACAAATGACCCAATTTCATTCCTTTCATGGCTTAGTAATATTCCATTTTATATATGTACCACATCTTTATGCATTCGTCTGTCTGTGGGCATTTAGGTTGCTTCCATTACCTCGATATTGTAAATAGTGATGCAATGAACATTGCGGTGAATGTCTCTTTTTGATTTATGGTTTTGTCTGGGTATATGTCCAGTACTGGGATTGCTGTATCATATGGTAATTCTATTATTAGTTTCTTAAGAAACTCCATATTGTTCTCCATAGTGACTGTATCAATTTATATGCCCAACAATAGTGGAAGAGGCTTCCTTTTCCCCACACCCTTTCCAGCATTTGTTGTTTGTAGATTTTCAGATGATGCCCATTCTAACAGGTGTGAGGTGATACCTCATTGTTGAGTCCATTTCGTTGAGCAAGGGGTAGGTCTTGTCTATTACATATTTGGCTTATGGAACGGTATCTGTGCTAATTTCAATCTCTGGTTTTATGCAGCACCCCAACTCACCTTTCCCCTTAAGCAAGCATAAGTTGGTTTTCTAAACTTGAGACCCTGTTCTGTTTTGTAATTCAGTTCATGTGTAGCCAAGTTTACATTCCGTGTAGTAGTGATAGCTTATGATGTTTCTTTTTCTGTGTGACTTATTTCACTTAGAATCATCGTGCCTCAATCCACTCATTATGCTGGTACAGGCCTGGTGACACAGATTTCATTGCTGAGTGGTATTCTGTTGTACGTTAAGTACCGCAACTTCTTTATCAATTATTTGCTCTCTGGGATACTTAACTTGTACCGTAGAAGAGGTTCCTGTAAACAGAGCCGTCCCAAATTTTGGGGTGACTGTGTCTTTTTGATTGTAATTTCCCTAAGCTATAGGACCATAAGTGGAAATGCCCTAGACTCTGTTGCTTTGTTTTTCAGATGTATCAGGAAACACCATACACTTCTCCAGAGTGGCTGTTGGCAATTTACATCCCGCCCATCAGCATAACAAGGCTCCTTTATCCCCATGGCCTGTCTTGCCTTTGTGCATTTTACACTTTTTTCAGATGGCCCTTTAGACCGGGGGGAAGTGACACTTCATAGTATTTCGGATTTCCATTGCAAGCTTGCTTGGTTTGCCAAAAAGGGCATATGTGTTTTTTCCTGAATATATTCAGGAACAAACTCATACGTCCTTTTTTGCCAAGTGCATCATTGTCGATGTTCTGCCTCTTTTCCTATGCTTCAAATGCAAATCCAGTCTACCTCCTGAAATCGGTTTCCTGAAATTCTGCCCCGCTTTCAAGTCCTCTTCGCAGCCTTACTTCAATATATTTTTGGACGTTATCTGTCATTTATAACTCTGCAGGTTTGTGAATTACAGGGCCCCTGAGCTCCTTTCTTCAACTCGCTTTCTTGTGAGCTGGCCGCAAACCCGCAAGACTGCTTCAGGCCCTAATCTGCTTCTGGCAGGGCATGCTGAGCCTTTGGTTAATTCCTCTTCCTGGTGGGAAATGAGAGTTAAATATGCCCGTCCAGACACCTACCTCACTCTCAACCCCTTGGTGATGTGGGTCCTCTGGTTTGTGGCCACCTTTATGGGTTCCTCACCTTTCGATGATGTGGCCCCACTAGTGTGAGGACGCTCCTGCCTGGTTCTCATCCACGTGGTTATGTGGACCCCCTGGTGAGAGTCTGTTCCTGGCTGTGTTCCTCACCCTTCTGTGAGGGAGACCCTCTGCTGATAAGTCACTCCTGCATGGCTGGCACACATTGCCTTGGTGAAGTCAGCCGTGTGGTGGCAGTTGGAGCGTGCTGGGAATCTCCTCCCCCCGGTGATGAGGGCCCTCTTGCGTCAGGCCCTAACTTCTGGGCTCACCAAATTTTCTTAGTGAGCCTAGTGATGCTTGGGCACTCCTCTTAGGATCCCATCTCCATGGGGATGTGGGCCTTCTGCTCTGAGGTCCCAACGGCTGGGTTGTTCACATTTTCATGATGTGGGCTCTCTGGTGTTAGTTCACAGAGGCCTGGATCCCATAGCCTCTGTGTTCTTGGCCGCCTGCTGGGAGGTTCCAACTGCTGAATTCCTCACTTTTTTAATTTTTTGGGCCCTCTGTTGTGAGGATCCTCTTGCCTGCCTCACTCCCAGCCCCTTCGTGATGTGTGTCCTCTGGTTTGAGGCCACATGTGCTGGGTTCCTCACCTTTCGATGATGTGGGACCAATGGTCTTAGGAGACTCCTGCCTGGTTCACATCCCCTTGGTGATGTGGGCCCTCTGTTGAGAGTCTGATCCTGGCTGGGTTCCTCACCCATCTGTGAGGTGGGCCGTCTGCTGTGAGGTCACTCCTGCCTGGCTTGCTCACCTCGCCTTGTGGACATGAGCCCTCTGGTGGCACTTGGAGCCTGCTGGGAGCCTCCTCCCCTCGGTGATGAGGGTCCTCTGGCGTCAGGCCCTAACTGCTGGGCTCCCCACATTTTGTGATGTGCGCCCAGTGGTGCGAGGACACTCCAGCCAGGTTCACATCCCCATTGGGATGTGGGCCTTCTGCTCTGAGGTCCCAATGCCTGGGTTGCTCACAGTTTCATGATGTGGGCTCTCTGCTGTTAGTTCACTCCTGCCTGCATCCCATAGCTTCTGTGCTCTCGGCCGCCTGCTGGGAGGTTCCAACTGCTGGATTCCTCTCCTTTCTTATTCTTTGGGCCCTCTGTTTTTAGGCTATTCCTGCCTGCCTCACTCTCATTCCCTTTGTGATATGTGTCCTCTGATTTGAGGCCACATGTGCTGGGTTCCGCACCTTTCGATGATGTGGCCCCACTGGAGGGAAGACAGTCCTGACTGGTTCCCATCCCCTTGCTGATGTGGGCCCTCAGGTGAGAGTCTGATCCTGGCTGGGTTCCTCACCCTTCTGTGAGGTGGGCCCTCTGCTGTGAGGTCAATCATGCCTGTCTGGCACACGTCACCTTCGCGACGTGGGCCCTCTGGTGGCAGTTGGAGTGTGCTGGGATCCTCCTCCCCTCGGTGATGAGGGCCCTCTTGCCTTAGGCCATAACTGCTGGGCTCCCCACATTTTCTGATGTGCGCCAAGTGAGTGAGGACACTCTTGCCAGGTTCCCATCCCCATGGGGATATGGGCCTTCTGCTCTGAGGTCAAAACGGCTGGCTTGCTCACAGTACCATGATGTGGGCCCTCTGCTATGAGTTCACTCTGGCAAGGATCCCTTATCATCGGTGCTCTGAGCCGCCTGCTGGGAGGTTCCAACTGCTGGATTCCTCAAATTTTTTATTCTATGTGCCCTCTGTTGTGAGGCTCCTCCTGCCTGCCTCGCTGCCAGCCCCTTGGTGATGACTGTCCTATGGCTTGAGGCCACATGTGCTGCGTTCCTCACCTTTCGATGATGTGGCCCCACTCGTGTGAGGACACTCCTGCCTGGTTCCCATCCCCTTGGTGAGGTGGGCCCTCTGGCGAGAGTCTAATCCTGGCTGGGTCCCTCAACGTTCTGTGAGGTAGTCCCTCTGCTGTGAGGTCACTCCTGCCTGGCTGGCACACGTCACCTTGGAGATGTGAGACATCTGGTGGCAGTTGGAGCAGGCAGGGTGCCTCCTCCTCTCGGTGATGACGGCCCTCTGGCGTCAGGCACTAAATGGTGGGCTCCCCACATTTTCTGATGTGCGCCCAGTGGTGCGAGGACAGTCCAGCCAGGTTCCCATTCCCATGGGGATGTGGGCCTTCTGCACTGAGGTCCCAACGCCTGGGTTGCTCACAGTTTTATGATGTGGGCCCTCTGCTGTGAGTTCACTGCGGCCTGGATCCCATAGCCTCGGTGTTCTGAGCTGCCTGCTGGAAGGTCTAAATGCTGGAATCCTCACGTTTTTTATATTATGTGCCCTGTGTTGTGAGGCTACTCCTGCCTGCCTCACTCCAAGGCCCTTGGTGATGTGGGTCCTCTGGTTTGAGGACACATGTGCTGGGTTCCTCACCTTAAGATGATGAGGCCCCACTGGTGTGAGGATACTCCTGCCTGGTTCCAATCCATTTGGTGATGTGGGCCCTCTGGTGCGAGTCTGATCCTGACTGGGTTCGTCACACTTCTCTGAGGTGGGCCCTCTGCTGTGAGATCATTCGTGCCTGGTTGGCACACATCGCCTTGGTGACGTCAGCCCTCTGGTGGCAGTTGGAGCCTGCTGGGAGCCTCCTTCCCTTGGTGATGAGGGTCCTCTGGCGTCAGGCCCTAACTGCTGGTCGCCCAAAATTTTCTGATACGTTCTCAGTGGTGCGAGGACACTCCTACCAGATTTATATCCCCATGGGGATGTGGGCCTCCTGCTCTGAGGTCCCAATGGCTGGGTGGCTCAGTTTCATGACATGGGCCCTCTTCTGTGAGTTCACTGTGGCCTGGATCTCAGAGCCTCGGTGCTCTGGGCCGCCTGCTGGGAGGTTCCAACTGCTGGATTCCTCACTTTTTTATTCTATGGGTCCAGTGTTGTGAGGCTACTCCTGCCTGCCTCACTCCGAGGCCCTTGGTGATGTGGGTCCTCTGGTTTGAGGACACATGTGCTGAGTACCTCACCTTTCGATGATGTGGCCCCACTGGTGTGAAGACACTCCTGCCTGGTTGCAGTTGGAGCCTGCTGGGAATCTCCTCCCCTCGGTTATGAGAGCTCTGGATAAAACACATATGCCCCTTTTTGCCAAGTGCATTATTTTCCAAGTTCTGTCTCTTTTCCTATGCTTTAAGAGCAACTCCCGTGTACCTTCTGAAATCGGTTTCCTGCAATTCTGCCCCGCATTCAAGTGCTCTTCTCAGCCTTACTTCAGTAAAATTTTGGATGATAGCTGTCATTTATAACTCTGCAGGTTTGTGAATTACAGTGCCCCTGAGCTCTTTTCTTCAACTCGCTTTCTTGTGAGCTGGCCGCAAAACCACAGGATCTCTTCAGGTCCTAATATGGTTCCAGCATGGCACGCGGAGCCTTTGGTTCATTCGTATTCCTGGTGGTAAATGAGAGTTAAATTTGCCCGTCCAGACACCTACATATAGTCTCTCATTGGTTCTCCGTATTCCTGTTCATCTTCCGCAGAAATTGCAAACTGGGCCACACAGGAGGTTAAAGGCACTGACTCTCCAAGTGGGGAGAGTGTTAGTAAAGCGTCTGGAAAGTTGCACCGAGCACCAGGGGATGAAAAATGAGATACATTTAAAAACGTTTCCCGATCATACGGCGGATCATACTCTGGGTTCCACATGCATGTTTTAGCTGAAGGAAGAATCCCTTGCACCGGGAGACTTGGGACCCATGGAATGGGTACCATGCAGTATGACTTCAAAGGGTCTGCATTTGCTCACCGAACATCACCAATCCTATCACTGCTGCATTTATGCCGCTGTACACACGCTTGATTCTCTTTCAGAGACATATAAATCCATAGGTTTTAAGATTCTTACTAGTCAGGTATATTCTTAGGCGTTTAATATGTCGTGTAGAGTCCACTTCGTTGAGCAAGGAGTAGCTCTTGTCTATTACATATTTGGCTTATGGAACGGTATCTGTGCTAATTTCAATCTCTGCTTTTTTGCAGCACCCAAACTCACCTTTCCCTTAAGCAAGCATAAGTTGGTTTTCTACATTTGAGACCCTGTTCTGTTTTGTAATTCAGTTCCTGTGTAGCCAAGTTTACATTCCGTGTATTAGTGATATCTTATGATGTTTCTTTTTCTGTGTGACTTATTTCACTTAGAATCATCATACCTGAATCCACTAATTATGCTGCTACAGGCCTGATGACATAGATTTCATTGCTGAGTGATATTGCATTGTACGTAAGTACCACAACTTCTTTATCCATTTTTCGCTTTCTGTGATAATGAACTTGTACCGTAAATGAGGTTCTTGTAAAGAGAGCCATCCCAAACTTTGGGTGGCTGTGTCTTTTTTATTTTAATTTCCCTAAGCTATAGGACCATAAGTGGAAGTGTCCTAGGCTCTGTTGCTTTGTTTTTTAGATGTTTCAGGAAACACCATACTTCTCCAGAGTGGCTGTTGGCAATTTACATCCCGCCCATCAGCATAGCAAGGCTCCCAGTTCTCCATGGCCTGTCCGGCCTTTCTGGATTTTACACTTTTTTCAGATGGCCCTTTTGACCGGGGGGCAGTGAGACTTCATTGTAGTGCAGATTTCCTTTGCAAGCTTGCTTGGTTGGCCAAAAAGGGCGTATGCGTTTTTTCCTGAATATATTCAGGAATAAACTAATATGCCCTTTTTGGCCAAGTGCATCATTGTGGACGTTCTGCCTCTTTTCCGATGCTTTACATGCAATTCCAGTCTACCTCCTGAAATCGGTTTCCTGCAATTCTGCCCCGCTTTCAAGTCCTCTTGGCAGCCTTACTTCAATATATTTTTGGACGATAGCTGTCATTTATAACTCTGCCGGTTTGTGCATTACAGTGACCCTGAGTTCCTTTCTTTAACTCGCTTTCTTGTGAGCTGGCCGCAACACCGCAGGATTGCTTCAGGCCCTAGTGTGGTTCCGGCATGGCACGCTGAGACTTTGGTTAATTCCTCTTCCTGGTGGGAAATGAGAGTTAAATTTGCCCGTCCAGATACCTCCAGCTAGTCTCTCATTGGTTCTCCCTATTCCTGTTCATTTTCCGCAGAAATTGCAAACTGGGCCAAACAGGAGGTTAAAGGCACTGACTCTCCAAGTGGAGAGAGTGTTAGTAAAGCGTCTGGAATGTTGCACCCGAGTACCAGGGGACGAAAACTGAGACACATTTGAACACGTTTCCCGATCACACGGTGGATCATACTCTGGGTTCCACATGCATGTTTTACCTAAAGGAAGGATCCCTTAAACATGGAGAGTTGAGACCTATGGAATGGGTACCATGCAATATGACTTCAAAGGGTCTGCATTTGCTCACCGAACCTCACCAATCCTATCACTGCTGCGTTTATGCCGCTGTACACACGCTTGATTCTCTTTCGGAGACATATAAATCCATAGGTTTTAAGATTCTTACTAGTCAGGTATATTCTTAGGCGTTTAACATGGGGTGTTGAGTCCACTTCGTTGAGCAAGCAGTAGCCCTTGTCTATTACATATTTGGCTTATGGAACGGTATCTGTGCTAATTTCAATCTCTGGTTTTATGCAGCACCCCAACTCACCTTTCCCCTTTAGCAAGCATAAGTTGGTTTTGTACATATGAGACCCTGTTCTGTTTTGTAATTCAGTTCCTGTGTAGCCAAGTTTACATTCCATGTAGTAGTGATATCTTATGATGTTTCTTTTTCTGTGTGACTTATTTCACTTAGAATCATCGTACCTGAATCCACTCATTATGCTGCTATGGGCCTGATGACATAGATTACATTGCTGAGTGATATTGCATTGTACGTAAGTACCACAACTTCTTTATCCATTTTTCGCTTTCTGTGATATTGAACTTGTACCGTAAACGAGGTTCTTGTAAACAGAGCCGTCCCAAACTTTGGGGTGGCTGTGTCTTTTTTATTTTAATTTCCCTATGCTCTAGGACCATAAGTGGAAGTGCCCTAGGCTCTGTTGCTTTGTTTTTTAGATGTTTCAGGAAACACCATACACTTCTCCAGAGTGGCTGTTGGCAATTTACATCCCGCCCATCAGCATAACAAGGCTCCCAGTTCTCCATGGCCTGTCCTGCCTTTCTGGATTTTACACTTTTTTCAGATGGCCCTTTTGACCGGGGGGCAGTGAGACTTCATTGTAGTGCAGATTTCCTTTGCAAGCTTGCTTGGTTGGCCAAAAAGGGCGTATGCGTTTTTTCCTGAATATATTCAGGAAAAAACGCATACGCCCTTTTTGGCCAAGTGCATCATTGTGGACGTTCTGCCTCTTTTCCTATGCTTTACATGCAATTCCAGTCTACCTCCTGAAATCGGTTTCCTGCAATTCTGCCCCACTTTCAAGTCCTCTTGGCAGCCTTAATTCAATATATTTTTGGACAATAGCTGTCATTTATAACTCTGCCGGTTTGTGAATGACAGTGCCCCTGAGCTCCTTTCTTCAACTCGCTTTCTTGTGAGCTGGCCGCAACACCACAGGATCGCTTCAGACCCTAGTGTGGTTCTGGCATGGCACGCTGAGCCTTTGGGTAATTCCTCTTCCTGGTGGGAAATGAGAGTTAAATTTGCCCGTCCAGACACCTCCAGCTAGTCTCTCATTGGTTCTCCCTATTCCTGTTCATTTTCCGCAGAAATTGCAAACTGGGGCAAACAGGAGATTAAAGGCAGTGACTCTCCAAGTGGGGAGAGTGTTAGTAAAGCGTCTGGAATGTTGCACTCGAGTACCAGGGGACGAAAACTGAGACACATTTGAACACGTTTCGCGATCACATGGTGAATCATACTCTGGGTTCCAAATGCATGTTTTAGCTGAAGGAAGAATCCCTTAAACCTGGAGAGTTGAGACACATGAAATGGGTACCATGCAATATGACTTCAAAGGGTCTGCATTTGCTCACCGAACCTCACCATCCTATCACTGCTGCATTTATGCCACTGTACACATGCTTGATTCTCTTTCTGAGACATATCTATCCATAGGTTTTAAGATTCTTACTAGTCAGGTATATACTTAGACATTTAATATGGGGTGTTTGGTCCATTTCGTTGAGCAAGGAGTAGCTCTTGTCTATTACATATTTGGCTTATGGAACGGTATCTGTGCTAATTTCAATCTCTGGTTTTATGCAGCACCCCAACTCACCTTTCGCCTTAAGCAAGCATAAGTTGGTTTTCTACATTTGAGACCCTGTTCTGTTTTGTAATTCTGTTCCTGTGTAGCCAGGTTTACATTCCGTGTAGTAGTGATATCTTATGATGTTTCTTTTTCTGTGTGACTTATTTCACTTAGAATCATCATACCTGAATCCACTAATTATGCTGCTACAGGCCTGATGACATAGATTTCATTGCTGAGTGATATTGCATTGTACGTAAGTACCACAACTTCTTTATCCATTTTTCGCTTTCTGTGATAATGAACTTGTACCGTAAATGAGGTTCTTGTAAAGAGAGCCATCCCAAACTTTGGGTGGCTGTGTCTTTTTGATTTTAATTTCCCTAAGCTATAGGACCATAAGTGGAAGTGTCCTAGGCTCTGTTGCTTTGTTTTTTAGATGTTTCAGGAAACACCATACTTCTCCAGAGTGGCTGTTGGCAATTTACATCCCGCCCATCAGCATAGCAAGGCTCCCAGTTCTCCATGGCCTGTCCGGCCTTTCTGGATTTTACACTTTTTTCAGATGGCCCTTTTGACCGGGGGGCAGTGAGACTTCATTGTAGTGCAGATTTCCTTTGCAAGCTTGCTTGGTTGGCCAAAAAGGGCGTATGCGTTTTTTCCTGAATATATTCAGGAATAAACTAATATGCCCTTTTTGGCCAAGTGCATCATTGTGGACGTTCTGCCTCTTTTCCTATGCTTTACATGCAATTCCAGTCTACCTCCTGAAATCGGTTTCCTGCAATTCTGCCCCGCTTTCAAGTCCTCTTGGCAGCCTTACTTCAATATATTTTTGGACGATAGCTGTCATTTATAACTCTGCCGGTTTGTGCATTACAGTGACCCTGAGCTCCTTTCTTTAACTCGCTTTCTTGTGAGCTGGCCGCAACACCGCAGGATTGCTTCAGGCCCTAGTGTGGTTCCGGCATGGCACGCTGAGACTTTGGTTAATTCCTCTTCCTGGTGGGAAATGAGAGTTAAATTTGCCTGTCCAGATACCTCCAGCTAGTCTCTCATTGGTTCTCCCTATTCCTGTTCATTTTCCGCAGAAATTGCAAACTGGGCCAAACAGGAGGTTAAAGGCACTGACTCTCCAAGTGGAGAGAGTGTTAGTAAAGCGTCTGGAATGTTGCACCCGATTACCAGGGGACGAAAACTGAGACACATTTGAACACGTTTCCCGATCACACGGTGGATCATACTCTGGGTTCCACATGCATGTTTAACCTAAAGGAAGGATCCCTTAAACATGGAGAGTTGAGACCTATGGAATGGGTACCATGCAATATGACTTCAAAGGGTCTGCATTTGCTCACCGAACCTCACCAATCCTATCACTGCTGCGTTTATGCCGCTGTACACACGCTTGATTCTCTTTCGGAGACATATAAATCCATAGGTTTTAAGATTCTTACTAGTCAGGTATATTCTTAGGCGTTTAATATGGGGTGTTGAGTCCACTTCGTTGAGCAAGCAGTAGCCCTTGTCTATTACATATTTGGCTTATGGAACGGTATCTGTGCTAATTTCAATCTCTGGTTTTATGCAGCACCCCAACTCACCTTTCCCCTTTAGCAAGCATAAGTTGGTTTTGTACATATGAGACCCTGTTCTGTTTTGTAATTCAGTTCCTGTGTAGCCAAGTTTACATTCCATGTAGTAGTGATATCTTATGATGTTTCTTTTTCTGTGTGACTTATTTCACTTAGAATCATCGTACCTGAATCCACTCATTATGCTGCTATGGGCCTGATGACATAGATTACATTGCTGAGTGATATTGCATTGTACGTAAGTACCACAACTTCTTTATCCATTTTTCGCTTTCTGTGATATTGAACTTGTACCGTAAACGAGGTTCTTGTAAACAGAGCCGTCCCAAACTTTGGGGTGGCTGTGTCTTTTTTATTTTAATTTCCCTATGCTCTAGGACCATAAGTGGAAGTGCCCTAGGCTCTGTTGCTTTGTTTTTTAGATGTTTCAGGAAACACCATACACTTCTCCAGAGTGGCTGTTGGCAATTTACATCCCGCCCATCAGCATAACAAGGCTCCCAGTTCTCCATGGCCTGTCCTGCCTTTCTGGATTTTACACTTTTTTCAGATGGCCCTTTTGACCGGGGGGCAGTGAGACTTCATTGTAGTGCAGATTTCCTTTGCAAGCTTGCTTGGTTGGCCAAAAAGGGCGTATGCGTTTTTTCCTGAATATATTCAGGAAAAAACGCATACGCCCTTTTTGGCCAAGTGCATCATTGTGGACGTTCTGCCTCTTTTCCTATGCTTTACATGCAATTCCAGTCTACCTCCTGAAATCGGTTTCCTGCAATTCTGCCCCACTTTCAAGTCCTCTTGGCAGCCTTAATTCAATATATTTTTGGACAATAGCTGTCATTTATAACTCTGCCGGTTTGTGAATGACAGTGCCCCTGAGCTCCTTTCTTCAACTCGCTTTCTTGTGAGCTGGCCGCAACACCACAGGATCGCTTCAGACCCTAGTGTGGTTCTGGCATGGCACGCTGAGCCTTTGGGTAATTCCTCTTCCTGGTGGGAAATGAGAGTTAAATTTGCCCGTCCAGACACCTCCAGCTAGTCTCTCATTGGTTCTCCCTATTCCTGTTCATTTTCCGCAGAAATTGCAAACTGGGGCAAACAGGAGATTAAAGGCAGTGACTCTCCAAGTGGGGAGAGTGTTAGTAAAGCGTCTGGAATGTTGCACTCGAGTACCAGGGGACGAAAACTGAGACACATTTGAACACGTTTCGCGATCACATGGTGAATCATACTCTGGGTTCCAAATGCATGTTTTAGCTGAAGGAAGAATCCCTTAAACCTGGAGAGTTGAGACACATGAAATGGGTACCATGCAATATGACTTCAAAGGGTCTGCATTTGCTCACCGAACCTCACCATCCTATCACTGCTGCATTTATGCCACTGTACACATGCTTGATTCTCTTTCTGAGACATATCTATCCATAGGTTTTAAGATTCTTACTAGTCAGGTATATACTTAGACATTTAATATGGGGTGTTTGGTCCATTTCGTTGAGCAAGGAGTAGCTCTTGTCTATTACATATTTGGCTTATGGAACGGTATCTGTGCTAATTTCAATCTCTGGTTTTATGCAGCACCCCAACTCACCTTTCGCCTTAAGCAAGCATAAGTTGGTTTTCTACATTTGAGACCCTGTTCTGTTTTGTAATTCTGTTCCTGTGTAGCCAGGTTTACATTCCGTGTAGTAGTGATATCTTATGATGTTTCTTTTTCTGTGTGACTTATTTCACTTAGAATCATCGTACCTGAATGCACTCATTATGCTGCTACGGGCCTGATGACATAGATTTCATTGCTTAGTGATATTGCATTGTACGTAAGTACCACAACTTCTTTATCCATTTTTCACTTTCTGTGATATTGAACTTGTACCGTAAACGAAGTTCTTGTAAACAGAGCAGTCCCAAACTTTGGGTGGCTGTGTCTTTTTGATTTTAATTTCCCTAAGCTATAGGACCATAAGTGGAAGTGCCCTAGGCTCTGTTGCTTTGTTTTTTAGATGTTTCAGGAAACACCATACACTTCTCAGAGTGGCTGTTGGCAATTTACATCCCGCCCATCAGCATAACAAGGCTCCCAGTTCTCCATGGCCTGTCCCGCCTTTCTGGATTTTACACTTTTTTCAGATGGCCCTTTTGACCAGGGGGCAGTGAGACTTCATTGTAGTGCAGATTTCCTTTGCAAGCTTGCTTGGTTGGCCAAAAAGGGCGTATGCGTTTTTTCCTGAATGTATTCAGGAAAAAACGCATTCGCTCTTTTTGGCCAAGTGCATCATTGTGGACGTTCTGCCTCTTTTCCTATGCTTTACATGCAATTCCAGTCTACCTCCTGAAATCGGTTTCCTGCAATTCTGCCCCACTTTCAAGTCCTCTTGGCAGCCTTAATTCAATATATTTTTGGACAAAAGCTGTCATTTATAACTCTGCAGGTTTGTGAATGACAGTGCCCCTGGGCTCCTTTCTTCAACTTGCTTTCTTGTGAGCTGGCCGCAACACCACAGGATCGCTTCAGACCCTAGTGTGGTTCTGGCATGGCACGCTGAACCTTTGGTTAATTCCTCTTCCTGGTGGGAAATGAGAGTTAAATTTGCCCGTCCAGACACCTCCAGCTAGTCTCTCATTGGTTCTCCCTATTCCTGTTCATTTTCCGCAGAAATTGCAATCTGGGCCAAATAGGAGGATAAAGGCACTGACTCTCCAAGTGGGGAGAGTGTTAGTAAAGTGTCTGGAATGTTGCACCCAAGTAACAGCGGACGAAAAGTGAGACACATTTGAACACGTTTCCCGATCACACGGTGGATCATACTCTGGGTTCCACATGTATGTTTTAGGTGAAGGAAGAATCACTTAAACCTGGAGAGTTGAGACCCATGGAATGGGTACCATGCAATATGACTTCAAAGGGTCTGCATTTGCTCACCGAACCTCACCAATCCTATCACTGCTGCGTTTATGCCGCTGTACGCACGCTTGATTCTCTTTCGGAGACATATAAATCCATAGGTTTTAAGATTCTTACTAGTCAGGTATATTCTTAGGCGTTTAATATGGGGTGTTGAGTCCATTTCGTTGAGCAAGGAGTAGCTCTTGTCTATTATATATTTGGCTTATGGAACGGTATCTGTGCTAATTTCAATCTCTGGTTTTATGCAGCACCCCAACTCACCTTTCCCCTTAAGCAAGCATATGTTGGTTTTCTACATTTGAGACCCTGTTCTGTTTTGTAATTCAGTTCCTGTGTAGCCAAGTTTACATTCCGTGTAGTAGTGATATCTTGTGATGTTTCTTTTTCTGTGTCACTTATTTCACTTAGAATCATCGTACCTGAATCCACTCATTATGTTGCTACGGGCCTGATGACATAGATTTCATTGCTGAGTGATATTGCATTGTACGTAAGTACCACAACTTCTTTATCCATTTTTCGCTTTCTGTTATATTGAACTTCTACCATAAACGAGGTTCTTGTAAACAAAGCCATCCCAGACTTTGGGGTGCCTGTGTCTTTTTGATTTTAATTTCCCTAAGCTATAGGACCATAAGTGGAAGTGCCCTAGGCTCTGTTGCTTTGTTTTTTAGATGTTTCAGGAAACACCATACACTTCTCCAGAGTGGCTGTTGGCAATTTACATCCCGCCCATCAGCATAACAAGGCTCCCAGTTCTCCATGGCCTGTCCTGCCTTTCTGGATTTTACACTTTTTTCAGATGGCCCTTTTGACCAGGGGGCAGTGAGACTTCATTGTAGTGCAGATTTCCTTTGCAAGCTTGCTTGGTTGGCCAAAAAGTGCGTATGCGTTTTTTCCTGAATATATTCAGGAAAAAACGCATACGCCCTTTTTGGCCAAGTGCATCATTGTGGACGTTCTGCCTCTTTTCCGATGCTTTACATGCAATTCCAGTCTACCTCCTGAAATCGGTTTCCTGCAATTCTGCCATGCTTTCAAGTCCTCTTGGCAGTCTTACTTCAATATATTTTTGGACGATAGCTGTCATTTATAACTCTGCCGGTTTGTGAATGACAGTGCCCCTGAGCTCCTTTCTTCAACTCACTTTCTTGTGAGCTGGCCGCAACACCACAGGATTGCTTCAGACCCTAGTGTGGTTCCGGCATGGCACGCTGAGCCTTTGGTTAATTCCTCTTCCTGGTGGGAAATGAGTTAAATTTGCCCATCCAGACACCTCAAGCTCTTCTCTCATTGGTTCTCCCTATTCCTGTTCATTTTCCGCAGAAATTGCAAACTGGGCCAAACAGGAGATTAAAGGCACTGACTCTCCAAGTGGGGAGAGTGTTAGTAAAGCATCTGGAATGTTGCAACCGAGTACCAGGGGACGAAAACTGAGACACATTTGAACACGTTTCCCGATCACACGGTGGATCATACTCTGGGGTCCAAATGCATGTTTTAGCTGAAGGAAGAATCCCTTAAACCTGGAGAGTTGAGACCCATGGAATGGGTACCATGCAATATGACTTCAAAGGGTCTGCATTTGCTCACCGAACCTCACCAATCCTATCACTGCTGCGTTTATGCCGCTGTACAAACGCTTGATTCTCTTTCGGAGACATATAAATCCATAGGTTTTAAGATTCTTACTAGTCAGGTATATTCTTAGGCGTTTAATATGGGGTGTAGAGTCCACTTCGTTGAGCAAGGAGTAGCTCTTGTCTATTACATATTTGGCTTATGGAACGGTATCTGTGCTAATTTCAATCTCTGGTTTTATGCAGCACCCCAACTCACCTTTCCCCTTAAGCAAGCATAAGTTGGTTTTCTACATTTGAGACCCTGTTCTGTTTTGTAATTCAGTTCCTGTGTAGCCAAGTTTACATTCCGTATAGTCGTGATATCTTATGATGTTTCTTTTTCTGTGTGACTTATTTCACTTAGAATCATCGTACCTGAATCCACTCTTTATGCTGCTATGGTCCTGATGACATAGATTTCATTGCTGAGTGACATTGCATTGTACGTAAGTACCACAACTTCTTTATCCATTTTTCACTTTCTGTGATATTGAACTTGTACCGTAAACGAGGTTCTTGTAAACAGAGCCGTCCCAAACTTTGGGGTGGCTGTGTCTTTTTGATTTTAATTTCCCTAAGCTATAGGACCATAAGTGGAAGTGCCCTAGGCTCTGTTGCTTTGTTTTTTAGATGTTTCAGGAAACACCATACACTTCTCCAGAGTGGCTGTTGGCAATTTACATCCCGCCCATCAGCATAACAAGGCTCCCAGTTCTCCATGGCCTGTCCTGCCTTTCTGGATTTTACACTTTTTTCAGATGGCCCTTTTCACCGGGGGGCAGTGAGACTTCCTTGTAGTGCAGATTTCCTTTGCAAGCTTGCTTGGTTGGCCAAAAAGGGCGTATGCGTTTTTTCCTGAATATATTCAGGAAAAAACGCATACGCCCTTTTTGGCCAAGTGCATCATTGTGCACGTTCTGCCTCTTTTCCTATGCTTTACATGCAATTCCAGTCTACCTCCTGAAATAGGTTTCCTGCAATTGTGCCCCACTTTCAAGTCCTCTTGGCAGCCTTACTTCAACATATTTTTGGACGATAGCTGTCATTTATAACTCTGCAGGTTTGTGAATTACAGTGCCCCTGAGCTCCTTTCTTCAACTCGTTTTCTTGTGAGCTGGCCCCAACACCGCAGCATTGCTTCAGGCCCTAGTGTGGTTCCGGCATTGCATGTTGAGCCTTTGGTTAAAAACTCTTCCTGGTGGGAAATGAGAGTTAAATTTGCCCGTCCAGACACCTCCAGCTAGTCTCTCATTGGTTCTCCTTATTCCTGTTCATTTTCCGCAGAAATTGCAATCTGGGCCAAACAGGAGGATAAAGGCACTGACTCTCCAAGTGGGGAGAGTGGTAGTAAAGCATCTGGAATGTTGCACCCGAGTACCAGGGGACGAAAACTGAGACACATTTGAACACGTTTCGCGATCACATGGTGAATCATACTCTGGGTTCCAAATGCATGTTTTAGCTGAAGGAAGAATCCCTTAAACCTGGAGAGTTGAGACCCATGGAATGGGTACCATGCAATATGACTTCAAAGGGTCTGCATTTGCTCACCAAACCTCACCAATCCTATCACTGCTGCATTTATGCCACTGTACACACGCTTGTTTCTCTTTCGGAGACATATAAATCCATAGGTTTTAGGATTCTTACTAGTCAGGTATATACTTAGGCATTTAATATGGGGTGTTGAGTCCACTTCGTTGAGCAAGGAGTAGCTCTTGTCTATTACATATTTGGCTTATGGAATGGTATCGGTGCTAATTTCAATCTCTGGTTTTATGCAGCACCCCAACTCACCTTTCCCCTTAAGCAAGCATAAGTTGGTTTTCTACATTTGAGACCCTGTTCTGTTTTGTAATTCAGTTCCTGTGTATCCAAGTTTACATTCCGTGTAGTAGTGATATCTTATGATGTTTCTTTTTCTGTGTGACTTATTTCACTTAGAATCATCGTATCTGAATCCACTCATTATGCTGCTACGGGCCTGATGAAATAGATTTCATTGCTGAGTGATATTGCATTGTACCTAAGTACCACAACTTCTTTATCCATTTTCCGCTTTCTGTGATATTGAACTTGTACCGTAAACGAGGTTCTTGTAAACAGAGCCGTCCCAAACTTTGGCTTGGCGGTGTCTTTTTGATTTTAATTTCCCTAAGCTATAGGACCATATGTGGAACTGCCCTAGGCTCTGTTGCTTTGTTTTTTAGATGTTTCAGGAAACACAATACACTTCTCCAGAGTGGCTGTTGGCAATTTACATGCCGCCCATCAGCATAACAAGGCTCCCAGTTCTCCATGGCCTGTCCTGCCTTTCTGGATTTTACACTTTTTTCAGATGGCCCTTTTGACCGGGGGGCAGTGAGACTTCATTGTAGTGCAGATTTCCTTTGCAAGCTTGCTTGGTTGGCCAAAAAGGGCGTATGCGTTTTTTCCTGAATATATTCAGGAAAAAACGCATACGCCCTTTTTGGCCAAGTGCATCATTGTGGACGTTCTGCCTCTTTTCCTTTGCTTTACATGCAATTCCAGTCTACCTCCTGAAATCGGTTTCCTGCAATTCTGCCCCGCTTTCAAGTCCTCTTCGCAGCCTTACTTCAATATATTTTTGGACGATAGCTGTCATTTATAACTCTGCAGGTTTGTGAATTACAGTGCCCCTAAGCTCCTTTCTTCAACTTGCTTTCTTGTGAGCTGGCCGCAACACCGCAGCATTGCTTCAGGCCCTAGTGTGGTTCCGGCATGGCACGCTGAGCTTTTGGTTAATTCCTCTTCCTTTTCGGAAATGAGAGTTAAATTTGCCTGTCCAGACACCTCCAGCTACTCTCTCATTGGTTCTCCCTATTCCTGTTCATTTTCCGCAGAAATTGCAAACTGGGCCAAACAGGAGGATAAAGGCACTGACTCTCCAAGTGGGGAGAGTGGTAGTAAAGTGTCTGGAATGTTGCACCCGAGTACCAGGGGACGAAAACTGAGACACATTTGAACACGTTTCCCTATCACACGGTGGATCATACTCTGGGTTCCACATGCATGTTTTAGCTGAAGGAAGAATCCGTTAAACCTGGAGAGTTGAGACCCATGGAATGGGTACCATGCAATATGACTTCAAAGGGTCTACATTTGCTCACCGAACCTCACCAATCCTATCACTGCTGCGTTTATGCCACTGTACACACGCTTGATTCTCTTTCGGAGACATATAAATCCATAGGTTTTAGGATTCTTACTAGTCAGGTATATTCTTAGGCGTTTAATATGGGGTGTTGAGTCCATTACGTTGAGCAAGGAGTTGCTCTTGTCTATTACATATTTGGCTTATGGAACGGTATCTGTGCTAATTTCAATCTCTGGTTTTATGCAGCACCCCAACTCACCTTTCCCCTTAAGCAAGCATAAGTTGGTTTTCTACATTTGAGACCCTGTTCTCTTTTGTAATTCAGTTCCTGTGTAGCCAAGTTTACATTCCGTGTAGTAGTGATATCTTATGATGTTTCTTTTTCTGTGTGACTTATTGCACTTAGAATCATCGTACCTGAATCCACTCATTATGTTGCTACGGGCCTGTTGACATAGATTTCATTGCTGAGTGATATTGCATTGTACCTAAGTACCACAACTTCTTTATCCATTTTTCGCTTTCTGTGATATTGAACTTGTACCGTAAACGAGGTTCTTGTAAACAGAGCCATCCCAAACATTGGGGTGGCTGCGTCTTTTTGATTTTAATTTCCCTAAGCTATAGGACCATAAGTGGAAGTGCCCTAGGCTCTGTTGCTTTGTTTTTTAGATGTTTTAGGAAACACCATACACTTCTCCAGAGTGGCTGTTGGCAATTTACATCCCGCCCATCAGCATAGCAAGGCTCCCAGTTCTCCATGGCCTGTCCAGGTTTTCTGGATTTTATACTTTTTTCAGATGGCCCTTTTGACCGGGGGGCAGTGAGACTTCATTGTAGTGCAGATTTCCTTTGCAAGCTTGCTTGGTTGGCCAAAACGTGCGTATGCATTTTTTCCTGAATATATTCAGGAAAAAACGCATATGCCCTTTTTAGCCAAGTGCATTATTGTGGACGTTTTGCCTCTTTTCGTATGCTTTACATGCAATTCCAGTCTACCTCCTGAAATCGGTTTCCTGCAATTCTGCCCCGCTTTCAAGTCCTCTTGGCAGCCTTACTTCAATATATTTTTGGACGATAGCTGTCATTTATAACACTGCAGGTTTGTGAATTACAGTGCCCCTGAGCTCCTTTCTTCAACTCGCTTTCTTGTGAGCTGGCCGCAACACCGCTGGATTGCTTCAGGCCCTAGTGTGGTTCCGGCATGGCACGCTGAGCCTTTTGTTAATTCCTCTTCCTGGTGGGAAATTAGAGTTAAATTTGCCCGTCCAGACACCTCCAGCTAGTCTCTCATTGGTTCTCCCTATTCCGGTTCTTCTTCCGCGGAAATTGCAAACTGTACCAAACAGGAGGATAAAGGCACTGACTCTCCAAGTGAGGAGAGTGTTCGTAAAGTGTCTGGAATGTTGCACCCGAGTACCAGGGGACGAAAACAGAGACACATTTGAACACATTTCCCGAACACACGGTGGATCATACTCTGGGTTCCACATGCATGTTTTAGCTGAAGGAAGAATCCCTTAAACATGGAGAGTTGAGACCCATGGAATGGGTACCATGCAATATGACTTCAAAGGGTCTGCATTTGCTCACCGAACCTAACCAAGCCTATCACTGCTGCGTTTATGCCGCTGTACACACGCTTGATTCTCTTTCGGAGACATATAAATCCATAGGTTTTAAGATTCTTACTAGTCAGGTATATTCTTAGGCATTTAATATGGGTTGTTGAGTCCATTTCATTGAGCAAGGAGTAGCTCTTGTCTATTACATATTTGGCTTATGGAACGGTATCTGTGCTAATTTCAATCTCTGGTTTTATGCAGCACCCCAACTCACCTTTCCCCTTAAGCAAGCATAAGTTGGTTTTCTAAACTTGAGACCCTGTTCTGTTTTGTAATTCAGTTCATGTGTAGCCAAGTTTACATTCCGTGTAGTAGTGATACCTTATGATGTTTCTTTTTCTGTGTGACTTATTTCACTTAGAATCATCGTGCCTCAATCCACTCATTATGCTGGTACAGGCCTGGTGACACAGATTTCATTGCTGAGTGGTATTCTGTTGTACGTTAAGTACCGCAACTTCTTTATCAATTATTTGCTCTCTGGGATACTTAACTTGTACCGTAGAAGAGGTTCCTGTAAACAGAGCCGTCCCAAATTTTGGGGTGACTGTGTCTTTTTGATTTTAATTTCCCTAAGCTATAGGACCATAAGTGGAAATGCCCTAGACTCTGTTGCTTTGTTTTTCAGATGTATCAGGAAACACCATACACTTCTCCAGAGTGGCTGTTGGCAATTTACATCCCGCCCATCAGCATAACAAGGCTCCTTTATCCCCATGGCCTGTCTTGCCTTTCTGCATTTTACACTTTTTTCAGATGGCCCTTTAGACCGGGGGGAAGTGACACTTCATAGTATTTCGGATTTCCATTGCAAGCTTGCTTGGTTTGCCAAAAAGGGCATATGTGTTTTTTCCTGAATATATTCAGGAACAAACTCATACGCCCTTTTTTGCCAAGTGCATCATTGTCGATGTTCTGCCTCTTTTCCTATGCTTCAAATGCAAATCCAGTCTACCTCCTGAAATCGGTTTCCTGAAATTCTGCCGTGCTTTCAAGTCCTCTTCGCAGCCTTACTTCAATATATTTTTGGACGTTATCTGTCATTTATAACTCTGCAGGTTTGTGAATTACAGGGCCCCTGAGCTCCTTTCTTCAACTCGCTTTCTTGTGAGCTGGCCGCAAACCCGCAAGACTGCTTCAGGCCCTAATCTGCTTCTGGCAGGGCATGCTGAGCCTTTGGTTAATTCCTCTTCCTGGTGGGAAATGAGAGTTAAATATGCCCGTCCAGACACCTACCTCACTCTCAACCCCTTGGTGATGTGGGTCCTCTGGTTTGTGGCCACCTTTATGGGTTCCTCACCTTTCGATGATGTGGCCCCACTAGTGTGAGGACGCTCCTGCCTGGTTCTCATCCACGTGGTTATGTGGACCCCCTGGTGAGAGTCTGTTCCTGGCTGTGTTCCTCACCCTTCTGTGAGGGAGACCCTCTGCTGATAAGTCACTCCTGCATGGCTGGCACACATTGCCTTGGTGAAGTCAGCCGTGTGGTGGCAGTTGGAGCGTGCTGGGAATCTCCTCCCCCCGGTGATGAGGGCCCTCTTGCGTCAGGCCCTAACTTCTGGGCTCACCAAATTTTCTTAGTGAGCCTAGTGATGCTTGGGCACTCCTCTTAGGATCCCATCTCCATGGGGATGTGGGCCTTCTGCTCTGAGGTCCCAACGGCTGGGTTGTTCACATTTTCATGATGTGGGCTCTCTGGTGTTAGTTCACAGAGGCCTGGATCCCATAGCCTCTGTGTTCTTGGCCGCCTGCTGGGAGGTTCCAACTGCTGAATTCCTCACTTTTTTAATTTTTTGGGCCCTCTGTTGTGAGGATCCTCTTGCCTGCCTCACTCCCAGCCCCTTCGTGATGTGTGTCCTCTGGTTTGAGGCCACATGTGCTGGGTTCCTCACCTTTCGATGATGTGGGACCAATGGTCTTAGGAGACTCCTGCCTGGTTCACATCCCCTTGGTGATGTGGGCCCTCTGTTGAGAGTCTGATCCTGGCTGGGTTCCTCACCCATCTGTGAGGTGGGCCGTCTGCTGTGAGGTCACTCCTGCCTGGCTTGCTCACCTCGCCTTGTGGACATGAGCCCTCTGGTGGCACTTGGAGCCTGCTGGGAGCCTCCTCCCCTCGGTGATGAGGGTCCTCTGGCGTCAGGCCCTAACTGCTGGGCTCCCCACATTTTGTGATGTGCGCCCAGTGGTGCGAGGACACTCCAGCCAGGTTCACATCCCCATTGGGATGTGGGCCTTCTGCTCTGAGGTCCCAATGCCTGGGTTGCTCACAGTTTCATGATGTGGGCTCTCTGCTGTTAGTTCACTCCTGCCTGCATCCCATAGCTTCTGTGCTCTCGGCCGCCTGCTGGGAGGTTCCAACTGCTGGATTCCTCTCCTTTCTTATTCTTTGGGCCCTCTGTTTTTAGGCTATTCCTGCCTGCCTCACTCCCATTCCCTTTGTGATATGTGTCCTCTGATTTGAGGAAACATGTGCTGGGTTCCGCACCTTTCGATGATGTGGCCCCACTGGAGGGAAGACAGTCCTGACTGGTTCCCATCCCCTTGCTGATGTGGGCCCTCAGGTGAGAGTCTGATCCTGGCTGGGTTCCTCACCCTTCTGTGAGGTGGGCCCTCTGCTGTGAGGTCAATCATGCCTGTCTGGCACACGTCACCTTGGCGACGTGGGCCCTCTGGTGGCAGTTGGAGTGTGCTGGGATCCTCCTCCCCTCGGTGATGAGGGCCCTCTTGCCTTAGGCCATAACTGCTGGGCTCCCCACATTTTCTGATGTGCGCCAAGTGAGTGAGGACACTCTTGCCAGGTTCCCATCCCCATGGGGATATGGGCCTTCTGCTCTGAGGTCAAAACGGCTGGCTTGCTCACAGTACCATGATGTGGGCCCTCTGCTATGAGTTCACTCTGGCAAGGATCCCTTATCATCGGTGCTCTGAGCCGCCTGCTGGGAGGTTCCAACTGCTGGATTCCTCAAATTTTTTATTCTATGTGCCCTCTGTTGTGAGGCTCCTCCTGCCTGCCTCGCTGCCAGCCCCTTGGTGATGACTGTCCTATGGCTTGAGGCCACATGTGCTGCGTTCCTCACCTTTCGATGATGTGGCCCCACTCGTGTGAGGACACTCCTGCCTGGTTCCCATCCCCTTGGTGAGGTGGGCCCTCTGGCGAGAGTCTAATCCTGGCTGGGTCCCTCAACGTTCTGTGAGGTAGTCCCTCTGCTGTGAGGTCACTCCTGCCTGGCTGGCACACGTCACCTTGGAGATGTGAGACATCTGGTGGCAGTTGGAGCAGGCAGGGTGACTCCTCCTCTCGGTGATGACGGCCCTCTGGCGTCAGGCACTAAATGGTGGGCTCCCCACATTTTCTGATGTGCGCCCAGTGGTGCGAGGACAGTCCAGCCAGGTTCCCATTCCCATGGGGATGTGGGCCTTCTGCACTGAGGTCCCAACGCCTGGGTTGCTCACAGTTTTATGATGTGGGCCCTCTGCTGTGAGTTCACTGCGGCCTGGATCCCATAGCCTCGGTGTTCTGAGCTGCCTGCTGGAAGGTCTAAATGCTGGAATCCTCACGTTTTTTATATTATGTGCCCTGTGTTGTGAGGCTACTCCTGCCTGCCTCACTCCAAGGCCCTTGGTGATGTGGGTCCTCTGGTTTGAGGACACATGTGCTGGGTTCCTCACCTTAAGATGATGAGGCCCCACTGGTGTGAGGATACTCCTGCCTGGTTCCAATCCATTTGGTGATGTGGGCCCTCTGGTGCGAGTCTGATCCTGACTGGGTTCGTCACACTTCTCTGAGGTGGGCCCTCTGCTGTGAGATCATTCGTGCCTGGTTGGCACACATCGCCTTGGTGACGTCAGCCCTCTGGTGGCAGTTGGAGCCTGCTGGGAGCCTCCTTCCCTTGGTGATGAGGGTCCTCTGGCGTCAGGCCCTAACTGCTGGTCGCCCAAAATTTTCTGATACGTTCTCAGTGGTGCGAGGACACTCCTACCAGATTTATATCCCCATGGGGATGTGGGCCTCCTGCTCTGAGGTCCCAATGGCTGGGTGGCTCAGTTTCATGACATGGGCCCTCTTCTGTGAGTTCACTGTGGCCTGGATCTCAGAGCCTCGGTGCTCTGGGCCGCCTGCTGGGAGGTTCCAACTGCTGGATTCCTCACTTTTTTATTCTATGGGTCCAGTGTTGTGAGGCTACTCCTGCCTGCCTCACTCCGAGGCCCTTGGTGATGTGGGTCCTCTGGTTTGAGGACACATGTGCTGAGTACCTCACCTTTCGATGATGTGGCCCCACTGGTGTGAAGACACTCCTGCCTGGTTGCAGTTGGAGCCTGCTGGGAATCTCCTCCCCTCGGTTATGAGAGCTCTGGATAAAACACATATGCCCCTTTTTGCCAAGTGCATTATTTTCCAAGTTCTGTCTCTTTTCCTATGCTTTAAGAGCAACTCCCGTGTACCTTCTGAAATCGGTTTCCTGCAATTCTGCCCCGCATTCAAGTGCTCTTCTCAGCCTTACTTCAGTAAAATTTTGGATGATAGCTGTCATTTATAACTCTGCAGGTTTGTGAATTACAGTGCCCCTGAGCTCTTTTCTTCAACTCGCTTTCTTGTGAGCTGGCCGCAAAACCACAGGATCTCTTCAGGTCCTAATATGGTTCCAGCATGGCACGCGGAGCCTTTGGTTCATTCGTATTCCTGGTGGTAAATGAGAGTTAAATTTGCCCGTCCAGACACCTACATATAGTCTCTCATTGGTTCTCCGTATTCCTGTTCATCTTCCGCAGAAATTGCAAACTGGGCCACACAGGAGGTTAAAGGCACTGACTCTCCAAGTGGGGAGAGTGTTAGTAAAGCGTCTGGAAAGTTGCACCGAGCACCAGGGGATGAAAAATGAGATACATTTAAAAACGTTTCCCGATCATACGGCGGATCATACTCTGGGTTCCACATGCATGTTTTAGCTGAAGGAAGAATCCCTTGCACCGGGAGACTTGGGACCCATGGAATGGGTACCATGCAGTATGACTTCAAAGGGTCTGCATTTGCTCACCGAACATCACCAATCCTATCACTGCTGCATTTATGCCGCTGTACACACGCTTGATTCTCTTTCAGAGACATATAAATCCATAGGTTTTAAGATTCTTACTAGTCAGGTATATTCTTAGGCGTTTAATATGTCGTGTAGAGTCCACTTCGTTGAGCAAGGAGTAGCTCTTGTCTATTACATATTTGGCTTATGGAACGGTATCTGTGCTAATTTCAATCTCTGCTTTTTTGCAGCACCCAAACTCACCTTTCCCTTAAGCAAGCATAAGTTGGTTTTCTACATTTGAGACCCTGTTCTGTTTTGTAATTCAGTTCCTGTGTAGCCAAGTTTACATTCCGTGTATTAGTGATATCTTATGATGTTTCTTTTTCTGTGTGACTTATTTCACTTAGAATCATCATACCTGAATCCACTAATTATGCTGCTACAGGCCTGATGACATAGATTTCATTGCTGAGTGACATTGAATTGTACGTAAGTACCACAACTTCTTTATCCATTTTTCGCTTTCTGTGATAATGAACTTGTACCGTAAATGAGGTTCTTGTAAAGAGAGCCATCCCAAACTTTGGGTGGCTGTGTCTTTTTTATTTTAATTTCCCTAAGCTATAGGACCATAAGTGGAAGTGTCCTAGGCTCTGTTGCTTTGTTTTTTAGATGTTTCAGGAAACACCATACTTCTCCAGAGTGGCTGTTGGCAATTTACATCCCGCCCATCAGCATAGCAAGGCTCCCAGTTCTCCATGGCCTGTCCGGCCTTTCTGGATTTTACACTTTTTTCAGATGGCCCTTTTGACCGGGGGGCAGTGAGACTTCATTGTAGTGCAGATTTCCTTTGCAAGCTTGCTTGGTTGGCCAAAAAGGGCGTATGCGTTTTTTCCTGAATATATTCAGGAATAAACTAATATGCCCTTTTTGGCCAAGTGCATCATTGTGGACGTTCTGCCTCTTTTCCGATGCTTTACATGCAATTCCAGTCTACCTCCTGAAATCGGTTTCCTGCAATTCTGCCCCGCTTTCAAGTCCTCTTGGCAGCCTTACTTCAATATATTTTTGGACGATAGCTGTCATTTATAACTCTGCCGGTTTGTGCATTACAGTGACCCTGAGCTCCTTTCTTTAACTCGCTTTCTTGTGAGCTGGCCGCAACACCGCAGGATTGCTTCAGGCCCTAGTGTGGTTCCGGCATGGCACGCTGAGACTTTGGTTAATTCCTCTTCCTGGTGGGAAATGAGAGTTAAATTTGCCCGTCCAGATACCTCCAGCTAGTCTCTCATTGGTTCTCCCTATTCCTGTTCATTTTCCGCAGAAATTGCAAACTGGGCCAAACAGGAGGTTAAAGGCACTGACTCTCCAAGTGGAGAGAGTGTTAGTAAAGCGTCTGGAATGTTGCACCCGAGTACCAGGGGACGAAAACTGAGACACATTTGAACACGTTTCCCGATCACACGGTGGATCATACTCTGGGTTCCACATGCATGTTTTACCTAAAGGAAGGATCCCTTAAACATGGAGAGTTGAGACCTATGGAATGGGTACCATGCAATATGACTTCAAAGGGTCTGCATTTGCTCACCGAACCTAACCAAGCCTATCACTGCTGCGTTTATGCCGCTGTACACACGCTTGATTCTCTTTCGGAGACATATAAATCCATAGGTTTTAAGATTCTTACTAGTCAGGTATATTCTTAGGCGTTTAACATGGGGTGTTGAGTCCACTTCGTTGAGCAAGCAGTAGCCCTTGTCTATTACATATTTGGCTTATGGAACGGTATCTGTGCTAATTTCAATCTCTGGTTTTATGCAGCACCCCAACTCACCTTTCCCCTTTAGCAAGCATAAGTTGGTTTTGTACATATGAGACCCTGTTCTGTTTTGTAATTCAGTTCCTGTGTAGCCAAGTTTACATTCCATGTAGTAGTGATATCTTATGATGTTTCTTTTTCTGTGTGACTTATTTCACTTAGAATCATCGTACCTGAATCCACTCATTATGCTGCTATGGGCCTGATGACATAGATTACATTGCTGAGTGATATTGCATTGTACGTAAGTACCACAACTTCTTTATCCATTTTTCGCTTTCTGTGATATTGAACTTGTACCGTAAACGAGGTTCTTGTAAACAGAGCCGTCCCAAACTTTGGGGTGGCTGTGTCTTTTTTATTTTAATTTCCCTATGCTCTAGGACCATAAGTGGAAGTGCCCTAGGCTCTGTTGCTTTGTTTTTTAGATGTTTCAGGAAACACCATACACTTCTCCAGAGTGGCTGTTGGCAATTTACATCCCGCCCATCAGCATAACAAGGCTCCCAGTTCTCCATGGCCTGTCCTGCCTTTCTGGATTTTACACTTTTTTCAGATGGCCCTTTTCACCGGGGGGCAGTGAGACTTCATTGTAGTGCAGATTTCCTTTGCAAGCTTGCTTGGTTGGCCAAAAAGGGCGTATGCGTTTTTTCCTGAATATATTCAGGAAAAAACGCATACGCCCTTTTTGGCCAAGTGCATCATTGTGGACGTTCTGCCTCTTTTCCTATGCTTTACATGCAATTCCAGTCTACCTCCTGAAATCGGTTTCCTGCAATTCTGCCCCACTTTCAAGTCCTCTTGGCAGCCTTAATTCAATATATTTTTGGACAATAGCTGTCATTTATAACTCTGCCGGTTTGTGAATGACAGTGCCCCTGAGCTCCTTTCTTCAACTCGCTTTCTTGTGAGCTGGCCGCAACACCACAGGATCGCTTCAGACCCTAGTGTGGTTCTGGCATGGCACGCTGAGCCTTTGGGTAATTCCTCTTCCTGGTGGGAAATGAGAGTTAAATTTGCCCGTCCAGACACCTCCAGCTAGTCTCTCATTGGTTCTCCCTATTCCTGTTCATTTTCCGCAGAAATTGCAAACTGGGGCAAACAGGAGATTAAAGGCAGTGACTCTCCAAGTGGGGAGAGTGTTAGTAAAGCGTCTGGAATGTTGCACTCGAGTACCAGGGGACGAAAACTGAGACACATTTGAACACGTTTCGCGATCACATGGTGAATCATACTCTGGGTTCCAAATGCATGTTTTAGCTGAAGGAAGAATCCCTTAAACCTGGAGAGTTGAGACACATGAAATGGGTACCATGCAATATGACTTCAAAGGGTCTGCATTTGCTCACCGAACCTCACCATCCTATCACTGCTGCATTTATGCCACTGTACACATGCTTGATTCTCTTTCTGAGACATATCTATCCATAGGTTTTAAGATTCTTACTAGTCAGGTATATACTTAGACATTTAATATGGGGTGTTTGGTCCATTTCGTTGAGCAAGGAGTAGCTCTTGTCTATTACATATTTGGCTTATGGAACGGTATCTGTGCTAATTTCAATCTCTGGTTTTATGCAGCACCCCAACTCACCTTTCGCCTTAAGCAAGCATAAGTTGGTTTTCTACATTTGAGACCCTGTTCTGTTTTGTAATTCTGTTCCTGTGTAGCCAGGTTTACATTCCGTGTAGTAGTGATATCTTATGATGTTTCTTTTTCTGTGTGACTTATTTCACTTAGAATCATCGTACCTGAATGCACTCATTATGCTGCTATGGGCCTGATGACATAGATTTCATTGCTTAGTGATATTGCATTGTACGTAAGTACCACAACTTCTTTATCCATTTTTCACTTTCTGTGATATTGAACTTGTACCGTAAACGAAGTTCTTGTAAACAGAGCAGTCCCAAACTTTGGGGTGGCTGTGTCTTTTTGATTTTAATTTCCCTAAGCTATAGGACCATAAGTGGAAGTGCCCTAGGCTCTGTTGCTTTGTTTTTTAGATGTTTCAGAAACACCATACACTTCTCAGAGTGGCTGTTGGCAATTTACATCCCGCCCATCAGCATAACAAGGCTCCCAGTTCTCCATGGCCTGTCCCGCCTTTCTGGATTTTACACTTTTTTCAGATGGCCCTTTTGACCAGGGGGCAGTGAGACTTCATTGTAGTGCAGATTTCCTTTGCAAGCTTGCTTGGTTGGCCAAAAAGGGCGTATGCGTTTTTTCCTGAATGTATTCAGGAAAAAACGCATTCGCTCTTTTTGGCCAAGTGCATCATTGTGGACGTTCTGCCTCTTTTCCTATGCTTTACATGCAATTCCAGTCTACCTCCTGAAATCGGTTTCCTGCAATTCTGCCCCACTTTCAAGTCCTCTTGGCAGCCTTAATTCAATATATTTTTGGACAAAAGCTGTCATTTATAACTCTGCAGGTTTGTGAATGACAGTGCCCCTGGGCTCCTTTCTTCAACTTGCTTTCTTGTGAGCTGGCCGCAACACCACAGGATCGCTTCAGACCCTAGTGTGGTTCTGGCATGGCACGCTGAACCTTTGGTTAATTCCTCTTCCTGGTGGGAAATGAGAGTTAAATTTGCCCGTCCAGACACCTCCAGCTAGTCTCTCATTGGTTCTCCCTATTCCTGTTCATTTTCCGCAGAAATTGCAATCTGGGCCAAATAGGAGGATAAAGGCACTGACTCTCCAAGTGGGGAGAGTGTTAGTAAAGTGTCTGGAATGTTGCACCCAAGTAACAGCGGACGAAAAGTGAGACACATTTGAACACGTTTCCCGATCACACGGTGGATCATACTCTGGGTTCCACATGTATGTTTTAGGTGAAGGAAGAATCACTTAAACCTGGAGAGTTGAGACCCATGGAATGGGTACCATGCAATATGACTTCAAAGGGTCTGCATTTGCTCACCGAACCTCACCAATCCTATCACTGCTGCGTTTATGCCGCTGTACGCACGCTTGATTCTCTTTCGGAGACATATAAATCCATAGGTTTTAAGATTCTTACTAGTCAGGTATATTCTTAGGCGTTTAATATGGGGTGTTGAGTCCATTTCGTTGAGCAAGGAGTAGCTCTTGTCTATTATATATTTGGCTTATGGAACGGTATCTGTGCTAATTTCAATCTCTGGTTTTATGCAGCACCCCAACTCACCTTTCCCATTAAGCAAGCATATGTTGGTTTTCTACATTTGAGACCCTGTTCTGTTTTGTAATTCAGTTCCTGTGTAGCCAAGTTTACATTCCGTGTAGTAGTGATATCTTGTGATGTTTCTTTTTCTGTGTCACTTATTTCACTTAGAATCATCGTACCTGAATCCACTCATTATGTTGCTACGGGCCTGATGACATAGATTTCATTGCTGAGTGATATTGCATTGTACGTAAGTACCACAACTTCTTTATCCATTTTTCGCTTTCTGTGATATTGAACTTCTACCATAAACGAGGTTCTTGTAAACAAAGCCATCCCAGACTTTGGGGTGCCTGTGTCTTTTTGATTTTAATTTCCCTAAGCTATAGGACCATAAGTGGAAGTGCCCTAGGCTCTGTTGCTTTGTTTTTTAGATGTTTCAGGAAACACCATACACTTCTCCAGAGTGGCTGTTGGCAATTTACATCCCGCCCATCAGCATAACAAGGCTCCCAGTTCTCCATGGCCTGTCCTGCCTTTCTGGATTTTACACTTTTTTCAGATGGCCCTTTTGACCAGGGGGCAGTGAGACTTCATTGTAGTGCAGATTTCCTTTGCAAGCTTGCTTGGTTGGCCAAAAAGTGCGTATGCGTTTTTTCCTGAATATATTCAGGAAAAAACGCATACGCCCTTTTTGGCCAAGTGCATCATTGTGGACGTTCTGCCTCTTTTCCTATGCTTTACATGCAATTCCAGTCTACCTCCTGAAATCGGTTTCCTGCAATTCTGCCATGCTTTCAAGTCCTCTTGGCAGTCTTACTTCAATATATTTTTGGACGATAGCTGTCATTTATAACTCTGCCGGTTTGTGAATGACAGTGCCCCTGAGCTCCTTTCTTCAACTCACTTTCTTGTGAGCTGGCCGCAACACCACAGGATTGCTTCAGACCCTAGTGTGGTTCCGGCATGGCACGCTGAGCCTTTGGTTAATTCCTCTTCCTGGTGGGAAATGAGTTAAATTTGCCCATCCAGACACCTCAAGCTCTTCTCTCATTGGTTCTCCCTATTCCTGTTCATTTTCCGCAGAAATTGCAAACTCGGCCAAACAGGAGATTAAAGGCACTGACTCTCCAAGTGGGGAGAGTGTTAGTAAAGCATCTGGAATGTTGCAACCGAGTACCAGGGGACGAAAACTGAGACACATTTGAACACGTTTCCCGATCACATGGTGGATCATACTCTGGGGTCCAAATGCATGTTTTAGCTGAAGGAAGAATCCCTTAAACCTGGAGAGTTGAGACCCATGGAATGGGTACCATGCAATATGACTTCAAAGGGTCTGCATTTGCTCACCGAACCTCACCAATCCTATCACTGCTGCGTTTATGCCGCTGTACAAACGCTTGATTCTCTTTCGGAGACATATAAATCCATAGGTTTTAAGATTCTTACTAGTCAGGTATATTCTTAGGCGTTTAATATGGGGTGTAGAGTCCACTTCGTTGAGCAAGGAGTAGCTCTTGTCTATTACATATTTGGCTTATGGAACGGTATCTGTGCTAATTTCAATCTCTGGTTTTATGCAGCACCCCAACTCACCTTTCCCCTTAAGCAAGCATAAGTTGGTTTTCTACATTTGAGACCCTGTTCTGTTTTGTAATTCAGTTCCTGTGTAGCCAAGTTTACATTCCGTATAGTCGTGATATCTTATGATGTTTCTTTTTCTGTGTGACTTATTTCACTTAGAATCATCGTACCTGAATCCACTCTTTATGCTGCTATGGTCCTGATGACATAGATTTCATTGCTGAGTGACATTGCATTGTACGTAAGTACCACAACTTCTTTATCCATTTTTCACTTTCTGTGATATTGAACTTGTACCGTAAACGAGGTTCTTGTAAACAGAGCCGTCCCAAACTTTGGGGTGGCTGTGTCTTTTTGATTTTAATTTCCCTAAGCTATAGGACCATAAGTGGAAGTGCCCTAGGCTCTGTTGCTTTGTTTTTTAGATGTTTCAGGAAACACCATACACTTCTCCAGAGTGGCTGTTGGCAATTTACATCCCGCCCATCAGCATAACAAGGCTCCCAGTTCTCCATGGCCTGTCCTGCCTTTCTGGATTTTACACTTTTTTCAGATGGCCCTTTTCACCGGGGGGCAGTGAGACTTCCTTGTAGTGCAGATTTCCTTTGCAAGCTTGCTTGGTTGGCCAAAAAGGGCGTATGCGTTTTTTCCTGAATATATTCAGGAAAAAACGCATACGCCCTTTTTGGCCAAGTGCATCATTGTGCACGTTCTGCCTCTTTTCCTATGCTTTACATGCAATTCCAGTCTACCTCCTGAAATAGGTTTCCTGCAATTGTGCCCCACTTTCAAGTCCTCTTGGCAGCCTTACTTCAACATATTTTTGGACGATAGCTGTCATTTATAACTCTGCAGGTTTGTGAATTACAGTGCCCCTGAGCTCCTTTCTTCAACTCGTTTTCTTGTGAGCTGGCCCCAACACCGCAGCATTGCTTCAGGCCCTAGTGTGGTTCCGGCATTGCATGTTGAGCCTTTGGTTAAAAACTCTTCCTGGTGGGAAATGAGAGTTAAATTTGCCCGTCCAGACACCTCCAGCTAGTCTCTCATTGGTTCTCCTTATTCCTGTTCATTTTCCGCAGAAATTGCAATCTGGGCCAAACAGGAGGATAAAGGCACTGACTCTCCAAGTGGGGAGAGTGTTAGTAAAGCATCTGGAATGTTGCACCCGAGTACCAGGGGACGAAAACTGAGACACATTTGAACACGTTTCCCGATCACATGGTGGATCATACTCTGGGGTCCAAATGCATGTTTTAGCTGAAGGAAGAATCCCTTAAACCTGGAGAGTTGAGACCCATGGAATGGGTACCATGCAATATGACTTCAAAGGGTCTGCATTTGCTCACCAAACCTCACCAATCCTATCACTGCTGCATTTATGCCACTGTACACACGCTTGTTTCTCTTTCGGAGACATATAAATCCATAGGTTTTAGGATTCTTACTAGTCAGGTATATACTTAGGCATTTAATATGGGGTGTTGAGTCCACTTCGTTGAGCAAGGAGTAGCTCTTGTCTATTACATATTTGGCTTATGGAATGGTATCGGTGCTAATTTCAATCTCTGGTTTTATGCAGCACCCCAACTCACCTTTCGCCTTAAGCAAGCATAAGTTGGTTTTCTACATTTGAGACCCTGTTCTGTTTTGTAATTCAGTTCCTGTGTATCCAAGTTTACATTCCGTGTAGTAGTGATATCTTATGATGTTTCTTTTTCTGTGTGACTTATTTCACTTAGAATCATCGTATCTGAATCCACTCATTATGCTGCTACGGGCCTGATGAAATAGATTTCATTGCTGAGTGATATTGCATTGTACCTAAGTACCACAACTTCTTTATCCATTTTCCGCTTTCTGTGATATTGAACTTGTACCGTAAACGAGGTTCTTGTAAACAGAGCCGTCCCAAACTTTGGCTTGGCGGTGTCTTTTTGATTTTAATTTCCCTAAGCTATAGGACCATATGTGGAACTGCCCTAGGCTCTGTTGCTTTGTTTTTTAGATGTTTCAGGAAACACAATACACTTCTCCAGAGTGGCTGTTGGCAATTTACATGCCGCCCATCAGCATAACAAGGCTCCCAGTTCTCCATGGCCTGTCCTGCCTTTCTGGATTTTACACTTTTTTCAGATGGCCCTTTTGACCGGGGGGCAGTGAGACTTCATTGTAGTGCAGATTTCCTTTGCAAGCTTGCTTGGTTGGCCAAAAAGGGCGTATGCGTTTTTTCCTGAATATATTCAGGAAAAAACGCATACGCCCTTTTTGGCCAAGTGCATCATTGTGGACGTTCTGCCTCTTTTCCTTTGCTTTACATGCAATTCCAGTCTACCTCCTGAAATCGGTTTCCTGCAATTCTGCCCCGCTTTCAAGTCCTCTTCGCAGCCTTACTT
The DNA here is from genome assembly GCF_039906515.1 of Pseudorca crassidens. Classification (NCBI taxonomy): domain Eukaryota; kingdom Metazoa; phylum Chordata; class Mammalia; order Artiodactyla; family Delphinidae; genus Pseudorca; species Pseudorca crassidens. Next base: position 156,065,670 of record NC_090296.1, read on the forward strand.
CAATATATTTTTGGACGATAGCTGTCATTTATAACTCTGCAGGTTTGTGAATTACAGTGCCCCTAAGCTCCTTTCTTCAACTTGCTTTCTTGTGAGCTGGCCGCAACACCGCAGCATTGCTTCAGGCCCTAGTGTGGTTCCGGCATGGCACGCTGAGCTTTTGGTTAATTCCTCTTCCTTTTCGGAAATGAGAGTTAAATTTGCCTGTCCAGACACCTCCAGCTACTCTCTCATTGGTTCTCCCTATTCCTGTTCATTTTCCGCAGAAATTGCAAACTGGGCCAAACAGGAGGATAAAGGCACTGACTCTCCAAGTGGGGAGAGTGGTAGTAAAGTGTCTGGAATGTTGCACCCGAGTACCAGGGGACGAAAACTGAGACACATTTGAACACGTTTCCCTATCACACGGTGGATCATACTCTGGGTTCCACATGCATGTTTTAGCTGAAGGAAGAATCCGTTAAACCTGGAGAGTTGAGACCCATGGAATGGGTACCATGCAATATGACTTCAAAGGGTCTACATTTGCTCACCGAACCTCACCAATCCTATCACTGCTGCGTTTATGCCACTGTACACACGCTTGATTCTCTTTCGGAGACATATAAATCCAGAGGTTTTAAGATTCTTACTAGTCAGGTATATTCTTAGGCGTTTAATATGGGGTGTTGAGTCCATTACGTTGAGCAAGGAGTTGCTCTTGTCTATTACATATTTGGCTTATGGAACGGTATCTGTGCTAATTTCAATCTCTGGTTTTATGCAGCACCCCAACTCACCTTTCCCCTTAAGCAAGCATAAGTTGGTTTTCTACATTTGAGACCCTGTTCTCTTTTGTAATTCAGTTCCTGTGTAGCCAAGTTTACATTCCGTGTAGTAGTGATATCTTATGATGTTTCTTTTTCTGTGTGACTTATTGCACTTAGAATCATCGTACCTGAATCCACTCATTATGTTGCTACGGGCCTGATGACATAGATTTCATTGCTGAGTGATATTGCATTGTACCTAAGTACCACAACTTCTTTATCCATTTTTCGCTTTCTGTGATATTGAACTTGTACCGTAAACGAGGTTCTTGTAAACAGAGCCATCCCAAACATTGGGGTGGCTGCGTCTTTTTGATTTTAATTTCCCTAAGCTATAGGACCATAAGTGGAAGTGCCCTAGGCTCTGTTGCTTTGTTTTTTAGATGTTTTAGGAAACACCATACACTTCTCCAGAGTGGCTGTTGGCAATTTACATCCCGCCCATCAGCATAGCAAGGCTCCCAGTTCTCCATGGCCTGTCCAGGTTTTCTGGATTTTATACTTTTTTCAGATGGCCCTTTTGACCGGGGGGCAGTGAGACTTCATTGTAGTGCAGATTTCCTTTGCAAGCTTGCTTGGTTGGCCAAAACGTGCGTATGCATTTTTTCCTGAATATATTCAGGAAAAAACGCATATGCCCTTTTTAGCCAAGTGCATTATTGTGGACGTTCTGCCTCTTTTCGTATGCTTTACATGCAATTCCAGTCTACCTCCTGAAATCGGTTTCCTGCAATTCTGCCCCGCTTTCAAGTCCTCTTGGCAGCCTTACTTCAATATATTTTTGGACGATAGCTGTCATTTATAACACTGCAGGTTTGTGAATTACAGTGCCCCTGAGCTCCTTTCTTCAACTCGCTTTCTTGTGAGCTGGCCGCAACACCGCTGGATTGCTTCAGGCCCTAGTGTGGTTCCGGCATGGCACGCTGAGCCTTTTGTTAATTCCTCTTCCTGGTGGGAAATGAGAGTTAAATTTGCCCGTCCAGACACCTCCAGCTAGTCTCTCATTGGTTCTCCCTATTCCGGTTCTTCTTCCGCGGAAATTGCAAACTGTACCAAACAGGAGGATAAAGGCACTGACTCTCCAAGTGAGGAGAGTGTTCGTAAAGTGTCTGGAATGTTGCACCCGAGTACCAGGGGACGAAAACAGAGACACATTTGAACACATTTCCCGAACACACGGTGGATCATACTCTGGGTTCCACATGCATGTTTTAGCTGAAGGAAGAATCCCTTAAACATGGAGAGTTGAGACCCATGGAATGGGTACCATGCAATATGACTTCAAAGGGTCTGCATTTGCTCACCGAACCTAACCAAGCCTATCACTGCTGCGTTTATGCCGCTGTACACACGCTTGATTCTCTTTCGGAGACATATAAATCCATAGGTTTTAAGATTCTTACTAGTCAGGTATATTCTTAGGCATTTAATATGGGTTGTTGAGTCCATTTCATTGAGCAAGGAGTAGCTCTTGTCTATTACATATTTGGCTTATGGAACGGTATCTGTGCTAATTTCAATCTCTGGTTTTATGCAGCACCCCAACTCACCTTTCCCCTTAAGCAAGCATAAGTTGGTTTTCTAAACTTGAGACCCTGTTCTGTTTTGTAATTCAGTTCATGTGTAGCCAAGTTTACATTCCGTGTAGTAGTGATACCTTATGATGTTTCTTTTTCTGTGTGACTTATTTCACTTAGAATCATCGTGCCTCAATCCACTCATTATGCTGGTACAGGCCTGGTGACACAGATTTCATTGCTGAGTGGTATTTTGTTGTACGTTAAGTACCGCAACTTCTTTATCAATTATTTGCTCTCTGGGATACTTAACTTGTACCGTAGAAGAGGTTCCTGTAAACAGAGCCGTCCCAAATTTTGGGGTGACTGTGTCTTTTTGATTTTAATTTCCCTAAGCTATAGGACCATAAGTGGAAATGCCCTAGACTCTGTTGCTTTGTTTTTCAGATGTATCAGGAAACACCATACACTTCTCCAGAGTGGCTGTTGGCAATTTACATCCCGCCCATCAGCATAACAAGGCTCCTTTATCCCCATGGCCTGTCTTGCCTTTCTGCATTTTACACTTTTTTCAGATGGCCCTTTAGACCGGGGGGAAGTGACACTTCATAGTATTTCGGATTTCCATTGCAAGCTTGCTTGGTTTGCCAAAAAGGGCATATGTGTTTTTTCCTGAATATATTCAGGAACAAACTCATACGCCCTTTTTTGCCAAGTGCATCATTGTCGATGTTCTGCCTCTTTTCCTATGCTTCAAATGCAAATCCAGTCTACCTCCTGAAATCGGTTTCCTGAAATTCTGCCGTGCTTTCAAGTCCTCTTCGCAGCCTTACTTCAATATATTTTTGGACGTTATCTGTCATTTATAACTCTGCAGGTTTGTGAATTACAGGGCCCCTGAGCTCCTTTCTTCAACTCGCTTTCTTGTGAGCTGGCCGCAAACCCGCAAGACTGCTTCAGGCCCTAATCTGCTTCTGGCAGGGCATGCTGAGCCTTTGGTTAATTCCTCTTCCTGGTGGGAAATGAGAGTTAAATATGCCCGTCCAGACACCTACCTCACTCTCAACCCCTTGGTGATGTGGGTCCTCTGGTTTGTGGCCACCTTTATGGGTTCCTCACCTTTCGATGATGTGGCCCCACTAGTGTGAGGACGCTCCTGCCTGGTTCTCATCCACGTGGTTATGTGGACCCCCTGGTGAGAGTCTGTTCCTGGCTGTGTTCCTCACCCTTCTGTGAGGGAGACCCTCTGCTGATAAGTCACTCCTGCATGGCTGGCACACATTGCCTTGGTGAAGTCAGCCGTGTGGTGGCAGTTGGAGCGTGCTGGGAATCTCCTCCCCCCGGTGATGAGGGCCCTCTTGCGTCAGGCCCTAACTTCTGGGCTCACCAAATTTTCTTAGTGAGCCTAGTGATGCTTGGGCACTCCTCTTAGGATCCCATCTCCATGGGGATGTGGGCCTTCTGCTCTGAGGTCCCAACGGCTGGGTTGTTCACATTTTCATGATGTGGGCTCTCTGGTGTTAGTTCACAGAGGCCTGGATCCCATAGCCTCTGTGTTCTTGGCCGCCTGCTGGGAGGTTCCAACTGCTGAATTCCTCACTTTTTTAATTTTTTGGGCCCTCTGTTGTGAGGATCCTCTTGCCTGCCTCACTCCCAGCCCCTTCGTGATGTGTGTCCTCTGGTTTGAGGCCACATGTGCTGGGTTCCTCACCTTTCGATGATGTGGGACCAATGGTCTTAGGAGACTCCTGCCTGGTTCACATCCCCTTGGTGATGTGGGCCCTCTGTTGAGAGTCTGATCCTGGCTGGGTTCCTCACCCATCTGTGAGGTGGGCCGTCTGCTGTGAGGTCACTCCTGCCTGGCTTGCTCACCTCGCCTTGTGGACATGAGCCCTCTGGTGGCACTTGGAGCCTGCTGGGAGCCTCCTCCCCTCGGTGATGAGGGTCCTCTGGCGTCAGGCCCTAACTGCTGGGCTCCCCACATTTTGTGATGTGCGCCCAGTGGTGCGAGGACACTCCAGCCAGGTTCACATCCCCATTGGGATGTGGGCCTTCTGCTCTGAGGTCCCAATGCCTGGGTTGCTCACAGTTTCATGATGTGGGCTCTCTGCTGTTAGTTCACTCCTGCCTGCATCCCATAGCTTCTGTGCTCTCGGCCGCCTGCTGGGAGGTTCCAACTGCTGGATTCCTCTCCTTTCTTATTCTTTGGGCCCTCTGTTTTTAGGCTATTCCTGCCTGCCTCACTCCCATTCCCTTTGTGATATGTGTCCTCTGATTTGAGGAAACATGTGCTGGGTTCCGCACCTTTCGATGATGTGGCCCCACTGGAGGGAAGACAGTCCTGACTGGTTCCCATCCCCTTGCTGATGTGGGCCCTCAGGTGAGAGTCTGATCCTGGCTGGGTTCCTCACCCTTCTGTGAGGTGGGCCCTCTGCTGTGAGGTCAATCATGCCTGTCTGGCACACGTCACCTTGGCGACGTGGGCCCTCTGGTGGCAGTTGGAGTGTGCTGGGATCCTCCTCCCCTCGGTGATGAGGGCCCTCTTGCCTTAGGCCATAACTGCTGGGCTCCCCACATTTTCTGATGTGCGCCAAGTGAGTGAGGACACTCTTGCCAGGTTCCCATCCCCATGGGGATATGGGCCTTCTGCTCTGAGGTCAAAACGGCTGGCTTGCTCACAGTACCATGATGTGGGCCCTCTGCTATGAGTTCACTCTGGCAAGGATCCCTTATCATCGGTGCTCTGAGCCGCCTGCTGGGAGGTTCCAACTGCTGGATTCCTCAAATTTTTTATTCTATGTGCCCTCTGTTGTGAGGCTCCTCCTGCCTGCCTCGCTGCCAGCCCCTTGGTGATGACTGTCCTATGGCTTGAGGCCACATGTGCTGCGTTCCTCACCTTTCGATGATGTGGCCCCACTCGTGTGAGGACACTCCTGCCTGGTTCCCATCCCCTTGGTGAGGTGGGCCCTCTGGCGAGAGTCTAATCCTGGCTGGGTCCCTCAACGTTCTGTGAGGTAGTCCCTCTGCTGTGAGGTCACTCCTGCCTGGCTGGCACACGTCACCTTGGAGATGTGAGACATCTGGTGGCAGTTGGAGCAGGCAGGGTGACTCCTCCTCTCGGTGATGACGGCCCTCTGGCGTCAGGCACTAAATGGTGGGCTCCCCACATTTTCTGATGTGCGCCCAGTGGTGCGAGGACAGTCCAGCCAGGTTCCCATTCCCATGGGGATGTGGGCCTTCTGCACTGAGGTCCCAACGCCTGGGTTGCTCACAGTTTTATGATGTGGGCCCTCTGCTGTGAGTTCACTGCGGCCTGGATCCCATAGCCTCGGTGTTCTGAGCTGCCTGCTGGAAGGTCTAAATGCTGGAATCCTCACGTTTTTTATATTATGTGCCCTGTGTTGTGAGGCTACTCCTGCCTGCCTCACTCCAAGGCCCTTGGTGATGTGGGTCCTCTGGTTTGAGGACACATGTGCTGGGTTCCTCACCTTAAGATGATGAGGCCCCACTGGTGTGAGGATACTCCTGCCTGGTTCCAATCCATTTGGTGATGTGGGCCCTCTGGTGCGAGTCTGATCCTGACTGGGTTCGTCACACTTCTCTGAGGTGGGCCCTCTGCTGTGAGATCATTCGTGCCTGGTTGGCACACATCGCCTTGGTGACGTCAGCCCTCTGGTGGCAGTTGGAGCCTGCTGGGAGCCTCCTTCCCTTGGTGATGAGGGTCCTCTGGCGTCAGGCCCTAACTGCTGGTCGCCCAAAATTTTCTGATACGTTCTCAGTGGTGCGAGGACACTCCTACCAGATTTATATCCCCATGGGGATGTGGGCCTCCTGCTCTGAGGTCCCAATGGCTGGGTGGCTCAGTTTCATGACATGGGCCCTCTTCTGTGAGTTCACTGTGGCCTGGATCTCAGAGCCTCGGTGCTCTGGGCCGCCTGCTGGGAGGTTCCAACTGCTGGATTCCTCACTTTTTTATTCTATGGGTCCAGTGTTGTGAGGCTACTCCTGCCTGCCTCACTCCGAGGCCCTTGGTGATGTGGGTCCTCTGGTTTGAGGACACATGTGCTGAGTACCTCACCTTTCGATGATGTGGCCCCACTGGTGTGAAGACACTCCTGCCTGGTTGCAGTTGGAGCCTGCTGGGAATCTCCTCCCCTCGGTTATGAGAGCTCTGGATAAAACACATATGCCCCTTTTTGCCAAGTGCATTATTTTCCAAGTTCTGTCTCTTTTCCTATGCTTTAAGAGCAACTCCCGTGTACCTTCTGAAATCGGTTTCCTGCAATTCTGCCCCGCATTCAAGTGCTCTTCTCAGCCTTACTTCAGTAAAATTTTGGATGATAGCTGTCATTTATAACTCTGCAGGTTTGTGAATTACAGTGCCCCTGAGCTCTTTTCTTCAACTCGCTTTCTTGTGAGCTGGCCGCAAAACCACAGGATCTCTTCAGGTCCTAATATGGTTCCAGCATGGCACGCGGAGCCTTTGGTTCATTCGTATTCCTGGTGGTAAATGAGAGTTAAATTTGCCCGTCCAGACACCTACATATAGTCTCTCATTGGTTCTCCGTATTCCTGTTCATCTTCCGCAGAAATTGCAAACTGGGCCACACAGGAGGTTAAAGGCACTGACTCTCCAAGTGGGGAGAGTGTTAGTAAAGCGTCTGGAAAGTTGCACCGAGCACCAGGGGATGAAAAATGAGATACATTTAAAAACGTTTCCCGATCATACGGCGGATCATACTCTGGGTTCCACATGCATGTTTTAGCTGAAGGAAGAATCCCTTGCACCGGGAGACTTGGGACCCATGGAATGGGTACCATGCAGTATGACTTCAAAGGGTCTGCATTTGCTCACCGAACATCACCAATCCTATCACTGCTGCATTTATGCCGCTGTACACACGCTTGATTCTCTTTCAGAGACATATAAATCCATAGGTTTTAAGATTCTTACTAGTCAGGTATATTCTTAGGCGTTTAATATGTCGTGTAGAGTCCACTTCGTTGAGCAAGGAGTAGCTCTTGTCTATTACATATTTGGCTTATGGAACGGTATCTGTGCTAATTTCAATCTCTGCTTTTTTGCAGCACCCAAACTCACCTTTCCCTTAAGCAAGCATAAGTTGGTTTTCTACATTTGAGACCCTGTTCTGTTTTGTAATTCAGTTCCTGTGTAGCCAAGTTTACATTCCGTGTATTAGTGATATCTTATGATGTTTCTTTTTCTGTGTGACTTATTTCACTTAGAATCATCATACCTGAATCCACTAATTATGCTGCTACAGGCCTGATGACATAGATTTCATTGCTGAGTGACATTGAATTGTACGTAAGTACCACAACTTCTTTATCCATTTTTCGCTTTCTGTGATAATGAACTTGTACCGTAAATGAGGTTCTTGTAAAGAGAGCCATCCCAAACTTTGGGTGGCTGTGTCTTTTTTATTTTAATTTCCCTAAGCTATAGGACCATAAGTGGAAGTGTCCTAGGCTCTGTTGCTTTGTTTTTTAGATGTTTCAGGAAACACCATACTTCTCCAGAGTGGCTGTTGGCAATTTACATCCCGCCCATCAGCATAGCAAGGCTCCCAGTTCTCCATGGCCTGTCCGGCCTTTCTGGATTTTACACTTTTTTCAGATGGCCCTTTTGACCGGGGGGCAGTGAGACTTCATTGTAGTGCAGATTTCCTTTGCAAGCTTGCTTGGTTGGCCAAAAAGGGCGTATGCGTTTTTTCCTGAATATATTCAGGAATAAACTAATATGCCCTTTTTGGCCAAGTGCATCATTGTGGACGTTCTGCCTCTTTTCCGATGCTTTACATGCAATTCCAGTCTACCTCCTGAAATCGGTTTCCTGCAATTCTGCCCCGCTTTCAAGTCCTCTTGGCAGCCTTACTTCAATATATTTTTGGACGATAGCTGTCATTTATAACTCTGCCGGTTTGTGCATTACAGTGACCCTGAGCTCCTTTCTTTAACTCGCTTTCTTGTGAGCTGGCCGCAACACCGCAGGATTGCTTCAGGCCCTAGTGTGGTTCCGGCATGGCACGCTGAGACTTTGGTTAATTCCTCTTCCTGGTGGGAAATGAGAGTTAAATTTGCCCGTCCAGATACCTCCAGCTAGTCTCTCATTGGTTCTCCCTATTCCTGTTCATTTTCCGCAGAAATTGCAAACTGGGCCAAACAGGAGGTTAAAGGCACTGACTCTCCAAGTGGAGAGAGTGTTAGTAAAGCGTCTGGAATGTTGCACCCGAGTACCAGGGGACGAAAACTGAGACACATTTGAACACGTTTCCCGATCACACGGTGGATCATACTCTGGGTTCCACATGCATGTTTTACCTAAAGGAAGGATCCCTTAAACATGGAGAGTTGAGACCTATGGAATGGGTACCATGCAATATGACTTCAAAGGGTCTGCATTTGCTCACCGAACCTAACCAAGCCTATCACTGCTGCGTTTATGCCGCTGTACACACGCTTGATTCTCTTTCGGAGACATATAAATCCATAGGTTTTAAGATTCTTACTAGTCAGGTATATTCTTAGGCGTTTAACATGGGGTGTTGAGTCCACTTCGTTGAGCAAGCAGTAGCCCTTGTCTATTACATATTTGGCTTATGGAACGGTATCTGTGCTAATTTCAATCTCTGGTTTTATGCAGCACCCCAACTCACCTTTCCCCTTTAGCAAGCATAAGTTGGTTTTGTACATATGAGACCCTGTTCTGTTTTGTAATTCAGTTCCTGTGTAGCCAAGTTTACATTCCATGTAGTAGTGATATCTTATGATGTTTCTTTTTCTGTGTGACTTATTTCACTTAGAATCATCGTACCTGAATCCACTCATTATGCTGCTATGGGCCTGATGACATAGATTACATTGCTGAGTGATATTGCATTGTACGTAAGTACCACAACTTCTTTATCCATTTTTCGCTTTCTGTGATATTGAACTTGTACCGTAAACGAGGTTCTTGTAAACAGAGCCGTCCCAAACTTTGGGGTGGCTGTGTCTTTTTTATTTTAATTTCCCTATGCTCTAGGACCATAAGTGGAAGTGCCCTAGGCTCTGTTGCTTTGTTTTTTAGATGTTTCAGGAAACACCATACACTTCTCCAGAGTGGCTGTTGGCAATTTACATCCCGCCCATCAGCATAACAAGGCTCCCAGTTCTCCATGGCCTGTCCTGCCTTTCTGGATTTTACACTTTTTTCAGATGGCCCTTTTCACCGGGGGGCAGTGAGACTTCATTGTAGTGCAGATTTCCTTTGCAAGCTTGCTTGGTTGGCCAAAAAGGGCGTATGCGTTTTTTCCTGAATATATTCAGGAAAAAACGCATACGCCCTTTTTGGCCAAGTGCATCATTGTGGACGTTCTGCCTCTTTTCCTATGCTTTACATGCAATTCCAGTCTACCTCCTGAAATCGGTTTCCTGCAATTCTGCCCCACTTTCAAGTCCTCTTGGCAGCCTTAATTCAATATATTTTTGGACAATAGCTGTCATTTATAACTCTGCCGGTTTGTGAATGACAGTGCCCCTGAGCTCCTTTCTTCAACTCGCTTTCTTGTGAGCTGGCCGCAACACCACAGGATCGCTTCAGACCCTAGTGTGGTTCTGGCATGGCACGCTGAGCCTTTGGGTAATTCCTCTTCCTGGTGGGAAATGAGAGTTAAATTTGCCCGTCCAGACACCTCCAGCTAGTCTCTCATTGGTTCTCCCTATTCCTGTTCATTTTCCGCAGAAATTGCAAACTGGGGCAAACAGGAGATTAAAGGCAGTGACTCTCCAAGTGGGGAGAGTGTTAGTAAAGCGTCTGGAATGTTGCACTCGAGTACCAGGGGACGAAAACTGAGACACATTTGAACACGTTTCGCGATCACATGGTGAATCATACTCTGGGTTCCAAATGCATGTTTTAGCTGAAGGAAGAATCCCTTAAACCTGGAGAGTTGAGACACATGAAATGGGTACCATGCAATATGACTTCAAAGGGTCTGCATTTGCTCACCGAACCTCACCATCCTATCACTGCTGCATTTATGCCACTGTACACATGCTTGATTCTCTTTCTGAGACATATCTATCCATAGGTTTTAAGATTCTTACTAGTCAGGTATATACTTAGACATTTAATATGGGGTGTTTGGTCCATTTCGTTGAGCAAGGAGTAGCTCTTGTCTATTACATATTTGGCTTATGGAACGGTATCTGTGCTAATTTCAATCTCTGGTTTTATGCAGCACCCCAACTCACCTTTCGCCTTAAGCAAGCATAAGTTGGTTTTCTACATTTGAGACCCTGTTCTGTTTTGTAATTCTGTTCCTGTGTAGCCAGGTTTACATTCCGTGTAGTAGTGATATCTTATGATGTTTCTTTTTCTGTGTGACTTATTTCACTTAGAATCATCGTACCTGAATGCACTCATTATGCTGCTATGGGCCTGATGACATAGATTTCATTGCTTAGTGATATTGCATTGTACGTAAGTACCACAACTTCTTTATCCATTTTTCACTTTCTGTGATATTGAACTTGTACCGTAAACGAAGTTCTTGTAAACAGAGCAGTCCCAAACTTTGGGGTGGCTGTGTCTTTTTGATTTTAATTTCCCTAAGCTATAGGACCATAAGTGGAAGTGCCCTAGGCTCTGTTGCTTTGTTTTTTAGATGTTTCAGAAACACCATACACTTCTCAGAGTGGCTGTTGGCAATTTACATCCCGCCCATCAGCATAACAAGGCTCCCAGTTCTCCATGGCCTGTCCCGCCTTTCTGGATTTTACACTTTTTTCAGATGGCCCTTTTGACCAGGGGGCAGTGAGACTTCATTGTAGTGCAGATTTCCTTTGCAAGCTTGCTTGGTTGGCCAAAAAGGGCGTATGCGTTTTTTCCTGAATGTATTCAGGAAAAAACGCATTCGCTCTTTTTGGCCAAGTGCATCATTGTGGACGTTCTGCCTCTTTTCCTATGCTTTACATGCAATTCCAGTCTACCTCCTGAAATCGGTTTCCTGCAATTCTGCCCCACTTTCAAGTCCTCTTGGCAGCCTTAATTCAATATATTTTTGGACAAAAGCTGTCATTTATAACTCTGCAGGTTTGTGAATGACAGTGCCCCTGGGCTCCTTTCTTCAACTTGCTTTCTTGTGAGCTGGCCGCAACACCACAGGATCGCTTCAGACCCTAGTGTGGTTCTGGCATGGCACGCTGAACCTTTGGTTAATTCCTCTTCCTGGTGGGAAATGAGAGTTAAATTTGCCCGTCCAGACACCTCCAGCTAGTCTCTCATTGGTTCTCCCTATTCCTGTTCATTTTCCGCAGAAATTGCAATCTGGGCCAAATAGGAGGATAAAGGCACTGACTCTCCAAGTGGGGAGAGTGTTAGTAAAGTGTCTGGAATGTTGCACCCAAGTAACAGCGGACGAAAAGTGAGACACATTTGAACACGTTTCCCGATCACACGGTGGATCATACTCTGGGTTCCACATGTATGTTTTAGGTGAAGGAAGAATCACTTAAACCTGGAGAGTTGAGACCCATGGAATGGGTACCATGCAATATGACTTCAAAGGGTCTGCATTTGCTCACCGAACCTCACCAATCCTATCACTGCTGCGTTTATGCCGCTGTACGCACGCTTGATTCTCTTTCGGAGACATATAAATCCATAGGTTTTAAGATTCTTACTAGTCAGGTATATTCTTAGGCGTTTAATATGGGGTGTTGAGTCCATTTCGTTGAGCAAGGAGTAGCTCTTGTCTATTATATATTTGGCTTATGGAACGGTATCTGTGCTAATTTCAATCTCTGGTTTTATGCAGCACCCCAACTCACCTTTCCCATTAAGCAAGCATATGTTGGTTTTCTACATTTGAGACCCTGTTCTGTTTTGTAATTCAGTTCCTGTGTAGCCAAGTTTACATTCCGTGTAGTAGTGATATCTTGTGATGTTTCTTTTTCTGTGTCACTTATTTCACTTAGAATCATCGTACCTGAATCCACTCATTATGTTGCTACGGGCCTGATGACATAGATTTCATTGCTGAGTGATATTGCATTGTACGTAAGTACCACAACTTCTTTATCCATTTTTCGCTTTCTGTGATATTGAACTTCTACCATAAACGAGGTTCTTGTAAACAAAGCCATCCCAGACTTTGGGGTGCCTGTGTCTTTTTGATTTTAATTTCCCTAAGCTATAGGACCATAAGTGGAAGTGCCCTAGGCTCTGTTGCTTTGTTTTTTAGATGTTTCAGGAAACACCATACACTTCTCCAGAGTGGCTGTTGGCAATTTACATCCCGCCCATCAGCATAACAAGGCTCCCAGTTCTCCATGGCCTGTCCTGCCTTTCTGGATTTTACACTTTTTTCAGATGGCCCTTTTGACCAGGGGGCAGTGAGACTTCATTGTAGTGCAGATTTCCTTTGCAAGCTTGCTTGGTTGGCCAAAAAGTGCGTATGCGTTTTTTCCTGAATATATTCAGGAAAAAACGCATACGCCCTTTTTGGCCAAGTGCATCATTGTGGACGTTCTGCCTCTTTTCCTATGCTTTACATGCAATTCCAGTCTACCTCCTGAAATCGGTTTCCTGCAATTCTGCCATGCTTTCAAGTCCTCTTGGCAGTCTTACTTCAATATATTTTTGGACGATAGCTGTCATTTATAACTCTGCCGGTTTGTGAATGACAGTGCCCCTGAGCTCCTTTCTTCAACTCACTTTCTTGTGAGCTGGCCGCAACACCACAGGATTGCTTCAGACCCTAGTGTGGTTCCGGCATGGCACGCTGAGCCTTTGGTTAATTCCTCTTCCTGGTGGGAAATGAGTTAAATTTGCCCATCCAGACACCTCAAGCTCTTCTCTCATTGGTTCTCCCTATTCCTGTTCATTTTCCGCAGAAATTGCAAACTCGGCCAAACAGGAGATTAAAGGCACTGACTCTCCAAGTGGGGAGAGTGTTAGTAAAGCATCTGGAATGTTGCAACCGAGTACCAGGGGACGAAAACTGAGACACATTTGAACACGTTTCCCGATCACATGGTGGATCATACTCTGGGGTCCAAATGCATGTTTTAGCTGAAGGAAGAATCCCTTAAACCTGGAGAGTTGAGACCCATGGAATGGGTACCATGCAATATGACTTCAAAGGGTCTGCATTTGCTCACCGAACCTCACCAATCCTATCACTGCTGCGTTTATGCCGCTGTACAAACGCTTGATTCTCTTTCGGAGACATATAAATCCATAGGTTTTAAGATTCTTACTAGTCAGGTATATTCTTAGGCGTTTAATATGGGGTGTAGAGTCCACTTCGTTGAGCAAGGAGTAGCTCTTGTCTATTACATATTTGGCTTATGGAACGGTATCTGTGCTAATTTCAATCTCTGGTTTTATGCAGCACCCCAACTCACCTTTCCCCTTAAGCAAGCATAAGTTGGTTTTCTACATTTGAGACCCTGTTCTGTTTTGTAATTCAGTTCCTGTGTAGCCAAGTTTACATTCCGTATAGTCGTGATATCTTATGATGTTTCTTTTTCTGTGTGACTTATTTCACTTAGAATCATCGTACCTGAATCCACTCTTTATGCTGCTATGGTCCTGATGACATAGATTTCATTGCTGAGTGACATTGCATTGTACGTAAGTACCACAACTTCTTTATCCATTTTTCACTTTCTGTGATATTGAACTTGTACCGTAAACGAGGTTCTTGTAAACAGAGCCGTCCCAAACTTTGGGGTGGCTGTGTCTTTTTGATTTTAATTTCCCTAAGCTATAGGACCATAAGTGGAAGTGCCCTAGGCTCTGTTGCTTTGTTTTTTAGATGTTTCAGGAAACACCATACACTTCTCCAGAGTGGCTGTTGGCAATTTACATCCCGCCCATCAGCATAACAAGGCTCCCAGTTCTCCATGGCCTGTCCTGCCTTTCTGGATTTTACACTTTTTTCAGATGGCCCTTTTCACCGGGGGGCAGTGAGACTTCCTTGTAGTGCAGATTTCCTTTGCAAGCTTGCTTGGTTGGCCAAAAAGGGCGTATGCGTTTTTTCCTGAATATATTCAGGAAAAAACGCATACGCCCTTTTTGGCCAAGTGCATCATTGTGCACGTTCTGCCTCTTTTCCTATGCTTTACATGCAATTCCAGTCTACCTCCTGAAATAGGTTTCCTGCAATTGTGCCCCACTTTCAAGTCCTCTTGGCAGCCTTACTTCAACATATTTTTGGACGATAGCTGTCATTTATAACTCTGCAGGTTTGTGAATTACAGTGCCCCTGAGCTCCTTTCTTCAACTCGTTTTCTTGTGAGCTGGCCCCAACACCGCAGCATTGCTTCAGGCCCTAGTGTGGTTCCGGCATTGCATGTTGAGCCTTTGGTTAAAAACTCTTCCTGGTGGGAAATGAGAGTTAAATTTGCCCGTCCAGACACCTCCAGCTAGTCTCTCATTGGTTCTCCTTATTCCTGTTCATTTTCCGCAGAAATTGCAATCTGGGCCAAACAGGAGGATAAAGGCACTGACTCTCCAAGTGGGGAGAGTGTTAGTAAAGCATCTGGAATGTTGCACCCGAGTACCAGGGGACGAAAACTGAGACACATTTGAACACGTTTCCCGATCACATGGTGGATCATACTCTGGGGTCCAAATGCATGTTTTAGCTGAAGGAAGAATCCCTTAAACCTGGAGAGTTGAGACCCATGGAATGGGTACCATGCAATATGACTTCAAAGGGTCTGCATTTGCTCACCAAACCTCACCAATCCTATCACTGCTGCATTTATGCCACTGTACACACGCTTGTTTCTCTTTCGGAGACATATAAATCCATAGGTTTTAGGATTCTTACTAGTCAGGTATATACTTAGGCATTTAATATGGGGTGTTGAGTCCACTTCGTTGAGCAAGGAGTAGCTCTTGTCTATTACATATTTGGCTTATGGAATGGTATCGGTGCTAATTTCAATCTCTGGTTTTATGCAGCACCCCAACTCACCTTTCGCCTTAAGCAAGCATAAGTTGGTTTTCTACATTTGAGACCCTGTTCTGTTTTGTAATTCAGTTCCTGTGTATCCAAGTTTACATTCCGTGTAGTAGTGATATCTTATGATGTTTCTTTTTCTGTGTGACTTATTTCACTTAGAATCATCGTATCTGAATCCACTCATTATGCTGCTACGGGCCTGATGAAATAGATTTCATTGCTGAGTGATATTGCATTGTACCTAAGTACCACAACTTCTTTATCCATTTTCCGCTTTCTGTGATATTGAACTTGTACCGTAAACGAGGTTCTTGTAAACAGAGCCGTCCCAAACTTTGGCTTGGCGGTGTCTTTTTGATTTTAATTTCCCTAAGCTATAGGACCATATGTGGAACTGCCCTAGGCTCTGTTGCTTTGTTTTTTAGATGTTTCAGGAAACACAATACACTTCTCCAGAGTGGCTGTTGGCAATTTACATGCCGCCCATCAGCATAACAAGGCTCCCAGTTCTCCATGGCCTGTCCTGCCTTTCTGGATTTTACACTTTTTTCAGATGGCCCTTTTGACCGGGGGGCAGTGAGACTTCATTGTAGTGCAGATTTCCTTTGCAAGCTTGCTTGGTTGGCCAAAAAGGGCGTATGCGTTTTTTCCTGAATATATTCAGGAAAAAACGCATACGCCCTTTTTGGCCAAGTGCATCATTGTGGACGTTCTGCCTCTTTTCCTTTGCTTTACATGCAATTCCAGTCTACCTCCTGAAATCGGTTTCCTGCAATTCTGCCCCGCTTTCAAGTCCTCTTCGCAGCCTTACTTCAATATATTTTTGGACGATAGCTGTCATTTATAACTCTGCAGGTTTGTGAATTACAGTGCCCCTAAGCTCCTTTCTTCAACTTGCTTTCTTGTGAGCTGGCCGCAACACCGCAGCATTGCTTCAGGCCCTAGTGTGGTTCCGGCATGGCACGCTGAGCTTTTGGTTAATTCCTCTTCCTTTTCGGAAATGAGAGTTAAATTTGCCTGTCCAGACACCTCCAGCTACTCTCTCATTGGTTCTCCCTATTCCTGTTCATTTTCCGCAGAAATTGCAAACTGGGCCAAACAGGAGGATAAAGGCACTGACTCTCCAAGTGGGGAGAGTGGTAGTAAAGTGTCTGGAATGTTGCACCCGAGTACCAGGGGACGAAAACTGAGACACATTTGAACACGTTTCCCTATCACACGGTGGATCATACTCTGGGTTCCACATGCATGTTTTAGCTGAAGGAAGAATCCGTTAAACCTGGAGAGTTGAGACCCATGGAATGGGTACCATGCAATATGACTTCAAAGGGTCTACATTTGCTCACCGAACCTCACCAATCCTATCACTGCTGCGTTTATGCCACTGTACACACGCTTGATTCTCTTTCGGAGACATATAAATCCAGAGGTTTTAAGATTCTTACTAGTCAGGTATATTCTTAGGCGTTTAATATGGGGTGTTGAGTCCATTACGTTGAGCAAGGAGTTGCTCTTGTCTATTACATATTTGGCTTATGGAACGGTATCTGTGCTAATTTCAATCTCTGGTTTTATGCAGCACCCCAACTCACCTTTCCCCTTAAGCAAGCATAAGTTGGTTTTCTACATTTGAGACCCTGTTCTCTTTTGTAATTCAGTTCCTGTGTAGCCAAGTTTACATTCCGTGTAGTAGTGATATCTTATGATGTTTCTTTTTCTGTGTGACTTATTGCACTTAGAATCATCGTACCTGAATCCACTCATTATGTTGCTACGGGCCTGATGACATAGATTTCATTGCTGAGTGATATTGCATTGTACCTAAGTACCACAACTTCTTTATCCATTTTTCGCTTTCTGTGATATTGAACTTGTACCGTAAACGAGGTTCTTGTAAACAGAGCCATCCCAAACATTGGGGTGGCTGCGTCTTTTTGATTTTAATTTCCCTAAGCTATAGGACCATAAGTGGAAGTGCCCTAGGCTCTGTTGCTTTGTTTTTTAGATGTTTTAGGAAACACCATACACTTCTCCAGAGTGGCTGTTGGCAATTTACATCCCGCCCATCAGCATAGCAAGGCTCCCAGTTCTCCATGGCCTGTCCAGGTTTTCTGGATTTTATACTTTTTTCAGATGGCCCTTTTGACCGGGGGGCAGTGAGACTTCATTGTAGTGCAGATTTCCTTTGCAAGCTTGCTTGGTTGGCCAAAACGTGCGTATGCATTTTTTCCTGAATATATTCAGGAAAAAACGCATATGCCCTTTTTAGCCAAGTGCATTATTGTGGACGTTCTGCCTCTTTTCGTATGCTTTACATGCAATTCCAGTCTACCTCCTGAAATCGGTTTCCTGCAATTCTGCCCCGCTTTCAAGTCCTCTTGGCAGCCTTACTTCAATATATTTTTGGACGATAGCTGTCATTTATAACACTGCAGGTTTGTGAATTACAGTGCCCCTGAGCTCCTTTCTTCAACTCGCTTTCTTGTGAGCTGGCCGCAACACCGCTGGATTGCTTCAGGCCCTAGTGTGGTTCCGGCATGGCACGCTGAGCCTTTTGTTAATTCCTCTTCCTGGTGGGAAATGAGAGTTAAATTTGCCCGTCCAGACACCTCCAGCTAGTCTCTCATTGGTTCTCCCTATTCCGGTTCTTCTTCCGCGGAAATTGCAAACTGTACCAAACAGGAGGATAAAGGCACTGACTCTCCAAGTGAGGAGAGTGTTCGTAAAGTGTCTGGAATGTTGCACCCGAGTACCAGGGGACGAAAACAGAGACACATTTGAACACATTTCCCGAACACACGGTGGATCATACTCTGGGTTCCACATGCATGTTTTAGCTGAAGGAAGAATCCCTTAAACATGGAGAGTTGAGACCCATGGAATGGGTACCATGCAATATGACTTCAAAGGGTCTGCATTTGCTCACCGAACCTAACCAAGCCTATCACTGCTGCGTTTATGCCGCTGTACACACGCTTGATTCTCTTTCGGAGACATATAAATCCATAGGTTTTAAGATTCTTACTAGTCAGGTATATTCTTAGGCATTTAATATGGGTTGTTGAGTCCATTTCATTGAGCAAGGAGTAGCTCTTGTCTATTACATATTTGGCTTATGGAACGGTATCTGTGCTAATTTCAATCTCTGGTTTTATGCAGCACCCCAACTCACCTTTCCCCTTAAGCAAGCATAAGTTGGTTTTCTAAACTTGAGACCCTGTTCTGTTTTGTAATTCAGTTCATGTGTAGCCAAGTTTACATTCCGTGTAGTAGTGATACCTTATGATGTTTCTTTTTCTGTGTGACTTATTTCACTTAGAATCATCGTGCCTCAATCCACTCATTATGCTGGTACAGGCCTGGTGACACAGATTTCATTGCTGAGTGGTATTTTGTTGTACGTTAAGTACCGCAACTTCTTTATCAATTATTTGCTCTCTGGGATACTTAACTTGTACCGTAGAAGAGGTTCCTGTAAACAGAGCCGTCCCAAATTTTGGGGTGACTGTGTCTTTTTGATTTTAATTTCCCTAAGCTATAGGACCATAAGTGGAAATGCCCTAGACTCTGTTGCTTTGTTTTTCAGATGTATCAGGAAACACCATACACTTCTCCAGAGTGGCTGTTGGCAATTTACATCCCGCCCATCAGCATAACAAGGCTCCTTTATCCCCATGGCCTGTCTTGCCTTTCTGCATTTTACACTTTTTTCAGATGGCCCTTTAGACCGGGGGGAAGTGACACTTCATAGTATTTCGGATTTCCATTGCAAGCTTGCTTGGTTTGCCAAAAAGGGCATATGTGTTTTTTCCTGAATATATTCAGGAACAAACTCATACGCCCTTTTTTGCCAAGTGCATCATTGTCGATGTTCTGCCTCTTTTCCTATGCTTCAAATGCAAATCCAGTCTACCTCCTGAAATCGGTTTCCTGAAATTCTGCCGTGCTTTCAAGTCCTCTTCGCAGCCTTACTTCAATATATTTTTGGACGTTATCTGTCATTTATAACTCTGCAGGTTTGTGAATTACAGGGCCCCTGAGCTCCTTTCTTCAACTCGCTTTCTTGTGAGCTGGCCGCAAACCCGCAAGACTGCTTCAGGCCCTAATCTGCTTCTGGCAGGGCATGCTGAGCCTTTGGTTAATTCCTCTTCCTGGTGGGAAATGAGAGTTAAATATGCCCGTCCAGACACCTACCTCACTCTCAACCCCTTGGTGATGTGGGTCCTCTGGTTTGTGGCCACCTTTATGGGTTCCTCACCTTTCGATGATGTGGCCCCACTAGTGTGAGGACGCTCCTGCCTGGTTCTCATCCACGTGGTTATGTGGACCCCCTGGTGAGAGTCTGTTCCTGGCTGTGTTCCTCACCCTTCTGTGAGGGAGACCCTCTGCTGATAAGTCACTCCTGCATGGCTGGCACACATTGCCTTGGTGAAGTCAGCCGTGTGGTGGCAGTTGGAGCGTGCTGGGAATCTCCTCCCCCCGGTGATGAGGGCCCTCTTGCGTCAGGCCCTAACTTCTGGGCTCACCAAATTTTCTTAGTGAGCCTAGTGATGCTTGGGCACTCCTCTTAGGATCCCATCTCCATGGGGATGTGGGCCTTCTGCTCTGAGGTCCCAACGGCTGGGTTGTTCACATTTTCATGATGTGGGCTCTCTGGTGTTAGTTCACAGAGGCCTGGATCCCATAGCCTCTGTGTTCTTGGCCGCCTGCTGGGAGGTTCCAACTGCTGAATTCCTCACTTTTTTAATTTTTTGGGCCCTCTGTTGTGAGGATCCTCTTGCCTGCCTCACTCCCAGCCCCTTCGTGATGTGTGTCCTCTGGTTTGAGGCCACATGTGCTGGGTTCCTCACCTTTCGATGATGTGGGACCAATGGTCTTAGGAGACTCCTGCCTGGTTCACATCCCCTTGGTGATGTGGGCCCTCTGTTGAGAGTCTGATCCTGGCTGGGTTCCTCACCCATCTGTGAGGTGGGCCGTCTGCTGTGAGGTCACTCCTGCCTGGCTTGCTCACCTCGCCTTGTGGACATGAGCCCTCTGGTGGCACTTGGAGCCTGCTGGGAGCCTCCTCCCCTCGGTGATGAGGGTCCTCTGGCGTCAGGCCCTAACTGCTGGGCTCCCCACATTTTGTGATGTGCGCCCAGTGGTGCGAGGACACTCCAGCCAGGTTCACATCCCCATTGGGATGTGGGCCTTCTGCTCTGAGGTCCCAATGCCTGGGTTGCTCACAGTTTCATGATGTGGGCTCTCTGCTGTTAGTTCACTCCTGCCTGCATCCCATAGCTTCTGTGCTCTCGGCCGCCTGCTGGGAGGTTCCAACTGCTGGATTCCTCTCCTTTCTTATTCTTTGGGCCCTCTGTTTTTAGGCTATTCCTGCCTGCCTCACTCCCATTCCCTTTGTGATATGTGTCCTCTGATTTGAGGAAACATGTGCTGGGTTCCGCACCTTTCGATGATGTGGCCCCACTGGAGGGAAGACAGTCCTGACTGGTTCCCATCCCCTTGCTGATGTGGGCCCTCAGGTGAGAGTCTGATCCTGGCTGGGTTCCTCACCCTTCTGTGAGGTGGGCCCTCTGCTGTGAGGTCAATCATGCCTGTCTGGCACACGTCACCTTGGCGACGTGGGCCCTCTGGTGGCAGTTGGAGTGTGCTGGGATCCTCCTCCCCTCGGTGATGAGGGCCCTCTTGCCTTAGGCCATAACTGCTGGGCTCCCCACATTTTCTGATGTGCGCCAAGTGAGTGAGGACACTCTTGCCAGGTTCCCATCCCCATGGGGATATGGGCCTTCTGCTCTGAGGTCAAAACGGCTGGCTTGCTCACAGTACCATGATGTGGGCCCTCTGCTATGAGTTCACTCTGGCAAGGATCCCTTATCATCGGTGCTCTGAGCCGCCTGCTGGGAGGTTCCAACTGCTGGATTCCTCAAATTTTTTATTCTATGTGCCCTCTGTTGTGAGGCTCCTCCTGCCTGCCTCGCTGCCAGCCCCTTGGTGATGACTGTCCTATGGCTTGAGGCCACATGTGCTGCGTTCCTCACCTTTCGATGATGTGGCCCCACTCGTGTGAGGACACTCCTGCCTGGTTCCCATCCCCTTGGTGAGGTGGGCCCTCTGGCGAGAGTCTAATCCTGGCTGGGTCCCTCAACGTTCTGTGAGGTAGTCCCTCTGCTGTGAGGTCACTCCTGCCTGGCTGGCACACGTCACCTTGGAGATGTGAGACATCTGGTGGCAGTTGGAGCAGGCAGGGTGACTCCTCCTCTCGGTGATGACGGCCCTCTGGCGTCAGGCACTAAATGGTGGGCTCCCCACATTTTCTGATGTGCGCCCAGTGGTGCGAGGACAGTCCAGCCAGGTTCCCATTCCCATGGGGATGTGGGCCTTCTGCACTGAGGTCCCAACGCCTGGGTTGCTCACAGTTTTATGATGTGGGCCCTCTGCTGTGAGTTCACTGCGGCCTGGATCCCATAGCCTCGGTGTTCTGAGCTGCCTGCTGGAAGGTCTAAATGCTGGAATCCTCACGTTTTTTATATTATGTGCCCTGTGTTGTGAGGCTACTCCTGCCTGCCTCACTCCAAGGCCCTTGGTGATGTGGGTCCTCTGGTTTGAGGACACATGTGCTGGGTTCCTCACCTTAAGATGATGAGGCCCCACTGGTGTGAGGATACTCCTGCCTGGTTCCAATCCATTTGGTGATGTGGGCCCTCTGGTGCGAGTCTGATCCTGACTGGGTTCGTCACACTTCTCTGAGGTGGGCCCTCTGCTGTGAGATCATTCGTGCCTGGTTGGCACACATCGCCTTGGTGACGTCAGCCCTCTGGTGGCAGTTGGAGCCTGCTGGGAGCCTCCTTCCCTTGGTGATGAGGGTCCTCTGGCGTCAGGCCCTAACTGCTGGTCGCCCAAAATTTTCTGATACGTTCTCAGTGGTGCGAGGACACTCCTACCAGATTTATATCCCCATGGGGATGTGGGCCTCCTGCTCTGAGGTCCCAATGGCTGGGTGGCTCAGTTTCATGACATGGGCCCTCTTCTGTGAGTTCACTGTGGCCTGGATCTCAGAGCCTCGGTGCTCTGGGCCGCCTGCTGGGAGGTTCCAACTGCTGGATTCCTCACTTTTTTATTCTATGGGTCCAGTGTTGTGAGGCTACTCCTGCCTGCCTCACTCCGAGGCCCTTGGTGATGTGGGTCCTCTGGTTTGAGGACACATGTGCTGAGTACCTCACCTTTCGATGATGTGGCCCCACTGGTGTGAAGACACTCCTGCCTGGTTGCAGTTGGAGCCTGCTGGGAATCTCCTCCCCTCGGTTATGAGAGCTCTGGATAAAACACATATGCCCCTTTTTGCCAAGTGCATTATTTTCCAAGTTCTGTCTCTTTTCCTATGCTTTAAGAGCAACTCCCGTGTACCTTCTGAAATCGGTTTCCTGCAATTCTGCCCCGCATTCAAGTGCTCTTCTCAGCCTTACTTCAGTAAAATTTTGGATGATAGCTGTCATTTATAACTCTGCAGGTTTGTGAATTACAGTGCCCCTGAGCTCTTTTCTTCAACTCGCTTTCTTGTGAGCTGGCCGCAAAACCACAGGATCTCTTCAGGTCCTAATATGGTTCCAGCATGGCACGCGGAGCCTTTGGTTCATTCGTATTCCTGGTGGTAAATGAGAGTTAAATTTGCCCGTCCAGACACCTACATATAGTCTCTCATTGGTTCTCCGTATTCCTGTTCATCTTCCGCAGAAATTGCAAACTGGGCCACACAGGAGGTTAAAGGCACTGACTCTCCAAGTGGGGAGAGTGTTAGTAAAGCGTCTGGAAAGTTGCACCGAGCACCAGGGGATGAAAAATGAGATACATTTAAAAACGTTTCCCGATCATACGGCGGATCATACTCTGGGTTCCACATGCATGTTTTAGCTGAAGGAAGAATCCCTTGCACCGGGAGACTTGGGACCCATGGAATGGGTACCATGCAGTATGACTTCAAAGGGTCTGCATTTGCTCACCGAACATCACCAATCCTATCACTGCTGCATTTATGCCGCTGTACACACGCTTGATTCTCTTTCAGAGACATATAAATCCATAGGTTTTAAGATTCTTACTAGTCAGGTATATTCTTAGGCGTTTAATATGTCGTGTAGAGTCCACTTCGTTGAGCAAGGAGTAGCTCTTGTCTATTACATATTTGGCTTATGGAACGGTATCTGTGCTAATTTCAATCTCTGCTTTTTTGCAGCACCCAAACTCACCTTTCCCTTAAGCAAGCATAAGTTGGTTTTCTACATTTGAGACCCTGTTCTGTTTTGTAATTCAGTTCCTGTGTAGCCAAGTTTACATTCCGTGTATTAGTGATATCTTATGATGTTTCTTTTTCTGTGTGACTTATTTCACTTAGAATCATCATACCTGAATCCACTAATTATGCTGCTACAGGCCTGATGACATAGATTTCATTGCTGAGTGACATTGCATTGTACGTAAGTACCACAACTTCTTTATCCATTTTTCGCTTTCTGTGATAATGAACTTGTACCGTAAATGAGGTTCTTGTAAAGAGAGCCATCCCAAACATTGGGGTGGCTGCGTCTTTTTGATTTTAATTTCCCTAAGCTATAGGACCATAAGTGGAAGTGCCCGAGGCTCTGTTGCTTTGTTTTTTAGATGTTTCAGGAAACACCATACACTTCTCCAGAGTGGCTGTTGACAATTTACATCCCGCCCATCAGCATAGCAAGGCTCCCAGTTCTCCATGGCCTGTCCGGCCTTTCTGGATTTTACACTTTTTTCAGATGGCCCTTTTGACCGGGGGGCAGTGAGACTTCATTGTAGTGCAGATTTCCTTTGCAAGCTTGCTTGGTTGGCCAAAAAGGGCGTATGCGTTTTTTCCTGAATATATTCAGGAAAAAACGCATATGCCCTTTTTAGCCAAGTGCATCATTGTGGACGTTCTGCCTCTTTTCCTATGCTTTACATGCAATTCCAGTCTACCTCCTGAAATCGGTTTCCTGCAATTCTGCCCCGCTTTCAAGTCCTCTTCGCAGCCTTACTTCAATATATTTTTAGACGATAGCTGTCATTTATAACTCTGCACGTTTGTGAATGACAGTGCCCCTGAGCTCCTTTCTTCAAGTCGGTTTCTTGTGAGCTGGCCGCAACACCGCCGGATTGCTTCAGGCCCTAGTGTGGTTCCCGCATGGCTCGCTGAGCCTTTGGTTAATTTCTCTTCCTGGTGGGAAGTGAGAGTTAAATTTGCCCGTCCAGACACCTCCAGCTAGTCTCTCATTGGTTCTCCCTATTCCTGTTCATTTTCCGCAGAAATTGCAAACTTGGCCAAAGAGGAGGTTAAAGGCACTGACTCTCCAAGTGGGGAGAGTGTCAGTAAAGCGTCTGGAATGTTGCACCCGAGTACCAGGGTTCGAAATCTGAGACCCATTTGAACACGTTTCCCGATCACACAGTGGATCATACTCTGGGTTCCACATGCATGTTTTAGCTGAAGGAAGAATCCCTTAAACCTGGAGAGTTGAGACCCATGGAATGGGTACCATGCAATATGACTTCAAAGGGTGTGCATTTGCTCACCGAACCTCACCAATCCTATCACTGCTGCGTTTATGCCGCTGTACACACGCTTGATTCTCTTTCGGAGACATAAATCCATAGGTTTTAAGATTCTTACTAATCAGGTATATTCTTAGGCGTTTAATATGGGGTGTTGAGTCCACTTCGTTGAGCAAGGAGTAGCTCTTGTCTATTACATATTTGCCTTATGGAACGGTATCTGTGCTAATTTCAATCTCTGGTTTTATGCAGCACCCCAACTCATCTTTCCCCTTAAGCAAGCATAAGTTGGTTTTCTACATTTGAGACCCTGTTCTGTTTTGTAATTCAGTTCCTGTGTAGCCAAGTTTACATTCCGTGTAGTAGTGATATCTTATGATGTTTCTTTTTCTGTGTGACTTATTTCACTTAGAATCATCATACCTGAATCCACTCATTATGCTGCTACGGGCCTGATGACATAGATTTCATTGATGAGTGATATTGCATTGTATGTAAATACCACTTCTTCTTTATCCATTTATCGCTTTCTGTGATATCGAACTTGTACCATAAACGAGGTTCTTGTAAACAAAGCCATCCCAAACTTTAGGGTGGCTGTGTCTTTTTGATTTTAATTTTCCTAAGTTATAGGACCACAAGTGGAAATGCCCTAGGCTCTGTTGCTTTGTTTTTTAGATGTTTCAGGAAACACCATACACTTCTCCAGAGTGGCTGTTGGCAATTTACATCCCGCCCATCAGCATAACAAGGCTCCCAGTTCTCCATGGCCTCTCCTGCCTTTCTGGATTTTACACTTTTTTCAGATGGCCCTTTTGACCGGGGGGCAGTGAGACTTCATTGTAGTGCAGATTTCCTTTGCAAGTTTGCTTGGTTGGCCAGAAAGTGCGTATGCGTTTCTTCCTGAATATATTCAGGAAAAAACGCATACGCACTGTTTGGCCAAGTGCATCATTGTCGAAGTTCTGAGTCTATTCATGTTTTCAATGCAATTCCAGTCTACCTCTTGAAATCGGTTTCCTGCAATTCTGCCTTGCTGTCAGTGCCTCTTCATAGCCTTACCTCAATATACTTTTGGAAAATAGTTGGCCTGTATAACTCTGCAGGTTTTTGAATTGCAGTGGCCCTTAGCTCCATTTTTCAGCTCTTATATTTGTGATCTTGCCTCATATCCACAGGATTTCTTCAGGCCCTATTCTTCTTCTGGGGCGCCTTGCTCTGCCTTTGGTTAATTCTTCTTCCTGATGTGAAATTAGAGTGACATGTGCCCATTGAAACCGCTACAGCTATTTTCTCACTGGTTCCCCCTATTCCCATTCATCCTCCGCACTAACTGCAGACTGTGCGATACCGGAACTTAAAGGCATTGACTCTCCATGTGGGGATGTTGTTAGTAAAGTGGCTGGAATGTTGATCCGGAGCCCCAGGAGAGGAAAATGAGGTGCGTTTTAGAAACCTTTCCCGATCATATGGTATACCATCCGCTGGATTTCCCATGCATGGTTTAGCTGTAGGAAGATTCCCTTCAACCTGGAGTGTTGGGACCCTTGGAATGAGTAGCATGAAGTATTGCATTAAACTTTCGGCAGTTGCTCACCAAAGCTCACCAATCCTCTCAGCCCCAAGTGTCCAGCCTTATGTCTTATCCAGCTGTGGGTTTATATGTGGTCATTCCAGGTTGCATCACAGCCCCTGAGCGAATTTTGTAAGAATTTTTCTCTCTTTCATTGTTTCT
The DNA here is from genome assembly GCF_039906515.1 of Pseudorca crassidens. Taxonomy (NCBI): domain Eukaryota; kingdom Metazoa; phylum Chordata; class Mammalia; order Artiodactyla; family Delphinidae; genus Pseudorca; species Pseudorca crassidens. The sequence continues at coordinate 156,092,263 of NC_090296.1, forward strand.
GCGTTTTGGTTTTAAAATTTATTTCTATAATGGGGTTTAGCTCATTTTCACTGCTGTGTTTGGCCGCTCTGCACACACTTGATTCCCTTATGGAGATATATCAATACATGGGTTTTAAGATTCTTATTACTCAGATATATTTCTCTGCGGTGTATAGGGTGTGTTGAGGCCAGTTCATTGAGCAAGGTGTAGATCTTGTCTAATACCTATTTGGTTTATTGAACGGTAGCTGTGCTAATTTCAAACTCTGGTTTTATGCATCACCCCACCTCTCCTTTCCCCTTAAGCTGACATAAGTGTGTTTTCTAAATGTGAGACACTGTTCTGTTTTGTAATTCATTTTTTGTGCAGCCATATTTATCCTCCCTCTATAAGTGATATCTTATGATATGTTTCTTTTTCTGTTTGACTTATTTCAAGTAGTATTATCGGACCTAAATCCACTCTTTATCCTTCTACTAGCCTTATTACATTGATTTCATGGTGAAGAGATATTCCATTGTACATAAGTACCACATTTTCTTTATCCATTGTTCTCTTTCCTGGGATATTTAAGGTGTACTGAAGTTGAGGTTCTTGTAAACAGAGTAGCCCTAAACTGTGGTGTGCTTGTGTCTTGTTGATTTTTAGACTTCCCTAGATATACTTCCGTGATTGGAAGTGCCCTATGCTCTGTAGCTCTGTTTTTTAGATGATTTAGGAACCACCATACACTTCTCCAGAGTGGCTCTCGGCAGTTCACACACTGTCCATCAGCGTATAAAAGCTCCCTGTTCTCCATGGCCTGTCCTGCATTTCTGGTTTTTACAATTTTTTCGGATGGCCCTTTTGACCGGTGGGAAATGAGACTTCTTTGTTGTGCACATTTGCATTGCTTGCTTGCTTGGTTGCCCATAAAGTGCGTATGCGTTTTTTCCTGGATATATTCAGGAAAAAACGCATACTCCCTTTTGGGCCAACTGCATCATTGTCGAAATTCTGCCGCTTTTCATGTGCTTTAAAGACGAGTCCAATCTATCTCTTGAAATCTGTTTCTTGCAATTCTGTCTTGCATTCAGATCCTCTTCTTTGCCTTACATCAACATATTTTTGGACGTTAGTTTTCATTTATAACTCTGCAGGTTTGTGAATTGCAGTGACCCTGAGCTCCATTTTTTAAGTTGCTCTTTTGTGAGCTGGCCTCAAAGCTGCAGGATTGCTTCAGGCCCTATTTTGGCTCCGGCGAGGCGGGCTGAGCCTTTTTTTAATTCTTATTCTTAATGGGAAATTAGAGTGACATGTGCCCGTCCAAACCCCTACAACTATTCTCTCATTGGTTCCCCCTCTTCCCGTTCATCCTCCTCACAATTTGCAAAATGTGTGAAACAGAAGTTTAAATGTGCTGATTCTCTAAGTGGGGAGATTCTAAGTAACGTGGCTTGAATGATGAACAGGAGCACCAGGAGAGGATAAATGAGGTGCATTTTAGACACATCTCCCGATCACATGGTGTACAGTCCTCTGGGTTTTCCATGCATGTTTTAGCTGTAGGAAGATCCCTTGAACCTGCAGATTTGGGACCCATTGAATGGGTACCAGGTAGTATTACTTTAAAGGGTGTGCATTTCCTCACCCAACCTCATATTTCTCTTAGCACGAACGGTTTCCAGCCTTATGTCTCATCCTGCTGTGGGTCTAGATGTGTTCAATCCATGTTGCATCACCGTCCCTGAGGAAAAGTTGTAAGAGGTTTTCTCTTTCTCTCTGTCGTTTATTTTTTTCAATTTATTACTATATTGGTTACAGCTGATTTTCAAAGCTCTGTTTCTTGCTGCTGTACATCCACTTGATTCACATACAGAGAGACATCAATAAATTCTTTTTCAGATTCTTACCAGTCATATATATTCTTTTCCGGTGACTTGAGTGTGCTGAGTGCAGTTCTTTTAGCTACCGTGTAGGCCTTGTTGATTATCAGTTTGGTATTTGGAATGGTATCTTTGCTAATTTCAACCTCCTGGATGATGCCTCACCCCTCTCCACCTTTCCCGTTTAGCAGCCTTATGCGTGTTGTCTACATATTTGACTATGTTTTTGTTTTGTAATTTATTTCATGTGTAGCCATTTTGGATTCCACCTTTAAGTGATATCTTATGATATGTGTCTTTTTCTTTTTGAATTATGTCACTTAGAATGATCATACGTAACTCCTCCGGAGTTGTTACAACTGGCCATATTTCATTGATTTCCAGGCTGAGTAATATTCCACTCTACATAAGTACCACATCTCTATCCATTTTTTCCCTCCAGAGACATTTAAGTTATATCCTAGTCGAGGATCTTTTAAACAGAGAGGCAGTAAACATTGGGGTGCCTGTGTCCTCTCGATTTTTGTTTTTCCCAAGACATAGGCCCATGAGTGCAAGTGCCCTATGCTCTGTAGCTCATTTTTTAGATGCTTTAGTAAACACAATACACTTCTCCAGAATGGCCATTGGCAATATACATTTCCACTATAAGCCTCACAGGGCTCCCTCTTCTCCTTGCCCTGTCCTGCATTTCTGGTGTTTACACTTTATGAGGATGGCTCTTCTGACTGATGCGAAGTGATATCTTTTGTAGTATTGATTTCCAGTGCCCACCTGTTTGGTTGGCTAAAA